>NC_039359.1:55650712-56296115 GCF_003573695.1 Papaver somniferum
TTCTTCTCTCCCACTATCAGACCCACCTTCTTTCTCCTCAGACCCCTTCTCACCTCCCACATCTGTGGGTACTTCTGAGGTACTTAAAGCCTCTATCTCCTTGTTTCTCTCGTGCTTCTTCTTCTTTTTCTTCTCTGTAGGTACTTCTGGGGTACTTAAAGACTCTTTTTCCTCACTTTTCCTGTGCTTCTTCTTCTTATTCTTCTCCTCTGTAGGTACTTCTGAAGAGCTCAAAGCCTCTATTTCCTTGTTTCTCTTGTGCTTCTTCTTCTTCTCCTCTGTAGGTACTTCTGAGGCACTTAAAGCCTCTATGTCCTTGTTTCTTTTGTGCTTCTTCTTTTCGCTCTTTCGCAGTACATTCTCTTCATCCATCCCTACCACTTCCATTCCAAAAGTAATCAAGATTTAATAATCTACTCAAAATAGATAAACCTGCCAGCAAAAAAAACAAAGAAAAATTCTCAATGAAATTCAACACTAATTTTGGAAAAAAAAAACTATAAAATCTGCCATTTTCGGTGTCTTAGTAGTTCAGTGAAATCGCCCAAATTTAAAAACTTAATTTAGACCCACAATTTCTGTTCACTGGTTGAATCAAGAGCTAAAGATTAATCAAATATTCAGATTACTTAGATTGTTTACCCTAAATTCTATTTATCACTGCAAACATCAAATAAGAAAAAGATAAATTAAGGGTTTACTGAAAAAAGAAGAAGAATATTACGAACCTCAATGAAGACGATAACAGGTGAAATTGGGGATAAAAATTTATCTGATAGGATTGATATGATTTCTATCTTCTTCTTCAACTACAACTTTCAATTTCAGAATGTTTTATTTAGGGTTTATGTTAAAGAAAATTGCGAAAACTGAAGAAGTGAAAAGAATAAGCGGATTTTATGAGGCTAGCCCTTAAATTTTTTGCTCTTGTAGAAACTGACACCTGTACAAACATTTTACCAGACAGGGCCTGGGTAACCCGAACCCCAGATCCATCTTAGTGTAGTGAATAAAAAACTGATTACTTTATTATTTATTTTTTGGATCAGTAAAGAATTTGTTGTTGGCGTCCAGGTACAAAGTGGTGCCGCAAGGGCATGGTGATGGTGGTGAAAGCTTTCCACACAAAAACTGCTCATACCATGTATTACGGGGTTAGGCCAAGATTCTTCCAGGCCATTCAATTCAGTGATAGATTTTGGGTAAACAGGGAAATGCCCTTCTTCCATATAGTATGAAATTACATACATGCAAGTTCGGGGAGTAGGGTGCCTCAAGTACAAAACTATTTTTTCCTGATATTGGAACTAAGAGAACCAAAAAAAAAAAAAAGAATTATGATTTTGATCATAGTGAAATTTTATTAGGCATACTGAATAAAGACAAAAAAGGATGTGAAATAACAAAATCAGAAATCCCCTTAACCAAATCTTTTTTTAATGGCAAATCTACCCTTTACGTATTAGTATTAGTAATCTGGATTAGTGATTAAAATTTTTTTTTAGTGATTAAGATAATTTTCAAAATTATAGATGAAAAAATTTGGGGAGAAAAATAATCAAAGTTTTTATTGAGAAGGAGAGAATGAGAAAGTGAAAACATTTTTATTCTTGATTCAATGGAGGATGAGGAGGGTCATTCTTCGTCTAAAAAAACTTGGAAAATACATATCAACTACAACAATGATCCAGAAATGGCTGATTTCTTAGATTGTGAGAATCACTTTACACAAACTCAAACTCAAGATGATGATTTTTATGACCCAAATCCATATGATGAATACATAGATGAGGAACCCAATGCTTCTAACACACATGTACACTTCTATTTTATGTTTAATCTCACTTTTGTAGCTTGAAATCATCAAAAAATTGTATTTTTTATCATGGTTCGGCGAACCAGGACTATGTTCGGCTTAAAAATATAAGCCGAACCCACTAAATTGATGAACAGTTCGGCTAGCTGAATTTGTTAACGTTATACGACGAACCTTCATTTTCCAACTTCCAACCTATTTGCAAGATCCTAGTTCGGCTTATATTAAAGTCTAATAACAAGACGAACTTATTCCTGAGAGTTAGGTTCGGTTCTCACTCTAAATATCGTATCAGCCGAACTATATATTTTTCCAAGTTCGGCTCATATTCAAAAAATCACATCAGCCGGACATGATACTGATTTTCCATGAAACACTTAAATTCATACACGTTTAGGGTTTAGGATTTTTATTACATATGTTTTCTATTGTGCAGCCTTTCCATATGATGAACCAAACAAAAAAAGTGGAAATTACTAAAAGTGTTAAGAAAGTGAAGTCTAATGATGGAGAATACCAAGTTCCATATTAAACTCATTAAAATCAATTATATCTTATCTTCAACCTCAAGATAATGAAAAGAAAAACACAACGCAAAAAGAATGAGGTCATTCCGACATCGGACGAAAAAGTTATGGCCAAAACAAGATCGAAAAACTAGAGTGTGCAAAGACAAGGTTCGGATGATAACTCAACAACACGAGCTAGCCGAACCTAGAGCCTGCAAATCAATATTTTCGAAGTGTTTACAAAGAGAGGTTCGGCTTGAAAGTGATCTAATCGAGTCATCCGAACCCGACAACCACCTGGGGTAAATTTCACTTCTCAAGTTCGGCCGGGAAGGTTTGAAAGGTATTAGCCGAACCTGACACTGTTCTGGGACGTATTAAATACACATTTTGGGGTTCGACTAAAAATTGACATTTACGGTTTAGCCGAACTGTTCATAGACACTTTCAGGGTGAAATTTCAAGAACAGTTCGACTCAAAACTCAACTCAATTATCAGCCGAACCCGCTACTGTAATCGTCAAAAACCCTAAGTTTTTAGAAATTTAACCCATTCAATCCATGAAAAACAACAAATAAAAGATTGGGTTCGTAAGGAATACCTTCTTATCCTCATTTCAGTATTTGGAGCTTCAAATGGTTGAATTTCTGATTCAATTTCCAGTTCAATTATAGTTTTTACACCTTCATCTTCAATTGGTACTTCTTCTTTAATTCATGAAATGGAAGAGGATTTAGAACATCTGACGTTTTCTTTTTCTTTGTACGATCCATTATATAGTTCAATTTAACCGATGATCGAATTTTCACGAATCGATAATTAATTACAGTGATGAAAAAAAAATATGAGAGAAAAGGAAGGTGGTTTAGCTGGAGGAAGAAGAAGACATGTTTAAGATAGTTTATTTTTTGATTTTGGGTTCAAGGGTATATAGGTAATTGAACTACCCAATAGACATTCCTTATAAGGTCACCTAGGATGGGAAAACTATTTTGTATGCCTTGAAAGTTTTTGGTATGCCTAAAATCGTAGTTCAAAAAAAACATATGTACAAGCAATTTTGTTCTGGGCTTGACCTTCCTGCCATCCTCGATGTTGATCCCACAACTCCCACAGGCCACATCCAGTGATTCACACATCAATCAACCATAGGTCTGATCTCAAGAACTTCTCTGGCTTCAAGTAGCTCAGGGCAATAGCGTTTGGCGAGCACTTCTACTTGTCCTGCAAAGGATTGTAGTCCATGGATACCAATGTGATTTACCATCAGGCTCCAGCGTTTCAGAGTAATATCTCCAGGCCTGCAACCAACAAAAAACAGGATCAGAAGAGATAACTTCTTCATAAATGGTGTGGATTTTTCAAACAAGGCATCGACTTTCAATTTGAAGGGTGAAATGAAGCTATTTATTAGAATACCAGAATATTCTTGTTATTTGTGTTCATTTTTAAAAGTCGGAACACTTTACCAACAGGTCCAGCATAAAAAATGGTTATGGTTTCAAGAAATCATACAAATTGAATATGAAACGAAGTATCACAATAAAGTGCTTGACGCATCAGCTTCAGTTACGTTGCGTACCTGCTGCTGTATTCTTAGTTTTGTGATGAAGATCATACATGTCGAAGCATATATGCTTGCCCCTGTTCTTTGTTACAACGTCTGTAAGTCTGTATCTAAGTGTTATCCCTGGAGTTGGATGGAGTATTTTTTAGTTCTTAGGGTTTTTAATGTTTATCCGGATGAACCATCAATTATAGGTTTTTTGATCTTTTGTGATCTCCTCGTATTCTTCTCTAAACTGTTTTTTTGTTTCCTTGTAGATATGTCTGATCGTCCGCGGACTCCTTACCAAACCCCGCCGTCTAGTCCGCCAAGATCCCCTCCGCGTCGAGATTCTGACAGATCTCCACTTGGGGAAGGTCCTTACAAATCTTCGCAATCGGATCCTCGGGGTCATAGGGTTTTATCTTCCTCCGGTGCGAAGGTTATGCCTACTAAGAAAGGGGGTGTGCCGAAGGGTCCTTCTGGATCTAGGTATGTTGTTAACCGTGCCCCTTCTCGTCCTCGTGAAGATTCTAGGAGTACGCAGGCTCCTCCTCGTGATGACTCTAGGAGTACGCGGGCTCCTCCACCTCGTACTGAAATAGTGGATGTTCCGCCCCTTCGTTCAATGGCTCCTCCTCACTAGTACAAAAATGTCTTTTAGACACGGTATTTTACCGTGTCCAAATGTCTACGGTCACGATAATTCATTTTTGAAAAACTGTGACTAAAGCCTGCGAGGCCAAAAGTCTAGCATTTGGTCACGGTCATTTTCGTGGCTATTTCATCAAACCACCGTGACCACAACTTCAATAGTCACGGATTTTTATTGTACACCGTGACAAGTAGGCTCTTTAGTCACGGGATGCTGAAATACACCGTGACCAAAGTTAGTCACTGGACACGAGAATTCCTCATTACACCGTGACCAATATGCAATACAACAAGATACTTGGATGTGCAGGCACACCTTTATGCCTTGCAAAAAAAAAACATGGCCAAACAATGAAATAATCTTAATTAAAATTCTTAACATGGCATTGCATCCAATAATATATTACAAAAACATAGTTTACATTTATCTTGATATATGGATTCTATTAGAGTTGATAACAAAGACATCGATATAATCCGCAAGTATCAAAAAACAAGTAAATGAAATCGCATAGAAGAATACGAGGCCTCCAATAAAGTTTCGGAAGGACATATACACTTCCTTTGCATGCCTAACTTGTTTACTGAAGATACATGTGAACTCTCATACTGCAAGAGCTCCTCCAAATTTTGCCGCTTGACTACAAAAGATAAAAGTAAAACAAAGTTTATTCGTTAAGTCACATAAGTTACTTTGAGTTAGTGCCAGAGACATCCATATACCATAAATATAAAATAGTCAAAGAAATAACAAACAAATATCCTGAATTTATATTGCAAATCAAACAATATATACAAAACGTGCAGGTTTTTGGTCTCAAGTAACAAAGTATGATTTTGAAAGTATTTTTGGAGCTTTATGTTCCTCCATTATTCCAAGAGCCACGACATCCCATCTATAAAATGATATACCACATGCTGCAGCATTTCAAGTTCACGATTTCAAATAAAGATCATATGTAAAGTTTTTGTCAAACTTGAGCAGATTTCGGTAACATTTCAAGGGAAATATAGTTAAACACTAATAATCAGGGAAGATAGCTAAGTGAATAATTTTGCAGCCACTAGCCATCTAAGCAAAACATGCTCAATCTCCAGGCCATACTTCATACTTACTGTGAAGAAAAAACCATAAAAAACAAACCCTTCACGTAGAGTAATGTTTGAATAATGTTAGAAGGTTTTCAGCACAAAAACCCAAAACAGAATGACCAGACAAAAAGAAAATCTTTCAAATGCAGCAGCATTTCAACTTATACAAATATAAGTTCGTTGAATAACTTCAAGCTAGGGGTGGTCCAGATTCCTAATACACCAGAAAAACATCAACCATTTTATTTAACACCACACACCTAGTACTCCAAAGTCAAGCCAATGGAGGGCGTGCAGTACTGCACAAATAAAATTCAGCTTGGACGACTATGTTGACTATCATGAACGGCTTTATAGCATAAATGACGGTTTATTACCTACATAGAGGTAGCACTTACCCATATAAGGTTAATCAAAAACATATTCAGACAACAAAAGAATAAAATGAACTCAAGATAAATCCCCAAGGAAGAAATCAGATAAATCCCAAACGCAAGAGTCCTGCATAAAACAGAACGTTGATTACAAGAGCTAGTTTAGTTACTCATTTTAAACGACCGTAAATATGAGTAGCATAAGAAGCGGCTTTAGGTTCAGAAACAGTGACTTATCCACTTCAGTGTTTCCTGATTAGAAGCAGAGTAGGATCATCACTTTCTCCGCCACATTAATTCGAATCAAACCTGTCAGAGTGAACTAAGTTTTAAGGTCATCTTCTTCAACGAAGCTACAGTTCATTGAATATTTAGAATTGGTCAAGGCCGCATCCACAGACTAAAAAAAGAACTTCACATATCAGATATAATACCGTAAATAACCGCTTGTAGTAAAACAGGCCACGTTAAAGGCAGAACTGAGTGATCTTGTGAAAAGAGATCATATACGAAATAATAATTAACTTTCCGTTTCACTAAGAAGTTACAGAATTAGTTCATGAACCTACTCAGTTCATCCTAAAACAAACTCAACATGTATTAAAAGGACTTACGGTCTATAAAACTTGCATCAATTGTCCCAGATTTGGCATTATGCTTCCATGTTTTCAGATAATTCACATAAACAGATTGTGTATGATAAGTGGATGAATGACATGCAGGAGAAAAGTAATCACACGACTTAAAAATCGGTACAATACTTCCCACAGAAGCGACAATGATATTGAATATCTCAGTTGAGGAGACAAAAGTTACCTGCAATTGAACCAAATATAAAAAAACCATAGCTCTAAAATATCATATGGAAAGGCCTAGGTAGGTATAATAAGTAGTTACTGCTGCAAAATTGAATCGAAGTCACATTAGGTTAAGGATATCGAATATGTTCAATCAAGCACCAGAGAAGAAGGAGAGTAACCTCGGGAAGGGGGGGTTCGATTTTCTATACATCCTGCGCAAGAATCTAATGGAATCTGGATTAGTTTCCCTTATCATCTTTGGATTCACTGTCAAAGCAACATAGCAAACCAATTCATCTTTAAAAATAGGTATTCATAAAAAATAAGATGCTGAGGAAGAAACTAAGTTACACTTCACATAAACAGAAAAGGCATGGATCTCCCACACACTAGTGACGTTTATCTTCAGGTACCTATTTTCAAAATCAAATACAGTCAAAATTGGAAAAAATAATGTGCCGTGATTTCAAATAAGAATACCCTAATATACAAAGAATTCATTGAGTATATCATTGCATTCATTAAGAAAAAGCGAGTCAAATATTAACGCCTTCAGACTCTTACCAGAAAAAACCCAAGCTTAATGGAACATCAGTTTCACCATCAAATAGCAAAACGCGATAATTACTATGTAATCCTCTAGTTTTAACCTTCAAATTTTCTGAATAATGTAATTCTGATCAAGAAACAAAGAAGCAGTGACTAACTGATTCCAAACTTCCGATTGATTTACACAGGATGATAGGAATATGAAATCAGTTTGAACAATCCCGATAAATTAAGGCTTTTTATTTGGGATTCAATGACAGAGAGACGAAGAAGTAGAGAGGAATGATTACCCAGAACGTAAGCAAATCGTGGGAGACTGGGAGTGTAGAAGTTAGGTTAAGAACCAAAGCAGTTCTTACATTCAATCGTGTTTAGAAAATGTGGATTGATTTACACGATGTAAATTAGACACGCGTCAAATGTACCCGTATCCAAAGATATGTGAAATGGTGCTGGAAACTCATTTACCCGAGACAAACGAAGCTTTAGTCCCGTTTATAGGTACCACCGTGACGAGGTCAACCGTGACCAAAGACCATAATTCTACTAGTGCCTTCAGTGCCTCCGCAGAAATCTTTGCCGCCTCCTCCTGCGGTTTCTTTCAAAGGGAAGTACTCCAAGGGTACTATGTCGAGAGTTGATCCGTCTAAAAATCTTCCTTCCAAAAGGAAAGCTTCGGAATTGAGTCCTACTTCTGATTCCGCAGAGGAAGAAGAAACTGTCCCCGTGATACGCAGCATTTCAGTTGGTAAGAAGAAGGTCACTTTCAAGCATATTGATCTTGAGATGTTCAAGGAAAAACATGAACTTTAAGCTTTTGAGGTTTGCTTATATGCCCTGACGATGATATCACTTACGAGCTCCTTGCTAAGTATCAGCTTGACGAGTTTCATCTGTTGACTACGGTTGGAGCCTTCGAGGCGGGTCTCATGTTGCCCCTATATAAGTCGGGTGACTCCTTTTATTATGACGTGTTGGCTAGTCGCGAAGGCTCTTCCACTCATAATCGTTCCGTGTCACAACTATCTGGGAATTATCTTCGTTCACTGAAGGAATGTTACCTGCGAAGCAAGTAAGAGACTATGATGACCTGCTATGTTCCAAATCCTGCTGAGAGAGAGTGGTACACTCCTCAGAATTTTAACAGTTCTTTTGGGGATTATGTCAACATCAGAATCCGTAAGCCGTGGAGTGTTAATCTTCGTAATATTGCTGCTCCCCGTGGTGAAATTCGTCTTCTGAGTGAGGTGAGTGATGCCAAGCAGAAGTATGTTCTTGGTACTAAGGTATCTGCTAAACGGAAACTCTTTCCTTCTCGTGAAAGGATTAAGCGTGACCATGATTATGAATGGCATGCTACTGTTATTGAGGTAGTTGGTCCTTGGGCTTATGGATGGATTCCGGGTCCACGCGGTTGGCGTCCTTCTGAAAATAGCAAGCCTCGTGAAACTCCTCCTGCTCGTTATGGAGATTTCTTTCCTTGGCGTCCAAATTTCGCGGGCATGAATTTTCCTTATGCTCTTGATGTCGTTGATGGAAATGAGGAGGAGGGTTCTGGTGCTACCCATCCAACGAAGAGTGCTGCTGATGCCAAGGTATAATTTCTTCTTATATTCTTTATCCTATTTGCCCCTTTTTCCTTGCTTGAAATAATTTTCATTTTTGAAGTGAGGGAAAAAATGAGCCTTTGTGGGATGTATACTGGTTTGTGGGTGTCGAAGAAGAAGAAACTTGGACCCAAACAATCTTCTACTGCGGTTACCGGTGAGGATGAGGTTTATGAGGAGGTTACGAGTCCCATAAACGAAGGGTATGGTGAGGATGAAGAAATGTCCGATGGATAAGAGCGTACCGACACTTCTCACCCTGATGACGAAGGTGGTAATGGTGAAGAAAAAGTTGTCTCGGGTGGTGATGGTGAGTCTGCGGGTAATATTACCGTTGGTGGTACTGGCAGGGGTCGATCTTCCCCTGTTGGCGATGATATTGTTGGTGCGGGTACTATGCCCGTTATTTCCCCTGAATTTTCTTTCGATAGGATATATTCCGCGGGGGAATCCTTTGATGTGAATGTTGCCATGGGTCTTGCCGAAGACTTCTCATTGCTTTCCCCAAATGATGATTGGGATGTGCTTTGGAATCTTGGAAAAGAAGGTACCACTGATCAGCAAGCTGAGAACGCAGGTGGTCATGCTGAGGGTGGTAATGTCGAGACTTGCGCGGGTGAGGAGATAACCGCCAAGGGGAAGTCTGCGGTTGAGTCTCCTTCAGAGGATTTACCTTACTCGCTAATGCTTGAAGGTTAATATGTCATTTTGTCTTGGATTAAGAAGAAGAACCTGATGTTCGTCCCTAAACCTTCCCTAGTGGTCACTGGTGAGAAGAATTCCGACGCTTATACTCGTCGAATGATGCAATTATCTTATGAATCCCGCGTTGCTGAGATGTGGGAGAATAATCTGAGAGCTTCGGAAGCTAACCTAGTGGTTGACCCTCCCTCCTATGTTGCTGATATGATGGCCATAGCTTATGGGTACCAATACGGTTTTCCCCAGCAGCGTGTCTTAGAGGTAAATCCTTGTACTTTTTTTTTATGATATCCGAACATTGTATTCTTCGTGATATCTGATCCCTTTGGTATAATAATTTTTGTTGTTTGTGACATAGATGATGAGGAGCGTAAATTGTAACCATGTTCTATACCAATTCTTCAAAGCAAAGTCTTTAAAGTTGGAGGCCAAGCTTCGTCATAGAGAAGAGGAACTGTCTGCGGCTGAAGTGGAAATAAATGAACTGAGGGGCGGGCCGTCTGAAGGAAAAAGAACAGCTGGGTAACGCTGAGGAGAGTCTTCGTTCAGAACTTGCTATAGTCTGCAACGAATTGGATCAGACTCGTAGAAATGTCTCGTCCTTCACAGGTTCGTATTTTACGGATCTTTCACTTCTCGTGATTCCCTATCTGTATTTTGGTGTTCTTCTGAGTCTCCCCACCCTATCTTCAGTGGGTGGAGTCCCCGAGATGATATGGCTTCGGAAAGAAAGGGAACGACAGAAATCCCATATTGCAGAGTTGGTGGGTAAGTTGAAAAGCGAAGACGTAAAGTGGAATGCTCGTGCTGATGAGCACGACGCCTTAACAGCTGAATGGCGTGAAAAGCGAACTCTGATGGTTGATATGCAAAATAAGTACAATCATGACCGTTGTCTGTTTAATGGTACGCTGTTATGGACGCGTGACAACCTGCGTGATGCTCGAGAACATGCTTTGGACTTAGAGGTTAGAGTGCGCTTTTTGGAAGGAGAGTTACAACAGGCTCGTTCTTTCTTAGGCCCCGGGTTTAGGGATAGTATGCTACGTCTTTCCGAGGAAAGAGATAATGCTAGGGACGATGTTGTTGCTCTTAGTAAATCCCTAGCAGCGTCTCGAGCTGATGTTGCTCGCCAAGTGGAGTCTGAAAGAGATCTTGAAGTGAATGTGTATCGACTCCATAAAAGGATGGGGGAGATGAATGACGAAGTCAACCATCTTCGTTACTTGGATTCAATGAAGCAGGTAGACTTATACGCGAGTCAATTTGCTCTTACGAACCTTCAAACGTATTATAAGAAACTATCCAACGAATATGACTTTCTTGATGAGGCTCGGGACGCAGTTGTCAATGAGTATGAAGAGGCTTCGACTAATGTCGAAGGTATAACCTCGTTTTATCGAGTGTGGTTCTGTTATTTCTTCAGTTTAACCCCTTGGTATTTCTTGTTTTCAGCACTCGAGGGACAGCTTCACGCAGCAAATGATGAGCTTAAAAAAACTCAATCTTCCTTAGTGCAGCAGAAAGGACAAGACAACTATTTCAAAGGGTTGACAGCGTCTCGTGAGGAAGCAGCGGAGATTGTTTCCAAAGAGGCGGAACGCCTATCTGCATTGTTGTCTCAGGCCAACCAGCGGACCGCTGTTATCACTTTTAAAACTCGATGTCAGTTGGCTGAAGAGACCAACAAAGTCCTAGATAAGATTGAACTTGATCTTAAAGTCGAACATGGTCTTGTCAAGAAGTATCCGCGTCTTCCCCTTCCCGCGCCCTTGCCTGGTTCTTCTGGGCCCTCTTTAGGTGGTAGCGTACCTTCATCTCGCAGAGACAACCCTGTTGATGGGGATGTATCGTCCAAGTAGATTTCTTTTATTAGTCATAGAAAGTTGATCCTTGTTGATTATATAATTTCAGATCATTTTTTGATGTGTTTCCTGCTTTATCTTATTTGCTGAATCTTGTAATAAAATCTTTATGGAATGGATCATCCTTTTGGCATACCTGCGTTATCAATTCATCTTTTTATTTTAAGTATTGTGAGGTGTTAAACTAGAAATAACTTTCTTTGTAAAAAGTGGAGAGTGTTTGGGTGCGACACCGAAGGTAAATACTTTCGTGATCGTCTTGAGACCTGTCACCCCGCTGGCGAATCCTGGGCCAGAGGATTCCCAAACGGTGGGGGCCGAGGCAGCGTTCTAGGATATGGAATGCTTATTTGAAAATATTTACATGCACCCATTCCGTCGACCCCCTGCCTTAAAATTGGTTGGGTATCTCTTTCTGCTGGGTGCCTTCCCCCTGGTCTTACACTCATAGACACTGATAGGGGAGCCCTGAGAGATTGTAGATTAACTACTTTCCCTAATATTGTTAAATTCATCCAGCGGGCCTTTTGACCATTTCGTTTTCCCTGAAGATTTCCCAAAAAGTTTGTTTGATTGATAGGTTGAGGCCTGCTACTCCTCGTCCAGAGATAGAAACATGTAAAGCGGTTACGCTGCCTTCTTCTTCTGGTATTCTTCACGCAGATGCAAAGCTGCGATGCTCCTATGGGTAGTACGGTTTGAGCCATTTAGCATTCCAAGGGTGCCGGAGGACCTCGCCTTTCAGATTGCGAAGATAGTAGGAACTGTTTCCCGCAATGTCGTGTATTATAAAAGGTCCTCGCCATGTAGGTGCTAACTTTCCCCATTTCTTCTCTCGTTGATACTGCGGGATTGTTCTTAGCACATACTGCCCTTCTACAAAATTTCGAAGATTAACCTTTTTGTTGTACTCTCTCGCTAGTCTCCGTTGATAATTTTCCATCTTTTGCAATGTTGCTTCCCTCGTTCCTTCCAGGTCGTCCAGTCTCTCTAACATCATGTCTGTTGTGATATTTTTCTCCCATGCTTCCGTCTTTGTGGTTGGCATGAGGATCTCTGTTGGGATGACTTCTTCAGCTCCGTAAGTGAGGAGAAATGGGGACTCCCCAGTGGCAGATCTTCGTGTTGTCATGTATGCCCATAATACATTGTGTAGTTGTTCACACCATCGCCCCTTGTGTTCGTCTAATTGCTTTTTGAGGATAAGGGCGAGGGTCTTGTTAGTAGCTTCCGCTTGTCCGTTGCTTTGAGGGTATATGGGGGTGGACTTTTTTTTCCTTATTTTGAAAGTGTCGAAGAGCATGTCTATGTTTTTCCCCTGTAATTGTTTACCATTATCGGACACGATTTCCGCTGGTATGCCGAACCTGCAAATAATGTTTTAGAATATGAAAGTAAACACATCACGTCTCTGATCCTGGCTAAGGCTTTGGCTTCCACCCATTTACTAAAGTAGTCTGTGGCTACTATCAAAAACCGTCTTTTCCCTGATCCTTCGATGAAAGGCCCAACGATATCTATGCCCCATTTTGCAAATGGCCACGGACTATCCACAGAATTCAACGTTGTTGCTGATGCGTGTATCTTTTTGGAGAAACGCTAACATTCTTCACATCGTCGGGACATTCTTGCAGCATCTTGTATCATTGTGGGCCAGTAATATCCTTGCATTTTTGCTTTGTCGGCTAGTGATCTCATGCCGCTATGATTCCCTGCGTCACCATAATGGATGTCGTTTAGAATTCGATGCCCCTCTTTCCTGGATAAGCAACGTAGTAACGGTCCGAGGAAAGATTTCTTGTACAGGATCCCACCCCGAAGATCGTATCTTCCTACTTTGGAGAGTATTTTCCTGGTTTGTTTGTGATCCGCGGGTAAGGTTCCATCCTTGAGAAACGCATGGATCATCATTCTCCAATCATCTTCGTTGTTGAAATCTTCGTCTTGATTTGCTCTTGACAGGATATCTTCTTCGTCAAAATCGTGACGGATGTCTTCTCCCGCCTGATCTTCGATATTTTCTTCCACTGTATCTTGATTTGTAGCAATGGAAAATTGTGATGAAATCGAAGGCTCGTATACCCTTGTTATTTTGATAGCTTCGATACTCTTGTCCTTCAGCATGGATGATATATATGCTAGGGCATCCGCGTGCCTGAGATCATTTCTGCATAAGTGCCGGAACTTGATGTTCGGAATTTGTGATGCCAATGTTTGGACCAAGGCCATGTAAGCTGAGAGGGTGTCGTCGTACACATTGTATTCGATCCCTATTTGCCGCATGACAAGCTGTGAATCACTTTTCAGTCTTACATCAGTTACCCCTATTTCTATTATTAAGCGGAGGGCATGTACGACTGCCTCATATTCGACGATGTTGTTAGTATGCTCTTTGAATTCTAACCTGAGTGCATGTACGATCCTTTCTCCAGTTGGGGTGGTGATGACAATGCCTATTCCTGCCCCTTCCTTATTTTTGGAACCATCAACGAAGACTTCCCATTGTATTTGACTCGCGGGTTCGAGGACATCAACTGGATCCTTGCTTTCCATGTCGGCTTCTGGTATTCCCTTAATCTTTTCATCGTTGTCCAGGGAGAGGTCTGCTAAGAAATCCGCCAAAACTTGGGATTTTTGGGAATGTCGAATTTCATGAATGATGTTGAACTGGTACAGGTGGGTGTTCCACTTGGCTATTCTACCTACTTTTCCCGCGCTTTTGAGGACTGCTTCCAGTGGTGCTTTGCATGGGACGCGGATGAAGTGAGTTAGGAAATAGGTTCTCAGCTTTTGAGTAGCCCATACTAATTTTAGGATGAGTTGTTCGATCTTCGTGTAATTCCTTTCCGCAGAATTGAGGGTCTTGCTGACATAATAGATAGGTTGTTCTATCTTCGTATTGGTTTTGACCAACACTGCGCTAACTGCATCTTCTGTCGGTCCTATGTACAATGCCAAAACCTCATCAGGATCAGGCTTCTGCAGGATTGGAATTGAAGCCAGGTGTTCCTTGATTCTTTGGAAGGCTTCTTCGCATTCTGCGGTCCATTCAAACTTACTCCCTTTTTTGAGAATATTGAATAAATGTTTGCATTTGTCCGAGGATCGGGCAATAAATCTGCCCAAGGCTTCTAAGGACCCATTGATCTTTTGCACTTCTTTTAAATTCTTCGGAGATGGCATTTCCACTATGGCCTGAATCTTCGCGGGGTCTACCTCAATACCCCTTTTTGTTACCAGATATCCGAGGAATTTCCCTGAGGTGACACCGAAAGTGCATTTTTCTGGATTTACTTTCATGTGATGTTTCCTCATTGCTTCGAAAATATCTCTCAGGTCCTGGTGGTGATCTCTGCGCAGCCTACTTTTGACGAGCATGTCATCAACGTAGACTTCTAGGGTACTACCAATCCATGGCCTGAAGATAGCATCGACCATTCTTTGGTATGTTGCCCCTGCGTTTCGAAGTCCAAAGGGCATTCTAGTGTAGAAATAAAGGCCATGCGGGGTGTAGAATGATGTGTGTAGTTGATCTTCTTCTGCCAGGGCTATTTGGTTGTAACCAGAATATCCGTCCATAAATGACAGCTCTTCGTATCCTTCCACTGCTTCAACCAGTTGATCTATGCTCGGCAGGGGATAGTTGTCCTTTGGACATGCCTTGTTGAGGTTAGTAAAGTCGATGTATATCCTAACCCCTCCATTTTTCTTAGGAACGACGACCATGTTGGAGATCCATGTAGGGTATTTGACTTCCTTGATGAAGCCTGCTTCTAGTAGTTTCCGAAGTTGTTTTTCTACTGCCTTATGATACTCTGGTGCAACTTTTATTATTTTCTGCCTGAAAGGTGGCGTGCTTGGTTTGATGCGCAGCTCGTGTTGGATTATTTTCGGATCAATCCCCGGCATGTCTCCTAACTTCCAGGCGAATATATCCGCGTATTCTTTAAGTAATTTGGTTAAGGAATCTTCTATTTTTTTCTTCCATTATGGTCCCTACTTTTATCATCTTCGGGTTTTCTTTTGTTCCTATGTTGATTTATTTTACGGGCTCCCCTGGTGTGAACATCGGCTTCGGGTCCCCAAGGACTGGGACGTTCTTTAATTGCTATTTGGTATGTTTCTGTCCTTCGTTGGCTGCTGAAGTACTTGCCTCTGTGTTAAGGACATTATCATCCTTTGTCAATCCCTTACTTGTGGTTTCCTTGAGGAACAGGTCTATGGCCTTTTCTTTCGCATCTTCTTTATTTTTGATCCTTTGGGTTTTTCGTCCAATAATGGCGAATACATCCACTCCCTTGAGTTTATGTACCCACTTTCATCCAATAATGGCGTTATAGGGGGATGGGGCGTCAACCACGCTGAATCGTGTTTCTACTTTCATGGTCCCAGCGTTCACCTGCAACACGATGTCTCCCAACGGCTTTGTGGGCGCTCTGTTGAACCCGTAGATGGTGTAATAAGAGGTCATTAGATGTTCATCATGGAGCTTCATCCGTTTGAAGGCGTCGTAGAATAGAACGTTCACTGAGCTTCCCCCGTCGATGAGGATCTTTTTGAGGTTACATACGGCCACTGGTAGTGTGAGGACCAAGGGATCGTTATGGTCTTCCATATATTCTTCGATATCTTCAGTATCGAAGATGATAGGTGCGTCCATCCACTCTTCGTGCTCGTCCACCTCTACGCCATCAATCTTATATAATTCGAAGTGGTCTTCGAATTGATTTTGTATCCTCTTTCCTATATGCGCTGTAAGTGAGGGCCCTGCGGCTTCGGAACACGAGATGGTGTTGATTGTGCGGTTTCCCTCTAGAAGTTGGACTTGCTTGGTTCGTTTGGATTTGTCCTCGGTGACCTCCTTTCATATGTATTGCTTGAGTTATCCAACATCAATCAATTTTTGGATCATTATTTTGAGGTTTTTGCATTTCTCGGTCTGGTGTCCATTGAAGCAATGATACTCACAGTAATCTTTAGACTTCTCGGTTCTTGGGGGCTGTTTTCCCTTAAACAACGACCACTCCAGATTTTCCCTTCTTTTGATCTCTCGCAAGATCGGAGCGTAGCTAGCATTGAGCTTCGTGTAAACCTTATCTTCAAATTTTCGATCGTCTTTTCGTCGTTCATCTCTTCGTTCCTTCCTATCTTCGTGAGGCCGTTCCACTGAGCTATTTATTTTGGCCCCGCTGGTTTGTTCTGCGGAATTGGTAAGGTGAGACCTCTGCGTTTGTGCCCTCGGGTTCTCACGCTGTATTTCTTCAAGACGAGCGTACTTCTCAATAATTATTCGAAGATCTCCTTCTGTATTAGGTACGCTTTCGTGGATCTCAACAAATAGTGGACTCATTCGGTCTAATACCCACTTGTAGCAGTTGATACTTACTACGGGATCCACACTCCCTATGGCTTGGCAGATCTAGTGCCATCTGTTGTTGTATTCCCTCGTGTTATCCTTGTAACCAATTGCCAGAGAAAAAAGTTTATCCATTCCGGTGTTGACAGCTTTGTTGTACATGTAGGTTCTCAAGAATTTCTATGCGAGTTGATCGTAGGAGTTGATGGAATCAGGTGGAAGGTTGTCAAACCAAGACAAAGCAGATCCCTTCAGACTTGATGGGAAATATCTACAGAGGACGGCGTCGTTTTGACTTCATCGGTCTAAGATACGATTATAATACCGGATATGTGCCGCGGGATCACTGGATCCGTCATAGCATTCAAAAGTTGGGACAGGGCACTTTAACGGAATGGGGGTATTTTCCAGGCGATGAGTTAGGGGCGTGGAGTTAGATTCTTTCATCACCTCTTCAAGCCTTCCTCCGCCTTGTCTGGCTTTTAACTGCCTGATCTCAGCCATCATCTCATCACGCAGCTCCTCCATTGCGCGGTAATATCCCACGTTCTCATGCTCAGTTGAGCGTTTCTTTCTTCGAACTTCACTGTCATAATAGTCTAGGTCTTCGACGACATATTCCGGATCGGATGCACTGCTTCCCCTGGCGGCGTTTGCTAGGATGATTCTTCGATCTCGATTAGGCTCTGGTGCTTTAGGATTTGCTTCGTCCAGTTGTTGACTAGTCTTCGTGCTTTGGGCAATCCTATCTTTCAAGTATTGGTTCTCCCTGTCCAGAAGAGCTACGGCATCTACGTAGACCTGCTGGCTCTTTTTCAATTCTTCGAGCTCTATCATCAGTCGGTGGGACTGGTTTGATCCCTGATTGGGAGTTCCGTCTTGTACCCCTACGGCCATAGTTCCCCCTTCGTCTACTTTGTGTATTAAGGGTGGCCGAGGATCAGCTTCAATTGTTGGTATCTCCAAGTTTGGTCCCCTCGGTTGAGCTTCCACCCGCGGTACTAAAACAACTGGTAAGGTTTGATTCTCACCGTTGGTTGATGGCATTCCGAAGACTGGTGGATGTGCGGGATGATGCGTCATAGATTCTGCCACCCCTTCTTTTTGTTGATGGATTTGGTTTGAAACCAAATTCTTGTTAGCTTCTGTAGCCTGGAGGGTCGCAACAGTTGTGTTGTTCTTTGTGGTTGCTGCTTTGAGATCCGCGGCTGCAATGGAGTTAGTGTTCATAGGTGAGGTGATTTCCGCAGCATCCTGCCTCTGAGTAGATGTTTTAGCTTTATCTCCTTTCTGCTTGCTTCGGGTCATGACCGGGGTAATCCTCGGTGTCTCATTTGATGAGGCTTTGGTTTTTCCTGCCTCTAGTATATTTTCCATTTTTAATCTTTTTCTGCATAGGGGAATAAATAAAAAGAACCAAAGATATCCACGAGGATCGGGTTAGTGTCATTCGTATCAGCAAGATTATTGGAATAGAAGGAAATGAGCTGCCCAAGGGCCTTAATAAAAGAGAAGTGTAAAGACTCCATCGATCTAGTTTTTGCAATACAAATCCTCTAATAAACAATCATGGACCTTGTTTTCAGACTACTTTTGAAAATGAAAACTCTTGAAAAGGTAGATCCGTCGCGAGAACTCATGAATCTGGATTATTAAGTCTTAGTTTTAAAAGAAAAACGCCTCACGTGCAAATCTGTGATAGATAATCGTGGATTTGTCTGCTTTGAAACGGTGTTTGTGAAAATGAAGACCATGAACCCAGAATAAAAAAGGTTTTGAAAGCACGCTGAACTCAGAATAAAAAAAGGTTTTGAAAGCACGCTGAACCCCAGAATAGGGAACCACCATAATGCGCGTTTAAGGTGAAATCACAGGACAAGATAAATCTTTTACCGGGACAAAGTCCCTGTTTCTAGCGCCAGATTGTGAACACATAAATCACAAAGCCATCCACGTGTTCACAAACAATATTCGCATACATCCTAATTCTAGAATTGTACGTCGTATGCGTAAAGGGGATGATTATATCGATTCATCGACTCGAAGCCTTCGGGCTTGTCATTGTCTAGTCGAATATTATCATAAATAATGTTCTTATAAAGGAATAAACCAAGAATCAAGTATAAATGTAAAGCATATGAAGTTTAACGCTGAATGTAAGGTGTTGAAATGTAAATAAGACAGATTTACGTGGTTCGGCACTAAGGCCTACATCCACGAGGATGGTGTTTCACTATGTATTGAATGGATACAAAGATAGTAGAATGACTTTAGAGTATACATAGGTCTGTGGAAGTAGGGGGACTACTTACTCTTCCTCTTTCTCTCTCCTATATTCTCCTATAATTGCTCTAAATTGGTCGACCCCTTCTCTCTTAGTGGAGAGGGGTATTTATAGGGTTGGAACGTGGTTCCCATTTCTGAGGCGCCGTTGTAATCTTATCTTCTTGTGCTTTGTGCCTATTACGCAGAGGTCTTCGGCATATGCTGCGGCCTGAGATTGAATACGAAGGATTATCCTCGCCTCTTCCACGAGCTGATTGACACGTGTATATCTCTTTGGTATTTAATGCGGGTAGATGGATGTCTGCTCGTTTCAGACAAGTGTCTCTTTGTCTGGTCACATCTGTGTCAGCCAAACTTCCTCTCGGCCGTTGATCTGGGATCTTCCTCGGGATTGGGTGTGATAACACCCAAGGGGTATTATCTGGTGCTCCTCTGAGCCATCATACCTCTATGATCCTCTGTCCCTGACCGTCAGATCTGCTGACCGGTGGCATCTTATGATGGGATGCTTGATACCATGTTTTGATACCTTGTTTTGCATGCCTTCCACGTGTCTCTTTCTGTACACGTGGTGGATGATGAAAGGTGTACATACAAAACTGTTCCAGCATTTTTATCACCAATTTGTGTTATACTTGCTAATAGTTATACTAGCCTAATGTGAAGAGACACTCAAATAACTTGATTACTTTATCTTGGTAATCAACATTTTGATAATATGAAAACATTAAGCATGAACACTTTTTAGAGAGTGGATATCTATACAAAATTCTTTTAATTAAGGAACAAATTTTCCTGATGTAACGTAACGTTCTGGATGGGGATGTTTTTCTGGTAGAAGAATGGAGAATTCACATAATACTAGTAGTTGTAGTGAAATTGGGTAGATTACAGAGAGACAGATACCTAAATTTTTTTAAACTAAACGATCAAAATGCCAAAAAAGAATCCGTTGGTGGTTGGGTGGTGATTCCATCGTCGGAAAGGTAAGACAGAACACGATAGTTTGGTGAAATGTTCCACAGTTGATATTGTGGATTCTCATTCAATATATAGATCCATATACGACTATTATTATAGAAGATATTACAAGTTTTGTATACCAAAAATACATGATTGACAGACATTAGAATGTCGACATAATTTGGAAGCTATAGATTGGAAGGATACAGCTGTAGTTACGGCTTTGAATGAGTGAGAATAGCAATATCAGGACGAGTGAGATGTAGATACTGCAATGCTCCACAGACACTTCGATAAAGAGTTGGATCCTCAAATCTTTGTGTCCCAATCTGCTGATTTTAGGGTTCATAACCAAGGGAGTAGCAACTGGTTTTGCAGCATCCATCTTTCTCTGTTTAAGCAGAACAGTGATGTATTTTTGTTGGCTCAACAAAACTGATTCTTTTTGCTTAATAACTTTTATTCCAAAGAAGTAGCTGAGGTCGCCTAAATCTTTGATTGCAAAAGCATAATTCAGAGCAGATATTAGGTTTGTAATAAGAGAAGAATTGTGATGATAATGTCATCGACATAGATTAAGACATAAGTTACTCCATATGAATTCTTTTCGATAAAGAGTGAATTGTATGCAACAGACCCTTTGAAACCCGGCTCAACTATATACGTGTTAATCCTTGAACACCAAGTGCATGGAGATTGCTTCAGGCCGTAGATTGACTTGTTCAACTTGAAAACATGAGTTGGATAGTCTGGATGAATATAACCAACTGGTTGTTTCATATAAACATCTTCTGTCAGAACACCATGCAAGAAAGCATTCTGAACATCTAATTGTCGCAAGGACCAACCGTTTGCCACTGCAATTGACAAGACAAGTCTGATAGTGCTTGGTTTAATCATAAGACTGAAGGTTTCGTCATAATCAAAACCTTCTCTTTGATCGTATCCTTTAGCCACTAGTCGAGCTTTTGGTCTGTCAATTGTACCATCTGCTTTCTGTTTAATCTTGAAAACCCATTTCGATCCAATCAAATTAATCCATGGTTCATGTGGTACATAGCTCCACGTAACATTAAGAATGTTAGCATTAATCTCATCATCCATAGGAGGTATCCATATTGGATTTTTTGATGCTTCTGTATAAGACGATGGAGTGGTGAATGTTGTCTCTTCAAGTGGATATTTTTTTGCTATAAGACAAAGCTTGTTGACCGGTCTCTTGATACCATCTCTAGCTCTAGTGATCATATGATGTTGTGTAGGTGGTCCAGATGGAGCCGGTGGAGCTGGTGGATCTAATGGAGCCGGCTGTAACATAAATGGTTGTGTTGTTGCCGAAGTAGTTGTTTATGCAGAAGTGATTACTGCGGTAGATTCTGGTGCTGCTGTATTTAAAGTTGATTGCACATTATCCAAATTTGGAGACATAGGTGGTGACTGCAAATTATCCATACTAGGTGACATTGGTGGAGTATGTAGCATAGGAGAGGATAGTTGAAAACAATGTTCTCATGAGATGAATTAGAAAAAGTGGATGATGCAAATATTTTTGTGGATATGGATGGCTTGGAAATGGGTTTAGTGATAAATACTTGTTGCTTGGAAGCAAATGGGCGCGCCACTGTAACCAATGAATACACACGGTAGTGATCTAGGTTCAAGCTTATTAGAGACATATGGGAGAAGGCATGGGTAACACAGACATCCAAAGACATTTAGAAAGGAGCAGTCAGGTTTTTTGTTGTATAAGAGTTGGAGTGGAGATTTGGCCTCATGTTAAGATGCAGGTAGTATGTTAATAAGATAACATGCAGTTGAGAAAGCTTCTACCCAGTAGGATTTTGGCATGGAGGCATTAAAGAAGAGAGATAATTCTAACTCAGTGATATGTCTAATACGTCTTTGAGCAATGCCATTTTGTGCAGATGTGTGAGGACATGAAAATATATGTATAACACCAGAAATATTAATGAAAGAAGTGAACTTCCTAAACTCTCCACCATTGTCTGATTGAAAGACCTTGAGTTTATGATTTGTTTGATTTTCTATCAGCTTTTTGAATTGAATAAATATAGGAAAGGCATCTGATTTTCTAGCTAGTGGATAAATCCAAGTATAGCGTGTGTAAACATCTATAAGAAGCAGATAATATCTAGACCATCTTTTGAAACATGCGGTGAAACCCATAAATCAGCAACAATTAAACTCAATGGTTCATCAATAATTATACTACTAGTAGGAAATGGAAGTTTATGACTCTTGCTCATATGAAAAGAGTGACAATAATCAAAATTCTTATTTGAAACAGGAAGGGAGATATTTTTAATCATCTTAAAAACAGTGCGAAGCATTGGGTGACCCAATCTTTGATACCGTAGAGGGATTGTATTGGCTAGTAGAGAAACTGGTATTGTATGTTGAATCTCTCGAACAACATCAAAGACATAGAGCCTATTCTTAAATCTGCCTTGCAACAGGGTTGTCCCCGACTGGATTTCCTTCACAACAAAAGAAGTTGCATAGAATTCAAAGAAAACTTTATTATCTTTGCAGAATTTAGAGACTGAAAGTAAGTTGGTCTTTATTTGAGGAACATGGTGGACATTGTTTAAATGAAAAGATCTGCTATTATGAGTAAATGAGGCATTACCAATATTTTCGATATGGAGAGCCTCACCATTTCCTACACGCACTTGTTCAGTTCCATCATACTCATGCCGAACGTTGAGATTGTTGAGATTTACAGTTAGGTGATGAGTTGCACCTGTATCATTCACCCAGTTGTTATTAGAAGGACCACCAGGGAGAGCCAAGTATGCAGCTGGTTGTTTGTTGTTGTCCACTTTGTTACGAAACCAACAGAATCGAGCATCATGATTCTTGCGTTTGCAGATCTCACAAGGACCTTCACCTTGATACATGTTTCTAGGCTGACGGTTGGATTGATTTTGTGGAAGATTTTTTGAGTATCTCCTTTGGTCTTGCTTCTCAAATAGTCTGGAGTTTGATGAGGCTGCAACATTGGCTAGAGGTTGTTGCAAAATGGCTAACTGTTGTTCAAGACAGAGATCAAATGAAAGAAGATGAGCTTGAAAAGAATCCATGTCGATCTTGTCGACAATGCTTAAGGATGTGACAATAGATTCATAAGCCTGATCTAGTCCAGCTAGAATTGATTCCTACATATCCTCTTCAGAGAGGGGTTTTCCAGATGCTGCAATTGCATCAAAAAGTTGCTTAGTTTTCGAGAAATAATTTTGCATTGAGCTATTACCTTTGCGAAGACTGTGTAGTTGTCTTTTCAGGTTCATTTGATGAGCTTTGGTTTTTGGTGCATATCTCCTTTGAAGAGCTTCCTATACTTCTTGTGATGTTGAGAGACCTGAAACTCGACCTAGTACACCTTCAGATAAATAGAAAAGGATCCATCCTAAGAGTATTTGATCTTGTTCCTCATTCTTTGCATAAGCAGGATTAGGAGTTGGTTGCGCACCTTCTTCAGTAGCAGGTATGGTTTTTGCGGGTTTTGCCATTGCACCATACACAAAACCTTGTAGTTTGTAACCTTTGAGAAGAGGTTTAAACTGTGTCACCCATAGGAGATAGTTGTTGTCATTGAGTTTGACACTGATCAGATGATTTATGTGTATTTGATGAAGTGTTGAAGTTTCATCCATAGTGAAAGAAGAGAAGCGTGAGTTTTGGATCTTTTGACTCGATGCCAAGACAGAACACGATAGTTTGGTGAAATGTTCCACAGTTGATATTGTGGATTCTCATTCAATATATAGACCCATATACGGCTATTATTACAGAAGATATTACAAGTTTTGTATACCAAAAATACATGATTGACATACATTAGAATGTCGACATAATTTGGCAGCTATATATTGGAAGGATACAGCTGTAGTTACGACTTTGAATGAGTGAGAATAGATGTATCCTTAACAAAGTAAGGATCTAAAGTTCAAACCTAAAATTGCATTACAAATCCACAAAGATTTGGTCTACCTTTGGTGCTATTGATTTTAAATAGAACATGACATCAAGCATTGGTTTAAATATGGGCCTAGTGATAAGATGGATAAGTAATGATTTTCTTTGAGGTCTTAAGTTGTTTATGTTTTCTTATTTCGAAATAAAATAAAACAAATTATGGATACATGAGATTGAAAGAAAAACACCAACAATGCATGAACAAAAATCACTTAGGGAAAAATAAATTAGGACACGAAAAGAATATCGAAAACCACTAGAGCGAAAATCGAACGGGAAAAAAGAAGAAATATGTTTTGAAGCATACCAAAATGTTTTGAGGCATACATTTGTCTAAGTTCGGCTGAAAAGTTATCAGCCGAACCTAGGCAAAAAAAATAGATTGTTAGCCGAACCTTGAGTATGCCTCAAAACATTTTGGTCTTTCTCAAAATAGGTTTCAAAAAGAACCTACGTAATACATGAAAAGAATATCGAAAACATCTAGAGTACTCCCTTCGTACCTATTATATAGGCGGAATTTTCATTTTTCCTTGTACCACTATATAGGCGGAGTCCAAATTTCAAAACGACATTTTACTTATATTACCACTATTTATTTGCTTGGGAATCATCGCAATTGAGTATATGTCTCTAACATTGGGAATATAATTAAGGGTAAAACAAGAAAAAACATAGAAATGTATAAAATCAAAAAAGTTTCTTAATCTAAGAGAATTGGTCCCTCCGCCTATATATGTGGTACGGAGGGAGTATTTGCCAAGTGAGTCCTAATAAATTCCACGAAGATATACGCACACATCTTGAGAAATTAATTTCCGACTTAAACAAGTCGAAAAATCAGAAATTAATTTGAAATTACAATTAAATAATAATTTAAAATCACTAAAAATATAAAAGTCTATTTTTTATGATTTTTTTCTACTTTTAACTTCTGAAATAAAATTGGGCTTCTGAAATGAAAAAACCTATTGACGACAAGTCAACGTTTTTACTTTTATAGCTCATTCTAAAGTTGCATTGCTAAACAAACAGTGGACATTTCAACTTTAATAAGCCCGAAAAGTAACTTCTAACGGAGTATCCAAACTTCCAAACAGGATATGAAAACCTAACCTATTGACCGGGTGTCTTAGAACCAGTGTAGTCAATCTTGGCCGAGATGGTCAAGATTCCGCCAGAAATAGGTAGTTGAATTTCGCCGGAAATTGCTAAAATTCTTGGTTAAATTTCAGTTGACTCCACCGTAATTGGATTTTCTACTAACTTGAAGGAAGACTTGCTTCTCATTTTAGAAATTTATGGTATTTCATTATATATGTACACACAATTATGTGTAAAAAATGTTTGACATACATGCATACCATAAGTATAAAACCTGAAAACTCAATTTCCATAATTACTCCAAGATTTCATCAAAAATCTCCCCGACATAAAGTTGTTCCAGTGTCTCGGTCCCCACAGAGACTGACCGAAACACGGAATTCGACTACGTACATTGCATGGAACATATTTCATGGCGCCCCAAGCAAAATAAATATCCTGTTTCATTCCACTCGTGTTCATCACAAATTTGATCAAGAAAAAACCCTAGAGATTGCGGCAAAGGAAAACTTACAAAATTCCCTGACTCCAACTACTAAAAACCCTAACTTTTTCATTATATACTCATTGATTTTCAAGTAATATATTTTCTTCGTGCGATCTTTATTTCTGTCTTTTCCAGTAAGGGTTCTGTCTGTGATCAGTTATCAAGGTTTTGTTCAGTTTTGATTAAGCGCCGATGAAGATGAAGACACCTAGAGAAGAAGATTATTTTGCTTACATAAAAGCTGTTCAAAAAACACCAAAATACAATGAATTCCTTCAAGTGATGAAAGAATACAACTCCTTGCCAACTTACGACACCACCAATGTGGAGTTCGTAACTACAAGGATCAAGGAAAGCTTTAGAGATCATTCAAACCTTATTCATGGATTTAACGTGATATTCTTGCCTGAAGAATATGCAATTGAAGAAAGATGATCGCGTATTATCGAAATCAACAAAAAGGGTTGAAGCAGAAGACTCCAATAAGAAGATGTCTTTATATGGAGGTGATTATCATCGAAACTACAAATTCTTTGAGAAAGTCATGAGGAAGGAGAAGTTTACAAACCCTGATGACTGCAGGAAATACTTGAAGTGTCTTTATCTTTATAGCAAAAAGAGAATTTCAGAAGGTGAATTGAAAGATATGGTTGGTGGTTTGCGGCAATATGGATGTGTCGCGTTTCCGAGAACAGCGAATGATGATAAAGTGCAGCAAGAACCCCAAAAGGATGAAAGGGAGATAGGTTCTGAGTCTCCAGCTTCAAGTTCTGAGTCTCCATCTTCAAAAAGAAAGAAATTTGAGGAAACCATGATTGACCGTCTCATGAACTGCGAAAAAGATAACCCAAGTTATCAGCCTTCGACTGAAAGAATTTCAGCTAGCGGAAGGACGGAACTTGGAGTTGCAGTACTGAATGATTCTTGGGTGTCTACAGAGAGTACTAGCACAGGTGGTGATACATACCATTTCAAGAAAAATGCTTATGAAAAGAACCTGTTTAGAAGCGAAGATGACAGATGCGAACGAGATAGGCAATTTGAGTTGGTCAAAGGTACCGAGGAATTGTTACAGAAGATTGTGGATAACGCAATCAACCCAGAAAGTATACGTCTCGAGCATCACTTCAAAGTGCTACAGCTTGGGTGCATAAAATGCCTGTACAATGAATCTTGGCAGGATGTGGTGGATGCATTGCGGAAGGATGCAAAATCTGTATTGCATGGTATATTAACTCAGTTGCAGGAAAAACTAAAGGAGGTTACAAGTCGTCTCTCAATAACCAGTTATTTAAAGAACTTTAGAAAATCTCTGGATTATGGCAACTCCTCCAGTGGCGAGCAGCAGGAAACAACCAGTTCGAGTTCTAAAGACGACGCCTCTACTTTTTGTCCAAATGTTTTAGTTGAGCGAACAACATAGGCTTGTTAATATGTTCTAATTCCTCATTATATTGTGAAATTTATGGTGAAATTTATAACCAAATTCAGATTCTTTTGAATTTCTAGTTTTACCTGACAATCTATGTCTTCTTTTTTCCAAGCTCAAGTTGTAAAACTTCAAAAGTTGAAAGAGGTACCTGAATTTGACAGTCATGAAACATGAGCCTCAAGAACGATGCAGGAGCAGTAGCATCAGTCGCCAAAATGGGTGCAAGTGTATCCTTGACTAAGGCTTCAACATTTGGACATGAAGTCTTGTAGTGTCCATAAGAGAGATGATGAGCTTCATTAACAGACACTACTAGTACCACTATCATTACCATCATAACAGATCGCAGAAGCCGCCACATTTTTGAACAAATTCGCTCCTGTCATAGTTGTCTTGAGTAGATATGAACTTCGCAAATCCTCGACTATGAAGAGAGCTGAGCGGTGGTTGAGGGAGAGATTCTCTTATGAACAGATTAAAGGTATTGGCATGTTGAAGGATGAACCTAGAGTTACAGGAAGCAAGAGTTTGTACAGACTGACGCACAGTTCATAAAAGGTTAATTCACAAGTAACCTGAAATACAGGTGTTGATGAATTTTGTCTATTGACAGTTTTTCAGTGTCAGACCACAGTGGTTTCAACTATGTAACATTTAATTGCCTCACCAAGTACATAAAAACTACTTCAGACATATGGAACTATGAGAATCAAATAAATGTTTTTAAGCACCAATTTAGTCTGTAGAGAGTAGTCCTTTTGTTCTGGGCTGGACTTTCTGCCATCTTCTCTGTTGAGCCGGCACCTCCTACATCCACACCTCAATCAACCACAGGTCTGCTGTCAAGAGCTTCTCTGACTTCAAGTAGCTCAGGACAATAGCGCTTGGCGAGCACTTCTACTTGTTCTGCGAAGGAAAGCAGTCCATGTATACCAATGTGATTTACCATCTGTCTCCAACGTTTAAGAGTTATATCTCCAGGCCTGCAACCAACACATCAAACAGAATTAGAAGAGATAAGTTCTTCAAAAATGGTTAAGTTTTCCCATGAGTAATGTGGACTTTTCAAACAAGGTATTGACTTTCAATTTGAAAGGTGAAATTTAGCTATTTATTAGAATAACAGTTTTTTTTTTTATTTGTTTTCATGTTTTACAAAAGTAAAACAATTTATAAGCTATACCAACATTAAAAAATGGTTTCAAGAAATCATACGAATTGAACATAAAACAAAGTATCCAATAAAGTGCTTGAGGCATCAGCTTCAGTCGACTCGGTTACCTATGCTCCAGAAGATTATCCCAGTCAACGTCTTCAACACAGCAAGCATCCAGCCTAAGAAGTCTGCAATTCCAGTAATTTGATATTTGGATTACACTTATATGAGCTTCAATCATAAGAGACAGTTGCTAAATTAAGTTTTTGTTTACAAAAAAAAATGATGGATTCAACAACACTTTTTTATGCAGCATTTTTTTTTTGTTTCCTACTCCCTCCATTTCAAAAAATTAGGCTTGAAACGGGGGTAATAGTATTTTGAAATGATAGGAACAGATTTCCTTTTTTTCCTCTTAAGATAAGATGTTTTTCATCATATGACAGGTTACACAATAAGATTAGAAAATAGATGCCATGAAACCAGACATTACTATTTTACTGCAACAAAATTAGATAGCCAAAGACAAGTTCCTTACTCATCCAGCAACCAATAATCGTCTACGTCGGCCCATTTTTCTTCTTTCACCATGGATGATGATAATTGTTTATACCTGAAATGGAGAATGATTCAATCATCAAGAAACGAGAGACGATTCACAAATCAAATTACCGAGTACTATGGGGTTAAACTACACATAAATCTGCATTAACCATCCTTAAAAGCAAAGCTTACTGGTCAAGGAGTTCGAATACATTGCAGACCCACCAGGAAATAAAATACTTCAGCGTTTAAACTTCTAGTTTTATTAATTTCAGGAAGTGGAAAGTGATTCACATTTACACGATCTATATACTTTGGCCAAACTCACTGAAAAATCTGAAGCTCATGCTATGTTAAAGATTCTGATAAATGTCCAAACTGATGAAAGGAGAGAGTAAGATAGCATATAAAATATGAATAGCTTGTGTACAAAGGCTCCCAAGAGTGACTTGATCTCTAATACTGAGATGCTGCCTGGTGGGGATGTGGATGATATGAATCCTGCATCTAAGTTATCTTAGATTCCTTTCTCTTAGACTATGCTTCAATACTGAATGGTCATCTTCAACTTTGAATCAAAACATCGGTAATGAAAGCAGTTCACAAAAACGATGACCATCTTCGAGAAGTTACGGTATAAAACAACGAATTCAAAGTTGAATTAATAACATTGTTAAAACGTACCATTTGGTACAGCAATCCATATCTGTCCGGGTAGCTAAACTCTTACTAATTGCTTGCCAACCGATATTGTCACGTATCTGCGCAAAGACTTGAGAAACTTAAAAATAGATAATATGTACCTTCGCTAAAACTTGAAAATTAGATGAATTGCCACTCAATTACTACTTAAGCTTTCCAACTCATCTCATACTAACCATGCCATGCTTTAATTTCTTTTCCTCGCACACATGCATTCGCAAATCCATGTTTACTAAATTAAACAAGGACTGATACTCCTCTTGAGTCCACTTACCTGTTTCGATGGAAAAAAAACGCAATCATTATCTAAGTTATTTCTTAATGGCTGAAGTTTCAATTTCCAACTAAACAACTGCATGTTAAAAAATCACAATCAGAAACAAAAGCTAATCCACTTGAAACTAACAAACTCAACCTTCATCCCTTAAAAATGGAGTGACTGCATACTGCTCGTGTTCACAGTAAATAGACCTCAGGAAAGAAGAGGCAACTCATACAAATTTTTTACTTGAAACTGAGCTGTGAACAGAAATATACACTGATATATGTTTCATAACTCAAAGTTCGATGACACAAACGTTCTCGCTTTATGGTTATCAAGGTAGACATAATACAATCTAATTATATTTTTCTAATTAGAATTCAAGATAAGCAAGCCGACAACAGAAAAGAAAATATGGAAAAAGAGAAAGCAGTTTACCCTTTCTAAGACCCGTACGATATATCCGACGCCATATATCCTTAACATGATATCGATTCTTTCCAAGGACTTCGGCCATCGTTTTCCAGTCTGGTCCATGCTTTTCATGATACCTAAAGTTTAAGATTGTGGCATATGCTTAGAATGTACCAAAAAAATCCGAAGTAGAGAACAAAACTTATATTCACTCAAGCATACTGCACGTGTAGAAAGCAACAAACGCCAACATTACGAAACATACTTTAAGACAAACGCTTTTTCATCCTCAGTCCACTTCCGTGATTCATCCCTCGTAAACAAAGTATGTGCTCTCTGACATACTGCTTCGGTAGGCCTATACGGTATGGAAGCGCCTGAAAGTTTCAAATACCTCTTCAAATTATATAATTTCTGTGGAACAGGCAATGGAAAGTGCATCGTTAAACATGCTTTTCTGATGAATCATCGACTCATCAGACCATTTGAACCTATTATATATTCAATGGAAGCAAAGAATTGAATATGAGAATAATTAAAAGAATGCCATCTGTGTATGCTGTTACATATATATGGAAAGAGTACACTCACCTATTTCCTTCCAACATCCTCTTACATTTCGATGTTTCCCCGAGTGCAGAACCATATCCACGCCGTCCTCACCCAATTCATGTATCTAAGAACATCAGTGGATTATGGCTATTAGTGTGGTGCTCTACCATCAATAAGAAATTAGAATTAGAAGTAATGAACATGGGAATCTGGTGTCTAGATGCTGGGTATTGGAGGTGGCAAACATGATATTCTGGGGGCCACAGTCATGCTAACCTGGTGTATTTCTCTACCACGAGCCCCCAGGATGTGTTATCAATGAGAACATAACTTCTAGCAAATCCTCTAAACCAAGTTGCATTCTCCGTACCATGATTTATTGAAAATCTCAAACAATACAATAAGAGATATTAACGATGAGTGATACATAAAGTCTAAGTTATTATTTCCTGAGGTCCATGTATCCATTGCGAAATTTATGATACTTAGATCATGCCATTTGTTGTTAACTTGGATATTAAATAAGAAAAATAGAGAAGAGAGCTCATACGAACCATTTAACTAAGCAATGTATACATGTGTCACTTGTCTAAGTTGTCTTACAGAACAGCATGTTCATTTAAAATAAATACTAGAATTTCCACTGAAAGCATAAATACCAAGCGTATATTCAATGAAAAACAAATTAAAATGACCGATAAACAAAAGAGTTTGACAAATGAAAAAGACAATCATCACAGTTGTCACTTTTTATATATGTACGGGTTAATATTATTGATGATGTGGCACTCTTTGTAGGATATATACGAGCACAGCTCAATCTTAGCCGAGCAAATATTTAAGAAGAGCGAATCGTATCTAGTAGGTAAGAAATGTTCTTAATAATTTTCATTAAAAAAATCTTGGAACTACAGTTTCTTCTGCTCTAGTCCATCGTCTTCCATAAGGGCATACTTGTAAAAAAATACTTAAACATACCCCTTCTTTCCATGCCTTAATAATTGTGCAAACTACAAATGGCTCAACTAATTTGGGATGAAGGGAGTATTCATCACCATATGTAATGGTGAAAACGCATGAATATGTGAGGTACATGTTCCACTTTTGTTGTATGTGTCACCCCATGTGCTAGTAAGAAAATATGTGTTCGACGTGCATCACCATGGGAGCAAAACAAGGGCACACAGAACCCTGAAAGAATTTTTACTCTAATAAATTATGACAAGACAAAACACTGCCTAGCAAAGTACAAATTTTAGTAGATATTAATTCTATTTATACCATAAATATACCTTTATATACTTATGAACGGCATCTCTGAGTATCTGATCTTCTTCCTTTGTGAACCTCTTACCTCGAACCAGCTCCATTCCTGGGTTTTCCTCCACATCATCTTGGTCCTCCCTCGTAAACAAAGTATGTGCTCTCTGACATACTGCGTTCACATGCCTATACGGTAAGGCAGCCCCTGAAAGTTTCAAATACCTTTTCAAATTACATAATTGCTGCGGAACAACGGAAAGTGCATCATTAATTCATACTGAATACAAACATGCTTTTCTTGTCACAAAAAACTCAGAAAATGGAATCATCCAATCATCACATCATTTGAACCTATTATATATTCAATGGAAGCAAAGAATGCAATATGAGAATAATTAAAAGAATGCCATCTGTGTATGCTGTTACATATATATGGAAAGAGTACACTCACCTATTTCCTTCCAACATCCTCTTATATTTGGATGTTTCTCGGAGTGCAGAATCATATCCAAGCCGTCCTCACCCAATTCATGTATCTAAGAACATCAACGGAATATGACTATTAATGTGGTGCTCTACCATCAATAAAAAATTAGGATTAGAAGTAATGAACATGGGAATCTGGTGTCTAGATGCTGGATATTGGAGGTGGCAAACATTATATTCTGGGGGCCACAGTCATGCTTCCCTGGTGTGTTTCTCTACCAGGGACCCCTAAAACATGTTACCAAATGAAAAAATTACTTCTAGCAAATCCACTAAACTAAGTTGCATCCTACATACCACAATGAAAATCTATAGAATAGAAGATATTTATAATAGGTGATACATAAACCCTAAGATATTTCCTAAGGTCCATGAATCCTTTGCCAAATTTATGATACTTAAGAGCACGCCATTTGTTACTAACTGGAATATTAACTAAGAAAATCAGAGAAGAAAACTCCTATAAACCATTTAACCAAGCAATGTAATACATGTGTCATTTGTCTTATAAAACAGCATGCTCATTTAAAATAAATACTAGAATATTCACTGATAGCATGATAACCAAGCGTATTCAATGAAAAACAAATTGAAACAATATTGTGATCAAAATAGTCGGTCAGAGAAAATAAACATGGCATTTCAGGCATGAAGGTATGCTTACGACAAAAACCAATTCCTCTAAAGTAGTTTAATGTTCATAACCGTATGTGATTGTGAAAGTGCATGAATATGGGATGTATGTGTTCGTCACAATGAGTACTGGTAAGGCAATGTGTCTCGACGTGCATTATGACAGGCACACAGAACATTGAATGAGTTTCTACTCTAGTAAATTATGGCAAGACCACACACTGCCTAGCAAAGTACAAATTTTAGTAGATATTAATTCTATTTATACCATAAACATACCTCCATATACCTGTGAACAGCATCTTTGATTATTTGATCTTCTTCCCTCGTAAACCGCTTACATTGAACCAACTCAGTTCCTGCGTCTTCCTCCTGATCATCTTGGTCATCAGCTGCAGGGAAGACTTCTACATGATTAGAAAATTTTACTCTTTTGGATGATTTTTTGGTACCCGAGTTCCTCAAATGCTCATTTGTGCTTCCGAGATTGTTTTGTGTTTCAACATCTCCAATATTTGCATCCGATTTGGTCCCTTTCTTTTTCTTCTTCTTCTTCTTCTTCCCCTCTTCTAAATCTACATCTAGCCCTTCCTCTTCTCTGTTTCTCTTCTTAGAAGAACGAGAACCAGATTCAGCCTCACCGTCAGACTTCTCAATGCAGCTTTCTCCATAATCACCTCCATTTTCATTCTTTCTTTTATTTTTTTTACCCTTCCCCTTCTTCACATGCTCATTATTTTCCTCACCGCTCACATCAATGTGATCCTTCCCTTCAGAAGCCGCTTCATCAGTTGCAGATTCTACATCATTGCACTCCTTAACCCTTTCCTTGTGTTTCTTCTTTTTGCGTTTACCACTTTCTTCTCTCCCACTATCAGACCCACCTTCTTTCTCCTCAGACCCCTTCTCACCTCCCACATCTGTGGGTACTTCTGAGGTACTTAAAGCCTCTATCTCCTTGTTTCTCTCGTGCTTCTTCTTCTTTTTCTTCTCTGTAGGTACTTCTGGGGTACTTAAAGACTCTTTTTCCTCACTTTTCCTGTGCTTCTTCTTCTTATTCTTCTCCTCTGTAGGTACTTCTGAAGAGCTCAAAGCCTCTATTTCCTTGTTTCTCTTGTGCTTCTTCTTCTTCTCCTCTGTAGGTACTTCTGAGGCACTTAAAGCCTCTATGTCCTTGTTTCTTCTTCTTTTCGCTCTTTCGCAGTACATTCTCTTCATCCATCCCTACCACTTCCATTCCAAAAGTAATCAAGATTTAATAATCTACTCAAAATAGATAAACCTGCCAGCAAAAAAAACAAAGAAAAATTCTCAATGAAATTCAACACTAATTTTGGAAAAAAAAACTATAAAATCTGCCATTTTCGGTGTCTTAGTAGTTCAGTGAAATCGCCCAAATTTAAAAACTTAATTTAGACCCACAATTTCTGTTCACTGGTTGAATCAAGAGCTAAAGATTAATCAAATATTCAGATTACTTAGATTGTTTACCCTAAATTCTATTTATCACTGCAAACATCAAATAAGAAAAAGATAAATTAAGGGTTTACTGAAAAAAGAAGAAGAATATTACGAACCTCAATGAAGACGATAACAGGTGAAATTGGGGATAAAAATTTATCTGATAGGATTGATATGATTTCTATCTTCTTCTTCTTCAACTACAACTTTCAATTTCAGAATGTTTTATTTAGGGTTTATGTTAAAGAAAATTGCGAAAACTGAAGAAGTGAAAAGAATAAGCGGATTTTATGAGGCTAGCCCTTAAATTTTTTGCTCTTGTAGAAACTGACACCTGTACAAACATTTTACCAGACTGGGCCTGGGTAACCCGAACCCCAGATCCATCTGAGTGTAGTGAATAAAAAACTGATTACTTTATTATTTATTTTTTGGATCAGTAAAGAATTTGTTGTTGGCGTCCAGGTACAAAGTGGTGCCTCAAGGGCATGGTGATGGTGGTGGAAGCTTTCCACACAAAAACTGCTCATACCAAGTATTACGGGGGTTAGGCCAAGATTCTTCCAGGCCATTCAATTCAGTGATAGATTTTGGGTAAACAGGGAAATGCCCTTCTTCCATATAGTATGAAATTATATACATGCAAGTTCGGGGAGTAGGGTGCCTCGAGTACAAAACTACTTTTTCCAGATATTGGAACTAAGAGAACCAAAAAAAAAAGAACTATGATTTTGATCATAGTGAAATTTTATTAGGCATACTGAATAAAGACAAAAAAGGATGTGAAATCAGAAATCCCCTTAACCAAATCTTTTTTTAATGACAAATCTACCCTTTACGTATTAGTGTTAGTAATCTGGATTAGTGATTAAAACTTTTGTTTAGTGATTAAGATAATTTTCAAAATTATAGATGAAAAAATTTGGGGAGAAAAATAATCAAAGTTTTTATTGAGAAGGAGAGAAGGAGAAAGTGAGAACATTTTTATTCTTGATTCAATGGAGGATGAGGAGGGTCATTCTTTGTCTAAAAAAACTTGGAAAATACATATCAACTACAACAATGATCCAGAAATGGCTGATTTCTTAGATTGTGAGAATCATTTTACACAAACTCAAACTCAAGATGATGATTTTTATGAGCCAAATCCATATGATGAATACATAGATGAGGAACCCAATGCTTCTAACACACATGTACACTTCTATTTTATGTTTAATCTCACTTTTGTAGCTTGAAATCATCAAAAAAATGTATTTTTCATCATGGTTCGGCGAACCAGGACTATGTTCGGCTTAAAAATATAAGCCGAACCCACTAAATTGATGAACAGTTCGGCTAGCTGAATTTGTTAACGTTATACGCCGAACCTTCATTTTCCAACTTCCAACCTATTTGCAAGATCCTAGTTCGGCTTATATTAAAGTCTAATAACAAGACGAACTTATTCCTGAGAGTTAGGTTCGGTTCTCACTCTAAATATCGTATCAGCCGAACTATATATTTTTCCAAGTTCGGCTCATATTCAAAAAATCGCATCAGCCGAACATGATACTGATTTTCCATGAAACACTTAAATTCATACACGTTTAGGGTTTAGGATTTTTATTACATATGTTTTCTATTGTGCAGCCTTTCCATATGATGAACCAAACAAAAAAAGTGGAAATTACTAAAAGTGTTAAGAAAGTGAAGTCTAATGATGGAGAATACCAAGTTCCATATTAAACTCATTAAAATCAATTATATCTTATCTTCAACCTCAAGATAATGAAAAGAAAAACACAACGCAAAAAGAATGAGGTCATTCCGACATCGGACGAAAAAGTTATGGCCAAAACAAGATCGAAAAACTAGAGTGTGCAAAGACAAGGTTCGGATGATAACTCAACAACACGAGCTAGCCGAACCTAGAGCCTGCAAATCAATATTTTCGAAGTGTTTACAAAGAGAGGTTCGTCTTGAAAGTGATCTAATCGAGTCATCCGAACCCGACAACCACCTGGGGTAAATTTCACTTCTCAAGTTCGGCCGGGAAGGTTTGAAAGGTATTAGCCGAACCTGACACTGTTCTGGGACGTATTAAATACACATTTTGGGGTTCGACTAAAAATTGACATTTACGGTTTAGCCGAACTGTTCATAGACACTTTCAGGGTGAAATTTCAAGAACAGTTCGACTCAAAACTCAACTCAATTATCAGCCGAACCCGCTACTGTAATCGTCAAAAACCCTAAGTTTTTAGAAATTTAACCCATTCAATCCATGAAAAACAACAAATAAAAGATTGGGTTCGTAAGGAATACCTTCTTATCCTCATTTCAGTATTTAGAGCTTCAAATGGTTGAATTTCTGATTCAATTTCCAGTTCAATTATAGTTTTTACACCTTCATCTTCAATTGGTACTTCTTCTTTAATTCATGAATTGGAAGAGGATTTAGAACATCTGACGTTTGCTTTTTCTTTGTACGATCCATTATATAGTTCAATTTAACCGATGATCGAATTTTCACGAATCGACAATTAATTACAGTGATGAAAAAAAAATCTGAGAGAAAAGGAAGGTGGTTTAGCTGGAGGAAGAAGAAGACATGTTTAAGATAGTTTATTTTTTGATTTTGGGTTCAAGGGTATATAGGTAATTGAACTACCCAATAAACATTCCTTATAAGGTCACCTAGGATGGGAAAACTATTTTGTATGCCTTGAAAGTTTTTGGTATGCCTAAAATCGTAGTTCAAAAAAAACATATGTACAAGCAATTTTGTTCTGGGCTTGACCTTCCTGCCATCCTCGCTGTTGATCCCACAACTCCCACAGGCCACATCCAGTGATCCACACATCAATCAACCACAGGTCTGATCTCAAGAACTTCTCTGGCTTCAAGTAGCTCAGGGCAATAGCGTTTGGCGAGCACTTCTACTTGTCCTGCAAAGGATTGCAGTCCATGGATACCAATGTGATTTACCATCAGCCTCCAGGGTTTCAGAGTAATATCTCCAGGCCTGCAACCAACAAAAAACAGGATCAGAAGAGATAACTTCTTCATAAATGGTGTGGATTTTTCAAACAAGGCATCGACTTTCAATTTGAAGGGTGAAATGAAGCTATTTATTAGAATACCAGAATATTCTTGCTATTTGTGTTCATTTTTAAAAGTCGGAACACTTTACCAACAGGTCCAGCATAAAAAATGGTTATGGTTTCAAGAAATCATACAAATTGAATATGAAACGAAGTATCACAATAAAGTGCTTGACGCATCAGCTTCAGTTACGTTGCGTACCTGCTGCTGTATTCTTAGTTTTGTGATGAAGATCATACATGTCGAAGCATATATGCTTGCCCCTGTTCTTTGTTACAACGTCTGTGAGTCTGTATCTAAGTGTTATCCCTGGAGTTGGATGGAGTATTTTTTAGTTCTTAGGGTTTTTAATGTTTATCCGGATGAACCATCAATTATGGGTTTTTTGATCTTTTGTGATCTCCTCGTATTCTTCTCTAAACTTTTTTTTTGTTTCCTTGTAGATATGTCTGATCGTCCGCGGAATCCTTACCAAACCCCGCCATCTAGTCCACCAAGATCCCCTCCGCGTCGAGATTCTGACAGATCTCCACTTGGGGAAGGTCCTTACAAGTCTTCGCAATCGGATCCTCGGGGTCATAGGGTTTTATCTTCCTCCGGTGCGAAGGTTATGCCTACTAAGAAAGGGGGTGTGCCGAAGGGTCCTTCTGGATCTAGGTATGTTGTTAACCGTGCCCCTTCTCGTCCTCGTGAAGATTCTAGGAGTACGCAGGCTCCTCCTCGTGATGACTCTAGGAGTACGCGGGCTCCTCCACCTCGTACTGAAATAGTGGATGTTCCGCCCCTTCGTTCAATGGCTCCTCCTCACTAGTACAAAAATGTCTTTTAGACACGGTATTTTACCGTGTCCAAATGTCTACGGTCACGATAATTCATTTTTGAAAAACTGTGACTAAAGCCTGCGAGGCCAAAAGTCTAGCATTTGGTCACGGTCATTTTCGTGGCTATTTCATCAAACCACCGTGACCACAACTTCAATAGTCATGGATTTTTATTGTACACCGTGACAAGTAGGCTCTTTAGTCACGGGATGCTGAAATACACCGTGACCAAAGTTAGTCAGTGGACACGAGAATTCCTCATTACACCGTGACCAATATGCAATACAACAAGATACTTGGATGTGCAGGCACACCTTTATGCCTTGCAAAAAAAAAACATGGCCAAACAATGAAATAATCTTAATTAAAATTCTTAACATGGCATTGCATCCAATAATATATTACAAAAACATAGTTTACATTTATCTTGATATATGGATTCTATTAGAGTTGATAACAAAGACATCGATATAATCCGCAAGTATCAAAAAACAAGTAAATGAAATCGCATAGAAGAATACGAGGCCTCCAATAAAGTTTCGGAAGGACATATACACTTCCTTTGCATGCCTAACTTGTTTACTGAAGATACATGTGAACTCTCATACTGCAAGAGCTCCTCCAAATTTTGCCGCTTGACTACAAAAGATAAAAGTAAAACAAAGTTTATTCGTTAAGTCACATAAGTTACTTTGAGTTAGTGCCAGAGACATCCATATACCATAAATATAAAATAGTCAAAGAAATAACAAACAAATATCCTGAATTTATATTGCAAATCAAACAATATATACAAAACGTGCAGGTTTTTGGTCTCAAGTAACAAAGTATGATTTTGAAAGTATTTTTGGAGCTTTATGTTCCTCCATTATTCCAAGAGCCACGACATCCCATCTATAAAATGATATACCACATGCTGCAGCATTTCAAGTTCACGATTTCAAATAAAGATCATATGTAAAGTTTTTGTCAAACTTGAGCAGATTTCGGTAACATTTCAAGGGAAATATAGTTAAACACTAATAATCAGGGAAGATCGCTAAGTGAATAATTTTGCAGCCACTAGCCATCTAAGCAAAACATGCTCAATCTCCAGGCCATACTTCATACTTACTGTGAAGAAAAAACCATAAAAAACAAACCCTTCACGTAGAGTAATGTTTGAATAATGTTAGAAGGTTTTCAGCACAAAAACCCAAAACAGAATGACCAGACAAAAAGAAAACCTTTCAAATGCAGCAGCATTTCAACTTATACAAATATAAGTTCGTTGAATAACTTCAAGCTAGGGGTGGTCCAGATTCCTAATACACCAGAAAAACATCAACCATTTTATTTAACACCACACACCTAGTACTCCAAAGTCAAGCCAATGGAGGGCGTGCAGTACTGCACAAATAAAATTCAGCTTGGACGACTATGTTGACTATCATCAACGGCTTTATAGCATAAATGACGGTTTATTACCTACATAGAGGTAGAACTTACCCATATAAGGTTAATCAAAAACATATTCAGACAACAAAAGAATAAAATGAACTCAAGATAAATCCCCAAGGAAGAAATCAGATAAATCCCAAACGCAAGAGTCCTGCATAAAACAGAACGTTGATTACAAGAGCTAGTTTAGTTACTCATTTTAAACGACCGTAAATATGAGTAGCATAAGAAGCGGCTTTAGGTTCAGAAACAGTGACTTATCCACTTCAGTGTTTCCTGATTAGAAGCAGAGTAGGATCATCACTTTCTCCGCCACATTAATTCGAATCAAACCTGTCAGAGTGAACTAAGTTTTAAGGTCATCTTCTTCATCGAAGCTACAGTTCATTGAATATTTAGAATTGGTCAAGGCCGCATCCACAGACTAAAAAAAGAACTTCACATATCAGATATAATACCGTAAATAACCGCTTGTAGTAAAACAGGCCACGTTAAAGGCAGAACTGAGTGATCTTGTGAAAAGAGATCATATACGAGATAATAATTAACTTTCCGTTTCACTAAGAAGTTACAGAATTAGTTCATGAACCTACTCAGTTCATCCTAAAACAAACTCAACATGTATTAAAAGGACTTACGGTCTATAAAACTTGCATCAATTGTCCCAGATTTGGCATTATGCTTCCATGTTTTCAGATAATTCACATAAACAGATTGTGTATGATAAGTGGATGAATGACATGCAGGAGAAAAGTAATCACACGACTTAAAAATCGGTATAATACTTCCCACAGAAGCGACAATGATATTGAATATCTCAGTTGAGGAGACAAAAGTTACCTGCAATTGAACCAAATATAAAAAAACCATAGCTCTAAAATATCATATGGAAAGGCCTAGGTAGGTATAATAAGTAGTTACTGCTGCAAAATTGAATCGAAGTCACATTAGGTTAAGGATATCGAATATGTTCAATCAAGCACCAGAGAAGAAGGAGAGTAACCTCAGGAAGGGGGGGGGGGTTCGATTTTCTATACAGCCTGCGCAAGAATCTAATGGAATCTGGATTAGTTTCCCTTATCATCTTTGGATTCACTGTCAAAGCAACATAGCAAACCAATTCATCTTTAAAAATAGGTATTCATAAAAAATAAGATGCTGAGGAAGAAACTAAGTTACGCTTCACATAAACAGAAAAGGCATGGATCTCCCACACACTAGTGACGTTTATCTTCGGGTACCTATTTTCAAAATCAAATACAGTCAAAATTGGAAAAAATAATGTGCCGTGATTTCAAATAAGAATACCCTAATATACAAAGAATTCATTGAGTATATCATTGCATTCATTAAGAAAAAGCGAGTCAAATATTAACGCCTTCAGACTCTTACCAGAAAAAACCCAAGCTTAATGGAACATCAGTTTCACCATCAAATAGCAAAACGCGATAATTACTATGTAATCCTCTAGTTTTAACCTTCAAATTTTCTGAATAATATAATTCTGATCAAGAAACAAAGAAGCAGTGACTAACTGATTCCAAACTTCCGATTGATTTACACAGGATGATAGGAATATGAAATCAGTTTGAACAATCCCGATAAATTAAGGCTTTTTATTTGGGATTCAATGACAGAGAGAAAAAGAAGTAGAGAGGAATGATTACCCAGAACGTAAGCAAATCGTGGGAGACTGGGAGTGTAGAAGTTAGGTTAAGAACCAAAGCAGTTCTTACATTCAATCGTGTTTAGAAAATGTGGATTGATTTACACGATGTAAATTAGACACGCGTCAAATGTACCCGTATCCAAAGATATGTGAAATGGTCCTGGAAACTCATTTACCCGAGACAAACGAAGCTTTAGTCCCGTTTATAGGTACCACCGTGACGAGGTCAACCGTGACCAAAGACCATAATTCTACTAGTGCCTTCAGTGCCTCCGCAGAAATCTTTGCCGCCTCCTCCTGCGGTTTCTTTCAAAGGGAAGTACTCCAAGGGTACTATGTCGAGAGTTGATCCGTCTAAAAATCTTCCTTCCAAAAGGAAAGCTTCGGAATTGAGTCCTACTTCTGATTCCGCAGAGGAAGAAGAAACTGTCCCCGTGATACGCAGCATTTCAGTTGGTAAGAAGAAGGTCACTTTCAAGCATATTGATCTTGAGATGTTCAAGGAAAAACATGAACTTCAAGCTTTTGAGGTTTGCTTATATGCCCTGACGATGATATCACTTACGAGCTCCTTGCTAAGTATCAGTTTGACGAGTTTCATCTGTTGACTACGGTTGGAGCCTTCGAGGCGGGTCTCATGTTGCCCCTATATAAGTCGGGTGACTCCTTTTATTATGACGTGTTGGCTAGTCGCGAAGGCTCTTCCACTCATAATCGTTCCGTGTCACAACTATCTGGGAATTATCTTCGTTCACTGAAGGAATGTTACCTGCGAAGCAAGGAAGAGACTATGATGACATGCTATGTTCCAAATCCTGCTGAGAGAGAGTGGTACACTCCTCAGAATTTTAACAGTTCTTTTGGGGATTATGTCAACATCAGAATCCGTAAGCCGTGGAGTGTTAGTCTTCGTAATATTGCTGCTCCCCGTGGTGAAATTCGTCTTTGAGTGAGGTGAGTGATGCCAAGCAGAAGTATGTTCTGGTACTGAGGGATCTGCTAAACGGAAACTCTTTCCTTCTCGTGAAAGGATTAAGCGTGACCATGATTATGAATGGCATGCTACTGTTATTGAGGTAGTTGGTCCTTGGGCTTATGGATGGATTCCGGGTCCACGCGGTTGGCGTCCTTCTGAAAATAGCAAGCCTCGTGAAACTCCTCCTGCTCGTTATGGAGATTTCTTCCTTGGCGTCCGAATTTCGCGGGCATGAATTTTCCTTATGCTCTTGATGTCGTTGATGGAATGAGGAGGAGGGTTCTGGTGCTACCCATCCAACGAAGAGTGCTGCTGATGCCAAGGTATAGTTTCTTCTTATATTTCTTTATTCTATTTGCCCCTTTTTCCTTGCTTGAAATAATTTTCATTTTTGAAGTGAGGGAAAAAATGAGCCTTTGTGGGATGTATACTGGTTTGTAGGTGTCGAAGAAGAAGAAACTTGGACCCAAAACAATCTTCTACTGCGGTTACCGGTGAGGATGAGGTTTATGAGGAGGTTACGAGTCCCATAAACGAAGGGTATGGTGAGGATGAAGAAATGTCCGATGGATAAGAGCGTACCGACACTTCTCACCCTGATGACGAAGGTGGTAATGGTGAAGAAAAGTTGTCTCGGGTGGTGATGGTGAGTCTGCGGGTAATATTACCGTTGGTGGTACTGGCGGGGGTCGATCTTCCCCTGTTGGCGATGATATTGTTGGTTGGGTACTCTGCCCGTTATTTCCCCTGAATTTTCTTTCGATAGGATATATTCCGGGGGAATCCTTTGATGTGAATGCTGCCATGGGTCTTGCCGAAGACTTCTCATTGCTTTCCCCAAATGATGATTGGGATGTGCTTGGGAATCTTGGAAAGAAGGTACCACTGATCAGCAAGCTGAGAACGCAGGTGGTCATGCTGAGGGTGGTAATGTCGAGACTTGCGCGGGTGAGGAGATAACCGCCAAGGGGAAGTCTGCGGTTGAGTCTCCTTCAGAGGATTTCCTTACTCGCTAATGCTGAAGGTGAAGATGTTTTTTGGCTTGGATTAAGAAGAAGAACCTGATGTTCGTCCCTAACCTGCCCCAGTGGTCACTGGTGAGAAGAATTCCGACGCTTATACTCGTCGATGATGCAATTGTCTTCTGAATCCCGCGTTGCTGAGATGTGGGAGAAGAATCTGAGAGCTTCGGAAGCTAACCTAGTGGTTGACCCTCCCTCCTATGTTGCTGATATGATGGCCATAGCTTGGGTACCAATACGGTTTTCCCCAGCAGCGTGTCTTAGAGGTAAATCCTTGTACTTTTTTTTTATGATATCCGAACATTGTATTCTTCGTGATATCTGATCCCTTTGGTATAATAATGTTTGTTGTTTGTGACATAGATGATGAGGAGCGAAATTGTAACCATGTTCTATACCAATTCTTCAAAGCAAAGTCTTTAAAGTTGGAGGCCAAGCTTCGTCATAGAGAAGAGGAACTGTCTGCGGCTGAAGTGGAAATAAATGAACTGAGGGGCGCCGTCTGAAGGAAAAAGAACAGCTGGGTAACGCTGAGGAGAGTCTTCGTTCAGAACTTGCTATAGTCCGCAACGAATTGGAGCAGACTCGTAGAAATGTCTCGTCCTTCACAGGTTCGTATTTTACGGATCTTTCACTCCTCGTGATTCCCTATCTGTATTTTGGTGTTCTGTCTGAGTCTCCCACCCTATCTTCAGTGGGTGGAGTCCCCGAGATGATATGGCTTCGGAAAGAAAGGGAACGACAGAAATCCCATTGCAGAGTTGGTGGGTAAGTTGAAAAGCGAAGCGTAAAGTGGAATGCTCGTGCTGATGAGCACACGCCTTAACAGCTGAGTGGCGTGAAAAGCGAACTCTGATGGTTGATATGCAAAATAAGTACAATCATGACCGTTGTCTGTTTAATGGTACGCTGCTATGGACGCGTGACAACCTGCGTGATGCTCGAGAACATGCTTCGGACTTAGAGGCTAGAGTGCGCTTTTTGGAAGGAGAGTTACAACAGGCTCGTTCTTTCTTAGGCCCCGGGGTTAGGGATAGTATGCTACGTCTTTCCGAGGAAAGAGATAATGCTAGGGCGATTGGTGCTCTTAGTAAATCCCTAGCAGCGTCTCGAGCTGATGTTGCTCGCCAAGTGGAGTCTGAAAGAGATCTTGAAGTGAATGTGTATCGACTCCATAAAAGGATGGGGGAGATGAATGACGAAGTCAACCATCTTCGTCACTTGGATTCAATGAAGCAGGTAGACTTAGACGCGAGTCAATTTGCCTTACGAACCTTCAAACGGATTATAAGAAACTATCCAACGAATATGACTTTCTTGATGAGGCTCGGGACGCAGTTGTCAATGAGTATGAAGAGGCTTCGGCTAATGTCGAAGGTATAACCTCGTTTTATCGAGTGTGATTCTGTTATTTCTTCGTTTTAACCCCTTGGTATTTCTTGTTTTCAGCACTCGAGGGACAGCTTCACGCAGCAAATGATGAGCTTAAAAAACTCAATCTGCCTTAGTGCAGCAGGAAGGACAAGCCAACTATTTCAAAGGGTTGGCCGTCTCGTGAGGAAGCAGCGGAGATTGTCCAAAGAGGCGGAACGCCTATCTGCATTGTTGTCTCAGGCCAACCAGCGGACCGCTGTTATCACTTTAAAGCTCGATGTCAGTTGGCTGAAGAGACCAACAAAGTCCTAGATAAGATTGAACTTGATCTTAAAGTCGAACATGGTCTTGTCAAGAATTATCCGCGTCGTCCCCTTCCCGCGCCCTTGCCTGGTTCTTCTGGGCCCTCTTCAGGTGGTAGCGTACCTTCATCTCGCAGAGACAACCCTGTTGATGGGTGTATCGTCCAAGTAGATTTCTTTTATTAGTCATAGAAAGTTGATCCTTGTTGATTATATTTTCGGATCATTTTTTGATGTGTTTCCTGCTTTATTTATTTGCTGAATCTTGTAATCAACTCTTTATGAAATGGATCATCCTTTTGGCATACCTGCGTTATCAATTCATCTTTTTATTTTAAGTATTGTGAGGTGTTAAACTAGAAATAACTTTCTTTGTAAAAAGTGGAGAGTGTTTGGGTGCGACACCGAAGGTAAATACTTCGTGATCGTCTTGAGACCTGTCACCCCGCTGGCGAATCCTGGGCCAGAGGATTCCCAAACGGTGGGGGCCGAGGCAGCGTTCTAGGATATGGAATGCTTATTTGAAAATATTTACATGCACCCATTCCGTCGACCCCCTGCCTTAAAATTGGTTGGGTATCTCTTTCTGCTGGGTGCCTTCCCCCTGGTCTTACACTCATAGACACTGATAGGGGAGCCCTGAGAGATTGTAGATTAACTACTTTCCCTAATATTGTTAATTTATTATGTAATGTACATGCGTTCATCCAGCGGTCCTTTTGACCATTTCGTTTTCCCTGAAGATTTCCCAAAAAGTTTGTTTGATTGATAGGTTGAGGCCTGCTACTCCTCGTCCAGAGATAGAAACATGTAAAGCGGTTACGCTGCCTTCTTCTTCTGGTATTCTTCACGCAGATGCAAAGCTGCGATGCTCCTATGGGTAGTACGGTTTGAGCCATTTAGCATTCCAAGGGTGCCGGAGGACCTCGCCTTTCAGATTGCGAAGATAGTAGGAACTGTTTCCCGCAATGTCGTGTATTATAAAAGGTCCTCGCCATGTAGGTGCTAACTTTCCCCATTTCTTCTCTCGTTGATACTGCGGGATTGTTCTTAGCACATACTGCCCTTCTACAAAATTTCGAAGCTTAACCTTTTTGTTGTACTCTCTCGCTAGTCTCCGTTGATAATTTTCCATCTTTTGCAATGTTGCTTCCCTCGTTCCTTCCAGGTCGTCCAGTCTCTCTAACATCATGTCTGTTGTGATATTTTTTTTCCCATGCTTCCGTCTTTGTGGTTGGCATGAGGATCTCTGTTGGGATGACTTCTTCAGCTCCGTAAGTGAGGAGAAATGGGGACTCCCCAGTGGCAGATCTTCGTGTTGTCATGTATGCCCATAATACATTGTGTAGCTGTTCACACCATCGCCCCTTGTGTTCGTCTAATTGCTTTTTGAGGATAAGGGCGAGGGTCTTGTTAGTAGCTTCCGCTTGTCCGTTGCTTTGAGGGTATATGGGGGTGGACTTTTTTTTCCTTATTTTGAAAGTGTCGAAGAGCATGTCTATGTTTTTCCCCTGTAATTGTTTACCATTATCGGACACGATTTCCGCTGGTATGCCGAACCTGCAAATAATGTTTTAGAATATGAAAGTAAACACATCACGTCTCTGATCCTGGCTAAGGCTTTGGCTTCCACCCATTTACTAAAGTAGTCTGTGGCTACTATCAAAAACCGTCTTTTCCCTGATCCTTCGATGAAAGGCCCAACGATATCTATGCCCCCCATTTTGCAAATGGCCACGGACTATCCACAGAATTCAACGTTGTTGCTGATGCGTGTATCTTTTTGGCGAAACGCTAACATTCTTCACATCGTCGGGACATTCTTGCAGCATCTTGTATCATTGTGGGCCAGTAATATCCTTGCATTTTTGCTTTGTCGGCTAGTGATCTCATGCCGCTATGATTCCCTCGTCACCATAATGGATGTCGTTTAGAATTCGATGCCCCTCTTTCCTGGATAAGCAACGTAGTAACGGTCCGAGGAAAGATTTCTTGTACAGGATCCCACCCCGAAGATCTATCTTCCTACTTTGGAGAGTATTTTCCTGGTTTGTTTGTGATCCGCGGGTAAGGTTCCATCCTTGAGAAACGCATGGATCATCATTCTCCAATCATCTTCGTTGTTGAAATCTTCGTCTTGATTTGCTCTTGACAGGATATCTTCTTCGTCAAAATCGTGACGGATGTCTTCTCCCCCTGATCTTCGATATTTTCTTCCACTGTATCTTGATTTGTAGCAATGGAAAATTGTGATGCAATCGAAGGCTCGTATACCCTTGTTATTTTGATAGCTTCGATACTCTTGTCCTTCAGCATGGATGATATATATGCTAGGGCATCCGCGTGCCTGAGATCATTTCTGCATAAGTGCCGGAACTTGATGTTCGGAATTTGTGATGCCAATGTTTGGACCAAGGCCATGTAAGCTGAGAGGGTGTCGTCGTACACATTGTATTCGATCCTATTTGCGCATGACAAGCTGTGAATCACTTTCAGTCTTACATCAGTTACCCCTATCTCTCTATTATTAAGCGGAGGGCATGTACGACTGCCTCATATTCGACGATGTTGTTAGTATGCTCTTTGAATTCTAACCTGAGTGCATGTACGATCCTTTCTCCAGTTGGGGTGGTGATGACAATGCCTATTCCTGCCCCTTCCTTATTTTTGGAACCATCAACGAAGACTTCCCATTGTCTTTGACTCGCGGGTTCGAGGACATCAACTGGATCCTTGCTTTCCATGTCGGCTTCTGGTATTCCCTTAATCTTTCATCGTTGTCCAGGGAGAGGTCTGCTAAGAAATCCGCCAAAACTTGGGATTTTTGGGAATGTCGAATTTCATGAATGATGTTGAACTGGTACAGGTGGGTGTTCCACTTGGCTATTCTACCTACTTTTCCCGCGCTTTTGAGGACTGCTTCCAGTGGTGCTTTGCATGGGACGCGGATGAAGTGAGTTAGGAAATAGGTTCTCAGATTTTGAGTAGCCCATACTAATTTTAGGATGAGTTGTTCGATCTTCGTGTAATTCCTTTCCGCAGAATTGAGGGTCTTGCTGACATAATAGATAGGTTGTTCTATCTTCGTATTGGTTTTGACCAACACTGCGCTAACTGCGTCTTCTGTCGGTCCTATGTACAATGCCAAAACCTCATCAGGATCAGGCTTCTGCAGGATTGGAATTGAAGCCAGGTGTTCCTTGATTCTTGGGAAGGCTTCTTCGCATTCTTCGGTCCATTCAAACTTACTCCCTTTTTTGAGAATATTGAATAAATGTTTGCATTTGTCCGAGGATCGGGCAAAAAATCTGCCCAAGGCTTCTAAGGACCCATTGATCTTTTGCACTTCTTTTAAATTCTTCGGAGATGGCATTTCCACTATGGCCTGAATCTTCGCGGGGTCTACCTCAATACCCCTTTTTGTTACCAGATATCCGAGGAATTTCCCTGAGGTGACACCGAAAGTGCATTTTTCTGGATTTACTTTCATGTGATGTTTCCTCATTGCTTCGAAAATATCTCTCAGGTCATGGTGGTGATCTCTGCGCAGCCTACTTTTGACGAGCATGTCATCAACGTAGACTTCTAGGGTACTACCAATCCATGGCCTGAAGATAGCATCGACCATTCTTTGGTATGTTGCCCCTGCGTTTCGAAGTCCAAAGGGCATTCTAGTGTAGCAATAAAGGCCATGCGGGGTGTAGAATGATGTGTGTAGTTGATCTTCTTCTGCCAGGGCTATTTGGTTGTAACCAGAATATCCGTCCATAAATGACAGCTCTTCGTATCCTTCCACTGCTTCAACCAGTTGATCTATGCTCGGCAGGGGATAGTTGTCCTTTGGACATGCCTTGTTGAGGTTAGTAAAGTCGATGTATATCCTAACCCCTCCATTTTTCTTAGGAACGACGACCATGTTGGAGATCCATGTAGGGTATTTGACTTCCTTGATGAAGCCTGCTTCTAGTAGTTTCCGAAGTTGTTTTTCTACTGCCTTATGATACTCTGGTGCAACTTTTATTATTTTCTGCCTGAAAGGTGGCGTGCTTGGTTTGATGCGCAGCTCGTGTTGGATTATTTTCGGATCAATCCCCGGCATGTCTCCTAACTTCCAGGCGAATATATCCGCGTATTCTTTAAGTAATTTGGTTAAGGAATCTTCTCTTTTTTCTTCCATTATGGTCCCTACTTTTATCATCTTCGGGTTTTCTTTTGTTCCTATGTTGATTTATTTTACGGGCTCCCCTGGTGTGAACATCGGCTTCGGGTCCCCAAGGACTGGGACGTTCTTTAATTGCTATTTGGTATGTTTCTGTCCTTCGTTGGCTACTGAAGTACTTGCCTCTGTGTTAAGGACATTATCATCCTTTGTCAAGCCCTTACTTGTGGTTTCCTTGAGGAACAGGTCTATGGCCTTTTCTTTCGCATCTTCTTTATTTTTGATCCTTTGGGTTTTTCGTCCAATAATGGCGAATACATCCACTCCCTTGAGTTTATGTACCCACTTTCGTCCAATAATGGCGTTATAAGGGGATGGGGCGTCAACCACGCTGAATCGTGTTTCTACTTTCATGGTCCCGGCGTTCACCTGCAACACGATGTCTCCCAACGGATTTGTGGGCGCTCCGTTGAACCCGTAGATGGTGTAATAAGAGGTCATTAGATGTTCATCATGGAGCTTCATCCGTTTGAAGGCGTCGTAGAATAGAACGTTCACTGAGCTTCCCCCGTCGATGAGGATCTTTTTGAGGTTACATACGGCCACTGGTAGTGTGAGGACCAAGGGATCGTTATGGTCTTCCATATATTCTTCGATATCTTCAGTATCGAAGGTGATAGGTGCGTCCATCCACTCTTCGTGCTCGTCCACCTCTACGCCATCAATCTTATATAATTCTAAGTGGTCTTCGAATTGATTTTGTATTCTCTTTCCTATATGCGCTGTAAGTGAGGGCCCTGCGGCTTCGGAACACGAGATGGTGTTGATTGTGCGGTTTCCCTCTAGAAGTTGGACTTGCTTGGTTCGTTTGGATTTGTCCTCGGTGACCTCCTTTCGTATGTATTGCTTGAGTTCGCCAACATCAATCAATTTTTGGATCATTATTTTGAGGTTTTTGCATTTCTCGGTCTGGTGTCCATTGAAGCAATGATACTCACAGTAATCTTTAGACTTCTCGGTTCTTGGGGGCTGTTTTCCCTTAAACAACGACCACTCCAGATTTTCCCTTCTTTTGATCTCTCGCAAGATCGGAGCGTAGCTAGCATTGAGCTTCGTGTAAACCTTATCTTCGAATTTTCGATCGTCTTTTCGTCGTTCATCTCTTCGTTCCTTCCTATCTTCGTGAGGCCGTTCCACTGAGCTATTTATTTTGGCCCCGCTGGTTTGTTCTGCGGAATTGGTAAGGTGAGACCTCTGCGTTTGTGCCCTCGGGTTCTCACGCTGTATTTCTTCAAGACGAGCGTACTTCTCAATAATTATTCGAAGATCTCCTTCTGTATTAGGTACGCTTCCGTGGATCTCAACAAATAGTGGACTCATTCGGTCTAATACCCACTTGTAGCAGTTGATACTTACTACGGGATCCACACTCCCTATGGCTTGGCAGATCTAGTGCCATCTGTTGTTGTATTCCCTCGTGTTATCCTTGTAACCAATTGCCAGAGAAAAAAGTTTATCCATTCCGGTGTTGACAGCTTTGTTGTACATGTAGGTTCTCAAGAATTTCTATGCGAGTTGATCGTAGGAGTTGATGGAATCAGGTGGAAGGTTGTCAAACCAAGACAAAGCCGATCCCTTCAGACTTGATGGGAAATATCTATAGAGGACGGCGTCGTTTTGACTTCATCGGTCTAAGATACGATTATAATACCGGATATGTGCCGCGGGATCACTGGATCCGTCATAGCATTCAAAAGTTGGGACAGGGCACTTTAACGGAATGGGGGTTTTCCAGGCGATGAGTTAGGGGCGTGGAGTTAGCTTCTTTCATCACCTCTTCAAGCCTTCCTCCGCCTTGTCTGGCTTTTAACTGCCTGATCGCAGCCATCATCTCATCACGCAGCTCCTCCATTGCGCGGTAATATCCCACGTTCTCATGCTCAGTTGAGCGTTTCTTTCTTCGAACTTCACTGTCATAATAGTCTAGGTCTTCGACGACATATTCCGGATCGATGCACTGCTCCCCTGGCGCGTTTGCTAGATGATTCTTCGATCTCGATTAGGCTCTGGTGCTTTAGATTTGCTTCGTCCAGTTGTTGACTAGTCTTTCGTGCTTTGGGCAATCCTATCTTTCAAGTATTGGTTCTCCCTGTCCAGAAGAGCTACGGCATCTGCGTAGACCTGCTGGCTCTTTTCAATTCTTCGAGCTCTATCATCAGTCGGTGGGACTGGTTTGATCCCTGATTGGAGTTCCGTCTTGTACCCCTACGGCCATAGTTCCCCCTTCGTCTACTTTGTGTATTAAGGGTGGCCGAGGATCAGCTTCAATTGTTGGTATCTCCAAGTTTGGTCCCCTCGGTTGAGCTTCCACCCGCGGTACTAAACAACTGGTATGGTTTGATTCTCACCGTTGGTTGATGGCATTCCGAAGACTGGTGGATGTGCGGGATGATGCGTCATAGATTCTGCCACCCCTTCTTTTTGTTGATGGATTTGGTTTGAAACCAAATTCTTGTTAGCTTCTGTAGCCTGGAGGGCCGCAACAGTTGTGTTGTTCTTTGTGCTGCTGCTTTGAGATCCGCGGCTGCAATGGAGTTAGTGTTCATAGGTGAGGTGATTTCCGCAGCATCCTGCCTCTGAGTAGATGTTTTAGCTTTATCTCCTTTCTCTTGGGTTGGGTCATGACCGGGGTAATCCTCGGTGTCTCATTTGATGAGGCTTTGGTTTTTCCTGCCTCTATATTTTCCATTTTTAATCTTTTTCTATAGGGGAATAAATAAAAAGAACCAAAGATATCCACGAGGATCGGGTTAGTGTCATTCGTATCAGCAAGATTATTGGAATAGAAGAAATGAGCTTCCCAAGGGCCTTAATAAAAGAGAAGTGTAAAGACTCCATCGATCTAGTTTTTGCAATACAAATCCTCTAATAAACAATCATGGACCTTGTTTTCAGACTACTTTTGAAAATGAAAACTCTTGAAAAGGTAGATCCGTCGCGAGAACTCATGAATCTGGATTATTAAGTCTTAGTTTTAAAAAAAAACGCCTCACGTGCAAATCTGTGATAGATAATCGTGGATTTGTCTGCTTTGAAACGGTGTTTGTGAAAATGAAGACCATGAACCCAGAATAAAAAAGGTTTTGAAAGCACGCTGAACTCAGAATAAAAAAGGTTTTGAAAGCACGCTGAACCCCAGAATAGGGAACCACCATAATGCGCGTTTAAGGTGAAATCACAGGACAAGATAAATCTTTTACCGGGACAAAGTCCCTGTTTCTAGCGCCAGATTGTGAACACATAAATCACAAAGCCATCCACGTGTTCACAAAATATTCGCATACATCCTAATTCTAATTGTACGTCGTATGCGTAAAGGGGATGATTATATCGATTCATCGACTCGAAGCCTTCGGGCTTGTCATTGTCTAGTCGAATATTATCATAAATGTTCTTATAAAGGAATAAACCAAGAATCAAGTATAAATGTAAAGCATATGAAGTTTAACGCTGAATGTAAGGTGCTGAAATGTAAATAAGACAGATTTACGTGGTTCGGCACTAAGGCCTACATCCACGAGGATGGTGTTTCACTATGTATTGAATGGATACAAAGATAGTCGAATGACTTTAGAGTATACATAGGTCTGTGGAAGTAGGGGACTACTTACTCTTCCTCTTTCTCTCTCTCTCCTATATTCTCCTATAATTGCTCTAAATTGGTCGACCCCTTCTCTCTTAGTGGAGAGGGGTATTTATAGGGTTGGAACGTGGTTCCCATTTCTGAGGCGCCGTTGTAATCTTATCTTCTTGTGCTTTGTGCCTATTACGCAGAGGTCTTCGGCATATGCTGCGGCCTGATTGAATACGAAGGATTATCCTCGCCTCTTCCACGAGATGATTGACACGTGTATATCTCTTTGGTATTTAATGCGGGTAGATGGATGTCTGCTCGTGTCAGACAAGTGTCTCTTTGTCTGGTCACATCTGTGTCAGCCAAACTTCCTCTCGGCCGTTGATCTGGGATCTTCCTCGGGATTGGGTGTGATAACACCCAAGGGTTATCTGGTGCTCCCTGAGCCATCATACCTCTGTGATCCTCTGTCCCTGACCGTCAGATCTGCTGACCGGTGGCATCTTCTGATGGGATGTTGATATCATGTTTTGATACCTTGTTTTGCATGCCTTCCACGTGTCTCTTTCTGTACACGTGGTGGATGATGAAAGGTGTACATACAAAACTGTTCCAGCATTTTTATCACCAATTTGTGTTATACTTGCTAATAGTTATACTAGCCTAATGTGAAGAGACACTCAAATAACTTGATTACTTTATCTTGGTAATCAACATTTTGATAATATGAAAACATTAAGCATGAACACTTTTTAGAGAGTGGATATCTATACAAAATTCTTTTAATTAAGGAACAAATTTTCCTGATGTAACGTAACGTTCTGGATGGGGATGTTTTTCTGGTAGAAGAATGGAGAATTCACATAATACTAGTAGTTGTAGTGAAATTGGGTAGATTACAGAGAGACATATACCTAATTTTTTTTAAACTAAACGATCAAAATGCCAAAAAAGAATCCGTTGGTGGTTGGGTGGTGATTCCATCGTCGGAAAGGTAAGATTGAACACGATAGTTTGGTGAAATGTTCCACAGTTGATATTGTGGATTCTCATTAAATATATAGATCCATATACGACTATTATTATAGAAGATATTACAAGTTTTGTATACCAAAAATACATGATTGACAGACATTAGAATGTCGACATAATTTGGAAGCTATAGATTGGAAGGATACAGCTGTAGTTACGGCTTTGAATGAGTGAGAATAGTTATATCCATAACATCCTCCCTCAAGTTGAACATGAGTTGTTGAATGTTCAACTTGTTCCTGAGATAAAGAAACCTTGGTACTGACAAACCCTTAGTGAAGATGTCAGCTACTTGATCTTTAGTCGAGATGAACCGTACCAGAAGTTGCTTGTTTTCTACTCTTTCACGCACAAAGTGATAATCAATTTCTATATGCTTCATACGAGCATGAAAAACTGGATTGGATGTGAGATATGTAGCCCATAAATTGTCACCCCAGATTGACGGATCTCTTACTTCAGCACCAAGTTCTTTTAGCAATGATTGAATCCATATTAGTTCAGAAGTTGCTATGGCTATGCCTCTATATTCTGTTTCAGTACTCGACTTGTAAACAATTTTCTGTTTCCTTGCGCTCCAAGATACAAGATTATTGCCAAAATAGATGCAGTATCCACTAGTGGATCTACGATCATCGAGACTCCCACCCCAATCAGAGTCAGAGTAGGCATGAAGACTGATATCTGAAGATTTTCGTAAAACAAAACCATGTTGAACTGTGTGCTTGAGATACCTGAGTATGCGTTTGATTATCTCTCAATGCTCGATGTAAGGGTCTTGCATGAACTGGCACACTTTGTTTACTGCGACAGCAATATCAGGACGAGTGAGATGTAGATACTGCAATGCTCCTCAGACACTTCGATAAAGAGTTGGATCCTCAAATCTTTGTGTCCCAATCTGCTGATTTTAGGGTTCATAACCAAGGGAGTAGCAACTGGTTTTGCAGCATCCATCTTTGTCTGTTTAAGCAGAACAGTGATGTATTTTTGTTGGCTCAACAAAACTGATTCTTTTTGCTTAATAACTTCTATTCCAAAGGAGTAGCTGAGGTCGCCTAAATCTTTGATTGCAAAAGCATAATTCAGAGCAGATATTAGGTTTGTAATAAGAGAAGAATTGTGATGATAATGTCATCGACATAGATTAAGACATAAGTTACTCCATATGAATTCTTTTCGATAAAGAGTGAATTGTATGCAACAGACCCTTTGAAACCCGGCTCAACTATATACGTGTTAATCCTTGAACACCAAGTGCATGGAGCTTGCTTCAGGCCGTAGATTGACTTGTTCAACTTGAAAACATGAGTTGGATAGTCTGGATGAATATAACCAACTGGTTGTTTCATATAAACATCTTCTGTCAGAACACCATGCAAGAAAGCATTCTGAACATCTAATTGTCGCAAGGACAAACCGTTTGCCACTGCAATTGACAATACAAGTCTGATAGTGCTTGGTTTAATCATAAGACTGAAGGTTTCGTCATAATCAAAACCTTCTCTTTGATCGTATCCTTTAGCCACTAGTCGAGCTTTTGGTCTGTCAATTGTACCATCTGATTTCTGTTTAATCTTGAAAACCCATTTCGAGCCAATCAAATTAATCCATGGTTCATGTGGTACATAGCTCCACGTAACATTAAGAATGTTAGCATTAATCTCATCATCCATAGGAGGTATCCATATTGGATTTTTCGATGCTTCTGTATAAGACGATGGAGTGGTGAATGTTGTCTCTACAAGTGGATATTTTTTTGCTATAAGACAAAGCTTGTTGACCGGTCTCTTGATACCATCTCTAGCTATAGTGATCATATGATGTTGTGTAGGTGGTCCAGATGGAGCCGGTGGAGCTGGTGGAGCTAATGGAGCCGGCTGTAACATAAATGGTTGTGTTGTTGCCGAAGTAGTTGTTTATGCAGAAGTGATTACTGCGGTAGATTCTGGTGCTGCTGTATTTAAAGTTGACTGCACATTATCCAAATTTGGAGACATAGGTGGTGACTGCAAATTATCCATACTAGGTGACATTGGTGGAGTATGTAGCATAGGAGAGGATAGTTGAAAACAATGTTCTCATGAGATGAATTAGAAAAAGTGGATGATGCAAATATTTTTGTGGATATGGATGGCTTGGAAATGGGTTTAGTGATAAATACTTGTTGCTTGGAAGCAAATGGGCGCGCCACTGTAACCAATGAATACACACGGTAGTGATCTAGGTTCAAGCTTATTAGAGACATATGGGAGAAGGCATGGGTAACACAGACATCCAAAGACATTTAGAAAGGAGCAGTCAGGTTTTTTGTTGTATAAGAGTTGGAGTGGAGATTTGGCCTCATGTTAAGATGCAGGTAGTATGTTAATAAGATAACATGCAGTTGAGAAAGCTTCTACCCAGTAGGATTTTGGCATGGAGGCATTAAAGAAGAGAGATAATTCTAACTCAGTGATATGTCTAATACGTCTTTGAGCAATGCCATTTTGTGCAGATGTGTGAGGACATGAAAATATATGTATAACACCAGAAATATTAAGGAAAGAAGTGAACTTCCTAAACTCTCCACCATTGTCTGATTGAAAGACCTTGAGTTTATGATTTGTTTGATTTTCTATCAGCTTTTTGAATTGAATAAATATAGGAAAAGGCATCTGATTTTCTAGCTAGTGGATAAATCCAAGTATAGCGTGTGTAAACATCTATAAGAAGCAGATAATATCTAGACCATCTTTTGAAACATGCGGTGAAACCCATAAATCAGCAACAATTAAACTCAATGGTTCATCAATAATTATACTACTAGTAGGAAATGGAAGTTTATGACTCTTGCTCATATGAAAAGAGTGACAATAATCAAAATTCTTATTTGAAACAGGAAGGGAGATATTTTTAATCATCTTAAAAACAGTGCGAAGCATTGGGTAACCCAATCTTTGATACCGTAGAGGGATTGTATTGGCTAGTAGAGCAACTGGTATTGTATGTCGAATCTCTCGAACAACATCAAAGACATAGAGCCTATTCTTAAATCTGCCTTGCAACAGGGTTGTCCCCGACTGGATTTCCTTCACAACAAAAGAAGTTGCATAGAATTCAAAGAAAACTTTATTATCTTTGCAGAATTTAGAGACTGAAAGTAAGTTGGTCTTTATTTGAGGAACATGGAGGACATTGTTTAAATGAAAAGATCTGCTATTATGAGTAAATGAGGCATTACCAATATTTTCGATATGGAGAGCCTCACCATTTCCTACACGCACTTGTTCAGTGCCATCATACTCATGCCGAACGTTGAGATTGTTGAGATTTACAGTTAGGTGATGAGTTGCACCTGTATCATTCACCCAGTTGTTATTAGAAGGACCACCAGGGAGAGCCAAGTATGCAGCTGGTTGTTTATTGTTGTCCACTTTGTTACGAAACCAACAGATTCGAGCATCATGATTCTTGCGTTTGCAGATCTCACAAGGACCTTCACCTTGATACATGTTTCTAGGCTGACAGTTGGATTGATTTTGTGGAAGATTTTTTGAGTATCTCCTTTGGTCTTGTTTCTCAAATAGTCTGGAGTTTGATGAGGCAGCAACATTGGCTAGAGGTTGTTGCAAAACGGCTAACTGTTGTTCAAGACAGAGATCAAATGAAAGCAGATGAGCTTGAAAAGAATCCATGTAGATCTTGTCGACAATGCTTAAGGATGTGACAATAGATTCATAAGCCTGATCTAGTCCAGCTAGAATTGATTCCTGCATATCCTCTTCAGAGAGGGGTTTTCCAGATGCTGCAATTGCATCAAAAAGTTGCTTAGTTTTCGAGAAATAATTTTGCATTGAGCTATTACCTTTGCGAAGACTGTGTAGTTGTCTTTTCAGGTTCATTTGATGAGCTTTGGTTTTTGGTGCATATCTCCTTTGAAGAGCTTCCTATACTTCTTGTGATGTTGAGAGACCTGAAACTCGACCTAGTACACCTTCAGATAAAGAGAAAAGGATCCATCCTAAGAGTATTTGATCTTGTTCCTCATTCTTTGCATTAGCAGGATTAGGAGTTGGTTGCGCACCTTCTTCAGTAGCAGGTATGGTTTTTGCGGGTTTTGCCATTGCACCATAAACAAAACCTTGTAGTTTGTAACCTTTGAGAAGAGGTTTAAACTGTGTCACCCATAGGAGATAGTTGTTGTCATTGAGTTTGACACTGATCAGATGATTTATGTGTATTTGATGAAGTGTTGAAGTATCATCCATAGTGAAAGAAGAGAAGCGTGAGTTTTGGATCTTTTGACTCGATGCCAAGACAGAACACGATAGTTTGGTGAAATGTTCCACAGTTGATATTGTGGATTCTCATTCAATATATAGACCCATATACGGCTATTATTACAGAAGATATTACAAGTTTTGTATACCAAAAATACATGATTGACATACATTAGAATGTCGACATAATTTGGCAGCTATATATTGGAAGGATACAGCTGTAGTTACGATTTTGAATGAGTGAGAATAGATGTATCCTTAACAAAGTAAGGATCTAAAGTTCAAACCTAAAATTGCATTACAAATCCACAAAGATTTGGTCTACCTTTAGTGCTATTGATTTTAAATAGAACATGCATCAAGCATTGGTTTAAATATGGGCCTAGTGATAAGATGGATAAGTAATGATTTTCTTTGAGGTCTTAAGTTGTTTATGTTTTCTTATTTCGAAATAAAATAAAACAAATTATGGATACATGAGATTGAAAGAAAAACACCAACAATGCATGAACAAAAATCACTTAGGGAAAAATAAACTAGGACACGAAAAGAATATCGAAAACCACTAGAGCGAAAATCGAACGGGAAAAAAGAAGAAATATGTTTTGAAGCATATCAAAATGTTTTGAGGCATACATTTGTCTAAGTTCGGCTGAAAAGTTATCAGCCGAACCTAGGCAAAAAAAAAAATAGATTGTTAGCCGAACCTTGAGTATGCCTCAAAACATTTTGGTCTTTCTCAAAATAGGTTTCAAAAAGAACCTACGTAATACATGAAAAGAATATGGAAAACATCTAGAGTACTCCCTTCGTACCTATTATATAGACGGAATTTTCATTTTTCCTTGTACCACTATATAGGCGGAGTCCAAATTTCAAAACGACATTTTACTTATATTACCACTATTTATTTGCTTGGGAATCATCGCAATTGAGTATATGTATCTAACATTGGGAATATAATTAAGGGTAAAACAAGAAAAAACATAGAAATGTATAAAATCAAAAAAGTTTCTTAATCTAAGAGAATTGGTCCCTCCGCCTATATATGTGGTACGGAGGGAGTATTTGCCAAGTGAGTCCTAATAAATTCCACGAAGATATACGCACACATCTTGAGAAATTAATTTCCGACTTAAGCAAGTCGAAAAATCAGAAATTAATTTGAAATTACAATTAAATAATAATTTAAAATCACTAAAAATATAAAAGTCTATTTTTTATGATTTTTTTCTACTTTTAACTTCTGAAATAAAATTGGGCTTCTGAAATGAAAAAACCTATTGACGACAAGTCAACGTTTTTACTTTTATAGCTCATTCTAAAGTTGCATTGCTAAACAAACAGTGGACATTTCAACTTTAATAAGCCCGAAAAGTAACTTCTAACGGAGTATCCAAACTTCCAAACAGGATATGAAAACCTAACCTATTGACCGGGTGTCTTAGAACCAGTGTAGTCAATCTTGGCTAGGGGTGCACATACCCTACCCATACCCGCCAACCCTACCCTACCCGCCAGTTTTCTAACCGTATCCTACCCTATCCACTATTTGGCGGGTAGGGTGGCGGGTAAAGATTTTCTTAACCGCTAGTAAACGGGTAGGGTGGCGGGTATAGGTCATATCCTACCCACCCTACCTAGGGGTGCACATACCCTACTCATACCCGCCAACCCTACCCTACCCGCCAGTATTTTAACCGTATCCTACCCTATCCATTATTTGGCGGGTAGGGTGGCGGGTAAAAATTTCCTTAACCGCCAGTAAACGGGTAGGGTGGCGGGTATAGGCCATATCCTACTCACCCTACCCGTTGTGCAGCCCTAATCTTGGCCGAGATGGTCAAGATTCCGCCAGAAATAGGTAGTTGAATTTCGCCGGAAATTGCTAAAATTCTTGGTTAAATTTCAGTTGACTCCACCGTAATTGGATTTTCTACTAACTTGAAGGAAGACTTGCTTCTCATTTTAGAAATTTATGGTATTTCATTATATATATACACACAATTATGTGTAAAAAATGTTTGACATACATGCATACCATAAGTATAAAACCTGAAAACTCAATTTCCATAATTACTCCAAGATTTCATCAAAAATCTCCCCGACATAAAGTTGTTCCAGTGTCTCGGTCCCCACAGAGACTGACCGAAACACGGAATTCGACTACGTACATTGCATGGAACATATTTCATGGCGCCCCAAGCAAAATAAATATCCTGTTTCATTCCACTCGTGTTCATCACAAATTTGATCAAGAAAAAACCCTAGAGATTGCGGCAAAGGAAAACTTACAAAATTCCCTGACTCCAACTACTAAAAACCCTAACTTTTTCATTATATACTCATTGATTTTCAAGTAATATATTTTCTTCGTGCGATCTTTATTTCTGTCTTTTCCAGTAAGGGTTCTGTCTGTGATCAGTTATCAAGGTTTTGTTCAGTTTTGATTAAGCGCCGATGAAGATGAAGACACCTAGAGAAGAAGATTATTTTGCTTACATAAAAGCTGTTCAAAAAACACCAAAATACAATGAATTCCTTCAAGTGATGAAAGAATACAACTCCTTGCCAACTTACGACACCACCAATGTGGAGTTCGTAACTACAAGGATCAAGGAAAGCTTTAGAGATCATTCAAACCTTATTCATGGATTTAACGTGATATTCTTGCCTGAAGAATATGCAATTGAAGAAAGATGATCGCGTATTATCGAAATCAACAAAAAGGGTTGAAGCAGAAGACTCCAATAAGAAGATGTCTTTATATGGAGGTGATTATCATCGAAACTACAAATTCTTTGAGAAAGTCATGAGGAAGGAGAAGTTTACAAACCCTGATGACTGCAGGAAATACTTGAAGTGTCTTTATCTTTATAGCAAAAAGAGAATTTCAGAAGGTGAATTGAAAGATATGGTTGGTGGTTTGCGGCAATATGGATGTGTCGCGTTTCCGAGAACAGCGAATGATGATAAAGTGCAGCAAGAACCCCAAAAGGATGAAAGGGAGATAGGTTCTGAGTCTCCAGCTTCAAGTTCTGAGTCTCCATCTTCAAAAAGAAAGAAATTTGAGGAAACCATGATTGACCGTCTCATGAACTGCGAAAAAGATAACCCAAGTTATCAGCCTTCGACTGAAAGAATTTCAGCTAGCGGAAGGACGGAACTTGGAGTTGCAGTACTGAATGATTCTTGGGTGTCTACAGAGAGTACTAGCACAGGTGGTGATACATACCATTTCAAGAAAAATGCTTATGAAAAGAACCTGTTTAGAAGCGAAGATGACAGATGCGAACGAGATAGGCAATTTGAGTTGGTCAAAGGTACCGAGGAATTGTTACAGAAGATTGTGGATAACGCAATCAACCCAGAAAGTATACGTCTCGAGCATCACTTCAAAGTGCTACAGCTTGGGTGCATAAAATGCCTGTACAATGAATCTTGGCAGGATGTGGTGGATGCATTGCGGAAGGATGCAAAATCTGTATTGCATGGTATATTAACTCAGTTGCAGGAAAAACTAAAGGAGGTTACAAGTCGTCTCTCAATAACCAGTTATTTAAAGAACTTTAGAAAATCTCTGGATTATGGCAACTCCTCCAGTGGCGAGCAGCAGGAAACAACCAGTTCGAGTTCTAAAGACGACGCCTCTACTTTTTGTCCAAATGTTTTAGTTGAGCGAACAACATAGGCTTGTTAATATGTTCTAATTCCTCATTATATTGTGAAATTTATGGTGAAATTTATAACCAAATTCAGATTCTTTTGAATTTCTAGTTTTACCTGACAATCTATGTCTTCTTTTTTCCAAGCTCAAGTTGTAAAACTTCAAAAGTTGAAAGAGGTACCTGAATTTGACAGTCATGAAACATGAGCCTCAAGAACGATGCAGGAGCAGTAGCATCAGTCGCCAAAATGGGTGCAAGTGTATCCTTGACTAAGGCTTCAACATTTGGACATGAAGTCTTGTAGTGTCCATAAGAGAGATGATGAGCTTCATTAACAGACACTACTAGTACCACTATCATTACCATCATAACAGATCGCAGAAGCCGCCACATTTTTGAACAAATTCGCTCCTGTCATAGTTGTCTTGAGTAGATATGAACTTCGCAAATCCTCGACTATGAAGAGAGCTGAGCGGTGGTTGAGGGAGAGATTCTCTTATGAACAGATTAAAGGTATTGGCATGTTGAAGGATGAACCTAGAGTTACAGGAAGCAAGAGTTTGTACAGACTGACGCACAGTTCATAAAAGGTTAATTCACAAGTAACCTGAAATACAGGTGTTGATGAATTTTGTCTATTGACAGTTTTTCAGTGTCAGACCACAGTGGTTTCAACTATGTAACATTTAATTGCCTCACCAAGTACATAAAAACTACTTCAGACATATGGAACTATGAGAATCAAATAAATGTTTTTAAGCACCAATTTAGTCTGTAGAGAGTAGTCCTTTTGTTCTGGGCTGGACTTTCTGCCATCTTCTCTGTTGAGCCGGCACCTCCTACATCCACACCTCAATCAACCACAGGTCTGCTGTCAAGAGCTTCTCTTACTTCAATAGCTCAGGACATAGCTCTTGGCGAGCACTTCTACTGTTCTGCGAAGGAAAGCAGTCCATGTATACCAATGTGATTTACCATCTGTCTCCAACGTTTAAGAGTTATATCTCCAGGCCTGCAACCAACACATCAAACAGAATTAGAAGAGATAAGTTCTTCAAAAATGGTTAAGTTTTCCCATGAGTAATGTGGACTTTTCAAACAAGGTATTGACTTTCAATTTGAAAGGTGAAATTTAGCTATTTATTAGAATAACAGTTTTTTTTTTTATTTGTTTTCATGTTTTACAAAAGTAAAACAATTTATAAGCTATACCAACATTAAAAAATGGTTTCAAGAAATCATACGAATTGAACATAAAACAAAGTATCCAATAAAGTGCTTGAGGCATCAGCTTCAGTCGACTCGCTTACCTATGCTCCAGAAGATTATCCCAGTCAACATCTTCAACACAGCAAGCATCCAGCCTAAGAAGTCTGCAATTCCAGTAATTTGATATTTGGATTACACTTATATGAGCTTCAATCATAAGAGACAGTTGCTAAATTAAGTTTTTGTTTACAAAAAAAAAATGATGGATTCAACAACACTTTTTTATGCAGCATTTTTTTTTTGTTTCCTACTCCCTCCATTTCAAAAAATTAGGCTTGAAACGGGGGTAATAGTATTTTGAAATGATAGGAACAGATTTCCTTTTTTTCCTCTTAAGATAAGATGTTTTTCATCATATGACAGGTTACACAATAAGATTAGAAAATAGATGCCATGAAACCAGACATTACTATTTTACTGCAACAAAATTAGATAGCCAAAGACAAGTTCCTTACTCATCCAGCAACCAATAATCGTCTACGTCGGCCCATTTTTCTTCTTTCACCATGGATGATGATAATTGTTTATACCTGAAATGGAGAATGATTCAATCATCAAGAAACGAGAGACGATTCACAAATCAAATTACCGAGTACTATGGGGTTAAACTACACATAAATCTGCATTAACCATCCTTAAAAGCAAAGCTTACTGGTCAAGGAGTTCGAATACATTGCAGACCCACCAGGAAATAAAATACTTCAGCGTTTAAACTTCTAGTTTTATTAATTTCAGGAAGTGGAAAGTGATTCACATTTACACGATCTATATACTTTGGCCAAACTCACTGAAAAATCTGAAGCTCATGCTATGTTAAAGATTCTGATAAATGTCCAAACTGATGAAAGGAGAGAGTAAGATAGCATATAAAATATGAATAGCTTGTGTACAAAGGCTCCCAAGAGTGACTTGATCTCTAATACTGAGATGCTGCCTGGTGGGGATGTGGATGATATGAATCCTGCATCTAAGTTATCTTAGATTCCTTTCTCTTAGACTATGCTTCAATACTGAATGGTCATCTTCAACTTTGAATCAAAACATCGGTAATGAAAGCAGTTCACAAAAACGATGACCATCTTCGAGAAGTTACGGTATAAAACAACGAATTCAAAGTTGAATTAATAACATTGTTAAAACGTACCATTTGGTACAGCAATCCATATCTGTCCGGGTAGCTAAACTCTTACTAATTGCTTGCCAACCGATATTGTCACGTATCTGCGCAAAGACTTGAGAAACTTAAAAATAGATAATATGTACCTTCGCTAAAACTTGAAAATTAGATGAATTGCCACTCAATTACTACTTAAGCTTTCCAACTCATCTCATACTAACCATGCCATGCTTTAATTTCTTTTCCTCGCACACATGCATTCGCAAATCCATGTTTACTAAATTAAACAAGGACTGATACTCCTCTTGAGTCCACTTACCTGTTTCGATGGAAAAAAAACGCAATCATTATCTAAGTTATTTCTTAATGGCTGAAGTTTCAATTTCCAACTAAACAACTGCATGTTAAAAAATCAATCAGAAACAAAAGCTAATCCACTTGAAACTAACAAACTCAACCTTCATCCCTTAAAAATGGAGTGACTGCATACTGCTCGTGTTCACAGTAAATAGACCTCAGGAAAGAAGAGGCAACTCATACAAATTTTTTACTTGAAACTGAGCTGTGAACAGAAATATACACTGATATATGTTTCATAACTCAAAGTTCGATGACACAAACGTTCTCGCTTTATGGTTATCAAGGTAGACATAATACAATCTAATTATATTTTTCTAATTAGAATTCAAGATAAGCAAGCCGACAACAGAAAAGAAAATATGGAAAAAGAGAAAGCAGTTTACCCTTTCTAAGACCCGTACGATATATCCGACGCCATATCCTTAACATGATATCGATTCTTTCCAAGGACTTCGGCCATCGTTTTCCAGTCTGGTCCATGCTTTTCATAATACCTAAAGTTTAAGATTGTGGCATATGCTTAGAATGTACCAAAAAAATCCGAAGTAGAGAACAAAACTTATATTCACTCAAGCATACTGCACGTGTAGAAAGCAACAAACGCCAACATTACGAAACATACTTTAAGACAAACGCTTTTTCATCCTCAGTCCACTTCCGTGATTCATCCCTCGTAAACAAAGTATGTGCTCTCTGACTACTGCTTCGGTAGGCCTATACGGTATGGAAGCGCCTGAAAGTTTCAAATACCTCTTCAAATTATATAATTTCTGTGGAACAGGCAATGGAAAGTGCATCGTTAAACATGCTTTTCTGATGAATCATCGACTCATCAGACCATTTGAACCTATTATATATTCAATGGAAGCAAAGAATTGAATATGAGAATAATTAAAAGAATGCCATCTGTGTATGCTGTTACATATATATGGAAAGAGTACACTCACCTATTTCCTTCCAACATCCTCTTACATTTCGATGTTTCCCCGAGTGCAGAACCATATCCACGCCGTCCTCACCCAATTCATGTATCTAAGAACATCAGTGGATTATGGCTATTAGTGTGGTGCTCTACCATCAATAAGAAATTAGAATTAGAAGTAATGAACATGGGAATCTGGTGTCTAGATGCTGGGTATTGGAGGTGGCAAACATGATATTCTGGGGGCCACAGTCATGCTAACCTGGTGTATTTCTCTACCACGAGCCCCCAGGATGTGTTATCAATGAGAACATAACTTCTAGCAAATCCTCTAAACCAAGTTGCATTCTCCGTACCATGATTTATTGAAAATCTCAAACAATACAATAAGAGATATTAACGATGAGTGATACATAAAGTCTAAGTTATTATTTCCTGAGGTCCATGTATCCATTGCGAAATTTATGATACTTAGATCATGCCATTTGTTGTTAACTTGGATATTAAATAAGAAAAATAGAGAAGAGAGCTCATACGAACCATTTAACTAAGCAATGTATACATGTGTCACTTGTCTAAGTTGTCTTACAGAACAGCATGTTCATTTAAAATAAATACTAGAATTTCCACTGAAAGCATAAATACCAAGCGTATATTCAATGAAAAACAAATTAAAATGACCGATAAACAAAAGAGTTTGACAAATGAAAAAGACAATCATCACAGTTGTCACTTTTTATATATGTACGGGTTAATATTATTGATGATGTGGCACTCTTTGTAGGATATATACGAGCACAGCTCAATCTTAGCCGAGCAAATATTTAAGAAGAGCGAATCGTATCTAGTAGGTAAGAAATGTTCTTAATAATTTTCATTAAAAAAATCTTGGAACTACAGTTTCTTCTGCTCTAGTCCATCGTCTTCCATAAGGGCATACTTGTAAAAAAATACTTAAACATACCCCTTCTTTCCATGCCTTAATAATTGTGCAAACTACAAATGGCTCAACTAATTTGGGATGAAGGGAGTATTCATCACCATATGTAATGGTGAAAACGCATGAATATGTGAGGTACATGTTCCACTTTTGTTGTATGTGTCACCCCATGTGCTAGTAAGAAAATATGTGTTCGACGTGCATCACCATGGGAGCAAAACAAGGGTACACAGAACCCTGAAAGAATTTTTACTCTAATAAATTATGACAAGACAAAACACTGCCTAGCAAAGTACAAATTTTAGTAGATATTAATTCTATTTATACCATAAATATACCTTTATATACTTATGAACGGCATCTCTGAGTATCTGATCTTCTTCCTTTGTGAACCTCTTACCTCGAACCAGCTCCATTCCTGGTTTTCCTCCACATCATCTTGGTCCTCCCTCGTAAACAAAGTATGTGCTCTCTGACATACTGCGTTCACATGCCTATACGGTAAGGCAGCCCCTGAAAGTTTCAAATACCTTTTCAAATTACATAATTGCTGCGGAACAACGGAAAGTGCATCATTAATTCATACTGAATACAAACATGCTTTTCTTGTCACAAAAAACTCAGAAAATGGAATCATCCACTCATCACATCATTTGAACCTATTATATATTCAATGGAAGCAAAGAATGCAATATGAGAATAATTAAAAGAATGCCATCTGTGTATGCTGTTACATATATATGGAAAGAGTACACTCACCTATTTCCTTCCAACATCCTCTTATATTTGGATGTTTCTCGGAGTGCAGAATCATATCCAAGCCGTCCTCACCCAATTCATGTATCTAAGAACATCAACGGAATATGACTATTAATGTGGTGCTCTACCATCAATAAAAAATTAGGATTAGAAGTAATGAACATGGGAATCTGGTGTCTAGATGCTGGATATTGGAGGTGGCAAACATTATATTCTGGGGGCCACAGTCATGCTTCCCTGGTGTGTTTCTCTACCAGGGACCCCTAAAACATGTTACCAAATGAAAAAATTACTTCTAGCAAATCCACTAAACTAAGTTGCATCCTACATACCACAATGAAAATCTATAGAATAGAAGATATTTATAATAGGTGATACATAAACCCTAAGATATTTCCTAAGGTCCATGAATCCTTTGCCAAATTTATGATACTTAAGAGCACGCCATTTGTTACTAACTGGAATATTAACTAAGAAAATCAGAGAAGAAAACTCCTATAAACCATTTAACCAAGCAATGTAATACATGTGTCATTTGTCTTATAAAACAGCATGCTCATTTAAAATAAATACTAGAATATTCACTGATAGCATGATAACCAAGCGTATTCAATGAAAAACAAATTGAAACAATATTGTGATCAAAATAGTCGGTCAGAGAAAATAAACATGGCATTTCAGGCATGAAGGTATGCTTACGACAAAAACCAATTCCTCTAAAGTAGTTTAATGTTCATAACCGTATGTGATTGTGAAAGTGCATGAATATGGGATGTATGTGTTCGTCACAATGAGTACTGGTAAGGCAATGTGTCTCGACGTGCATTATGACAGGCACACAGAACATTGAATGAGTTTCTACTCTAGTAAATTATGGCAAGACCACACACTGCCTAGCAAAGTACAAATTTTAGTAGATATTAATTCTATTTATACCATAAACATACCTCCATATACCTGTGAACAGCATCTTTGATTATTTGATCTTCTTCCCTCGTAAACCGCTTACATTGAACCAACTCAGTTCTTGTGTCTTCCTCCTGATCATCTTGGTCATCAGCTGCAGGGAAGACTTCTACATGATTAGAAAATTTTACTCTTTTGGATGATTTTTTGGTACCCGAGTTCCTCAAATGCTCATTTGTGCTTCCGAGATTGTTTTGTGTTTCAACATCTCCAATATTTGCATCCGATTTGGTCCCTTTCTTTTTCTTCTTCTTCTTCTTCCCCTCTCCTAAATCTACATCTAGCCCTTCCTCTTCTCTGTTTCTCTTCTTAGAAGAACGAGAACCAGATTCAGCCTCACCGTCAGACTTCTCAATGCAGCTTTCTCCATAATCACCTCCATTTTCATTCTTTCTTTTATTTTTTTTACCCTTCCCCTTCTTCACATGCTCATTATTTTCCTCACCGCTCACATCAATGTGATCCTTCCCTTCAGAAGCCGCTTCATCAGTTGCAGATTCTACATCATTGCACTCCTTAACCCTTTCCTTGTGTTTCTTCTTTTTGCGTTTACCACATTCTTCTCTCCCACTATCAGACCCACCTTCTTTCTCCTCAGACCCCTTCTCACCTCCCACATCTGTGGGTACTTCTGAGGTACTTAAAGCCTCTATCTCCTTGTTTCTCTCGTGCTTCTTCTTCTTTTTCTTCTCTGTAGGTACTTCTGGGGTACTTAAAGACTCTTTTTCCTCACTTTTCCTGTGCTTCTTCTTCTTATTCTTCTCCTCTGTAGGTACTTCTGAAGAGCTCAAAGCCTCTATTTCCTTGTTTCTCTTGTGCTTCTTCTTCTTCTCCTCTGTAGGTACTTCTGAGGCACTTAAAGCCTCTATGTCCTTGTTTCTTTTGTGCTTCTTCTTTTCGCTCTTTCGCAGTACATTCTCTTCATCCATCCCTACCACTTCCATTCCAAAAGTAATCAAGATTTAATAATCTACTCAAAATAGATAAACCTGCCAGCAAAAAAAACAAAGAAAAATTCTCAATGAAATTCAACATTAATTTTGGAAAAAAAAAAACTATAAAATCTGCCATTTTCCGTGTCTTAGTAGTTCAGTGAAATCGCCCAAATTTAAAAACTTAATTTAGACCCACAATTTCTGTTCACTGGTTGAATCAAGAGCTAAATATTAATCAAATATTCAGATTACTTAGATTGTTTACCCTAAATTCTATTTATCACTGCAAACATCAAATAAGAAAAAGATAAATTAAGGGTTTACTGAAAAAAGAAGAAGAATATTACGAACCTCAATGAAGACGATAACAGGTGAAATTGGGGATAAAAATTTATCTGATAGGATTGATATGATTTCTATCTTCTTCTTCTTCAACTACAACTTTCAATTTCAGAATGTTTTATTTAGGGTTTATGTTAAAGAAAATTGCGAAAACTGAAGAAGTGAAAAGAATAAGCGGATTTTATGAGGCTAGCCCTTAAATTTTTTGCTCTTGTAGAAACTGACACCTGTACAAACATTTTACCAGACTGGGCCTGGGTAACCCGAACCCCAGATCCATCTGAGTGTAGTGAATAAAAAACTGATTACTTTATTATTTATTTTTTGGATCGGTAAAGAATTTGTTGTTGGCGTTTAGGTACAAAGTGGTGCCGCAAGGGCATGGTGATGGTGGTGGAAGCTTTCCACACAAAAACTGCTCATACCATGTATTACGAGGGTTAGGTCAAGATTCTTCCAGGCCATTCAATTCAGTGATAGATTTTGGGTAACCAGGGAAATGCCCTTCTTCCATATAGTATGAAATTACATACATGCAAGTTCGGGGAGTAGGGTGCCTCAAGTACAAAACTATTTTTTCCTGATATTGGAACTAAGAGAACCAAAAAAAAAAAAGAATTATGATTTTGATCATAGTGAAATTTTATTAGGCATACTGAATAAAGACAAAAAAGGATGTGAAATAACAAAATCAGAAATCCCCTTAACCAAATCTTTTTTTAATGGAAAATCTACCCTTTACGTATTAGTATTAGTAATCTGGATTAGTGATTAAAATTTTTGTTTAGTGATTAAGATAATTTTCAAAATTATAGATGAAAAAATTTGGGGAGAAAAATAATCAAAGTTTTTATTGAGAAGGAGAGAATGAGAAAGTGAAAACATTTTTATTCTTGATTCAATGGAGGATGAGGAGGGTCATTCTTCGTCTAAAAAAACTTGGAAAATACATATCAACTACAACAATGATCCAGAAATGGCTGATTTCTTAGATTGTGAGAATCATTTTACACAAACTCAAACTCAAACTCAAGATGATGATTTTTATGACCCAAATCCATATGATGAATACATAGATGAGGAACCCAATGCTTCTAACACACATGTACACTTCTATTTTATGTTTAATCTCACTTTTGTAGCTTGAAATCATCAAAATTTTGTATTTTTCATCATGTTTCGGCGAACCAGGACTATGTTCGGCTTAAAAATATAAGCCGAACCCACTAAATTGATGAACAGTTCGGCTAGCTGAGTTTGTTAACGTTATACGACGAACCTTCATTTTCCAACTTCCAACCTATTTGCAAGATCCTAGTTCGGCTTATATTAAAGTCTAATAACAAGACGAACTTATTCCTGAGAGTTAGGTTCGGTTCTCACTCTAAATATCGTATCAGCCGAACTATATATTTTTCCAAGTTCGGCTCATATTCAAAAAATCACATCAGCCGAACATGATACTGATTTTCCATGAAACACTTAAATTCATACACGTTTAGGGTTTAGGCTTTTTATTACATATGTTTTCTATTGTGCAGCCTTTCCATATGATGAACCAAACAAAAAAAGTGGAAATTACTAAAAGTGTTAAGAAAGTAAAGTCTAATGATGGAGAATACCAGGTTACATATTAAACTCATTAAATTCAATTATATCTTATCTTCAACCTCAAGATAATGAAAAGAAAAACACAACGCAAAAAGAATGAGGTCATTCCGACATCGGACGAAAAAGTTATGGCCAAAACAAGATCGAAAAACTTGAGTGTGCAAAGAGAAGGTTCGGCTGATAACTCAACAACACGAGCTAGCCGAACCTAGAGCCTGCAAATCAATATTTTCGAAGTGTTTACAGAGAGAGGTTCGGCTTGAAAGTGATCTAATCGAGTCATCCGAACCCGACAACCACCTGGGGTAAATTTCACTTCTCAAGTTCGGCCGGGAAGGTTTGCAAGGTATTAGCCGAACCTGACACTGTTCTGGGACGTATTAAATACACATTTTGGGGTTCGACTAAAAATTGACATTTACGGTTTAGCCGAACTGTTCATAGACACTTTCAGGGTGAAATTTCAAGAACAGTTCGACTCAAAACTCAACTCAATTATCAGCCGAACCCGCTACTGTAATCGTCAAAAACCCTAAGTTTTTAGAAATTTAACCCATTCAATCCATGAAAAACAACAAATAAAAGATTGGGTTCGTAAGGAATACGTTCTTATCCTCATTTCAGTATTTGGAGCTTCAAATGGTTGAATTTCTGATTCAATTTCCAGTTCAATTATAGTTTTTACACCTTCATCTTCAATTGGTTCTTCTTCTTTAATTCATGAATTGGAAGAGGATTTAGAACATCTGACGTTTGCTTTTTCTTTGTACGATCCATTATATAGTTTAATTTAACCGATGATCGAATTTTCACGAATCGATAATTAATTACAGTGTTGAAAAAAAAAATCTGAGAGAAAAGGAAGATGGTTTAGCTGGAGGAAGAAGAAAAGATGTTTAGGATAGTTTATTTTTTTATTTTGGGTTCAAGGGTATATAGGTAATTGAACTACCCAATAGACATTCCTTATAAGGTCACCTAGGATGGGAAAACTATTTTGTATGCCTTGAAAGTTTTTGGTATGCCTAAAATCGTGGTTCAAAAAAAACATATGTACAAGCAATTTTGTTCTGGGATTGACCTTCCTGCCATCCTCGCTGTTGAGCCCACAACTCCCACAGGCCACATCCAGTGATCCACACATCAATCAACCACAGGTCTGCTCTCAAGAACTTCTCTGACTTCAAGTAGCTCAGGGCAATAGCGTTTGGCGAGCACTTCTACTTGTCCTGCAAAGGATTGCAGTCCATGGATACCAATGTGATTTACCATCTGCCTCCAGCGTTTCAGAGTAATATCTCCAGGCCTGCAACCAACAAAAACACAGGATCAGAAGAGATAACTTCTTCATAAATGGTGTGGATTTTTCAAACAAGGCATCGACTTTCAATTTGAAGGGTGAAATGAAGCTATTTATTAGAATACCAGAATATTCTTGTTATTTGTGTTCATTTTTAAAAGTCGGAACACTTTACCAACAGGTCCAGCATAAAAAATGGTTATGGTTTCAAGAAATCATACAAATTGAATATGAAACGAAGTATCACAATAAAGTGCTCGACGCATCAGCTTCAGTTACGTTGCGTACCTATGCCCAAGAAGATTATCCCAGTCAACATCTTCAATGCAGCAAGCATCCAGCCTAAAAAGTCTGCAATTCCAGTAATAAGATTGGACTTATCTGCGATACATTCTTTCGAATCAGTTGCTAAGCTTAAGTTTTGCCAGCCACATTATCACTGCCCATAAAAAGGTAGGAGCTGATTTTCAGTTCTTCCACTTAAAAAATGTGTTGCCCATTGTATGACAGGATACATATTTAGTTTAAGAAACAGATACCATGAATTCATATATTACTATTTTACTGCAACCACATTAGAAAGTCAAAGACAAGTTCCTTACTCATCCAGCAATCGATAATCGTCTGTGTCGGCCCATTTACCTTCCTTTACCATAGATGATGACAATTGGTCATACCTGACAAGGAGAATAACATTAAGAAACAAGAGATGATTCACAAATCAGAGTTCGAGTATTATGAAGTTAAATGTTTACTGGTCAAGCAGTTGTAATCCATTGCAGCCCCACCCAGTAATAAAACAATTCCGCATTTAATGTTCAAGTTTTTTTAATTTTAGGAAGTGGAAAGTGATTCCAGGTTTACATGATCTATCTGTTACGTAAAATCTAAAACGGTTTTGATAAATGTCCAAACTGATGAAAGGAGACATTAAGATAGCATAGAAGAAAATGTGAACAGCTCATGTTATCTTAATTTCCTAAGTTTTACATTTCAATTCATTGAGCTCTTATAGTGAATTCTTCATGATTGAGACTGTTTCCATCCTGAATGGTGATCCTCAACTTCTAGTGCGACCAGCTCATAAACAATGATATGACCATCTTCCAGAAGTTACAGTATGAAATATTGAAATCAAAGACGAGACAATAATATTGTTAAAAAGTACCATTTATTACGGCATCATTTCTGTTCGAGTAGCCAAACGATCACTAATCGCTTTCCAACTGATATTGTCACGTATCTGTGCAAAAAAGTTAAGAAACTTAAGAACAGAGAACATGTACCTTTGTCAAAACTTGAAAATTAGATCAATGGCAATTCAATTACTACTTCAGCTTTCTAACTCATCTCATACTAACCATGCCATGCTTCGATTTCTTTTCCTCACACACACGACATTTGCAAATCCTTGTTTACTAAATGAAACAAAGACTGATACTCCGTCTGAGTCCACTTACCTGTTTTGGTTGAAAGAGAAAAAAGGCGATCATTATATGATTATTCCTTAAATACTAAGTTTCAAACCGACAAGAAAATCACAAAACTAGACATAGAAGCTTATAATTCATAAATTAAAACAAGCTAAATATAGAAACATGGATTGATTGACATAAACATACAATAAGTGGAAAAAGCAACAAACAGCAAACATTATGAAACGTACTTCAAGATAATTGCTTTCTCATCCTCAGTCCAATTACGTGACTCTCCCCTCTCAAACTAAGTATGTGCTCTCTCATATACTGCTCCCTGAGGCCTATACGGTAAGGCAGCCCCTGAAAGTTTCAACTCCCTCTGTAAATTATACAATTTTCTGCCGAATAGGCAATGCAAAGTGTACATCATTGACTGGGTAATACACACCTATTTCCTTCCAACATGTTCTTACATTTCGATGTTTCCTGCAATTCAGAATCATATCCAAGCCTTCCTCACCCAATTCATGTGCCTAAGAACATTCACAGATTATGGCTATTAACATGGTGCTCTACCATCAATAAGAAATCTGTAACATATAGCAAGGGATGAAAGCATGCCAGCGTCTTAGCGCATGTTGTAGATGACAACTAAGAAAAAGGCAAAATTATCATGTGCTGCATTTAATTCTATGATTTACAAGCGCCTCCTTAAGGAGGGGAAGACTATGTGGAAAAGCATAGAGATTCTGGTGTCTAGAATCTCTAGATGCTGCATATATATAGGAGGAGGGATTGGCAAAGTTGATATTCTGTGGGCCACAGTCATGCTTCCCGAGCGTGTTTCTCTACGACAAGCCCCTAGAACGTGTTACCAATGAGAACATAACTTCTAACAAATCCTCCAACTCTATATGCATCACTACATACCAAGATTCATTGAAAATCTCATACAAAAGAATAAGAGATAATAGCAATAGGTGATGCATAAACCGTAAGATATCAATCTTCCAACTCCAAGGTTTCTTTTTATCTAAGGTCCACGAATCCTTCGCCAAATATGATACATCAGAGCACGCCCTTTGTTATTAACTTGAATATTAACTATGAAAAATGGAGAAGAACTAGAATTTTCACTGATAGCATGATTACCATTTAACCAAGCATATTCGGTGTAAAACAAATTACAACAACATTATGATCAAAATAGTTGGTCAGACAAAATAAACATGACATTTCCATATAGTAGTTTAAGACAAAAAGCACTTCTTCTATAGTAGTTTAATGTTCATGGCCATATGTGATTGTGAAAGTTCATGAATAAGAGAGGTACATGTTCCATGTTTGTTTTGTGTGTGTCACAAAGAGTGCTACACAGGAAACATGTGCTCAATGTGCATCACCACTGGTCAACAACAAGGGCACACGGAACTTTGAAAGAATTTCCACTCTAATATATTATGAGAAGACCACATAGTGCCTGGCAAAGTACAAAATTTTAATAAGAGACTAATTCTATTTATATCATAAGCATACCTCTATATAGTTGTGAACAGCATCTTTGATTATTTGATCTTCTTGCCTCGTGAACCTCTTACCTTGAACCAACTTATTAACTGGGTTTTCCTGCCGATCATCTTGGTCATCAGATGAAGGAAAGACTTCTACATGACTAGCAAATTTTACTCTTTTGGATGAATTTTCGGAATCCGAGTTCCTCAAATGCTCAATCGTGCTTCCAAAATTGTTTTCTGTTTCAACATCTCCAATATTCGTTTTTGTATCTTCAATAATCCCTCTCCTATAGCTACATCCAGCACTGCCTCCTCTCTGTTCCTCTTCTTAGAAGAACGAGAACCAGATTGAGCCTCACCGCCAGACTTCTCAATGCAGCTTTCTCCAGAATCACCTCCATTTTCATTCTTTCTTTTATTCTTTTTACCCTTCCCCGTCTTCGCATGCTCATTATTTTCCTCGCCAGTCACATCAACGTGACCTTTCCCTTTAGAAGCCGCTTGATCAGTTGCACATTCTACATCACTGCACTCGGTAACCCTTTTTCCTTGTCTCTGTTCTTTTTGTGCTTACCACTTTCTTCACTCACATTATCAGACACACCTTCTTTCTCCCCAGATTCGTTGACTTTTTTCGCCCCTCCCACATCATTAGATACCTCTGAGGAACTTAAAGCCTCTCTCTCCTTGCTTTTCTTGTGCTTCTTCTCTTTGGGTACTTCGGAAGAGCTCAATGCCTCCTCCTTGTTTCTCCTGTGCTTCTTCTCCATCTCTGTAGGTACTTCTAAAGAGCTCAAAGCCTCTTTTTCCTTGTTTCTCTTGTGCTTCTTCTTTTCGCTCTTTTGCAGTATAATCTCTTCATCCATTCCAAGAGGACCAAATACTTAATAATGTAATAATAATGTAATTGAGCTTGAGACGATTTCTATCGTCCTCTTCTTCTTTGTTGGGATTTCAATTCAAGAGTTTTTCTGTCTGGGTTTATGTTAAGAACATTGAGAAATGACGGAATGAAATGGACCTTATAAGGTAGCCCTTAACATTTTCCTTAGCCGAGTGCTCATTTCTATGATTGCCAAAAGGTCAATAGCATGTCATAGGGACCAAGCTAGCACCCGGGCCGGCAGCCATTTTGGAAAAAAAGGTCTTTGCGTTTTCCCCTGGGTGCTGATTTCTCCGTCTTTTTCTGATCGGTAAAAAGAATTTGGTGCTAATGAGTTTCGAACTCATTGCTTACTACAAATACTGCTAGTCATTCATATTGATGTTGTGGTAATACATTTTACTTACTAATAACTACTCCCTCTGTTTCTGGAAAAGAGTTATCATCACGTTTCCAATTTGGCTTTTTTTTTTCTCCTAGAAACGGAGGTAGTACTAGATCGATTTTTTTTTAATTAATTGGGTGTTTCTTTACATACATAAATAATCTAGAGTATAACATACTTGCCATTCCAAACGCAGATGTGGAACCGAGTTTATGAAATTTATATACCATAACTCCACAGGCTCGCTCAGGTCCATTTGAGCCATTTGAACAGATTTTCAGTATCCAGGGCAATTCCCCTCTTCCATACAGCTTCTATTACTTACCTAGGGAGGGTGCCTGCAGTACAAGTGTTGATGAATTTTGTCCATTGACAGTTTTTCAGTGTTGGGCCATAATTGTCCCAACTATGATCATTTCATTGCCTCACCAGTCACCAAGTACATAACTACTTCAGAACTTGGATCCAAATATACATTTTTAAGCACCAATTTAGTGCTTGACCTTCTTGCCAACCTCTCTGTCGATCCCGCAGCTCCCACAAGTACACCTCAATCAACCACGGGTCTGCTGTCAAGAGCTTCTCTGATTTCAAGTAGTTCAGGGCAATACCGTTTGGCATGTACTTCTACTTGGTCTGCGAAGGATTGTAGTGCATGCGTCCCAATGTGATTTACCATCTGTCTCCAACGTTTCAGAGTAATGTCTCCAGACCTGCAACCAGCACAACAAACAGATTACAAGAGTTAAGTTCTTCGTAAATGGTTAGGTTTTCATGTGAAGTGTGAATTTTCCAAACAAGGTGTCGGCTTTCAATTTGAAAGGTGAAATGCAGCTATTATATAGAATATCACTCTACAAACAGGTCCAACATAAAAAATGGTTTCAAGAAATCATACAAAATGAATATGAAATGAAGTATCACAATAGAGTGCTTGACGCATCAGCTTCAGTTGAGTTGCTTACCTATGCTCAAGAAGATTATTCCAGTCAACATCTTCAACACAGTAAGCATCCAGCCTAAGAAGTCTGCAATTGTATTTACCAGTACTAATTTGATTAGACTTATTTGACCTACATTCATTTGAATCAGTTGCTAAATTATCAGTCAGTATTATTTCAATGAAGTGTGAAGGATTGAAAGTAAGCCCCAATCAAGCACCTGAAATGAGTGGACAAAGTCCGAAATGTAACTTAAAACATTATTTATTATTAGACCAAATGGGACTAGCTAATAGACTGCATCCTATTTAAAACTTCATTGTTTTCTAAGGAATAAACAAATGAAGTACCAGAATATGGTAAGCAAATACGACGTTGGTCATCAGTTGAGTTTCTATTCATCAAAATTATATCTTCTTCAATTTAATTCAAGAACACCTTTATGAAACATTTACAAAAGAAAGATGGATTTCTTTGGCCAAGTATTTGGCTAAAAGAAAAACTGAATATATTCTAGAATTGGACTAAGTGAAATCATTACGGTGATTACTGAGCAGGAACTAAACATAACCACTCAGAGCTCTTGGCAGATTTCAATGGACATATCTCTTTCAAATAAAGTTCGGAGTCAATAATTATGAAATTAGTGCAAGTAAGCCACCATAATACCTACTCATACTTCAGGATAAACAACAATTACAGGAGTAAGTTACCAATTACCCATGTACGTCGAGTACCCTTTTATCCTTCAAGTCTATAAGCGCGGTGCGCACATAAGATCACTCGACCAAAGTATATTCATTTTTAGGAACACTTTTCCTTTTTTCCTCTTAAAATTATGTATTTATCTTCATATGACAGGTTACACATTCAGATTAGAAAATAAATATCATGAAACCATACATTACTATTTTCTGCAACTAAATTCAAAAGCCAAAGACAAGTTCCTTACTCATCCAGCAATCGATAATCGTCCGTGTCTGCCCATTTACCTTCTTTCACCATAGATGATGTTAATTGCTCATACCTGAAAAGGAGAATGATTTAACCATCAGGACAAGAGAGACGATTCACAAATCAGATTATTAAGTACCATGCAGCTCAAACAAAATTCAAGAACCCTTAAGATAAACTACAGGTAACTCTGCATTAACCATCATGACAACCAAAGCCTACTGGTGAAACAGTCCGAATCCATTGCAACCCCACCCCGTATTAAAACAATTCGGCATTTAAGGATCTAGTTTTTGAATTTCAGGAAGTGGAAAGTGATTCTATATACTTTGGTGGGAACTCTCTATAAAATTTGAAGATTTATGAGAGCTCATGTTATGTAAAAATATTCTGATAAATGTCCAAACTGATGAAATAAGATAGTAAGATAGCATAGAATATTGAATAGTTTGTGTAGAAAGGCTCCCAAGAATGATGACCAGTTCACAAACAATGATGACCAGCTTCTAGAAGTTACAGAATGAAACAATGAATTCAAAGTTGATACATAACATTGTTAAGACGTACCATTTCTTACAGCAATGCATACTAGTCTGAGTAGCCAAGCGGTTACCAATCGCTGTCCAACTGATAGTCATGTATTTACCCAGAAATGTTAAGAAACTTAAGAATAGAGAACATGTACCTTTGTTAAAACTTGAGAATTAAATGAATGGCCACTCAATTACTACTTAAGCTTTCAACCTCTCATATTAAAAAAAAAAAAAATTAAAATTACCACTTAAGCTTTACAACTCATTTCATACTAACCATGCCATACTTTGACGCCTTTTCCTCAAACACACGCATTCGCATATCCTTGTTTACTAAATGAAACAAAGACTGATACTCCGTCTGACTCCAGTTACCTGTTTCAGTTGAAAGAGAAAAAGTCATTATTTAAGTCAATTCTTAGTTGCTAGAGTTTCAATTTTCACCAAAAAAGGAAGTATATGGACCTCAACTCAGGAAAGAAGAGTCAACTCATACAATTTTTTACTTGAAACTGAGCTATGAACAGAAATATACCCTGATCTGTATTTCATAAACTCAAAACTCAATCACACATGTGTTCTTATTTTATGGCCATCAAGGTACACAAAATATAATCTAATAAAAAAATTATAGAAGTATAAGACAGGTAAGCTGGTAAAAGAAAAGAATAAGGAAAAAACAAAAGCAATTCACCCTTTTTAAGATCCACGGGAGATATCCGACGCCACGTATCCTTCACATGATGTCGATTTTTTCCAAGGACCTGAGCCATGCTTTTCTAATCTGGTCCATGCTTTTCATAAAACCTAGAGTTTAAGATTGTGGCATATGCTTAGAATGTACCAAAAGAATCTCACATAGAGAAAGAACTTATAAATCATTTAGGACAAACGAGATACTGAATATTGTACGTATAGAAAGTAACAAAATCCAACATTATGAAACATACTTTAAGATAAATGCTTTCTCATCCTCAGTCCATTTACGTGACTCTGCCCTCTCATACAAAGTATGTGCTCTATGATATACTGCTTCATAAGGTCTATACGGTAAGGCAGCCCCTGAAAATTTCAAATACGTCTTTAACTTTTATAATTTGTGTGCATCATTAACTCATAGTGAACACAAAAAGTATGTTCTCTATGATATACATGCTTTTTTTAATCACAAGCTCAGAAAGTGGAATCATCTGCTCATCACACCTTTTGAACTCTAATGGAGGCAACGAAGGCAATATGAGTATAATTAGAAAAACACCACCAGTGCATGCGGTTACTTAACCAGGAACATAAATATGGAAAGAGTACACTCACCTATTTCCTTCCAACAATTTCTTACATTTGGATATTTTTTGCAGTGAAGAACCATATCCAAGCCTTCCACACCCAATTTATGCGCCTAAGAACATTAATGAATTATGGCTATTAATGTGGTACTCAACTGCCATCAGTAAGAAATATGTAACATAAAGCAAGGGATGAATGCAATGCCAGTGAATTGTTCTTCGTGTGTGTCGCAGTTGACAACTTAGGGAAGGGAAACATTATCAAGTGTTGCACTCACGTCTGCTATTTAACGGGTGTCTCTTCAAGAATGAACATGGAAATCTGGTTCGTAGATGCTGGATATTGGAGGTGGCAAAAATGATATTCTGGTGGTCACAGTCATGCTTCCCTGGTGTGTTTCTCTACCATGATCATCTAGAGCATGTTACCAATGAGAACATAACTTCTAGCAAATCCTCTAAGCAAAGTTGCACCATACATACCAGGATACATTGCAGATCTTAAACAATAGGTGATGCATAAACCATTAGATATTTTAACCCAAACTTCATAGGTTTCTTATTTCCTAAGGTCCATGAATCCTTCGCCAAATATGATACTCCAGAGCATGCCATGTGTTATTAACTTAAATATTATATAAGAAAATTGGATATGGAAACTAGAATTTTCACTGATAGCATCATTATCATTTAACCAAGAAATGTATACATGTGTCACTTGTCTTATAGAAACAGCATGTTCATTTAAAATAAATACTAGAATTTTGACTAATAGCATGATTACCAGGCGTATTCGATAAAAAAAAAAATTTAGCTTGGTCAGACAAATTAACATGACATTTCCAGGCATGAAGCTACACTTAAGACAAAAAAGAACTTCCGCTACAGTAGTTTAATGTGCATGACCATATGTAATTGTGAAAGTGCATAAACAGGAGAGGTACATGTTCCACTTTTGGTGTGTGTGTGTGTCAAAATGAGTGCTACTAAGGCAAATATGTGTTCGACGTGCATCACCAACTCTGAAAGAATCTTCACTCTCATATATTATGACAAGAACAGACACTGACTAGCAAAGTACATATGTTTCTAAGAGACTAATTCTACTTTTATCATAAGCATACCTCTATATACTTGTCAACAGCATCTTTGATTATTTGATCTTCTTTCCCTGTGAACCTCTTACCTTGAACCAACTTATTTCCTGGGTTTTCCTCCCAATCATCTTGGTCATCAGATAAAGGGAAGACTTCTACATGACTAGCAAATTTTACTCTTTTGGATGATTTTTTGGCATCCGAGTTCCACAGTTGCTCATTCGTGCTTCGAAAATTGTTTTCTGTTTCAACATCTCCAACATTCGCTTTCATATTTTCAACATTTGCATCCATTTTGGTCTTTTTCTTTTTCTTTTTTTTCTCCTCTCCTATCGCCACATCTAGCACTTCCTCCTCTCTGTTCCTCTTCTTAGAAGAACGAGAACCAGATTCAGCCTCACCACCAGATTTCTCAATGCAGCTTTCTCCAGAATCACCTCCATTTGCACTCTCTCTTTTAGTTTTTTTACCCTTCCCATTCTTCCCATTCTCATAATTTTCCTCACCACCCACATCAATGCGATCCTTCCCTTTAGAAGCCGCTTGAGCAGTTGCACATTCTACATCACTGCACTCCATAACCTTTTCCTTGCCTTTATTATTTTTGCGTTTACCACTTTCTTCTCTCCCATTATCAGGAAAACCTTCTTTGTCCCTAGACCCCTTGACTTTTTCCTCACCTCCCACACCTATAGGTACTTCTGAGGAACTCAAAGCCTCTTTTTCCTTGCTTTTCCTGTGCTTCTTCTTCTCTGTCGGTACTTCAGAGGTACTTAGAATCTCTTTCTCCTTGTTTTTGTTGTGCTTCTTCTTCTTCTCTGTAGGTACTTCTGAAGAACAGACAGCCTCTTTCTCCTTGCTTTTCTTGTGCTTCTTCTTCTCTGTAGGTACTTCTGAGGAACTTAAAGCCTCCTTTTCCTTGCTTTTCTTGTGCTTCTTCTCTTTAGGTACTTCAGAAGAGCTCAAAGCCTCTTTTTCCTTGTTTTTCTGGCGCTTCTTCTTCTTCTCTTTAGGTACCTCGGAAGAGCTCAAAGCCTCTTTCTCCTCGCTTTTCTTGTGCTTCTTCTCTTTGGGTACTTCGGAAGAGCTCAAAGCCTCTTTCTCCTTGTTTCTCTTATGCTTCTTCTTTTCGCTCTTATGCAGTATAACCTCTTCATCCATTCCAGGAGGAACCAAAGACTTAATCTGTAACCAAAATCCAAAAGAGATAAACCTGCCAACAAAAAAAAGAAATCTCGGTGAAACAACGAACTCAAATGAAACACAACGCCAACACTCACTGTGTAGCAAAACAAAACAAAACACACACATTCAAATGTATAAAAGAAAAACTTAAAAAATATCATTGCATCAAACGCATTTTAACCTCAAGCAAAACTCAAGATATAATAGACGACATTAAGCAATTACACTCACAAATCAGAAGACATGCACAGATATTACAAAAGCAAGCAAAATGTCGCAAATGCAAGTGAAAGCAATTAGCATAACACCAAATAAATCCACAAACACAAAGCCTGCACTCATGGTATTTTTGCTTAGCCTTGTTCTATAAATTTTTCTGCAGTTTCTACTTGAATTTGGGTAAAATTCATAAAAATATGCCATTTATGCTTTATTAGTAGTAATTCAGTGAAATCGCCCAAAATTCAAAAACTTAAATTAAACCCACAGTTTCTCTGCAATAGATGAATCAATTAACATCAAGTATTCAGATTACTTAGATTGTTTACCCTAAACTCTATTTATCACTGCAAGTATCAAATGAGAAAAAGATAAATTAGGGATTTACAGAAAAAAGAAGAAGAATACGAACCTCAATGAAGAAGATAATAGGCACAATTAGAGATACAATCGGGTGATAACGATTGAGATGGTTTCTATCTTCTTCTTTGTTGGGATTTGAGTGTTTTATCTGGTCTAGGGTTTATGTTAACAACATTGAGAATCTGAAGGAGCAAAAAGAAGAAAGGGCTTTTTGAGGTAGCCCTTAACATTTTACTATACTCAAAATCTGCCACCTGTGTACGGCTTATTCACTATTGCCAAAACTCTAGGAGGACGTCGTTGGGAATGAGACTTAAGTAGGGAAAAAATACGGTTTAGTCCAAAAAAAAAAACATTCCGAAAATACTATTTAGTCCAACTTGAGTCAACTAGGTACACATTAGTCCACGTACATGATAAATACATTAATACCTTTATTATTTACAATTTAGACCAAAATACCTTTATTATGATGTCAGCAATTTCAATAATATATAAATAACTAAAAAATAATTTATCTTTGGAACCGTTTGTCCAAAATTCACAAACTTTATATATTCGGAAAGTATTTTTCGAGATCTATACAAAGAGTACCCATATGACTATATAATTTTTACTTTTTAAATTTTTTTGTACACATAGGCAAAAATACAGGAAATCCAACATTCATGATAGCTAGACTGCCACTCTAGTCAGCACAGACTGACAAAAATATCAACCACGCCATGCTCTTGATGAATAATGACAGGATTTGCATAGTAAACCAATTAACCTGCATCGAGGAAAAAATAATAAAACATAAGAAACCACATCTTGAAAAAAAAGTGATAACCTTTCTCCAACAACCACATAAGAACCAAAGCAAAGAAAAAGATAAAAATAAAAGGTTAGGAAGTTATTAAATTAAAGAGACATAATGAATTTGGGCCTAACATCACATACTTAATATCAGCAAATACGAACCAAAGTTTTTGTTCCTGATAAATCAATCACATGCTGCAAACCAAATTGAAACAAACTAGAGTTCAATACAACGTCCACAGAAAAACAATAATTTTCAAAACATGCATAAAACCGATCATTCACAATCACACACAAACTTATTTTTTCATGGGAATTACATAGGTGCATCAATATGTAGACCGATGTAAAACACGAGAAAATACACAGGTGCACTAATATATACACCCCTGCCAAACATGCACAAAATCGATCACTCATAACCACAGACAAACCTACTTTTTCATGAAAAATACACAGCTGCACCAACATGTACACCACTGCAAAACATGCATAAAGACAATCATTCATAACCACACATAAACCTACTTTTTCTTGGGAATTCCACCAGTGCACCAATATGTACACCCCTCCAAAACATGTACGAACCTAATTTTTCAGCTAAGATATCCTACTGCAAAATATCCTATTATCAGCTGAGACCAACATTAAGGTGGGCATCAAAATGGGAATCAAGTAAACAATTAGACCAAATACCTATCACCCCGTTGCAACATCTTGGATTGCAAGCATGGAAGAATGAGATGAGGACCCATCTTTATCACCTTTGACCTATCCACAAAAATGAAAAGCAAGCAATAAAGATAAAAAAACATATCCACATCGGAGTTGTGCTTAAAACAAAACGAAGCTAGTGATTGAATCGATTTATCCTATTTAGGTCTTCTTTCTTTCCTCCCCGAGATGCATTTTAATCCAACGATTACAAGCAAACTGGTGTATAATAATGCAACAACATATAATATCAACAAACAAGAAAACCTTTATCCAAGTTACCCTTCCCCTAGACCAAGAAGGATATGAGTAATATCTTTCAAACCTGGGAGTTTCAAAATTCAGCATGCGGTACAACTATATACACATGAAAATCAACCAACAGGTGTACATTTATATGCACGTTAACAATAACAGGTGTAATTTATCAGCATGTGGTACAACTATATACACATTAAAATCAACAGGTGTACATTTATGTACACGTTAACTACATGTGTACATTTATGTAGACGCTAACAATAACAGGTGTACAACTATGTGCACATTATCAAAAAACATCAAACTTCTATAGAAGTATCGCTGATGCATCTCTAATAATTAGTAAAGGCATCCTATGTTGAATAGAACTCCAAAAGAAGAACACGGTACAGAGGACCAAAAAAAATTTCAAATGTTCAAAAAAAAAATGGAAATAGACCGAGAAATAGGCTTCATCCTATTGGATAAGCCTAACACCTAACATCTATAGTCTCAATATCAAAACAAGTCTAATCTCAGAGACATACAGTCATTACATTGTTTCATTTCAGTTAATATCATATCAACTGCATGTAATTAAAAGACTTAGCACAATTTATACAATTAAGAACCAAAAGATAAGTTTAAATTAGAGCATCTATACAACAGGGAGGAACATTTATAGAGAAACTATAAAGAAAAACTACATAAAACTTTCTTTGCAACTTCAATTCAAACATTTGATACTAGAAAAGTGGTAAGTGGAAAATACTTACAGATTTAATTTGCCTCAGTATCTAAATGATGAAGGCATATCACATTGAGCGATAATCCTTACCGTCTGCATCCAACCACAAATAAGTTTAGAACAACAAAAAGTTGATGTTCATAATAGATACAAACAAAAATAATACGTTGCAGAACTATGTTCATCTTCGAAAATAATCAACACGTGCACTACTATGTGCACAGTAGCAGCAGCAGGTGTACAATTATGTACACATATATACCTATACGAATCAACATGTGTACAATTATGTACACCTAAAGAATCAACATGTGTACCATTATGTGCACATTAACAATTCAATAATAAAGGCCACAAGTGCACTCACCGGTCCTTGTGCAGCAAGAGTCTCTTCTCGGATAATGTGACATCTCCAAAAAAGTCACCTACAACATATAAGCTCTTAACATAACACCAGAGATAAGCAAACAACAATAAAGCAAAGTAAAAACAGTGAAATACTGACTTGTAATACAAAAATTTAACTTTGTTCTTCTTTTTTAAAGTGGTAGCACTTACATTTATTCATTTGAACCGTCTGACATTCGTAGTGGGAGATTTCCATTCACCATCTGAATGAGGAACCTTTGCTACAAATAATCTTATTATCGCGCAACTCAACCGACCTAATTATACCAAAAAATTGACAATAGAATCAGCAAATTAACCAGATAGAAGAAAAAAAATTAAAATGGACAAAAATCTCATTTAAAACAGATATGATAATTTGCATACTATAAATGTTCAAGCTCCGTAACTCTTTGTCTTAACAATAGCAATGCCTTTTTTTCATTCACCTAACCATGCATTTTCAAGTTTAAACTCAACAACATGAACACGATGAAATTAAGAAAGATTTAAGAAAGAACAAACTGGGAATTAAAACCATCAGCTTCATATTTTTCCAGTGCATCAATTTGATATAAAAGCATTCACTCTTCAACCCATCATCCCAGCACCATCAACTCATCTGTGTTATTAAATATTTTCATATTATTTATACCATTTTGATAAATTAGTGCATCTATTTATATTCTGTCCAATCATATGTATTTACCTACTCAAAAATTTTTTAGTGACCTTTCATCTTGTTCTCGTACAATTTATTTCATATTAAATTTAGAGCACCTGCTAGTATAAGTGCTCAAAAATCCAACATCACCCCTAGACACTCCTTAGTGGAATGCCGATGCTAAGCATTACTTTAAGATTCATGACATCTCATGCAATATCCATGATCATCAGTTGCCAGTGCCACTGCATTCCCCATGAGTTTACTAAGAATTATGCCATAATATTGTTCCTCTTCGTATTCTTTAGTAGTAATTTTTAAGATTACTAATATACCTATACCCACTCCAGATTAATTCCAACAAATCCCTTATGAATAGTGCCCATCTAAATTTTCCGACTCCATCAAACCCATTCTTTTAAAATCTCATTACTACTTAAATCCCCATTCACGGAAACAATACCACAATCCAGTTTACATTTTAATTAATGGCGATATTTTTGCTCTATTTCCTCTGTTCTCTATCTCATTTATAATTACACACTTTGATCATCAAGTCGAATTCAAAGACCAAAAAGAATTACAAGGTGGTAAAAAAATTTATATACCTCAGTGAAGGAAGTCCAAGCAAGATAGGGAAGTTTCAATTGTTTTCCCGATGCCTTTAGTGTGTGCGATTTTTTATCCGTATCTCTTCTTCTCCCTCACTTCAAGATGAAAGACCAAAACCAGCATTCTTTTACAAAATAAATCAGATTGAAAAATTTACACACAATATTGTTCTTCGAGTTCCACCTGGAGAAAAAAAATCAAAAAATCAAAAAATAACAATTGAAAAAAAACAGTCAAGGATCTCAATCAACATACAAGGATACCAATCTCTATTCACTAAATTAAGCTTAAAATCAAAATCAAACAAAAAAAAAAAATCAAAACTAAATCATAATCAAAAACCTAAAATAAAAAAATAAAATCTAAATAATTCAAAAAATAGCTGAATCATCCAGATAGAAAAACAATCAACGTTTTTCTCAATTAAAATTGAAAATAGTGATAAAAGGTTGAACATATTTTTGATCGATCAAAATAGCAAAACATCAAAACTGATAAAAATCGAGTAGAAAACAAAGTAGAACAAGAGATAAATGAATAAAGAGTAACCAAAGTTCGATCACTAACCTGAAAACTAATAGAATAAACATTGATTCTCATATATAGAAGATTCGAACCTCCTCTTTCATGTTTGATCTGTCCATATAACCTCTTTCATGTCTGATCTGTACATATACAAGAGATGGAGACAGAATCCTTGCAATTTGAAAGAAGCAATCGATCAAACCAAAGTGATCAACTAAAACATAAATTTTCATCGTCGCTGCAGAGCAGTGCCGAATGAGGAATTGAAGTGAAGAAATGATTTGTGAACAAATCAGTATGCGTCATATGAGGGTCATTTTTGGCATCGAAGAAAAACAGTTTGGACTAAATCGTTCATATAAGGATTAACTCGTTTCAAATTGTGTAAATTTGGACCTCCCAATACTAGGCCTTAGAGGACAGGATTAGATTGTCCAAAGCCCAACAAGTTTGGGATTAAACGTCAATTTCTACCTTAAGTAGCACCCGCCTGGGCCATTGGGGACTGGGATGCGGCATCCACTTAAATTATGAACGGTTTTTAGAGACCATCCTTTTTTTAGGGGACGGGGACCATTGTTTTATTTTGGGTAAGACGTTAGAAGTAAATCTAGGTCACTCCTTATCCAGATATTTCTATTAATAACTAAATTATCCTCCTGATTAATTTTGGGTAATGATTAGCTTTTGTTAATAATAGTTAGTGTAATGATTAGTGGAGTGATGAAGTTAAAGATAATTAGTGAGATTAAAAAATCAGATGAGTTTTAAAAAAAAAAAAGTATTGAGAGAGTAAAGTTAGAGAAGATGAAGAAGAAAAACATGGAAAATAATTTCTTTTTTTGAGTTCACTAATCTTGAGTATTCAAGTGATGATCTTCATCTCCTACCTCTCCTAGAGTATTCGTTAATCTTCATAATGATCCGGATATGAGTTGTTTCTTAGATGGTGATTGTATTGTTCCCCAAACTCAATCTCAAGATGAAAACGATGGATTTTACCAACCACAACCGGAAAAAGAGTATTTGGGTACCCAAGTATGCTTCAAACTTAGATAATGTTGGTTGAATTGGTCCAAAATTTCAAGAAAATGTAAAATTTTAAAGGAGATTCAAGGCAGTTCGGTTACCAAATGTGAAGAACAGGTAACCGATCACATCTGATAGTGTAATTCGGCTACTTTTTCCAAAGACGCAGGTAACCAAACTCGCTTTTAATGGAGGTTTTTGGTCGTTCGGTTAACAAACATGTTGCCGAACTTTTTAATAGGATTTACAGAGCTAAGTTCGGTTTGCCCGCAATGTTGCCGAACTTTAGGGTTAACAGTAGTTCGGTTGGTTCGCAGACTTCATACCAACCAAACATCTAACCGAACTTAGCGTAAAAATTAGATTATACCAAGGGTGAGAAGTTCGGTTGGTTCGCAAACTTCAACCCATCCAAATATCTAACCGAACTTTATGTAAAATAAGATTATACTAAGTGTAAGAAGTTCCGTTGGTTCGCAAACGTCAACCCAACATCATATCTAACCGAACTTTACAAACAAAAAAAATCAAAAGTTACAAAGTGTTATTCGGTTACCTAGTATAAAATGGCAGGTAGCCGAATTTTATACTTCACAATTTCTTTGAGTCCATCTGGTTCGTTCGATTACATGTTCAAACTGCTTTACCAGCCGAACTTTCTGTTCGGTTATTGCGATAAAATTATCTTGTTGCCGAACTTGTTTGTGATTGCAATTGATGTTGTTCCATTTCTTGTAGATTGAATTCCAACCTATACCAATGGATGATCAACCTTCTCCGGTTGATATGTTGTTCGAAGATACATCCCATCACTATGTCAATGATTCGGTATTTGACTTACCGATTTATGCGAAGAACTGGGATAGAGAACATGCCAAGAAAGCCATGTGCGCATTAGTTTTGAATGGAAAGAAAAAGCATAACTCGTTTTGAAATGGTTTCTGAGAGAAGTGGATATTCCGATGTTAGTCACAAGATGAAGGGTTCTGTGTATAAAGGAAAGAAGACGAGGAAGAACACAACATTCTCAAAGAAAATTACATGCCCGTTCAAGCTAGTATTTAAGAATTGCAAAAAAAAATGAAGGGATGGGTTATATATATGGATGATGTGGAAGGTCGTCATAACCATCCTCGTCCGGATCATCTTGAAGGACATTCAATGGCCGCAAGGCTCACTCCTCAATAAATGAAGAAAATAACTAAATTTAGGAGAATGGGTTATTTCACCACTTAATATGCCTCGCTTACTAAAGGATGATAACAAGGACAACATATCATCTTTGTCCACCATTTACAACACAATTGAAACAATTAAAAGGAATGAATGGAAGGATAGACAAGTGATGCAACAATTTTTTTTTTTTGGCTCAAGAAAAAGGCTACGCGGTTCAAAAGAAGGTAGGTCCGGAATAAGAAATAACACATCTCTTCATTACGCATCGGAAGATTGTTCAATTGGCTCAATGCTTCCATCAAGTTCTTATAATGGATTGTACTTACAAGACTAACAAATACGAGATGCCATTGTTGAACATTGTTGGTCGTACGTCGACGAAGTCACCGTTTATCGTTGCTTTTTGTTTTCTACAAGATGAGAAAGAACCAAGTTACACTTGGGCGCTACAAAAATTGAAGCCCATCTACCGAGATGATGATATCCCCGGGGTTATAGTGAGGGACAATGATGTAGCATTAATGAACGCAATAGAGAGAATTTCCCATTAGCAGATAATATGTTTTGTACGTTCCATATATGGTGTAATGTGATGAATAGGTGCAAGCCTCAAATTTGTCCACCAAAGAGGAAAACATTTGAAGAGATTAGTAAGCTACAGGAACATGAACAATCGGATACAAAATATGAATTCAATACAAAAATACATTCTAAATCACGCTAAATGGGTTGCTTTCTACGGTGAATGGGAGTCATTGACTTGGTCTCTCACCGAAGAACAGTATAATATAAATCTTGCCGCATTTATCGAACATTGGTCTAGCCCCGAATATCCCGATGATATTGTAACATATGTGGTTGAGCAATGGTTGAAACCGCATAAAGAGCGCTTTGTTCATGCATTTACCAACCACCATAAACGCTTTGGGAATAAAGCGACAAGTTTGGTAGAATCCGCTCACCACCGGTTGAAGAAAAATCTTTTTGGATGTGTCCATAATTTTGTGATTGTGTTTAACGCAATGGAGAATCACTTCAACTGCGAGATTGATAGAATTAAAGAGAAGTTTCAAAAAATCCGCATCATGAAGTACAAAAAGATTGTAGAAAAAGATGGTAACATCAAGAAATTGGAGGACTTTCGCTTGTTTAAGGGACTCCATTATAATATTTCACATTCTTGCATTAAGAGGTTAATAGTAGAGGTGAATTTGATTGACATATGGGGAACCAAGCCGTACGACGTGTGTGTTTGCAACATGTTGAAGTCTATGGGACTCCCTTATCTCCATATAATAGTTAACTATGAACATGGCATAATCTCTTTAAGCGGATATCGATCCATATTGGAAACAATTAAGTTTTTTCCCTCCTCCAAAGGGTGATGCCGGATAAGAGTTTGGTGATAATGAAATAGGAAGAATCGTCATCTAGATGTACCGGAACATGAACAAACTTGAAAGGAAAATCTTTTGGTATGACATGCGGCCAATCGTTTATCCTCCCACTTCGGAGAATGTCCAAGAACCGAAAAAAGGCACGGGAAAAGTTAGGCCGAACACCAAAGAAACCAAAAAACAAGTAAGAGAATATGCAAAGGTGTTGGCTAAGAGGAAAAGTGAAACGAACGCTTTTACTAGAGATCCTTCGGCGCATGAGCAGACCGCGGCGAAGTACCAAGAAGATTCTAAGAAAAGGGCTAGGAGTATTATGGAAAAGGGTGAAACAAGTGAACGGGATACGAAGAAAAAAGGACCGATGTTACACTCGCTACCAACCCAACCTACTATATCGGAACTTAGCCAACCAACTCAACGAGACGTGAAGCTTAAGGCTCCAATGTGCCGCATCCAAGAAAGGAGTTGACCAATTGATGATACACCTCCTCTTATTGATAAAAGCTACCTCCTTACATTAGAAAGGACGTCATGTCCACCGACGACGTCCTTCCGGATGGTAATTGCGGTTTCCACGTTGTCGTACAACAACTAGGGCCTTTCACTCAAGGTGACAAGCTATATCAAGGGAACACAATCACTTATGTTCGCCAAAGGTTGTTGGGGAAGCTCAAGGAGAACCCACAATTTTACAAAACGATATTGTCCGATGGGGATTATAGTCTCACCGAGCAATTTGTTAGGTATCAAAGTCGTCTTAACGACAGAAATCCAATAACAGGGGACCATTAAATGGGCATTCTGATATGTGGGCATTTAATCTCCGACGCATTCAATTGCGTGGTTCACTATTTCTCAAAAGATGCTAGTTTCACCTACACCCCAAAAACAACTATATGTGTCGAGAAGCTGAAACGTAGGAGATTGGTCTTCGCATTGATTAAGAACAACCACTTTATAGGTCTCCGGTTAGAACCCGATTGTTCATTGACTCCGATATGTGCAACCTCTTATTAGCATGGATTTAACCCCGACACAATGTTGGGTTGGTGTTTAATGTATAAACATAAAATGGAGATGTGGAAAGCTTTGAAGAAGTCGGAGGAAAATATACACGAAGGTGAAATTGTCCTCGTGGATTATTAAATGTACCATTAATTAAACAAAGTATGCTTTGAACACCATACTGTGAATTAAAGATTCTGTTTTTTGGAATTTGGTCTTATTTTTGGGTGTATTACAGTGTAGTGGTATAATTTACTTTTATTTTTTAAAGGTTTACAGTGATATATTCGGTTAGGAAAGAAGGTTACGTGGCTACCGAACTCAGAAGTTCGGTTACCTGGTACATATTCGCAGGTAACCAAACCAAGCGGTGAACTGTCATTCAACGTAGTTCGGTTACCTGGTACAAATTCGCAGGTAACCGAACCAAGCGCTGAACTGTCATTCAACACAGTTCAGTGACCTGTAACTTATGATTTTTTTTTATTGTTGAGTTCGGTTATATCGCAAATTTGCGAAAAAACCGACCTTTGAGACTACAAAGTTCGGTTGGTTACGATATTTGGCCTACTAACCGAACTACCTTATTGTATCTCAAAACATATTGTGTAATGAAACAAAAATCAGTCTAATAGGCGAACGAATCCTTTAAAACACAAATTATCAAATTCCTTTACTAATCCACAGTACCATAACTAATTGTTGGAAACAAACGAACATAAGAAAACAAACTACCAAATCCGTAATAAAAACGTTTTCTAAACATAAGAAAACAAACTACCAAATCCGCAATAATTTTTTTTCTAAACATAAGAAACAAAACTACTAATTGTTGCAATCACTCATTCACGATGACCACTACGACAAACTATTTTATTCTTGCTTTTAGGAGCTTTAGCTTGTCCTTCGTCACTAGGAGTGTCCTCTCCACTGCTTTGTTGTTCAACCATCTGACTTGAACCTTCCCCTTCTCGGCGACTCTTCTTCACTGGAATGGTCTGGCTTGAATCACCAATGTTGGGTGCAAAAACCTTATTCTATTGGTTGTAGGGGTCTGTTTGTTCACCTGTGTTCATCGGCTCTCCACTCCAGATTCTTGCCATCATTTTCTTCAACAATTTAGTACTTGCCTTCACCTTTTTTCAATCAAAATCATAAATAACTATTATTTTTCAATATTTTATAACAATTTGAAAAGAAAAAACAAGAGTAAATATCTTACCGTCGAATTCCATAAGTTCAAGGCCTCATCACCACAGGTAGGCATATGCTTCTGAATTTTCTGAGCCTCTTTTTCCACTGCCTTCGCTTTCTCTTTCTCAGCACGGGCGTGTTGGGCTCTGTTTATTACAACAGGATGAGAAGTATTTTCATACCATTCCATATATCCCTCGTCAGCGGCATTTGGATCATCATAAAATCTTCACACCCTTCACCTGGAAAAAGATAATTATCAAAGTTGTTACAGTGGTCCACTGATGAAGCAGGTTCATATTTTTGGAAAAATACTAGACGGTGTTCTTAGTTCCCCGCTTCTTCACCTTGAAGTTTTCCACTTGTGGGACAGTTTGGAAACAAGAAAGTTGTCTCAATACTCTTCGAGGATTATACATTGTACAACCGCCAGGATGAAACAACGGTTCATTATAACCCGCGATAGGTGAAAAATCAACAACCTCAACATCTTACTCTTCATCTGATGGAATGGTGTATGAATGGAAAACCACATCTTCAAGAGTTTCATTATCCAATGTCTCCCTCAACTTCAACACCTTTTTTTTCTTACCCTTGTCCTGTGAGTTCAAAACTTCGTATTTACCAGCTGTAGGCTTCCCATAAATCCAAGGAGTCTTAGCATTAGACAATTCCAGTTTAAGGAAGTGATCATACACCCAAACCTATGAGAAGGATCCACAAATGATACATTTTCAGTATGATTAGTAACAACAGATATTCAATCACTTATCAAAAACAAAGTTCAGTTTTTTCGCAAATATATCTAGAAACACACAAAGGATAATTTAACGGGGTACCTGAATAAGGGTGTATAAACCTACAAGTTGACAAGTCTTAAGCCTTGAAGCTTTTCTGAGCTCCTCTTGAACGAATTAAAGAACCGCCGTGCCCCAAGAGTAGTTGTCACCTCATTAAGGGGGGTCCAATAGCTGTAGGTAATGGGCATTTACCAAGTGACCTGAAGTATCCGAGAATAAAATGGTTCCTAGTTGATATAACAAATAAGTAGTCACATGATACTTAATCGTTTCCGGTGTCATCACCAACTTTCCTTGAGCAACCAATTTTTAATTTGGTCCCTCCAAACTCCTCTTTCAAGACTTTGATCTTGAAATTTTTCAACTTTTTCTTCAACGTGCGGTCTTCCTCAAACTCATTATACTCATCACCTTTTTTAGGATATTTAACAGCTCGTCTAAACTCATATTATTCCTTGTCCGGGACCCATCCTAGACACTTTTCGATCAACTTTTCAAGAACTTCATAATTCATCGAGGAATCGTAGCCTTCTCGAAAACTTGTTCCCATAATTGGTAGGCCTGTGATTCTATGACAATCATCCGGAGTTATTGCCATCTCTCCAAACGGTAGATGAAAGGTATCCGTCTCTGGATAAAACCTCTCTGAAAATGCATAAACATTGACAATATCAAACTTTTGGTGCGCATGTTGTATCGCGCTTCATAGTACGCAATCAAATACCGCCAACCGGACCTCATCACACTCATACGCTATATCCCGTATCTTGTTCTTCTGACGTTTCAAAACACGAACCACATTATTATGATCCTACAAAAACAACATCATATATTATATACTAATAGTTTGTGAGAAATATATGTCAACATATAATAAATTGATTGAAAAATCTTGATGGTTAAGATTCAATACCTTTGTCGCAAAGATCTTGGCATCCCATGAGTTTTTGTAGCCAAACAATACCTTCCCTCCATCTCTTGGAGTACCATAAGTTGGGTTCTTTGGCAACAAACACAAATTGTCATCAGGAATGTATGCATATCGAGCACAAGGCCCGTCTCTCTAGTTTTTTTTTTTTGAACTATTTCTCCTTGTTCCTCTTCCTTTTCACCTGATTCCTCCTCTGATTCGTCATCTTCATTATCTCCATCCTTATCTCTATCTTCCTCATCTTCTTGTTATTCTCTTCATCCTAATTTCCTTCTTTTTCTTCAGCTGGTTCCTCTTCTCCACCTTGATTATGTTCTTGATTAACCATCTCTTCCACAATCCCTTGATTAACTAGTTGGATTACATTGTCAACATTATCTCTATTGACATCATCTTGGATGACAACACCCGGTAATGTCCCACCTCCAAACTTAGCATTTTGGGTTCCACGCTTATTGGCATCTAAGTGTACTCTGCCTCGAGGCGTGGGAGTTCTCATATCTTCCACTAAAGGTTGGTTGGATTTTTTTCCTTTGCCACTAATCAAGAGAACAAAATATATTAGCTTAACCAATAAATGATTGACTAAATCAGACACAATATAAGGGTTCTCAGCGTAAGGTTTGGTTAGTAGAAAAAGTTCACGAAAAATAGGCCAACTCTAATTTTTTGTTCCAGAGTATAGTTCGGTTACTGAATTTTTTTTACGAACAAACCGAACTCGACATTGGTCACTATTAGGGGAGAGTTCGGTTAGTCAGTTTTTTTTGCAAACAAACCGAACTCAACATGTATGCAATTAGGGAAGAGTTCGTTTACGAAAATCTAAAATAAATAAATATACGAACAAAGCGAAGTCCATATATCCACTAAGGTTAAAGTTCGGTTAAAGCTAAACTCAACATATTGGGTAAAATAGCAGAGTTCGGTTACAAAGTTTTTTTTTTACGGTAATAAAGGTAAAGTTCGGTTATAAAACATTTTTAACACTTGATGCGAACCCACCGAAGACCATATATACACTGAGGGTAAAGTTCGGTTAAAGCAAAACTCAACATAATGGTCAAAATAGCAGAGTTCGGTTACACAGTTTAAATTTTTTGTTTTGGGTAATAAAAGTAAAGTTCGGTTGAAAAACAATTTTAACAATTTTTACGAACCAACCTAACTACGAGTTCGGTAACCTAATTTTAAATTTTGTGGAACCGAACTGTTCTTCGTGTTCTTCCTTTCAGGAAGATCGGTTAGAAAGCTAGGATTATTTTGAAACTCGTCCTAACCGAACAACACACTGTAACTTCTGTTAGAGCATTGCTCGGTCGAACTCGCATGAATTTTTATCTCAAGCATGTTTGTCAATGTTAGTGATCAAAACTATAAGTCTTGATTTCTAGTCTACTTTAGCTAAATCTCGGACTAGGATAGAAAGTGTAGTTGAGCTCAAGGACTTCATGGAGATTCATCATACAAGAAGAAGAACTACTCAAGGAACCGGTGGAACTTCTCGACAAAAAGGTATGTGAAGACTTGAACTTATTTGTCACCCAAAAGTCTATCTACTCTATCTTCTACTTCTTGAGACAAAAAGTCGTATGCTATATATAGACTTGGATTATACACATTTGGTATTTCGAGCCGAGTATACCCCGCCTATCTATATCTCGAAATATGTGTTGACAAGCGTTTCGCTTCGACCATGTTTATCTTTACCTAGTGACGAAATTCATGATATGTTTCAATCACTTTGAAAATTGCTTTGACAAGAAATGGTGTAGCAACTATATAATGTCCTCTAAGAATGTTTCAATGGTTGGAATGAGAGTTTAGATTACATAACCAATGATGGACATAAGTACTGTCGTGGAAACACATATGTGCATAAGTCCTATCCCTTGAACCAAAGTTTGCGAACTTTGTTGTTCAAGAGAAACCGGAAGAATGGCTTTTTGCCAAGTCCGCGAACTCAGTCCGCGAACTGTCGAACTTCTCATCCCGAGAAATTCTGCTGGAGTTGACAAACTAGTTGCATGAGTACCAGTCCGTGATGTATTTTCAAATGTTGTTGTAGATAGTGGTGAAAACTGGGTTCTTTTCGAACTTGTCAAGGTAACTTTTTTTTTTTTTAAGATTTAAACAAATAAATAAATGAAGGAAATTAATAGTAATGTCAAGATTTTAGAAAGATTAAGGCTCAGGATTCACTATTACTTCAAGTTGATTGGTTATAAATAATATTTCAGAAATTATTATTAAGCTCTTTTTCTTATTAAATCACTTTTTAATTTAAAAGGTGTCCAAATATTAAGTTGTAATCCTTAAGCATGATTTATCAAAGAATATATTCTAAGCATAAAACATCAAACTGATTCACAAATAATTAAGAAAACCATTTTATCCCTTTTTTTATATTTTTATCCAAGTGAATTAAACAAAATAAATAATCAACGAAATTATAAATAAAAATATTACCAATCAAACATGAGTGAATAGATCCTCCATTGCCTCAATCACCAGGTATTTTAGCCGCTCATCATGTTGGAAAACCTCTCAAAATTGGTATTCATTGCTCACAAATGATGAATAGACTCAAAGGGGGTAAAACAGTTCAATCGAAATGTTTATATGTGTTGCAGACTGACTGTTACAAGAGAAACAGAAAAATAAGACTGATGTATTAACGATAGAAGCAATGTGCTGTAGAACAACGACAGTATTCTGCGACTGTTCACCGTGGGTTGATGTTCTTCGTGTTCTTCAGCAGCACCAGCAGAACAACTTTCCTGCAACTCGTGATTTTGTCTCCTCTGGTTCTCTAAACTCCTCCAAACCCTCGACAACCCTTCCAGGCAACCATAGCAACATATTTATAGCCAACAGACCCATCGAATCTCGCTCATTCACTCCATATAATTCTCTTTAACTCGGCAGTAAAGAAAAATATTCTTGGGAATATTTTCTTTCCATTCTTTCTCTGGTACGCATAGATTTCCATCCTAGTCACTCTAGAAGTGTTTACCCACGACCCACAACGTTGCTAGAGCCCTCATGCATGAGCAGAACACGTTCAAATCTTCTCCAATCCCGTGTCCAACCCGTGTTTCCCTGTTTTGCTTCCGTGAATTGTCCAGCTAATTCTGGCCAAATTTGATCGAACCAAAATCCCAAAACGTGTTTGATAGGACATAACACAACTTCCTACCAAAAATCAGCCATTGAATCGCCCTAGAACACGTTCAAATATTCCAACAAACATCTGCCAGTTGATATATTTTTTTCCCGCCAATTTTTGGTTTTTGAATTTGGGAAGAAGATGTCCTCGCCCTAACCAGAACTGGGGTGTGAATAGTAGCTGCCTTGGGGGTGACCTGGGGGTGCCCCTTAGTAATTAGGTTACCCCTTATCCAAAAGCGAGAGTCCGAATAACACTTGTCCTCCGGGTGACAAAATCAACTTTTCGAGCCGAATTTTCCATAAATGTTTGTTTCCTAAAAATACATAAAAATACAATATTAGTACAAAAACAGAGTTCCAACAATACAGACATTGAGGACAAATTAGACACAAAAATGTGTCTATCAAATACCCCCAAACCTATTATTTGCTAGTCCTCGAGCGAATCTAATCTAGAAAATAAAATGACTACACTTAGCACGTGTAGTAAGCCGTTAAACCACTAGGTGGCCCTAGTGGCAGAGTGTTGTCTCCGGAGGGTTTACCAGAGGTGTACCCACAAAACCTTCATACTCCAAACCCTAACTATCTACGCAAAATCTTGGAAAGCACTAAAGAACCTCCTCTGTTGGCATACTTATTAATTATAGGAGGAAGTACCCTGATGCGAAATTCCAATTACTGTACACGAGTTTTCACTCAAGCATACTAAAATTCATATAAGTGACAGAGCTCTACTAAGATAGTTTCAGGATGGACACCATACTCGTAGTCAGACTAATCACATGAAAGATTAAGAAGATGGAAAAAGAAAAATGTAGATGGTTGAAAAGTGAACGGTGTTTCCCATATCTGTCTGAAGGCCTTTGCCAAGGTGAACCTAACCTAAATGACTGAGATACCGGTCTGACTAATATTAACACACTGGCATATACAAAGGAACCAGTGGTTAATAATCCTAACTCTAGGTCAACACAACTGGCATATACAAGGGTATCAGTGGTCGACTTTATTAAACACACATTTATTTAAGAACTAACAACATGATTGGACCTTGTGGACCCAAGCGCATGTTTCTTGTCAGCAGATTACATGGTAATTCCCGTGGATCCCGCATTCCACGCTTGTTTAGGCGACGGAGACAGGGAGAACACACACATATTGCTATCCAAGTGTTAGTATTTATTCCGATTGGTCTACTGGTCTAGTCTGGTCTAACACCTATTTCACCCTAGCAAAGGTAACAACTTGAATCGTGTGCCCCACCAAATCACTTGAAATAAAAGAAAAAATAGAAAGTGAAAAGGACTCGATGAGATATGGCGAAACTATCATGTTATTTCTAACACCTGAGCTCTGTGCTTTTATGAATAGACTCTATAGATGTTTCCATCCACTTAGATTGGTTAGTGCTATCCTTAATAGGCGTAAATTTCTAGGCTCTGGAGTTTATTTATTGCAACTTAAAACTAACAAAAAGTTTCTTCCCCACCCCCAAACTTAAATCTAACATTGTGCTCAATGTTTCTAATGAAAGAGCAGTACCAAAAGTAACATAACACGAGGAGAATTGGAAAGATAGTACCTGGGTGAATAAAATCAAAAACTAATATACAACATACAATCTGCCTCGATGGTCAATCAAGGGTAAACAAGGTCCTCCAGAGGGACCTCCTCAACATCACCTGTAGGCAAGGCCTCTAAAAAGGGTTTCAATCTCTGACCATTAACCTTCGAAGAACTACTACCATCCGGTGACTTAATTTCAACAGCTCCTTGAGGAAAAACAGTGCGAACAATAAAAGGACCCGTCCACCGAGAACGCAACTTCCCAGGGAAAAGATGTAAGCGGGTATCATACAGAAGAACTTTTTGACCCGGAGAAAATGTATTTCTTAGAATATTCCTATCATGCACAAGTTTCATTTTGTTCTTATACTCCTTCGCACTATCATACGCATCTCTACGAATCTCTTCCAACTCATTGAGCTGGAGTTTCCTATGGGCTCCTGCCTTGTCGAGTGAAAAATTTAGCTGCTTAACAGCCCAATAAGCTCTATGTTCTAACTCAACAGGTAAATGACATGCCTTTCCATAAACAATCCGATAAGGCGACATTCCAATAGGAGTCTTAAACGCAGTACGGTAAGCCCATAAGGCATCAGTAAGCCTAGACGACCAGTCTTTCCGATTAGTATTAACTGTTTTCTCTAATATACGTTTTATCTCCCTATTGGAAACCTAAACTTGACCACTAGTCTGTGGATGATACGGGGTAGCTACCTTATGAGTAATACCATATTTCTTCGTTAAAAGCCTAAAAGGTCCATTACAAAAGTGCGACCCTCCATCACTAATTATAGCTCGCGGTGTACCAAAACGTGTAAGTATATTTTCTTTCAAGAACTCTATCACAACCCTATGGTCATTGGTTTTACACGCAACCGCTTCAATCCACTTAGAGACATAGTCTACAGCGACAAGGATGTATAGGTTACCAAAAGAATTAGGGAACAGACCCATAAAGTAAATACCCCACACATCAAAGACCTCAACAATCAGAATCGGGTTCAAGGGCATCATGTTCCTACGAGAAATGGTTCCTAATTTTTGGCAACGTTCACAAGTAACACAGTAACTATGGGAGTCTTTAAACAACGAAGGCCAATAGAATCCACACTGCAATATCTTAGCAGCAGTCTTCTTAGCACTAAAGTGACCCCCACAAGCATGATCATGAAAAAAGGAAATAATACTGGACTGGTCACTCTCAGGTATACATCTCCTAATAATCTAGTCTGGACAATACTTAAACAAATAAGGATCATCCCAAAAGAAGTGCTTAACCTCGGCTAAAAATCTAGAACGATCTTGTTTACCCCAATGTTGGGGAATTCGACCAGTAACAAGATAGTTCACTATATTTGCGTACCAAGGCGATTGGGTAACAAAGAACAATTGTTCATTAGGAAAGTTATCCCTTATAGGAAGGGAGTCATTAGGGGAACTAACAACGAGTCTAGACAAGTGGTCTGCTATTACATTTTCTGCGCCCTTTTTGTCTCTAATGTCTGGGAAAATTCTTGCAAAAATAGGATTCACCTAATCAATCTAGGTTTGGTATCCTTCTTAGACAAAAGGTATTTTAAAGCAGCATGATCAGTATAGATTACAATCTTATAGCCTAAGAGATAGGGTCTAAACTTGTCTAGAGCAAACACAATGGCTAAAAGTTCCTTCTCTGTAGTGGTATAGTTCAACTGGGCCTCGTTCAGAGTATGGCTAGCATAGTAAATCACATGAAGTAATTTTTTTTCTCGCTGTCCTAACACAACACCAATAGCATAATCTGAAGCATCGCACATAATCTCAAAGGGTAGGTTCTAGTTGGGTGCCTGGACTATGGGGGCAGTAGTGAGTAAATTCTTAAGCTTCTCGAAAGCCTCTAAACAAGCATCATCAAAGACAAAATTAACGTCTTTTGCAATAAAATTGCAAAGAGCTCTAGAAATCAAGCTAAAATCCTTAATGAATCGACGATAAAAACCTGCATGCCCTAAGAATGACCTAATATCTCTTACGATTTTTGGGACCTGTAAAGTTTTAATAAGGTCAACTTTGGCTCTATCTACCTCTATACCCTTCGAAGATACGATATGTCCTAGAACAATTCCTGAACGAACCATGAAGTGACATTTCTACCAATTAAGCACTAAATTCTTTTCCTTACACCTAGTCAAAACTAATGACAAATGATGCAAGCACTCATCGAAAGACGAACCAAACACTGAAAAATCATCCATAAAGACCTCTAAGAACCGTTCTACCATGTCAGAAAATATTCTCAACGTACAACGTTGAAAGGTCGCAGGGGCATTAAATAGCCCGAAAGGCATGCATCTATATGCATAGGTACCAAAGGGACAGGTAAAAGTGGTTTTCTCTTGGTTTTCAGGGGCTATGACAACCTGATTATAACCGCAATATCCATCTAAAAAGCAATAATGGCTACGTCCAGCTAATCTCTCTAGCATTTGGTCGATGAAGGGAAGGGGAAAGTGGTCCTTACTAGTGACCTTGTTCAATTTCCTATAGTCAATACAAACACGCCAACCCGTGGTCACTCGGGTCGGGATCAACTCATTGTTATCATTCTGGACTACAGTAATACCATATTTCTTGGGAACAATCTGAACGGGGCTGACCCACTTACTGTCTGAAATAGGGTAGATAATGCATGCATCTAATAGCTTAAGAACCTCAGTTCGAACTACTTCTTTCATATTGGGGTTTAGTCGACGTTGCATCTCCCTAGAAGGTTTGGTGTTTTCCTCTAAATAGATCTGATGCATACAAACAGTAGGACTTATACCCTTAATGTCTGATATGGTCCACCCTAAAGCTTCCTTGTTGTTTTGAAGGACGGTTACTAGCCTACTTTCCTGATCTCTATCCAAGTCGGAAGAAACAATCACAGGTAAAGTCTCAGACGGGCCTAAAAACACATACTTCAGGGTATCTGGCAATGGTTTTAGGTCAAACTTAGGAGGCTCTTCTAAAGAAGGAACTAGGGTATACTTAGAAACTGGTAGTGGTTCGAACTTAGGTTTCCATCCATTACTAGTATCTAACAAAGGGGTTGAATCTAACAAAGCATTCACCTCATTAATCACCTTATCATCATCAAAATCAATCCCAAAGTGAGCTAGGCATTTCTCTAATGGATCTTCTAACAAAGTGTTTGGTAATGATACCTCGAATAATGTTACTATCATGTTCACCTCTTCTATATTCGAGTCATCTAGTTCAGAGGGTAGCTTACTAATATTAAAAATGTTCAGCTCAATAGTCATATTACCAGAAGACAAATTCATAATACCATTTCGACAGTTAATGATCGCATTGGATGTAGATAAAAACGGGCGACCTAAAATCACTGGTATTTGGTTCTCTGGGTCAGGGATAGGTTGGGTATCTAAGATAACAAAATCCACCGAATATATAAACTTGTCGACCTCTGTGAGAACATCCTCGATCACACCACGAGTAATTTTGACGGACCTATCAGCTAACTGAAGTGTCATCTGTGTAGGTTTCATCTCACCAAGTCCTAGCTTAAGGTACACATGGTATGGCAGTAAGTTCACACTGGCTTCTAAGTCAAGCAACGCTTTCTCAACACGATACTTACCTATTGTACAAGCAATGGTAGCGCACCCTGGGTCTTTATACTTAGGAGTAGTGGTATTATGAATAATAAAACTCACATGACTAGCTATGAAGGCTTTCTTATGGACACTGAGCTTACGGTTTCGCGTACACAAGTCCTTAAGGAACTTGGCATAAGAGGGAATCTGCCTAATTGCATCTAATAACGGAAGGTTGATATTAACCTGCTTAAAAACCTCCAATATATCATTAAAGTTGGACTCCCTCTTAGTCGGAACTAGCAGCTGGGGGAACGGGGCTCTGTGAACAAAGTCGGGCTCATCAGGACCCTCATTGGTCTCTTTGGAGACTCTATCAGTCTCCTCATTTTCTGGCTCATAAGGATGAACTACAGCATGTTCACTATCAGGCATGGCAACCTTATTGTCAGCTTTCTTTCCACTCCTAAGGGTTGTAATAGAGTTCACATGATTGTACGATTTCTCTGCTTTAGGATTGGGTTGAGTTTGACTAGGAAACTTACCTTTTTCCCTCAAAGACTCATTTATATGACTAACCTGGGTTTTCAACTCGGAAATAGCCTGAGAGTTAGCCTGACCTATTCTCTTATTTTCTTCTATACCTTGAGCAACAGATTGCTGAAACTGCATAGTGTTTCGAGTTAACAAAGAAAGAGACTCTTCTAAACTCATAATCTTCTTATCCGAAGGGTTCTGAAACTGTACCGGGGCTGAAGGATTCTTAGGATAGCCAAAACCTAGGGGATCTTGAGAGTTACTAGACTGACCTTGATTCTGGCCCTTAGACCAAGAAAGGTAGGGATGGATTCTCCAGCAGGGTTATAGGTTTCTGAATAAGGGTCAAACTTCTGACGGTTATCGAATCTAGTGTTGTTATAAAGAGCATTGGCTTGCTCTTCAACAGTATAGTCTTCCCAAAAAGGCTCTATTCTACCACTAGTACCACTAGAATGACCTAATTCCAACGCTTCTAACCTTTTGGCTATGACTGCTATTTTAGCATCTGACTCATAGGATCCTTCTACCCTATTGACATTTCCTCTACTTAGAAGAATTTTTTTCTGGGTTTCCCTATTATTTTCCCATTGTTGGGTATTATTGGCGGTTTCATTCAAAAATGTCATCGCCTCATCAACAGTTTTATTCTCAAACCCACCTGTGCATAAGGACTCAACCATGGTCGTTGTTGAATAGTCTAAACCCTCGTAGAGGATCTGAACTAACCTAACCTTCTCTAAACCATGATGAGGACATTGATAAATTAAGTCATCAAACCTTTCTAAATACCTATATAAAGATTCTCCCTCTTTTTGATCAAGAGTACAAATTTGTGTCCTAATAGACGATGTTTTGTGCCTTGGGAAAAACTTATGTATAAAGGCAGATGTAAGTTGTTCATAGGTTTCAATTGACTCAGAATCCAAACTATACAGCCAGGATTTGGCTTTATCTTTTAAGGAAAAGGGGAATAACCTAAGTTTCAGTGCATCATCACTAAGGTTTTTAATTTTCAGAGTACTACATACTTCCTCAAATTCCCTAACATGAAAATAGGGGTTCTCATTATCTTCTCCTAAAAAGGTTGGGAGCATCTGTAAAGTCCCATGTTTGAGTTCATAATTTGCCTCGGTTTCAGCTAACTTGATACAAGACGGACGAGAGCTCCTAGTTGGGTTCAATAAAGCTTTTAAAGTTGCCAAAACTGAAGTTTCCAAAAATGGGGCTCTCTAAAGAAGAGTCTTCGAGCTCCCCGCCTCCACAAGAAGAACTACTAGGTTTATCACTAATCAGACGACCTAGAGTATCTCTTTTCCAAGCCCTATTAACAAAATCGGGCATACACTAAAAAAAAATCAAAAAGAAATAAAAATCCTAACAGGAAGGTTCTAGCAATTATACAGCAGGCTGACTCGACTTTACCACAGCAAACCTAGAGATTTCTAGCAAACAACAAGCATGATGGCTCACTTAGATTGTTTCTAGACTAGCTTATATATCTCGAGAGGGAATTCGTTACAATTTAAGAAAACCACTATGGAATCAATCCGAGTCAAAGTAAGTTGAATCGAGGCGAGGGAAGCTTAGTGGAGCTTTGATACCCAAGGCCTCACCGCAGTACAAGGCGCGCAGTCACACATTCAACTCACAGAAACCGTCATGAACTTCGAAGTATGCTAAAAGAATAACCAATATCCTTCGAAATTTTTTCCTAACAAGCTCGATACCCTATAGGTCTCTTTCTAATCAGATTTTAAAGCTTGGGTTCGCGTTAGGTTTTGTTCTCCTAAAGAATGCAAGAAGGGAGTGGTGATGAAATCCGAACCCTTATCTTGTTTAGGCCAGGCCTTGCCCTTTACTAGGAAAATAAAGACAGTCCAAATTCGTCCTCAATCAATTATCACCTTAATGAATACAGTAACTCGCTTACATGAGATTCGCGAGTGTTTCGATTGGACTTACCTCCCGTACCAAACGGGGGATGAACCGTTGCCGTCGACTCGGGCCACGACTCCTATGCCGTGTGCGAACCCGAGGGGCCGAGGTGATATTGTAATCACCGTCCTTCCCTGCACACAGTTTGTATTTAACTACCCTTCCGTAGGGTTTAAAAAAAATAATAATAAAGTCCAAGAGTCCAGTCCAAAGTCCAAATAAAGTAAAGTGCAAAAGAAAAAGAAAAAATAACCTAAAAAAAATATAAAAATCTCTTTTTTTTTTCTCTCTTTTCTATATATAAAACAAAAAAAAAATAAAAAAATTCCTCTTTCGCTCCTTTCGCTTTAAGCTTTTCCTTCCAAGGTCCTTAGTACTCCACTTCGAACCTGCAAATCAAAGACAAAAAGAAATGTAAAAAGGAAAAAAAAAATAAACCTAAGAAAAAATTCTACCTAAGCACAGGTCGGCGTCGGCGGCGCCAAAATTTTTAATGTATTTTCAAATGTTGTTGTAGATAGTGGTGAAAACTGGGTTCTTTTCGAACTTGTGAAGGTAACTCTTTTTTTTTTAAGATTTAAACAAATAAATAAATGAAGGAAATTAATAGTAATGTCAATATTTTAGAAAGATTAAGGCTCAGGATTCAGTATTACTTCAAGTTGATTGGTTATAAATAATATTTCAGAAATTATTATTAATCTCTTTTTCTTATTAAATCACTTTTTAATTTAAAAGGTGTCCAAATATTAAGTTGTAATCCTTAAGCATGATTTATCAAAGAATATATTCTAAGCATAAAACATCAAACTGATTCACAAATAATTAAGAAAATCATTTTATCCCTTTTTTTATATTTTTATCCAAGTGAATTAAATAAAATAAATAATTAACGAAATTATAAATAAAAATATTACCAATCAAACATGAGTGAATAGATCCTCCATTGCCTCAATCACCAGGTATTTTAGCCGCTCATCATGTTGGAAAACCTCTCAAAATTGGTATACATTGCTCACAAATGTGTTACAAATGATGAATAGACTCAAAGGGGGTAAAACAGTTCAATCACAACGTTTATATGTGTTGCAGACTGACTGTTACAAGAGAAACAGAAAAAATAAGACTGATGTATTAACGATAGAAGCGATGTGCTGTAGAACAACGACAGTATTCTGCGACTGTTCACCGTGGGTTGATGTTTTTCGTGTTCTTCAGCAGCACCAGCAGAACAACTTTCCTGCAACTCGTGATTTTGTCTCCTCTGGTTCTCTAAACTCCTCCAAACCCTCGACAACCCTTCTAGGAAACCATAGCAACATATTTATAGCCAACAGACCTATCGAATCTCGCTCATTCACTCCATATAATTCTCTTTAACTCGGCAGTAAAGAAAAATATTCTTGGGAATATTTTCTTTTCATTCTTGCTCTGGTACGCATAGATTTCCATCCTGGTCACTCTAGAAGTGTTTACACACGACCCACAATGTTGCTAGAGCCCTCATGCATGAGCTAAACACGCTCAAATCTTCTCCAATCCCGTGTCCAACCCGTGTTTCCCTGTTTTGCTTCCGTGAATTGTCCAGCTAATTCTGGCCAAATTTGATCGAACCAAAAGCCCAAAACGTGTTTGATAGGACATAACACAACTTCCTACCAAAAATCAGCCATTGAATCGCCCTAGAACACGTTCAAATATTCCAACAAACATCTGCCAGTTGATATATATTTTTCCCGCCAATTTTTGGTTTTTAAATTTGGGAAAAAGATGTCCTTCCCCTAACCAGAACTGGGGTGTGAATATCAGCTGCCTTGGGGGTGACCTGGGGGTGCCCCTTAGTAATTAGGTTACCCCTTATCCAAAAGCGAGAGTCCGAATAACACTTGTCCTCCGGGTGACAAAATCAACTTTTCGAGCCGAATTCTCCAAAAATGTTTATTTCCTAAAAATACATAAAAACACAATATTAGTATAAAAATAGAGTTCCAACAATACAGACATTGAGGACAAATTAGACACAAAAATGTGTCTATCAGTCCGCGAACCGTCGGAAAGTTTATGCCGAGATTTTCTGCTGGAGTTTGTAAACTCTGCCCAGTTGCTTAAATCCGCGAACCTAGTTTGTAAACTAATTAATGCAATTTTCAAACCGTGGCTATAAAGTTCGTGAACCGATTCAAGTGAATCAAATCATCTTTGCTTCAATTGTGTCTTGTGTAGTACATAAGATTTCCTTGCAATTGAACAACTCTCTAACTAGTTCATTTGAGTCATTTGAACTAGTTATGGTGAAGAAGAATATGGTTGGTATGAAATGCTCGTATGGCTAACCTTTTGGTTAACTATTGTTGAACCAACAATGTACACGTTTGGGTACGGTTAACAAACCTAGAAGCGTTTATTTTATTTGTGTATAACAAGCTAATTTTTCGATCTAACGGTTGAGAAATATTAGCTTGAATCTAAATCAGGTTTTCATCTAACGTTGGATATTATTTGCTTTGTGACCAAGGAGAAACCCTGATTTGAAAGACTATATAACGGGACATCTAGCAACTATTCATAACTAATCCCCACACCTCACATGTGATACTAGTTTGCGTTCTAGAGTCGTTTCTCCTTTAACCTCTGGTTTTCTTCTTCTAAAACCAGGTTAACGACTTAAAGACTTCATCGGGATTGTGAAGCCAGAACGATACTACTTTTATCGTAGTTGTGTGATATGATCTTGCACATTCTATCGTACGAGTACAATCAGATTGATTGGCTTGAGATTAATATCTCTGATAGACAAAATATAAAAAGTAGTCACAAACATCTTCGTTTCATTGTTTGTTATTCCGCAATATCTTGTGTCGCTACCATACGATTGAGATTGCTGTGAGGTGATTGATTTATCTAGGCTGTTCTTCGGGAATATAAAACCGGATTATCAATTGGTTCCTATTCACCTTGGTTATTATCAAAATACGGAACAAAAACTTTAAGGTTTTTCTGTCGGAGAGAGGTTGATCTTTTGATAGATATGTCTGTGTGGGACAAATTTGTTTATTGTCAAAGCTTGCGATTTTGGGTCGTAGCAACTCTTAGTTGTGGGTGAGATCAGCTAAGAGAATCAAGTGCACAGTATCCTGCTGGGATCAGAGGTATAGGGAGCACAACTATACCTTGGATCAGTGGGAGACTGATTGGGGTTCAACTACAGTCCAGTCCGAAGTTAGCTTGGAGTAGGCTAGTGTCTGTAGCGGCTTAATATAGTGTATGTTCAATCTGGACTAGGTCCCGGGGTTTTTCTGCATTTGCGGTTTCCTCGTTAAAAAAATTTATGGTGTCTGTGTTATTTCAGTTTCCGCATTATATTGTTTTATCTTTATAATTGAAATGATACAGGTTGTGTTCTAGATCATCAATTAGAGTAATCCAACCTTTGGTTGTTGATTGTCATTGATTGATCCTTGGATATTCGTCTTTGGTACCATCCAAGTTATTCCTTGTGTTTGATTAAAGACTCGCTGATTTCTATTAGCTCGAGTAAATCAAAACAACAAAGAGATATTAACTCCTTGAGATACTTTTACCTAGATTGAGTCTGACTGTCTAGTTGATTCTCTAGAAAGTATTTCGGAGTTAGTCCATACATATTGCTATGCGAAATATGGGGTGGTGTTGTTAGACCCCCGCTTTTTCAACTTCCATTTGAACCCTATTTTGATGATTTCTATTCAATTAAACGAATCAAAATCAAATTAAAAATGGGTTTGGTTGAAAATACCTGCGGATTTTTGCCGTGGAAGTCTCAGGGTTCTTCTTGCGTCTATTGTAGCCGATTATGACTTCACTTTCCGGTTTCACTTCTATATGAATATCAAAATCACTTGGCTGATTTGATAGATGTCCCAATCGAGGAACTTCTCCTTGAAGTCGTGGGGTTTTCTTTCGAAGAACCATTCTTATACTTGATTGATTAATCGATGATAGAAATTTTATGAATCGACAATTAATCGATGAAGGCGATGTTGAAAAGAAGAAGAAGAAGAAGAGAAGAATTTTTTGCTTTTCTCAAAACCAGTTCGTGTGCGGCTAGGGTAGAGGAGGCTCTGATTTTTGTTTTTTGTTAAAAGATTAGGATTAGGTTAAACTTTGGTAGTTATTAGTTTAGTTTTAATTTTAATTAGGGTTAAGGGAAAATTAGTAATGTCACTACTTTAGGACATCTCTTATAATTATAGAGTAGATGTCCTTATAAAACAATGGTTCCCCAAAAAACCGTTCTAAATTATTAGAGCAACGGACATAGGTTTTGAGAGCCTCTTTCGTAATGAAATACTTGATCAAATTTGGTCCTATTATGGATAAAGGGAAATCCCCTTTCATCCCAAACTCAGTCACCTTCTCTTTAAGTTGAAGGAGTGATTGAAAGTCTCCACTACACGACAAACAGTTTGTCTTGTGAAACTAAAATGAAAAGAAAACAAAAAGCAAACAGTTTTCCTTATGTAACTAAAATGAGAAAAAAAAACGGTTAATTTTATGCCTAAGGCCAAGCACTATGGGAGAGGGCATCCCCTTCGTATCCCTCAAATATAGAAAAGGGATATGGCTCCAAAGGCAGCAACCTCACTATAGTCTATTTTCATCCCTTCTCTACACTGCACGAAAACTAAGTTTCCATGTAAATTGAGTTTCCGTTTTTCTTTAAATTTATTATTATTTTCCAAATTTTATTTGTATGGGTTTAGCTAAATATTTATTATGGGTAAAAAGAATTGAAGAGAATAAATTGAAAATATAATTGGAAATAAAGAGTTTTAGCGGAAATAACAGAGTTAAAAGTGAAAACCAAGAATAAAAAATAATAATCTCAAACAAATACTGAGTATTTGTCTAAAATCACACGGAAACTTAGTTTTCATGTGATTTCCCTTCCCTACAAGGGAGATCAGATCTGAGAAAGGATACCCCTACACAAGTAGGGATATGGGAGACCGTAGTAGTTGCCAAATTAGATTTATCCCTACATATGAGGGATAGGGAAGGGAAATAGGGAACAATAGTGCTTGGCCTTATGAAACTAAAATGAGAAAATAAAAGCAAACAGTTTGCCTTATGAAACTAAAATGAAAAACAAAAGGCAAAGAGTTTACCTTATGAAACTAAAATGATAGAAAAAAGCAAACAGTTTGCCGTGTAGTCTATTGTCACTCTATCCTACTGTGGATTCTAATAATGGCTATCAGCAAAACAAAAAGCCAATAGAATTTGTTTTTTCTTTCCATGGTGGATTTTACACCCTTTCAGCTAGACTGTCTTTCATTTGAAAGGATAGACTGCATAACAGTCTATCCATGATCCTTGCTCTTACGAGTTGTTTTTTGTTTTTTTAATTGAAGTGACTCTTTTGAATTCAAAAAATGTGAAATCTGACTTAATATGTCCCGCAAACTAGAGTTAGATTATATAAGAATTTTATTTATTATATCTAACTCGAAAATTAAAAAACACTAGAGTTAGAGAATTATGTTTGTTCTAATCACATATGTGTCCCACAAATTAGGTAAAAAATAATAGTCGGCTCAAATAACTCGCGACCAGATATATAAACAGACCGTGTTAGATCTTGAATCAGACTCTAGAAAAGGACTTCGAATTAAATATTAGAGAAAGAAAAACAGAAATCAAACAATCTGACATCTGATCCGTCCAAAAACGGTTGCCGAGTCGGATCCACAAAAATTAAGGTGTTATGAGAGAGGGGCAATTTTTGTCCCTCCTCGGATGACGACCGTAAGATCATATTCGGTCTAGTTTTGGGTACAAAGGCGGTTGTATTGAGATCCATCACATGAAAAAGGTTATAATCCAGTTCAAAAGCAATGTCTAAGTCCGTGTCGATAAGTCTAGGCTGCTCTCTCCTTACACTCCATTCATTGCGTCAGACTTCACTTTGCGTGCACCCAAACAAAAACTCTAGAAAATCCGATCAACTAATAACAACTACTATTCGCTTTTTACTACACATACTTTCTCAACTAAATCTCATCCAACACAAGTATTTTCCACTATAAATTAGCACAAATACTGAGATGATATATCCACTACAAACTTTTTTTTCGATCAGTTTAATCCACTACAAACTCCTTATAAAACATCTCTATCTCTTCAATTAAGTTGTTATTTTTTCAGTAAAAAGCCTATTCAACTGATCATGGGTTCTTTTAAGATTTTCTTCTTGTTGTCTTTGATCGTTGCAGTTTTATCAATGAACACCATTTTCAGCTCGGCGGCTCGTCATCTTTTGCAAGCACCAACCCCACTACCTGCCATTCCAGCAATACCCACAGTTCCTCCGGTTACACCGATCACACTGCCAACTACTGGTCCAACTATATTGCCTACTATTCCAAGTTTTACATTACCTCCTTTGTCTTCCATTCAACAAACAATTGCTAATTTGTTTCCCAATGGAATCCCTTTCCTCAACCCTTCATCACCTTCTGCAACTGCAATGACAACTACCGCTACTACTAGTCCTTGATTTTGATTCTTGTAATATCTGTTGTACTTACTTTTATTTTTGAAGCGTTAATATTGGTTTTACCCTTTTACTTACTACTAGACTGTGTTATTTTTGTTTGAGAAAAATGAATATTAAGTGTTATCCGTTTACTTACATGCATGTTAGCTATGAGCCTTGCTATTCCAAACGCAAAAGTGGATCCAAGAGTCCAAGCTTCTAACAGGTACCAAGGGAAGAGGTTCTTCTCTTGAAGAAAATTATTAATGAAGATTTCACCTCTACAATACTGTGATTACTTGTTTTCAATTTGCCTGACTTCATTTCTTAAGATAGGTCCAGATAATGGCATAGGGTAGCATCAGCGCATAAATGTGAGACCCTATATTACAAATCTGGTCATAATAAATTTAAGACTCAGACAACTAGACAGGATCTTTAAGGTTTATCTTGTAGGGCGTCCAGTTTTTGCACAGTTTAACTTTTTTTAGTTTCTGCATTTCTTATTGAAGGACAAAAAGAAAACTAGAATAAATTTTACACAAAATTGGTCAAAAAGACCAAAACAGAAATTTCCTGGGTGAAATAGATTCTTAGCTTTAGATACTGTTTATATAGCCAAAAAACAGAAAAATACTGTTCATTTAGCCAAAATGGATATTTCACCCAGAATCGTTTTTATTTATTAACCTGAAGAGACAAATATGTCCCTATCTTTCTACAAATGTTTACTGGGTTGAGTTAGTAAAGGTTGGAAAAAAAAACAGAGTACTCTGCAATCTCAGAAAAAAAACAGAGTACTCTGTTTCATGAGTTAGAGAAAAAAAACACCAACTTCTACTTGAACTCTATCTCTGCAAAAAAGAAAATATGAAGTAACATAAAACAGAGTTCCAACTTCTTCTGTTTCTTCTACTCCTTCCTCTGGAATCTGGAAGAGCAAAAATTGAAAAAAAAAAAAAACAGAGCAAAAACAGAGCGAAAAACAGAGCAAAAAAACAGAGCAAATTCAACCATTTGCAAAATGTCTAACAATTCTTTTATGGACGTTAGCATAAACACAAACACTAGACTTATGACAACAGATATTCTGACCAGACACCAAGCTGATATTGCTAAATGGATTTCACCCACATACCACCTCATATCCCTTCTGAAACAGACATAATATTGTTGAATGGATTCTCTTATTCACTTTAAAGTACACGGTTTGCAAACAGAAATTATATTAAACTTAACGAAGCCACAACCAAACTGGCCAACAGAAAGGATTGCATGATTGTTGCAACAGAAGGGATTCCAACAGGTATAGTTTCACAACGTACAGTAGGATTTATTTTTGCAAGTATCAAATCATTATAGTGGCAGAAAAACAAGAAAGACAAAACCAACCTTCTTGAAAATTTGAACTTTTTTGAGGTCGGCTATCTTAGCTTCTGCTGTAGCTACTCCTAGTAGATAATAGAGATAAAATACAACTTCATCTTTGTTTGCTTCCTTAACACGAATCTCCAAGCCATGTTCTTCAAGTTAAGATTATTGACTTTGAACTCCAGACCATGCATGTTGGTATTCTAAATCTCTAGCGTCAATGGCATCCCTGCATAACTGATGAGTGCCAAATAATGTATATATTTATCCCTTTTTGTTGGCATTTAACTCATCTTTTGCGCATTAATTCTACATTTTATCCCATATTCTGCATTTTCATTGTTTTCAAGAATAAATATTTTTCTTAATTAATTTTGCATTTTTAGGTAATAAATAAAGTCTGGATGACTTGCGGAGCAGAAAAGAGCTGAAGAGTAGTGAAAAGCCGGGAGGAATTACGCAAGGAAGCCGCAAAGAATGGTGCGCACAAGACCAAAAAGCTAGGAATGGGCTCAAGAAGGAAGAATTGTTCTTAAAGAAGATATGGGCTTGGCATACCCAAGGCCCAAAACCCTTACCCAAACCCATTTTCTATAACCAAAACCGCCTCCATCTTCAGCCGTCGGATTGGATCCATCTCATCATCCGATGGTCGCTCCTTCATCGCGCATCAAAATCTGAAGCTCCTATCAAACACCATAGTGCCTAAATTCCAAGCCTTCAGATTAGATTGTAGTTGAATCCAACGATCGCTTCTTTGCCTGCGCATCAAACCTCGATACTTCCGCTTAACACTACAACACCTAACTCCATCTGGTGTCGTTAATTTTGTTGTATTATATAATCCAACGGTCGCTGCAGGATCCACTTCATCTCACCGTCGGATTGATCTTTCATCTCCATATCCCACGGTCGAGATTCGCCAAACATAGAACTCGATGATCCCGCTACACACCATAGGTATCGAACACCTATACCCATCGCCAAACAGACCCTTCTTCCCATTCTATCGACCTCCTCCTTCTTCTCCATCCCTCTGCAGAGAAACTACCACCACCACCATACCTCACCTGCTACCAACTCTGCCACAACCACACCACCTTCTTTATCATCACCACCACCTACCGCACATGGTAACTTTCAATCAACTTCATCAACATCACACGATTTCAGTGACGTGTGGAATTGATGAGAATGATTGCATGTTATCAATCGAAGCTAGAAAAGGCATGGGAAGGAGCAGTGAAGTCATAGGAAGGATGGGTCAGCGATTGATTGAAGAAATTGCGCCATCAAAGTAAGATTTTACGAAACCCTAATTTCTCAATTTTTGGGATTTTTATAGAAAACCCTAATTTCTGTTAGGAGAAGCAATGAATTAGTTATGGGTTCAATTTGTACTGTCAAAAATTAGGTAAATCATATACCTAATTTCACTATTTGAATTTGGGTATTTTTCTATAAACCATAAATTGGGTATTGGGTATAAAAGGGAACTGTGGGTTTGTGTGTGAGGTTTTATGCTGGACTAGCCAGTGTCCAGGACTGTGAAGTTCTGTTAATGTTCAATTTCAATTTCTGTTTGTTTTTAATTTTGATTTTATGTCTTTTAATTTCTGTTTGTTTTTAATTTCAATTTAATTTTTGATTGATTATGTTTAGTGCAATTTCAATGTTTAACCGTGAATCCCTGTTAGTGCTTTAGTATGAATCATTGTTAGGTTAATTTTAGTGGTGTAATGTATTTAAGCTTGTTTAAATCACTTTTAGTGTCAACTGTTTAGGTTTAGTTTTGTGTTTAATCATGTTTTGTTCACTGTTAGTGGTAGAAGTTTAGCTTTGAAGCATTGGATTGATTGAGCAGTGGGGAGAAACTAGTGCTCACTAGTGACTGTGAGCAAACTAGTTCTCTTCCCACTCTAGTTGTATGCCTAGTCTCACCTTCACCATCTCACCTTCACCATCTCCCCTGCCCTTGGCTTAGGCCTTGGTTTACTTCCATTGTTCTTGTAGTTTCATTGTACTGTCACATTTACTTCACTATTACCTTGTGTTTATTGATTTATCATCCATTGCCTCATTATTTCACTACTATCTTCATCACTTTCACAATCTTTTGTCACTGCTTTGTTTAGTGCATTGTTGTTTAGTTCTTTGCTGTTTAGTCATTGTCTTGTTTAATTTTCTTCATTGTCTTTGCCTTAGGCTAACTGCCTTTGTATTATTGCCTCACTGCCTTCTTCCTCTATCTTTGCTGTTTTGGCCTAGAGCCATTGTTGCTCACTGTTACCTGTCTCTCCTGGTCACTTCTTTTCTTCTTGACCAAAAAACTCTTTAAGCCCATTGCACACTGTTAGGGTTGAAACCAAAGGCTAAAAGCCCAAGCTCATTACTAAGCCAAGCCCAGATCACAACTACTGCTAGGGAAAGGCAAAAGCCCACTTCAAAATCCAAGCTCGGTTCACTGCTACATTTGAAGTTCAGTCCCTCAAAGGCCCAAAGGCCCAGTTCACATCAAAATACTACCAAGCCCAGATCATTTCAGTATCCAGCCAACTGAGCCCAAGGCTCAGTTCATTCCAAAGCCCAAAGGTCAAGCCCATATTACTTTTACTTTGAAAGCAAAGGCTTAATCAAAAGCCTATTGTTATCAAAACCCATTATTACTCAAAGCCCATTGACCATTCAAATCCCAACAGCAATTTAGAAACCCAAAATAGCTAGAAACTCCAAACACACCCAGTCTCTGTGGATCGACCCGTACTTGCACGAGCTACAACTGACGACCGTGCACTTGCGGTATTACTGTAGGCCCGTTTCATTACGCTTTAAATTTCACGCCTTCCCGGGTCCACCAAGTTTTTGGCGCCGTTGCCGGGGACCATTTTGCATTTAAATATAATATCTTTGGGCCGACCAATAACCAGAAAAGATCACGCTCAAACAAACATATCACCCTTCTAAAACCCATATTTGCACTTGACCAATCACTAACAAAGAAACTGCAACAGGGTTAAGGCATCAATCAACCTCAATGTATGAATTATGAAGATCATCACAAAAGATATTCACCAAGTACATGCTCTTTTCTATAAGACATAAACAACAAAAATAATAAAAAAGTCAAATGAAAGAAAAAATATTCCACCAAGACTTTGTAATGTGAAAACAATGGTTTGTTATACAACTTATACCGAGAATTAAGGCAGATAAGAGTATATAAAGACAGTCAATAAAACATGATGAAACTGGTTTCATCCCAGCCTAAATATCAATGAAACCAAATTTAAAACATGATGTAACTGGTTTCATCCAAGTTTAAACATGGGTGAAAACAAATTCAAAATTTTTTAAAACATGGTGAAACTGGTTTCATCCCAGCCTAAATATCGATGAAACCAAATTCAACCAAATTTAAAACATGATGTAACTGGTTTCATCCTAGTTTAAAATGGGTGAAAGCAAATTCGACCCAATTTAGTATAAGGATGAAACCATCCTTGTTTACAGTGAGTGATACCTAGTTCAAAATTCATAGTTTCATCTTACCTATAGATGAAACCGGTTTCATCCTAGTTTAAAATGGGTGAAAGCAAATTCAACCCAATTTAATATAGGATGAAACCAGTTGCATCCTAGTTTAAACTGGGTTTCATCCTTGTTTAAAGTGGGTGAAAACAGAGCAAAAATATCATACCCAAGAGATGTTGATAGTAGAGTCAACCTTTTTTCCATGCATTCCATCCTTTGGTTCTTTACATCTATCTCCGTGGTTAGTCTATACACAAGATCCTGCAGTCTCTTTACCTCTTTATATAAACAGGTTGCCATCAACCTCAAATCAGCGACAATCTATACGGCAAACAAGAACAATGAGACGAAAATTAAGTTACCCATCAAATGAAACTAACAAATAAAAAAAATCACAGGTAATGAGATTTCAATGTTGGTATTGCCAACTCAAATTTTAAATTGGATTAAAACAACCAATAAAGTTCTGATTCTAATTTTTAATTTGATTCAATATGAAACAATCAATACAGTTCCATTCCATTTTTATATTTGATTCACATATAACAATAAAATGGATCGATCCAGCAATCAGACTGATTGGGATTGAAAACAATACAAAAGGATTTGTGAGTTTCAAATTAAGAGATGAAAGTGTTCTAGACTATGAATCCAATCAAAGTTTATACCTTTTTGAACAATTGATGAAGAAATCTAAAGGAGCCGCCTTTTGGAATGTTTTGAGAGATGTAGAGAAGGCTGCAAATCCAAATGACATTAAGAAAACCAGTGATATAGATCGGAGAAGATGAATTTCGATCAAAGGAAGAACCTTTATGAGGAAGGTGGTGGTGTTGGTTGTAGTTTCTGTAGATGCTGATGGCGGTGGTAGTAGTATTTTCGATGGGTGCGGTGGTGGAGGAAGGTGGTGATGTTGTTTGTAGTTTGCCGTAGATGTTGATGGTGGTGGTTGTAGTATTGTCGAAGGTGGTGGTGGTGGTAGATGTGGTTATAGTTGATGATGGTGGTGGTGGAGAAAGAGAATATCGATAGCAGAAGAATAACTCAATGGATTCGGTGGAGAGCAGTTGAAGATGGGTTTTGGAGATAATTGGTGGTGGTGATGAAATTTTTTTGAAGAGAGAGTTTGATTTTCCACGGTGGTGATGGCGGAGATGGAGAAGAGCTTGTTTTACACTTTTTTCAGATCTGATTTGTGTTCGAGCGAAGAAGACGAGAAGAAATGATTCTTTTGGTCATTTGAAGAAGATGAAGAAGGGCATTAACGTCTCTTCCCATTAAAAGATTCTTTTGGTCATTTGACCCAGATGGAAAGCTTACCTGTCCATTTGACCCAAAAAACATACATTTTTGACTATATAACCCATTTTCAGTAAATTTTATTAAATCATGGAAATAGTAATCACGAAAAAATAAACGTTTACGAGCACAACATGCACCATACAACGCTGAAGACACTCATCAATAGTAATACTATAAGCATCTGTCCTTGAGAGATATAGAAAGCCAATTATTTATAACTCGGTTTCTCTCAACAATAATGCATTTTAACGATGGTATTATATTTCACCCGACAAGATCAAATGATTCACTGGTTCAGAAAATAATAGTACCAAGTTGTGTACCCATGACACTTCATGACCATACATGTATGTGTTTAATCAGGATCACATTTTTTTAATGCCTCCTCCTGCAAAAATAATAGTACCAAGTTGCCTTCATTACAGACATGTCTCGCCCCACTAACGGCTAGCTAGCCCATTTACGTTGACATCGTACAGACAATGGAATTTTTTTTTTAGTCCGACGGATAAATAAAAACTTAACGGCTGTAAATAATTTGATTACTCTACCGGGTAAATATTTATAGGCAGCCTAGGTTTGGCATGAGCAATTAATGGCTTAGCCAAAAGCAAATCAGTAGCCGATTCCGATAGATCTATCATCGATTCATCTGGTGGAGCACTCCAGTCGAACCCTTGAATGAGTCTAGCTAATAACATGATAGTAATTGCAGTCCCAAGTGAACCACCCACACATCCACGCCGTCCAGTAGAAAATGATATGAAACGTAGTTCCTGCTCGGCAAGATCCACAGCAGCTACTCCGCCATTTTTTGCTGTTAAATGACGCTCCGGGTTGAACTTTAGTGGTTCATGCCAAATTCTATGGTTCCGACCTAATTCTGTTCGACTTAACAATACATGACTTCCTCTCGGGATAAAATAGCCTGATACTACTGTATCTGAAATCGATACATGCGGAACGTTAAAGGGAGCTAATGGATGGAGTCTAAGTGCTTCCCTAGCACAAGCTTTTACATAATTGAGTTTTGGAATATCGGCTTCTTGTACCCAGCGGCTTTTACCGACTACCATATCGATTTCATCTGCTGCTTTTCTGAGAATATCCGGTTGATTTATCATCTCTGCCATGGCCCATTCGACTGTATTTGCCGGATTATCCACTGTCGCCAGTATTATTTCCTGTCAGGGCATAACGGAACATGGGCGGATAGTGAGTGTACGCACACTGATATTATTAATGTGAGGAATGGAAGGAGATTATGAGATTACAATAAATAAAAACCCTACCGTTACTTGAGCTTTGATCTCTTCAGTTGATAACAATGAGTTCCCGTTTTCATCCTTAAGCGAAATAAGCACATCTAGCAAATCGTCAGGCACTTTGTTCTCCATAGTTCCATTGCGCCATTGTCGAATCCTTTCTTCAATAATTGGGTCATGATACTTATCCACAACCCCCATTGCTTTCTTGACAATCTTTTCATGACCGTCTATATCCAACCATCTCAAATAAGGTAAATAATCTTGTATACCAAAAGCATAAACATAATATAGGACTTCAAAAGCTGAATCAACATGTTCTATCTCTTCAATACCGGGTCCTCCATCTTTTCTTCCTTGGCCAAAACACCTTTTGTTGAAAATCATTTTTCTAATTACATTCCCACTGAATTGCCTTGTTAGTAATCTTATATTAAACACTGCACCTCCACTCAACGAGTTTTTATGGCACTGATTGTGTAAATAAAACACAAGGTTGTCAGCTTCCTCATTTCTCTTCTCGAGAAGCCATTTAAGTCTCTTATGACTGACCATTTCGGAGCTCACAACTCTTCTCATCTTCTTCCATTGGTCTCCCCACGGTGTAACAACAGCAGTTAAGAACCCACGACTCAAATACTCAGTAGCCATTGTTCTAGGCCTTGAAGCAAACACCGCATCTTGTTTATCCAAAAATTCTCGAGCAAGTTCGGGAGAAGTTACTGGAATTACATGAACGTTACCAAGACGAATACATGCGATTTCAGTATTCAGTTCTTCCATCAGACCTAGTATCCATTTATATCTTGGTTTATTACGAAGTAATTCTGGTATGCTGCCCAAAATTGGCCAAGGTGATGGTCCTGGAGGTAATGGAAATGAAGCTGATAAAGAGGGCTGTTTCCTAAGGGAATTTACACCAAACTTGATGAAAAGAAGTAAAACTATCGATGCAAGAATACGTAGCAAATAGCTGGTATTTAGTAGATCAAGCATTGCGAGGTTGGTTACAGAATCCAGCCAAAGGCTAGTGCTAGAGAAGCTTAAGAAAGAGGTTTTGATGGCCATGCCTACCTAATTTCTTGGGATGTTAATGATAGTTTTAGTGAAGAGTAAATAGTAGCGTAACCCGGAATATATATGTCATAAATGGAATAATTTTTTGTGAATCAGAATACCTCTTTAAGCCTTATCGATAGAGATGAGTACTATTTTTTTCCAACCTCAAGCTTTCATAAACGTGACAAGAAATATCGTCGATGGAATCCACGTTTTAATTATGGAAGAGGATAGGAACAAGCAGAAAATCCCAGTGTTCCGTATGGGGTTTTACGTCTCATCTTCAATTCAACTATTCTTTGATATAACTTTCAGTTAATTTCAACTTCATTTTTACCCAAATGATGATCAATTTTGTGTTCTTTACATGAACTGTATATCGATCATGGACTCATTATATGAATATGATATTCTCTGTACATCTATAGATATGATAGTTTTATGATATATTCTTGATTCATGATATATATATATATATATATATATATATATATATATATATATATATATATATATATATATATATATATATATATATATGAAATCAGAGTTCGGTAGTATTGTGGATAATTAGAGTTTTTCATCATGAATTTTGCTTCTCCAGCTTTGTCCATGGCTGTTCCAGCCACTCGCGAAGAGCTTTTTCTTTACTTCGACCAGCAACATATCTTTTGTTGTTTCTTTCAAATCGGAATGTTTTAATGCTATACGTTTTGTTAGCTAATCTTCAATTTAATCTTAATTTGAACGGGAGCAGTTACTACTAAATTGAAACTGAACATACAATAATAAAAAGTAAAGGGTAATAGTAAAAGCTGTATATTATATTATATTAAAAGTAACTAAAAATAATAAAAGTAAAATAAAAAAAAAAGTTTAAAAATGAAATATATCTGATGCTCCAAATAAAATAAACGGTCAACATTTATGAAGGTAGTCGGAAAAGGCAGTACCATGCGGCATCCAATGCACACCTCAAGAAGAGGGTATTCAATATAACCCTTTGAAGGTAGTATGAATGCTACATGTAATTGCTATGTTGTGTAATCGGATCCATGCTAAATACCTAACGTTTAAAATGCAACCCATTACTGTTCTCATTGACTGCACTACTCCTTCCAAACGGACGAAATTTTGGAGTCAGACTTTAATCTATACTTTACCTTTTGAGTCAAAGTCTTCGTAGTTACTGTCTTTTGGGTTCTTTCACTCAAGCTAAGATATTTCTAGCAAATAGTAGGAAGGAACCGCTTGCCAAACTATTTTAGCAAATAATAGGAAAAAAACCGCCACTTGTTTTGAGAAGAACAAATTGAAAATTGGGACCACGAAGAAAAAAAATGAGTCGATTATACACAGTAACATCAAAGAAGTCCCAGAAGATTACGGCATAATTAAGATTGATTATATATCCGACCAATAGAAAATGAGATTATATGAATTCAACCAATAGGAAATCGGTTGTGCTAGACACACCGTGAATTTTTTTTGGTGATATCACCGACAGAAAGAAGCCCCTGGAACCTACCGGAGAAAAGGGGTTGGCTTTTAGTTTTTTATTTTATGTGGGTTTCCTTTTTTTCTCTCTCTGTGTCTTGCATTTTCGATAGAAAATTAGATAAGAGTTAGAAATAGGTCCTACTAAATCTCGGACTTTCTTGACTTTGACTAGTTTTTAATCGTTTCATGACAGGAGTAGATATGACTGTTTGAATAGTTTATATTTCACGTAAGGATGTAGACGTAGGATAAATGTAGATTGTGACGTGGATGTATACGTAGGATAAATGTATATTGTGACGTTTCACAATAGTGAAAGAGATAAAATAAGGATTAATTTTTTTTTTTGCATTACTCATTTTCTATCTTTCTCTTTAGAGAAAATGAAAACTTATGCATTTTTCACAATTTTCATGATGTTGGGATTATTTACATTATCATCAATAGCCCAAACCCAAACACATTGGTATAAAAATTATTCGTTGTTTATTGATTATTTAACAGGTGAGATCGACTTGTGGAAGCTTAATGAACCTCATAGTGAACCTATTGTGTCAAATAATGGTGTAGTACGTGATTTCAGATATATTTAGGAATCGTTCCGGATTATCTATCTTTAGTTGATCACTCTTTTCAATGGCGAAAGAGTGACTTCGATGCTATGATAGCTTTCATATACAAATATGATTGCCCGGTAAACTTTTACGTTGAACATATTCCCATTACTTTTTCTCGTGATAGATTCAATAAATACCTACCTTGAATGAGCAAACCAGTAAGGTTCACGGTGCGTGCAGTACTGAACATGTCCAGTTATCGCCGATTCCAAATTGTGAAGTTACGTACATAGACAGGGGTTCTACTCCTATGTAACTTGCAAAATTAACAAATAGTGAAGAGAACATGCCACTATTAAAGGTAAACTGAAAAATATGAACGGAAAAATAGGAAAATATTTATTTATTGATCTTCTGGGAAAGACAAATAAAAAGATCACAAAATTGGTTAAAAAGACCAAAATCTACAATTTTTGGGTGAAAAAGACATTTAGATTTTGATACTGTTTAAATGGACAAAAATGTAAAAATAGCCAGGATGTAAACAGTTTCATCCTACCTATTTTCAAATACTTTTTCTTATTTTTAATTTACATCAGGATGCATCCAGTTTCATCGTTGCTATTTTTTAACTTTAACTCAGGATGAATCCAGTTTCATCCTTGCTGTTTTTTTGGTGTCCATTTCATCCATACTAATTTTTACTCGTCCATATGAACCATGTTTTAAAAATATTTGGATAAATGACCCATTTTCCATAAAAGGATTGGCTTACTGGATTAATTTCGATATCATATAAGCTCCTCCCGTTTGCTTTGGTTTCATGCATGTGTTGCTCTTCATTTTTCATTTATGAGTGTTTGGTATGATCGTCAGTTGGCCTTTGTTTTTGTTACTACAAAATAATGTATGCCGAATCGATGATCTTATAATAAGTTGTATGAGTTTGAAAACCTCTAACAAATTGAATGTGTTTGTAAGTCCGTATCGTATTGTGGATTCAAAGCTCATGAGTATCTATTAATGCCATTAAAAAAGAAAAGTGATATATTAATTGCAAATTTACATCCATTATACAACTATGATCGTTTTTATGGAACCAACTCGTTAATAAAATATGAACTTAAAAGTCGCTGAATACAGGTCCAAGAGCATAGCTCAGTGGTACCCCATCAACTACAGTAAGGAAAAAGTTATGGGTTCAATCCATATCGTAAGGATTTGTAATAGATTAGTTGTATAGTGGATTTGGCGATGTTAAGTTTGGCAGTGGATCAGTCCAACCGGCCGGGTTCGGATAGGAGCATGGATCCGGCTTTCGCGTATCAAAAAAAATTTAAAAAAATAAGAACATCGCTGAATGCTTGAGCGAGTGCTTTTGACTAACCTCTATAAAGTATAAACTGTGCTACCACAAATGATGAATACTTGGACGATTTAATTTTGACTAGGCCACAGCAACAAATCCCAAAACCATTTATAAACCACACAAGTTGCAGATGAAAAGAAAAGAGCATGCTCAACTCGACCATCTCGTAAAGATAAGCAAGATTGAACAATTGAAAGCGGGTTAATAACTTTATCTCTCATGGAGAGTTTTCTCTGCAAAGTCAGCCTCACAAACGTTTCAATCTTAGGATTTGATCCAGTCTGTGAGAATGCTAATTGAACTTCTTCGCTGTCCAAGGACGGATCTGTGATCCTTCCCCTTGGGGCAGAGATTTATTGATTAGTAGAGTTTGTTTTCGCTTAGAGTTTAAAGTTTTTAGTTTTTCGTATGTTTACAGAAAGATCTAAATCATGAACAGATCGTATGATGAAAGGTCTGGACAAATCTCAATCTGTGATGAGTTCTAGCCTTGGAGATGTTGTGAAGACAAGATCTTTGAGAAGATTTATTCAGCTAGACAGAAAATCTTTCACTATTGAGGAAGATAAAGCTGGAGCAGTCAAAATAATAAAGTTCACAGAAAGTGGAACTGGGGGTTTCAGATCCTGGCTATCTATAGACCATAGGATGATATCTTGGTTGATTCATATATTGGTATCGATATCAGAAGGAGATTCCACGAAGGAGAAATGGTCTGAGAGATTAGGTGATGATGTTTATCTAATGCATTTGCAAGCGAATGAAGCAGGAGAATTTCTAAGACTCTCAAGATTTATAAAGGATGGAGAAAGCAAGAAGTTTAGCATATGCTTTCCCGGAGGTGACAATCGAGAATGTTGGTCCATGCTTTCTGAGGTTATGGATACTTTTCTGAGCAAGAAGAAGTGCAGTAGGGTAGAATCTTTACGATCTGATGATAGTTTTCCAAAGTTACATTCTGGAAAAACGATGGAGTAAAAATGGGGTTTGGTGAAAATTTCACATAAAACATCTTAGAATAAGATTGCTGGACTTATAAAAAAGGAAAATCAAATTTCATAGATTTTTAGAGTTCAAGGAAATAAACATGCTTAATGCTGTTTTTGAAATGGAGGAGGAAAAATGGAAGAGGATATGGAAGTCACTAATCTGGTCTCAGAAAAAGATTATTATTAAAGTCTGTAAGTGTTTTGGGAAGGAAGACGATGATACTGTTTTTATATTTACAGACAAGAAAGGAAATGGTCACACTGAAGATCAAACACAAAAAGGGGAAGGTGAAGATCAACATGTTTTAAAAGTTGATAACTATTACAAACATGTCCAGTGGTTTAAAATTAAAGGTTTGTCTCATAAGTTCTGGAATTCTAAAACTATGAAATTTATAGGCAGTAAACTGGGCGATATACAGAGAATATCCATGGAAACTTTACAGATTAAAGACAAGAAAGGATGTCATTTTTTCAGAGTCTCTACACAAGGTGGTTGCGATGGCGTTCCAGCGGTGTTGTTAATGGATATAGGGGGAGAAGACGGTGTTGCAGATTATTTGGGATCCAGAATATATGCCAAAAGATCAGGCAACTGATTTGGATTATTCTAGGCAAGTTGAGATATTTGATGAGAGATTTAAGGTAACAAATTTGGAACTTCCAAAGTCGATTTCTTCAGCACGTTTTTCACGGAGAAGAATGAACGGTCATAATGACACTAATCCAGGGATACTTAGCAGATGGAGTGGGCCATATTATTCAGGAAGATAAAGACGGTAGCTGGATTTTCGTTTCTAAGCCTAGTCGGATGTCTTCAACAGGTAAAAACAACAATGATTCTGCTTTTAATACTTCAGGTTCAAGATACAAGAACTTACGTGATGAAGAAGATTCTGTGAACGGAAGTATATGAGAAGACTTGAATACAGAAAACGAGCAACACTCTACTGAGGAAGAAAGGACATGGAAGATGAAGTAGTTCAAAACTTAAACAATACTAAGTTGGCTATGGAGGGTGATGAAGATACAATAGACAAGACATTAAACTCTTTTGTGAACTTGGCTTGTATTTATGGTCATATCGGTGACGAAAACATTATATCACTAAGCAAAAACATGTCTCAGTTGGTTCATAAATACAAAGATAGATTCAAAGGGCATGAAGAGGTGTCGGATAATGGTGAGTTGGAGCAAGACAATATGGGTCATATGATTTCTTCAAAAAATAATTTACTTTTAGAAGAGGAGCTGGTGGGGTGTTATGAGTTTCAAGGGAGTAGCAATGGTGATGGATTTTAAAATCTTGAGCTATAATATAAGAGGGCTTAATTATTTTGACAAGATAACTTCTCTTAAAAACCTCATTAATAATCAAAAGTGTGCAGTTTGTCTTGTTTAGGAAACTAAGATTATGAAATTCTCCAACTGGTTTACAAAATAGTTATGGTATGACGATTTCTTTGAATGGTCTTACATACCTTCTATGGGTGCAAGTGGTGGTATTCTGTCTATCTGGGACAATAATAGATTTTCCAAGGATGATGAAATATTAGGCCTCAACAATATTTCTACCTTGTTCACTACTAAAGATAATGTCTTTAAGTGGGCTGTCACTAATGTTTATAGCCTCTGTGAGTATAATGCAAGAGCAGAATTCTGGAAAGATTTGAAGAAAGTCAGGCATTGGTGGGCTGGTCCTATATGTTTTGCAGGTGACTTCAATGTTGTTAGATTAGATGAAGAAATGAATAGAGGTGAAGTTGATAGTAGAAATTCAAGTTTTCTAAACAATTTCATACTTCAACAAGAGTTGGTGGATCAATCTTTGGTTGGTGGATCTTACACTTGGTCCAACAATCATGCAGATCCTCTTCTTTGCAGACTTGATAGATTCTTATTTAGTGTAGAGTTTGAGGAGGCTTTTTCTTCCACCATCACCGTATAAAAGAATGTTCTTCCATCAGTAGCAAACCCCGTCGATCAAAGCTGAGAACATGGGATCAATTATGTATAATGGTATTTAGATGACAGAGGCTACCAATACCAAACGCAACACTGCATATGATGGATGAATGATATGATCCCGTACTCTAACAAATGTCAAGTTTATTAAGCACGAAGATCCATCACATGTCTATTAACGACATCATGGGTGCAAATCATATTTTTTTCGCACTATGTATTGAAGGATAATGGCTTTGTCTACCTTATTGGCTATCTAAGAGTGTCAGTGCAACCATTTCTGGTAGTTTTACATCAACGAAGTTGTCTATTTTGGATTTATTTGGTTTAGTAATGAATGATGCAATGCACTTACCTTGATGACCTTGTTTGACTCCAAACCGCTGATCAACTACGGTTTTAGCAACATGAAACACAGATTGCTAACACTTGCAACAACTAAAATCCATGGAGCACTGCTTTAATATAGTAGACGACATGCGCCTATTATTTACAATAGGGTTGGAGGAGAAATTCGGCCTCAAGCAAGCTGAGGCTCCAAGAAACAACGACCACACATCCATGCCATCTCCTATGGCGTTGTCAAATGCATCGAGGATGCACCGGCAACAAAGGTGCCAGCAGCAATGGATGCAACGCAGGATCCAATGGCCAATCTTGTCTCTCGGGGAGTTCTGCTGCTCATCATCAATAGTATCATTGTAGCTTCTGGATCCTATCAGTTTAAAAACAATTAACAAAAGCTTATATCGAAAAAAAAAAAAACTTATGTAAACCCACCGCAATAGGTGATTTTTCTAGACCTATTCAAGCTTACAATTTATTTTTGTGGGAGTACTTGTGATATTTGATTGATTAGCGTTGTCGTTTTATCTGGTTCAACAGGAGCTCTATAAATTGTGAAATATGTGACTGTAACCACATATATGTACATTCGACGGAGAATTCAGGGGAAATTTAGATTAGTGATTTAATACTTTTTGACAAAAGTAGCAAAAGAAATATCTCAATAGTTAATAGACATATATAAAACAGCAAGACAGGGAAGAAAGCCCCTTTCAGAAATTCGAGGTCATATGAAAAAGATGCCTCTTCTCCAAGTGAATGAGAAAATGGATGCCTCTGCTCCAGTGAATGAGAAAATGGCGAAGGAACTGGTACTGACACGTTAATACTCCTGATCATACAATTACAAAAACGTAATTAAATACAAGAACTAAACAGATCGGTGCGATAAAAAAAAAAAAAAAAGCAGATCGGGGGAAAAGAGAATAAAGGTCCGTATTTGCTTGTGACGGGGAACAATAAAAACCAAAAACATAAATTGTGTCCGAATGCAAAGGACAACACATCCTTCATGATCTTCACAGACTCGCATATGCCTACTAATCTCTTCGTTCGTCTTTGTTAATCATCCGCAATCGATGGCAATAAGAGTAGTCATGATTGAAGCTGAATCCTAAAGAGAAAAAAAATATATATCTTTGATGTTTATGCATAAATTGTCATCACATATACGTAATTATATACATGAACTCAAGATATTGGTACCGATCCAATCTTGTGTGCTGCAGCTCTTGATCAGTGAGAAAGAGACTGGCCGTGAACTGAACTGGGGAGAAATAAACTTGACGTAAGTATACCAATTTCCTTTGTAGCAGGATTTCCTTAATTACTCAATCGAATGGATTTCATTAATTACTTTATAACACGATTTCCTTAATCGAATGGATTTCCTTAATTGAATGGATTTCCTTAATTAATAGGAAGCATAGAGTTTTACGTTGTTTTTTTTTTCTTTAACGATTTTGATGATGCAAGTATCGTCCACCTTTGACGGTGTTAGTAATGTACAATTAAGTTTTGGTGTAAACAGGGTGTAACAAATTATTTAACCTCAAATTCTGATATAAGTATTGCCCACCTACATTTTTTTTACACCGTTACTAACGAACAGTTAAGTATTTGATGTAACCAAAGTGAAACCAAATTTTAATTATTACAACCAATAGAGCTATGCGAAGTGTCCTTACAATAACTTCTGCATTTGAAAAGGCATATTTCGGCCAATAAGAATTGAGGGTTTCATCACCGTTTAACGTGAGATCTTTATTTGTTAGCACCTTGAAGGGGAAGATTTCAGCTTCAAACTAGGAAATGGAAAAGGTATAAGATTTTGGCATGATAAATGGCTGCTAAATGGATGTCTTAAGGATCTTTTCCCTGTCATTTTCAAAGCCAGTTTAAATAAGCAAGCATCAGTGGCTGAGATGATTTGTGAAGACGGATGGGAGGGTGCTTTTAAGATTCCTTTGAATGAAAATGAAAGGCTTGAATGACACTTGTTGAGAAGAGACTTGGGAGCAATTCCTGTTTTGGTAGACGAAGAAGATGAGGTAAAAAATTTCGATGAATTCTCTACTAAAATTTGCTATGAGGCTATGTCAGGTGTCATGGAAGAATGCAATTACATCAAATACTTATGGAAGAAGTTAATCCCCTATAAAGTTAGTTTCTTGTTGTGGGATGCATTTAATAATTCTCTGCTTATTAGAGATATGTTGACTTATAGAGGGATACAGATAGAAAGTACAGCTTGTGTTATGTGTAATATGGTAGAAAAAAATGCAGATCACCTGTTTCTTCACTGTCAAACAACTTTCGATGTCTTGAAATACTTCATCAAAGCTTTTCATGTCTGCTGGCCTTTACCTGCCACTGTAATGCATTTATTTGAAGCATGGGAATGGAATGTATGACTGGCAAATGCAGAGAGCTTTGGAGTATAATGCATTATGCACTGTTTTGGATAATTTGGGAGGAAAGGAAAAACAGGGTGTTTGGGGGAAGACACATGTCTGTATATGAGATCATTATTCACATTAAACAGACTCTTATTTTGTGGATTTGTGAAAGAGATACATTCAGATTTATTAACAGCTCTCAAGTCTTGCAGAATCAGGAGCAAATTATTCACATGTAATCAAGTTTTTGACTAGCTTTTCTATTCAAAATAGAAAAGCTTTTCTATTTGTAATCAAGCCTTTTCTTCTTAATATAAACTTTCCTATTCGAAAAAAAAGATAAGCAAGCTGCAAAAAGAAAATAAATAAAAGTGGTAGCGACGCACAATTATCTTTGTATTCGTATAAAAGCAGGGTTGTCTGTGCACCTGTGCGGGTAGCTTAATAAGCAAGCAACTTGCTGTCCGTTGGATGGTCATCTCTACCGTTAAACTATATTTGTTTTTATCCTTGAGCTTTTTTTTAATTCGTCCAGCAACATCTTTTGTTGTTCATTAAATCCTAGACCCTTCTATTAGCTTTTCTTCTTCGGTTCAACCCTAATTAGAATCCGTTCAATTACTAAACATCGTCGTTAACTATTATTTGGATTCAGAATCCAGATAATGCATGCAAATTTATCATAAAATTGATCAATTAGCTCAATAACAAAATTTCTGGGTGAAAAAGACATGTAAAATTTATTACTATTTAAATGGTCGACGACAATGTAAAAATAGCCAGAATATAAACAGTTTTATCCTACCCATTTTCAAATATATATTTTTTAATTTACACTAGGATGCATCCAGTTTCACCCTCGCTATTGTTTAAGTTTAAGCCAGGATAAATCCAAATTCATTCTTGCTATTTTTCGGTGTTCATTTCACCCATACTAATTTTTACTCGTCCATTAGAACCATGTTTCAAAAATATTTGGGAAATTGACCCAATTTCTCCAAATTTATGTACACATGACAGTAGTTTTGCATAGGATTCCTAAGAGTTTCTCCAATGGCATGTTTGGAGATAAATGTCAAAATCCACCTAGGATGCACACCCATTTTCTCTAAAATCATTCTCCAACCCGGATGTCATAAATCAATGTATGCATGACATTAGGTAGAAAATGTCAAGGGGAATGTCTAGTTTCTCACATTCCCTTTGACATTGTCTACCATCCTAGTCGGTTTTCTTCAATTACATATATATTTTATTTACTAAAATTAATTTTAATACAATAAATAATCATTTTTATACCTAATAAAATTTTAAAAGTATTAAACATAAAATTTACATTTAATAGGAAAATGATCACAAACAACATCATTGGAGATGAATAACATTTTTCACCTACACTTAAGAGCCTCTCCAATGGAATGTGTGTGAAGGAAAAAGTCCCAATCCACGTAGGATCCACAACAATGTTTATAAAAAATCATCTCCAACCCATTGATGTGAAGATAATGTGGCAAAAAAAAAGTTAGACATCCTGTAGGTAAACCTCTAGTTTTAGACATTCACTTAGAGGATGTCTTCCCATCCTAGTCACACTTTTGTTAATAAAAGTCAATGAAAAATAAAACTAGATAGGATTCTGACCAATTATATACCTACAAATAAGTAAACAAATAATAGAACACTTTATAGATTGGAGATAAAAATTTATTTTTCCTATCATTTAGAATTTTATACACAAAGGATGTCTTAAAAGTGATGCCACATATAAAATATTCACGTTCACCATTGGAGAAGCTCTAAGAAAAATTTGGAATAAAGATATATCTTGTTTGTGTTGCCACATAGAAAACACATACAACAACCATTGGAGAAACTCTAAATATATGAACTTTGCATCATTTTGGAGTAAGCCTCTGGGGCTAAGTTAGTCCCAACATGTTACTCTTTCTAATTTGAGAAAACAGATCATGAACATACTCTTTATTTTTAGGGGCGGACTCCAAAGATGGTTTAAGGCACTCCATAATCTTACACTTTAGTTACGTAAGATTTCACTTTGCGTGCACCCGAACAACAACTCTAGAAGATGATCCGATCAACTAATAACAACTACTATTCTTTTTACTACACATACTTTCTCAACTAATACTCATCCACATTATCTACTTGGAGCTTGTTGTTTTGTATTTTCCACTATAAATAAGCAGTAGCATTTTTATGTTAATCCACAACAAATACAAACATTTATAACATCTCTAGCTACCTCTAACTAAGTTGTTAATTTCTTCAGTAAAAAACCTATTCAGCTGATCATGGGTTCTTATAAGGTTTTGTTCGTGTTGTCTTCGATCATTGCAGTTTCATCAATGAACATCAATTTCAGCTCCGCGGCTCGTCATCTTTTGCAAGCACCAACCCCTCTACCAGTAGTTCCTGGAATACCTGCAATTCCTACAATCCCCCCGGTTACACCAATCACACTACCAACTACTGGTCCAACTATATTGCCTACTATTCCAAATTTTACATTACCTCCTTTGTCTTCCATTCAACAAACAATTGCATCTTTATTCCCTAATGGAATCCCTTTCCTCAACCCTTCGTCACCTTCTGCAACACCAACTGCATCGACGACCACCACTACTACTAGTCCTTGATTTTGATTCTTGTAATACATCCGTTTATTTCTTACTACTACTACTAGATTGTGTTATTTTGTGTTTGAAAAAATGAATCATTAATTGGGTGTTACCTGTTTTACTTACATATAGCCTATATACAATACTTATTTACTAGATCTTGTTGGGTACAGTTGTTCTTTTACTTACATATAGCCTATATACAATACTTATATGCTTGTTGATTTGTCGTGATTTTCTGCATTTCTTGAACTACACTAGTCGCTTTGGGGTGGGGGTGGGGCGTTGTTTTTTTTCCTACTAAATTAGAGAAATTGTAGAGAGCTAGTGATCCATGATCAAAATGAAATAAATGGGTACATTCTCTATGAATTATTTATAGATAATACTAATTCTCAATTGATGATGTTCTCCTAATAGTTGCAGCTAACTATAGTTATTAGTCGGTCATTTTGTTTCAATGTAGTAAATAGGATGAGATCCAATTGACAAAGTGTCTTATACATCGATATAATGAGTGAGAGCTCAGCTCCTTTAATCCGTAAAAGCATATAAGCAAAACAAATGCCAAGAAGGAGGAACCAAACACGTTTTTGTTAATGCTGGGCATTATTGTTGGGTGCCTCCTGCTATCAATTGTTTTCTGTAAAGAAGAAAACATAGCCATTTTCATGATAAATTTAGTTAAGGAGATGTTATGAATACTGATACTTATAGGTCACGTTGTTGTGTATCTAAAACAACAGTGCTTCTGGACATACCCGAGATTATGAACCACGCAAAAACCGAATCTCCTTTTTTATCTCACAGTTTTTTTTTGATGGGTTCCAATGGGTCCCGTGGAGGACAGCAGGGGTCTCGTCTTTGGGTTTGTTCTGTGTCTGGCGGTTTTTGGGGCGGTTTTTTTGGTTGTTCGTTAAGAAGTTTTGCTAAAACAAACATTAATTATTGCAAGATGGAAGAAAGCCCATGACATTGCTGCTGGCGTAAGTATTTTTTTTTTCTTTGACTTAAAAGGTTCAGGTTTTATTAAAATTAAAAGATAAACAAGGCCTTTTAGGCCCAATTACAATCATGGTCGTGTCAAAGACCAAACCAGAATTCAGATTTGCATGAGATGTACATTAATCCTAGTGAAAACTACAGGGGAAACCCATTCTACAGATTTTCTACACTGCGAAATCAGTGGGCGGAAAAGTTCACGCGCGCACCCAATTTTCGTGAGAAAATTTCTCCCAAACCCACAATTTATAAAATTTGGTTTCTTCGTATCTTTTCTTCTTCTTCTTCTTTACGAGAATTTCTTCTTCAATTATTTTTCTTTTCTTCCTCCAAACTGTGACTTACGATCAATAATATTGATAGACAGCATAATCACATGAAGATTGGAAACAATAGATGAATGAAATCGAAAGTTAGGGTTTGAGGTGATGTTCTGAGATGAATCGAGATCTTGCTGTTTGTTATTTCTGAAAGATGTATGAATGGTTTTTTTTAATTACGTATTATGATTGAGAAGATGGATCTGAGATGGAGATAGGGTTTGTAATTGTTTTAATCAAGTAGAACATGAAGAAAAGTTGAATTGAGATTTAGAAAATACAGAGAATAATAATAAAGCTTATTTGAGCTGGGATGATGAACAACGAAGAAGAAGAAGAAGATGATGCTTTTATGAGTGCATAACATGTCATGCAGTCGAAAAAATGGATGCATAATACATTATCCGGCATCTTTGTTATTTTGTGTGAAATTGAAAATTGATGCATAATGTATCATGAAGTCGAGAAAATGGATGCATTACCTGATACGCATCCAAAATACGGCTGCATAATGCATTATGCATCGAGAAAATTATTGCATAATCTATTACGCATCGAGAAAATGGATGCATAACCTGATATGCATCCTTAAATTTGGCGGCATAACTAATTATGCATCAATTTTTTTATGTACGCACTAAAATCAACCAAAACAATGGCTACATAACTCGTTATAGATGCATAACTTTGTTATGCAGTCGAGGAAATGGTTGCATAATTCGTTATGCGTCTGCATAATGTGTTATGCATCTTTTTTGGAGGCTGCATAATGAATATGTGGTCAGTTTTCGAAATTTTTCCCTAAAACGATGATCACCTCCGAGTTTTTCATGAAAAACAAAAAATTGATATTGTTGTTTGTACTCGTTGAGTAGCTCTCTTAAAAAGATTTCCAACGATATAAAATTTGTAAAATTCCAATGCGCGGATTTTTAAATATGTTATATCCAAGTTGCGTTGTCAATTATACCCCTGATGCATAACCCGTCATGCGGATGCATAATCCGTCATGCAGAAATTTTTAATAATTTCATATAATTATGGATGTCACGGAAATAAAAATTAATTGTGGATCTGACAATGAGAATATGATTATTTTTGGGCCTGCGTCTAATTATCCCTTAATCCATAACTGCTTTCCATTTGATTAAGAGATCTATGCAACTATAAGATTTGAACCAACCGAACGAAGAACCCCGTTAATAGACAATTCTTTTTATGTCCAGAACTATCCAATCCTTTTCTCTCCCTTTACGTTTTGCCATCACTCTTCTGTTTCTTTCTCCCCATATAGTCCATACAATGGCAAGCAAAAGGTAAAATATACCACACCTTTGCTAGTTTCTTGCATTTGTTGGTGTGTCAGATTTATGTGGTACTTTGTAGGTACAAGTCCCATTCCTATAGGTTAACCAAATGCTTGAATTATTCGATAACTAACTTTTCATAGTACCAATTTCAAATTTTTATTTTTTTTTTGATTTGAAAGGTTAAAAAAGAAGATAAAAAGAAAGTAAAAGAAATTATAAAAAATGGGCTATATAGTCAAAAATATATTTTTCCTGGGTCAAATGGACAGGTAAACTCTTGTCTGGGTTAAATGGACAGAGAATAATTAAATCATGAAACAGACTATTATACCCCTCAACTACCAACAACTTCTCATAAACAACAATCTGAACTCATTTTCAAGAGAAACCTGGCTTCATTGTTAACGTCGATCACCCACAACCACAAAAATTAGTTTCTCCATCTTCCACCATCTCCAACACCAGAAACCACCAACAACGCTGTCGTCGACAACATCTCCACCAGAGTCGCCACTACCATCATCTTCAAAATTATCTTCATCACCATTACCGTCTCTTTCATCACCACTAGAAACTGCAACCCCAACATCATCGATACGACCACTACCACCACCAGCAACATCATACTCCCCCATTATTTTTCTCCACAACCAAAAACACCAACAAACAATACAGATCTAAACCACCACCGCCATCAACAGTTTTGTTCTCTCGTCAAATGCCCTAATTTAAGTAAGATTTCTCAAATTCATGAAATCTAAGAGAATTGGAGTTTTTCTTTCATCAATTTCGCCAACTATGCACTCGTAAGTATCCTAGTCCTAATTTAATTTTTGATTTTAGTATCAGATTTCGTCAATTTCACATGCAATGGTTGTAATTACATGAATTTATTATTTTTTTGAATTTTAATCTGTCTTTTTCTAACATAAGAGTTCTTGTCCCATCTATACGTGAATGAAATCGGTTTAATCATGTTTTAGTTTAGTTCAATTTGCTTTCATCCATGTTTGCTGGTGATGAAACTGATTTCATCCCTTTTGAAATTGAGCTGATCTTGAATTTGTTTTTATACAAGTTTAAAATAGGATGAAACTAATTTCATCCTGCTTTAGAATTAAGTTGAATTTGTTTTCATAAAAATTTAAACTAGGATGAAACCAGTTTAATCCTTTCTAAGATTGAGTAGAATTTTTTTTCATCCGTGTTTTAACCAGGATGAAATCATTTTCATCTAATTCAATTTTGGGTTGAACTTTATTTCACCCATATTTAACTAGGATGAAAATGGTTCCATCTAATTTTTCATTAACTAGGATGAAACTGGTTTCATTTTATGTTGGTTGGACTGAATTTATTTTTGCTCATGTTTAAACTTAGATGAAACTGGTTTCATCAAGTTTTGGATTGGGTTGAGTTAGGTTTACCCCACGTTGAAACCAGGATGAAAATGGTTTCATCCTGTTTTAGATTGGGTTGAGCTGGTTTCATCATGTTCAAACTGGTATATGTATGTTATTGTAGACCTTAGTATGATTTCACCCTGTTTTTTTTTTTTGTTGTTTATCTTTAATAGAAACTGGATGAAACAGATTTCACTCATGTTTCAATCAAAAACACAGTTGAAGATGGATTTTGGTGGGCGTGTTCAGTTCGCAAAAGTAGGAGTTCGAGTACACAGAAGAAGAGAAGAACTGGTGGTATGACTTAGAACTGATGATGCTTTTAAGAGGAATTAATAGAAGGAAGTGAGAAACAAATAATGTTGTTGCTACGTTGGTGACTGGAAGCTGAATGAAGTGCATCTACATTTGCAAGTAAGAGAAAAAAGTTCAGATGATTGCGAAGGTTGTTACACTAGAGTTTTGAAGGAGTTGAAGTTCGTGAAATGGAACTGTTGGTATGCTGAGAATGGTCAGTGGTTGATGCTACTGAGAATGGAGATTGTTCTTGATGAGCGCCAACAACCATGAATGAGCTGCAGATACCGTGATCAAATTTGGGCTCCAATCAGTATCCAAAGCCGAGATGGAGAACTGGTAATTGAGTGTACTGATGTTGCTAATCGACTTAGGTAAACAAGAAAGTGAATGTGGTTGTTTGCAGTAGCTTGGTACCTTGAAGTTGTACTGGTTGGTCTGAGATGATGTTTAAAGTGATTATACAATAGTTGTTGTTGAGCTAAACGATGCAGGGTTGCTCTGGTGGTGCTGAGTTTGATTGGTGAAGCTGAATTGGAGTACAGTTTGGATGGTAACTACAAGTGAAAGGCATTGATGATGTTTAATGTTAGCTGCAAATGTTGTTTGTGTATGAATTCAGTTGCAGGTGGCTAGTCATGATGTTTGTAGTTTCAACTCAAGTAGTGAGATGTGCTCATGGTGGTCTCGTAGAGATTTGATGGGATCTTTTAGCCTAAGGGATATTTTAGGTAAACCAAATTCTTTTCCTTTTATGTTTCTGGGTGAAATATCCAAATTGGCTATTTAAACAGTATTTTTTGTATTACTGTCCATATGAACAATATCAAAACCTAGAAATCTATTTCACCCAAAAATTGTTGTTTTTGGTCTTTTTGACCAATTTTGTGAAGAAATTAAAAGAGAAGAGGCTCCAAATATAAGTGCAATAAAGATGGAAGACCATCCAGAAAACCCAAACTCACAACCTCAAACAGATCAAGCACAACATAATTTGGAGCAAAGGTACACAAAACACAAAGCCAACAACCAATTTTCGATATGAAGTAGAAAATAAATACGAAGGAAATAAATAAGGTTTCACCATCTAGTACGGTGATTCCCATCTTAAAGCTAATGCAAAGATACTTCTTTGGGTCTAGCATGTCAACTAGCTTGGAGTAGCTAAAGCCTAAACCCTGGTTGGTAATTTAAATGCTAGCATGATCCTCACTGAATTGTGTTCCCTATCGTTATAATCTAGCTCGTTGAAGTGTTATTGAATTGTGTCTCCTATCGTTATAATCTAGCTCTTTGTAACGTTATTATCCAACCGTTGGATCTCCAACTGTATCTAACTGTAAAAATCAATCAATGGATACATAATAGTTGAGGGCAGCGGTAAACCATTTAGAGCTCCGCTTGTAAATTCACAAGTGAGTTTTGTGCCTCTTGGACGCGGTTTTTGCTTGTTAATCAGGCCTGTGAATGTTCATATACAGGGGATGGTATAATGTGAATGCTTAGAGAGTGACGCTTCTATAAGCAGGCAAAACCAACGGGCAAACGTGAGTTCTAATACAAATTTGGTCATGACTTAAGACCTTAACAACAAATCACTTTTTCCAACCTCAAAAGTACAGAGTGATCAATGATTAGGATGAAATGAATGGGTACAACACGCAACACAAAAAGTTAGAGGATCACACATATTAACTAGTAAATGATATTTAATGCTACTTATTTGATTTTCAATTGAGGTTCTTTTCATAATAGTTGCAGCGAAAGTTGAAACAAACTATATATAACATAGTTTCACGGCAGAATATACGTTTTGACTTGTGTCAAAAATTGACTTGACTTGGCTAAGTTTGGTGAGGGTCCACCATATTCATACGCTTAAATTTTGAGAATCGGCTTGCTTCGCCAACGAATTTGGCTTGTTTAATACAAACCATAAGAAAAGCTTCATGTTGCGTCATCATTGAAAAATATTGATAGACGTCTAGGAGTCTTTTCAAATAAAAAAGATTTTCCTAAAGGAAAATATTATGGGAAATCGTAATTATTATTATTACTAGAAAATATGATCGAAAATAGAAAATATTTTTGAAAGTAAAAGATGAAATATTTTACTAATTATCATTTTATGATATAAAGATCTCGACAGAATTGGCAATTAAAGAAATTCACCACTTTTAGCATCCTTAAATGTAAGAAGATACTTGACGTGGTAAAGATATACAAAGTATTTTCCAAAATCAAGATGAAAAATATTTTGAATTGTTTTTCGAAAATAAAGAAAATATTTTTAAAATAATCCAGAAACAAGATATTTTCGTCCTTAAATGTACGGAGATAGTTTTATTCTATACAATATTTTTTTTTATGAAATTATTTTTACTTACTATTTGTAGTAATCATAAAAGTATACCACGAATATGGAAATACTTTTAGTGGAAGAAAAATACTTTTGCATATAATATCCAGACAAAATATTTCGGGAAAAAAATATTATTAGATATATTATAAATGATTATCTTTGGGATACAAAGACACTTTGGAAAGTAAATCAATTTTCAAAATAGAATATACGAAAATTAAAACATTTTCGAAATTGACAGTGAGATAATAACGGGAATTACCCTGCCATAAGAATTATTTTATGACGTGAATGAAATATTTTTGAGAATCATTTGCTCATAAAACAGAGAAAGATGTGAATACGAAAATGACATTATGCACAAAAGGTACGTACCGAACGAGATATATGCAAAAATTTAACGGTGGTAAGTAAGTTTAACTACACAGTTTAGCATCGTTCAGATCTTGTGGTATAGATATTTTTTTTGTTGTTGTTGTTGGAGCAACAATAAGTTCAGTTCTAGACCTTTTTGAATGGAAACCAAAACTGAAAGGGGATAGACGATCTCTGATACGAGACGTAATAAATACAACCAACATGTATTTATTGTTGGGTCTGAATGAATTATCGGTCAACTGAATCAATGTCGACGTTGGAGCGAAAGTGATGTAAATACATTATTATGTTTGAAAAGAAATTTGAAGAATATATTTACTCATAATAATCACAGCTAAGAATATATTAAATATAATGAAGTATATTTTAATATATAATCACAGCTAAGAATATATTTTAAACTATTTTGGAACTGAAATCAATTTCCGTTATCATGTGAGATAATAAACAGTTTCAGTGATCTTTGATATTGATGAAAATAATCTTCCAAGAACACATGTTATAACTTTAATGAGGTTCTCATTAAGTTGATGATAATCATACTCAAACAAATCAGAAATAGACAGTTTTGTTTGGACGATAAAAAAAAAACCTAACAAAGTCAGACAAAAACTTTGTTAGATATATTCGATCAAAATTTTTGATGTTCAATTTAAAATGAAATTATTATAGAACATTAAAATAGATTGCAGAAGCGATTGGATCGAGAGCATCGCTGCTCTGATACCATCTTAAATTTTGATATGTAGATCAAATTCAAGATGGATATCATTGATATTACACAAAGAATAAAATCAAATTAATGATAAAATAAACACTCAAGAAGAAATAAAATGATCTACATACCGGAATAGTAATGGAGACGATGTTTAACGTGGTTCGGTCAACTCGACCTACGTCCACAAGCAACCCCGTAGGGTGAATAATAATATTGATCATCAGAACATTCTGAGATGATTAACAATCACATTGAGACTCTCTATTTATAGAGTATGAATAATTAATATAGATTATTATATTATTCTCTATAATATATATATCCTAATTAACTAAAATATGAATTGTAGGAAATTAGCTATAAAACTACTTAAATTACACAAGATCTTTTTATTCTTGGAAACTTAATTAATCTCCGTCGATCTTTTGTGTTGTTTAATCTCCGTCGATCTTCTGATAACTTGAGTCTTGATCACTTCATCTTGACTTTGACTTCAGTTTGTATATTGTATGGTCTTCACTTCACGTGCCATGTATATCACGGTCACTTGACTTAACCTTCACTTCACGTGCCTGACTACACGGTTACTTGATTTAGTCTTCACCTCACCATACGGTTGTCCCGGACCTTTTCTGCACCTCGGCTACTTGTTTGTACTTGCTATATATTCTAATAATACCATTTGTACCAAGGTGTAGGTAAGGTTCACCACCTGCAACACACTCCTTCCTTGCCATTAAAAGCCCTATATCTTTGCAGGCCTGCTCACATTTAGGTGCTTGAATGCATTCTGTTCCATTCTTATGATTAAAAAATGAGATATTCTTGTCCACCAGGACATGTCTCATACGTTTGTGGCTATCTGCCTCCAAATTCAGATGGTGATTGAGGAGCAGGAGGAAGAAGAGGTTTAGATGGCGGAGAGGCTGGTGATGGTGGTGAGCTTCTACAACAGCACACATCTTTTCTATTTATCTAGACGGCACCCTCGTCCTGGACTGGTCATAGCACGTTATCTGGACTCAATCAACTGGTCGTAGCAAATTAATTGGACTCAATCAACTAGTCATAGCACATTAGTCAGGACGGAGGACCCAGTCAACATTACGTTAAGAGGACTCGCGTCGCCGAAAGTCGAAATTGTCGCTTTTGGAATTTTTGACACGGAACCGTAAGTACCCGGAATATCACCTTTTTTTTATCAAGTCCCTTGTAAACTTACCAAGTGAACTAAGGAGACATATGATTATTGTAAAGACACTGGAACTGAATGCCAACTTCCCAGCAGTTTAGACAGACCAGCTACTGATTTTTTAGTTATGGATTTGCAGACTCCATCTTTAGCTAATTATTAAGGATGAATCCAAGGTATAGAAATAAATAGTATGAATTAACCTAAACCGATAAAACAGTCTGTCTATTTATAAATTATTACACATAAACCTATCGACCTACCTACCTACTTAGATCCCCAACACAGAATCGAACAAAATATTGTTATGCATATTTAATTCGGAAGAACAACAAACAAATGGAAGCTATGAAATTAGTGAAATTTTGTTTTTTACTTCAAATTTCAAAACATTTTGGCATGCTATCAATATCAAAGCCGAACATGGGTTTTTTGTTTGAGCAGTACCATCTATGATCAGTTTCAACATGGTCTGTTCTTTTACTTGATAGTTCTGAGATGCGTGTTCTACGGTATTCATAATATATAAAGATAGACAGTGGGATTTTTGTCAACTTACTCGTCAACAACACTTACTCGCCAACAACATAATTCAAAAGATTCCATGAAAAAAAGACATAAAAGATATTGGAATATATATGGCACGTAGGCAAACTTGATTATCGGACTACTAGTAGTCCTTGATTTCGATTCTTGTAATAATACTGTTTAATTAACTACTAGATTGGGTGTTTTTTGCTTTCGAAATAAATGATTTATTATTAATATTAGCTAGATTTTGCTGGGTGATTTTTTGGTTAATTTGTTAAGAGTTCCTGCATTTCTTAGTGAAGTGCGCAAGTCTCCCAGCTGGGCAATAATAGAAGAAGCAAAATTTACTAACTGAAGGAAATAATACAGAGTGATCAATGATCAGGATGAGGAGGATGCCCCGGATACCTGAAATAGAGATGATCATGGAAAAAGTAAAATATTTGATCGGATCCATTTTGGGTACGTGGAATCTAAGAACATGCAACAGAAAAAGCTAGCGGATCAGACTCATTAACTAATTAATAACCAATAATACTACTTATTTGATCTTCGATTGAGGTTCTTCTCCTAATAGTTCCATTGAACTTCAGCTATTAACTGTCATCCATTGCAATGTAGTAACTACTCATAATAATACTGAGCGAATATCATCAATATTAATTCAATAGTTGGTAAGTGCATGGTTCCTGTCCTGGAGAGATCCTAATACTGAGCTCTGGTTTACAAGTACGGCCGCTAGGGCTTGGTGGGGGTGGGGGTGGGGGTGGTGATGGAGGTGGAGGTGAAGGTGGAGGAGGGGGTGGGGATGGAGGTGGAGGTGAAGGTGGAGGAGGGGTGGGGATGGAGGTGGAGGTGATGGTGGAGGTGGGGGTGGGGATGGAGGTGGAGGTGATGGTGGAGGTGGGGGTGGAGGTGGGGGTGGGGATGGAGGTGGAGGTGGAGGAGTTTTACAGCAACACTGCTCATACCATTTATACCAAGGTCTAGGATAAGATTCACCACCTGCAACACACTCTTTCCTGGCCATCAAAAGCCCTACGTCTCTGCATTCTTGCTCACATTTAGGTTTGTTAACGCATTCTGTTCCGTTATCATGGTTAAAAATAAGATTTTCTTGTCCATCCATACATATCTCATACATATGTGGCCATTCACCTTCGAATTCTGATGGTGATTGAGGAGCAGGAGGAGGAAGGGGCTGGGATGGGGAAGAGGATGGTGATGGTGGTGAGCTTCCGCAACAACACTTGCATCTTATATCGTTCTGTAGACGACACCCATATAATACTGGTGGAAGTCCCAATATCGAACACTGTTCATCACACCAATTCTTACAAAATGTGCAAGTTGAACCCTTAGGAATTGGTGCATGAGCGGATGAGTCAATGTAGATATCTCCAGGAATGAAAATGCTCTTCCAGGCTGACACCACGTCTACATTTATGCCAATCAATAAGTAATGTTATGTGTTATATTGCTTCTAAGTCGTAAAAGTAACCAAAGAATAAATTTCAGATTTGGATCTTCGACTAATGGTCAACCAACATTGATCTTAAATATCCACATTCGAACGGTTCAAAAACTAGATCAAACACTTCAAAATGAGTCCTACTCTTTTTCAAAACGTAAAGTCTAAACATGTACATCTTTCAACCGAAAAGCCTAAACATGTACATTTTCGTAAGATCCAACAATAAAAGTAAAAGTCCTTCCAAGTACTTCCTCCGTTTCAAAAAGATGAGGTCGTTTCATGTGTGATTTGTAGCAAAAATGCAGCTTGTTGGATCTTAACAACTGGTCCAAATGCCAAAGAAAATTTCTAGATATTTGGTAGTGAGTTATCAATGACAATACGACTACTTTTTTCACACTGTGATTCAATAACTAATAACTGTAGCGTATACACATGCAACTGTTCTGAAAATTTATACTAACAAACTGATTCCTTGAAACAGCATTATATTTAATTTCAATTTCTCTCCTTTATCTTTCAGAAAAAGTGAAATTAATTTGCATAGCTTATTAATGATGCAAGGAAAAAGAAAACTAACAGGTGTAAACTTACCAAGAGCAGCAAAGAGACATATGATTATTGCTAACACACTGCTGGAGCTGAATGCCATCTTCCTCTGCCCAGTTTAGATCGACCAACTAGTGGTTTTTGCATATGGATGTTGGAGACTCCGTACTTTTCTTATTATAAAGGAAAAATGTCTCCGATATTAAAAGTATTTAATTAGCATCTGTTTGAAAAAAGCCCAAGGTGTAAATATAAACTCACAATTTCTATTTTACGCTTCATTTTGTTAGTCCAACGGTAAACGACCAGGTGTATACTATCTACAAATGAATACATTAAGTCATTTAACAAACATACCAACGCTACAAATGGTGGTACCCGAAAGAGTACCAAATATCATATAAGATAAAAAAAAATTCAGTTTGTCTTATATGAATTTCCGTCACCTCTCTGACATACTGGTATCCTTATTAATCATGCAAACGTGCTGGACTAGTCTATAGGTTTGGCGGCTGGGCATGAGTTGTAGGGGCGAAATATCGCACAATATTAAATTATAACCTCTCCTTAACTAAGACAACCATTAACACGAAGAAGAGAGAAGTTAGGTGAAGAGTAACTATGCAACAAGAAGAAAGAAGCACGAAGAACAACTGTACGATAGATATAACACGACATCAATTTAGAAGAGCACGAAGCAACAACGCCAAAGACAACGACATCTTCCCAAAGCCTAGCGAATACGACAAAATGAACAGAGATCAATTAGCAGAGATTTTGCATGTGAACCCAGTTGTCTTCTACCATGGTATTTTCCTATAAAAGGATTCAAATAATGAAGAGAGAGTAAGAGGTTAAAAAAAGATTTCAGTCAAGTAACAGAGCAAAATCATTCCTAGAAATGAGAAAAGGAGCCATTAGAGTTTCACCTTTTACTTATCATTTCCATTGTTATGTGTTTGAATCTTTGTAATATTTGTAAGAACACCATATTCCCAATATAAGAGCTCATTTGAAGATCATATGTAACGTCAAGAGGTGCATAATATCATTAATGTTTAAGTTTATCCCCATGACTTAGACTTTGTGTTCTTATCACTTCATTGAGTGTAGTTGTGGGATTTTCCGCAACTACATTTTGGCGCTAGAAACAGGGAAGATTATTCCTCGCCTGCAAGTATTTAGTTAGAAATCATTATCTATCTAATTTGTTCATCGTTTTACCATCACTATCTTCCGAACTCGTCTACATGATATCTGAAACTATCATCTTTTCAAGAACTTACCCTCCCAAAGTGATAGTGGAGTGTTAAAAACAATACCTTATTTTTCGTCGGTTCAGAAAACTCCCGACCTTTCAAACATTGTATATGCTTACACCGTAAACCCCAGCAATGCAAAGAGGAAATTATGACAGCAGATGCAGAAAAGAACTAGCTGCCGCCATGGAAGACCCACAATATTGGACGAAATGGGTTCAACCGTATGATCCGGAAAGACAAATGATAAACATCATTTGAGGCGATGAGTGAAGAGAAAATCAGTTCAACTATAAAAATCGAGATGGAGAGATCTTTGCTCTTCAGTGCGAAAATGAAGCAGGATTCGCACAATGGAAATAAACAGAGAAAATGTTGATAGAAGAACGAATCAACCTCGCACAAGAACATGGATGGTTAATGATAGAAAATCAGAACCTAGGAATAAGGATATGGGAATATGAAATTTAGGGATAGTATATGGAGAAAGTTACAAAAGATCCTGTAGGGAAAGAGGAATAAAAAGAGAAGAAAGGATGAGACAAACGAACGGGAATTTGTCGAGCGAAATGCATCAGCAAAGGCGAAAAGGATGTAGGATGAGCATAAGGGCGTTGTATCAGAGTAAACAATGGGCAAAGATGGTTCGACATGAGAATCATACCCAAATCACTACAAGGCGAAATCAACGAGCTTATGGCGTGTCACAAGCTACAAAAAATAAAGAAGGAAAGTCGTGAAGAAGAGTGCTAAGACAAACCTGCGAAAATGACAAAGATAGCCTTGCTGGAAATCAGGCCCCTTACCCAAGCATTAGAAAAGGAGAAGAAAAGGTCATCTATCACGCCCCACCCACTGTGCGATAACAATGTACGGAAAGGAAAGCACCTGAGAAGCTGAGGAAGAAGAAGCGGGCTATGTATCCATCCATCCAAAGAAACTCAAATATGAAGAAAGTTCTTTTGATAAGCAAGCAAACAAACCAAAGGCGAAACAAAAGAAATGCGACAAAGTTACAAAAATTTCCATTAGACCTCAATAGGGGGCAGCAAGATACTATTAAAACCTCTGCCTAGGGAGCTGAGACTATAGTTGTAGCGTGTCAACTTAGTTCGCACTAGTGTGGGACTGAAGGATTGCACAGTGTGTAAGAGATGACTCTTAAGCCCTAACGCGTGTCATAACTGGTGTATCCTGGGAAAGTTACTTATTGGGGTGAAAGAAAAGCCCATCCACTAGAGGCCACTGAGAACGAACCACTAGGCGAATAAGATATCTGGTATGGGGTGTAAAAGAAGACCAGTGGAGTTAGAAGATGGCCTGGAATGTGATACACTCAGTCCAAAGTAACCCCACCTAGGATGTGATCTCATGCCTATTAAGACACTTAGGAGAAAAGCATAGGGTTGCGACAACACTGATCGTTGCATAACTGGATGGGAGGAGCCCAACTGAAATGGTTAGGGGTGACTTCCTTGAAAGGGCGATTCAGGGGGAATATAAATGGACGACACCCTCCACTAGGGAGCTGAATTGTGTCAAAGACGGCAATGTGTTGGGACTTTTTTCACGGGAGTATCTAGGCCTGGTATATTGTCGCAGAAATAACCTGAGAAGGTAAGAATACTAACACAGTTAAGGCAAGATCGATGTCCAATGACTCACAACAATACATGGAACTGAGATTTCGTCGCCCAACAGATGGAAGACCCTACCCAAGGCGACCATAAGTCTTTTAAAATTCTACGTGGGCGAAGGCAGTAAGACCTTAATTTGGAGGAAATTAAGATCTATAAAGATCGTGGGAATACGAGCAACCAGAGGAGCGCGAAAGACATATTGGGGCAATAAAATATCACACCCAGGCAGATGAAATGCAAACCAGTCAAAGCGGGCACATCTCTATCCAGCTAAGTATTAAACCTGAAACTAGTCTTGAGATTCATCATGCTAGCATGATTACACTTACGTCTAATGTTCATAAGAAACCCCTAAATACGAAAGACAGATCTCCCATATCGATATTCACATCTGTTGCAAAAGATAACTTCGTATAAAAGCCCTGGGTTCACATAAACAAATATTTACACTGGTTAGATTCTTAAGATATTTTCCTAATACACACATAACAATGACATCAATCCCACAGTAGTATTTATGGCTGAAATCCTCATTCAAAGATGGAAAGCAGAGGCAAGTATGGGGATGTTAAAATTCATATGCTTCCCATCTTTTCAATAAGAAACCTCAAATAACATGAGGCAAACTTGCTGTGAATAACATAAAATGCAGAACAACCTATTCGCATACATACGTTCACTTTGACTTAAAAACTTCTAACAACAGGAAAGATACGAACCAAAAGTCATGTTATGCCCCCCCAAGCTTGGGAGAGCCCAGAACATCGCACAACATATGGAAAAATGTTTTAAAAAGGAAACACAACTAGAAGGTAGGTAAATCACAAGAATAAGAACCTCCGGCTCCATCAATCCGAGAAGAAGAAACATGTCCTTCACGACCCTGATCATTCCCAGATGGTTGATGTTCACCCTCACTACCACCTATAACAGCTGTGCTGGTTTTGTCAACTCCATCTTGTCCGACGTTTTTAGCAAATTCAGCCTCAAAGTCAGCATCATCACCTTCCTCACCAACGTCTTCTCCATCGACGACTTCGCCATCAACACCTTCTCCATCAATTTCCTCTTCATCATCAGACTGTTCGCCCGTGATGATATCTTCTTCATCTCTGGATCCGGGTTCCACAAATTCATCTTCGGGCACCGGAACATCAGGGAGTTCCCTAGTAGGGAGATTATTCTCGATAGTAACACGATCAGCAGTATCCCTGGCAATCTTATTATATAGCCTTTGCGCCTCGTGACCAGCATTAATAAGCTGAGCTTTCTTACGACGCTTCAACAATGCATACTTAGCCTCCATAACTTCCTTATATCGCTCAGCTTCAGTACTTACGCGAAGAAGTTCATAATTCGCTAAAGAAATCTATTGCGAAGAGGAACCATCACCACTCTTGAGCGTCCCCAACTCTAGTTGAAACATCTCAAATTTCTCCCTCAGAGAACTTAGCTCGGCATTCAAATTCCTCCCATTATTTGCGAAAGGGAAAAACAAGTTAGAATACTTAAAGAGAAAATCAACTGCAAAATGGGACAAGCAATTAAGAACACCTTCTTTATGCGCAATCACAGAGTCTAATACTCTTTGGTGCTACTCTACCCAACTGACATACTTAGTTGCCGCAACTCTGTTGTCCTCAATTTCACCTGAGGCCTTATAAAAGTCATTGTTTCCCTCAATTCTAAGACGATACCTAATCTTCTCAAGAATAATACGGAGCTCATGATTCTCTCCATTATCAATAGCCTCATCCCTTTCATCTATTAGAGCCGCCTTGTCAACATTAGTACCCGGAAGACGTTTTACACGACGCCTGGAAGATCCTAAAACAGCAAACAACTTCCTAAACTCAAGTTTAAGACATCCATATTTTTGCTTGTAATCCTCAGTATCATCTTCTAGATCATGTTCCCCATTCTCAGCTAGCATAAAACTTTGACTAAGAGAGTTAAAATGAACCAGAAGGGCTTCTCTATCTAAATTCGCAGCAACAACAAAATTGGACAAATTGAAAACCTCTGCAAAGAAACCTCACAACCCTCAACTAAGAGAGACACCCCTAAAACCCATAAAAATGAAGATAAAAACGAAAGAACACGAAGACCTACCTATCAAAGTGTCCTTTCGAATCCGAGCATCCTCCACCGCAGTCGCACTAGAAGACAGTTCTCCATTGAGTCTGTCGCATTCCTTTTGAAGAAGGGAAACGTTGCCTTGAATACTTACAGTTTCATCTTTAAGGGAAGAAAGCTGAGAAGATTGAGCGAAAACCACGTTTTCCACTCTGGTAATCCTCAAGCTGAGAAATCTCGCGACACATGTTCTAAAAAACGACAAGACAATATCAGAAGGGCAACATAACAAACTAGGAAGCGAAGTTACCAGATAGGGGACTTACCAAATAACCAAACGCAAGATGCTGTCAAGAGAAAGCTTGGAGTGAAATTCCCATTCAGATCGAGAGGCATCAACAGAAGGACGAGAAACAAGATTAAGTGCTAAGTCGCGGACATCAGCAAGGCTAGGGTAAGACATAGAAAACTGAGTAATAGAAGTAATCTTAGAAGAAAAATCCACTGCAACACCCAAAGAGGTAGATTTGCAGATGATGTCGCACGAGAAGAATGAGTAAAACCGCTAGAACCCATTCCTCTTTCATAATCTGGGGCGAAGAACTTCTCAGGCGAAGAAAGCTCGACAGGACCATCAATTTTAGCTGAGGAAGATGTATTGACAGACCCTAAGGTCAAGGGGTTAACAGCATGAACGAGGGGTTTAGTCTTTGATGCACCCCTGGACTTCATCCGAGTATGATTGAACTTACTGAATTTTGCTCTCTTAGGCGAAGCAGGAGAATCCTCATGGTACGGATCTTTACCTTCGCCATCGCCCTCTTCAATCTAATATTCATCTTCAGATCCCTCTTCATCAGGGAGAGACTAGACAAACAGAAACCCAATAAGGAAACAAAAGAAATAAACCTATCTGCGAAGCAATAACACACATTACCTTCTGGGGACGCGAAGTCGTTTTTCCCAACTTCGCCTCAACAAGTTCCTTCTTCTTCTTCTTGGCGCAGCAGCCTTCGCCTTATTCTCCAACGAAGTAGCCTCTTTCGCCAACTACAAGGTCGAAGGAAATATATAAAGAATGGCCATAAAATAAAGAGAAGATCAATTAAACACAGTCGAGTAAAACTTCATCGGGTCCTACAAGCAAAACATACACAAACTTCATCGGGTCCTACAGTACGCAAGAGCATCAGATCCTACAAACGAAACATCTGGAGTGGCGCGAGGGTTCCCATCAAGGTTACGACCCCACATGAGAGGACCCTCAACAATCAAGTAAAACTTCATGCATCTTGGATCACTAGAATGACGAAAGAGACTGTTAGAGTTACTGTGATGATCCACATGCTCCAAAAGAAACGGCACACCATCCTTCAACTTCGCTCTATTCAAACGAATACCCTAGCAAAAACCATCCTTCATGGACCAATTCATATTATATTGCTGAAAGAAAGACTCGACAGTATAATCAGCCGGATTATAGGGATCCACTATATCCTGACAAAGAGATTTTCCCACACCAGAAGCGCGAAGAGAAAATTCATGGATAATGCGGATAACATCACCACTAAATTGATATGCGGCGCGACCGATCCTTGAAAGAATCCGGTAGAATAAAGGAACCTCAGGGTCAAAGAGAGGAAAAGGAAGACCATCCTTTAGCTGACCAAACACGACAGGCATACGATTCGCATTCCATGATCCCTCCAGAATAAACTTCTCACTCAGAGAAACAGTAGGGGATGAACCAGGAGGGATGGTAATAGTGAAACCCTTGTCTCCCAACATTATTTTGTAGCCTTTGAGAACATCAACCCATTTCTTCAGGAGTTTGCTCTTTGCACTGCAAGGATAATATGGGGATGAGCATGGGGATGTTAAAATTACAAAAAATAGAAGCAACGAGGGAAGGGAAAAACCTTGATCATGAAAGGAAACAAAATGATTAACCGAGAAAAGATTAACTTACCTAGAAGACGATGGAGCAATAACAGGAGTAGGTACATCATGATCCGCCATGAGAAGAAACGAAGACACTGGAAATAAGAAGATGAACAAAGAAGAAAGAAGGAAGAGTAAAAAAATAAAACTTTCTCCTTTTTTACCTCTCTCCTAGATATTTATCCGAAGAAAGGCATTAAAGACGTGCCGCTTAAAGAGGGAGAAACCGCTAACACATGTGGCAGTTACGCGGAATTTACGGGACATGTCGGGTAAAGAAAGAGAAACGAAAATACAGGTATGATACGAAGTACTGAGTAAGGATTCTCGCATTATTCCACTTACAGAAGAACAACGCGAGAAGAGGCAAAATGTAGGGGGGAAATATCGCACAATACTAAATAATAACCTCGCCTTAACTAAGACAACAATGAACACGAAGAAGAAAGAAATTAGGCAAAGAGTAATTATGCGACAAGGAGAAAGAAGAACGAAGAACAACCGTACGACAGACATAGCACGACATCAATTTAGAAGAGCTCGAAGCAACAAGGCGAAAGACAACGACATCTCCCCAAAGCCTGGCGAATACAACATAATGAAGAGATCAATTAGCAGAGATTTTGCACGTGAACCCAGTTGTCTTCTACCATGGTATTTGCCTATAAACGGATTCAAATAATGAAGAGAGAGGAAGATGTTAAAAAAAGAATTCAATCAAGTAACAGATCAAAACCATTCCTAGAAGTGAGAAAATGAGTCATTAGAGTTTCACCTTTTACTTATCATTTCCATTTTTATGTGTTTGAATCTTTGTAATATTTGTAAGAACACCGTATTCCCAATATAAGATCTCATTTGAAGATCATCTCAAACGTCAAGAGGTGTATAATATCATTAATGTTTAAATTTATCCCCATGATTTAGATTTTGTGTTCTTATCATTTCATTGGGTGTAGTTTTGGAATTTTCCGTAACTACATGAGTGTCTGTGGATAAATTAAAGATCCTATATTAATTCACTCGTAAAACAGTCTGACTACTTAGGAGGAATCTTTTTTTTTTGTTTTTTTTGTTTTTGTTTTTTCCTCTAGCAGCACCATTGCCTACCACTTGGCAGCTAAGGTCAAACTACTAGATAAACCATAGTTATCCCTGATTTTTAATAAACGAAATCAAGAAATATGGAACCTATTTTTAAGGGAAATTGAATTGTCGTCCGTATCAGCTATATTAGTGTCTCCCCTAATAGCCATTATTATCTCCATTGTTTATATTGTGATTCTCTTGCAAAAATGCGAGAAGGACATTATCAGGACAAATTGATGAATGATGACCATTATTTAAGGATGAGTAACTTCATTATGTCTTAAAGATTACGACTACATGAGCGTTATCAAGTTACAAGCATGAGAAGATAGGTACACACTAATTCTTGTTCCCAGTGCTTTTTTAGGTTAAGAGTACGTAGGTTTACAGAGAATGATTGTTAATTATTCCTGGTGCTCTTTTAACTTAAAAGTAACTTCATTATGTCTAAGATTTCTCTTAAACCCATGAGGCAAACTACAATTTCTGATCTCATAAATGCCAAATGCTAGGCACTGGTGTTGCTAGGTCTATTATGATCTAGAAGCGCAAAAAAATCTACCCCTTATAACATTATATCCTCCTAGTTAGATCCACAACACACAACATGATATCGTCGTGCTTATTTTTATTAGTATCTCATTTTTTAAACGTGGGTGCTGAACTTGAGCACATGCAAGAATATATTTAATTGAGAAACAAAACAAACAGAGAAATTCGTTATACTGTGCTGCATATGAGTATACAATTACTTTCAAGTAAGAAAGACAAAAGGCATCTACGAAATTTGTGAAATTTTGTTTTACTTCTCACAAGCTTTTGAATAAAAGCTTTTTCTGATTTCTTTTTTCATCCTTTTCCTACTGCCATTTTGGCTTCATATCAATATATCAAAACCCAAAAAAACAAGAGCCAAAAAAAAGCTTTCGCGATGGCGGCTGGTTTTGAAAGATTAAGATATGTGGAGTAGATTTGGATCCAGAATTCGACGGCGGCGGAATTGGAAGAATTACAATTTACAAAAAGTTTTAGGGTTTCTCCAAAGCCCCTTTTGGGCTGGGTTTCTAATTGGGTCTTAGAGTTTCTCTGGCCCATTGGGTGTCTAACTCTCTTGTTAGACGTGGGGTTTAATATGGGAAATATGGGAATGCAGTCTCTCACTGTTTGTGCGTGGCACTTGTGTCTCCTTGTCATTGGGTGTCTAGTCTCCTTGTTATTGGGTGTCTATGATGTTTGTTGGCTTTCCTCTGTATGGTGGCTTTTGCAGCTTTGTAATATGCCTACTTCTTAATATAATTTTATTTACCGATCAAAAAAAAAAAGTTTTATGTTTTAGCACATATCTACCAAATTTAACATGGCATGTTTCCTTAAAAGTTCTGAGATGCGTGATGTACAGTATTCATACACATAGGAAGTGGGATTTTGTTAACTTAATCATCAACTATATTATTAAAAGGTAGATCTAAAAAGAACCGACCAAAAAAACCAAACAATAAATCTTGACGATAAAAACACTCCTTTTTTCCACAACATTGCTAAAACAAGATATGAGAGAAATAGGATGGATACCATTAAAGAAAAAAATGGTCAATGACTGAATGAGAGATCTGTCATTGCAAACTGCTTTACTGTACATTTTAAAGGCATTGCTTTAACTTCTAATCTTGTCTTAAACCATGATAATGATAAATCTCATACCTAGAATGATAAGTGAGAGTGATAATGCTAAATTTATAAAAATCCCAGCACCTCATAATATAAAGAGTACTTTTTTTAAAATGGAAGGACACCTTGCCCAAATGGGAAACCACTGGGCCTGATATAATTAAGATGGTGCAAAGTTTCTTTACATATGGATATCTTCTGAATGAGATAAACTCCACTTTTATCTCTTTAATACCCAAATTTCAGTTTCGAGGTTCTTCTGTTGATTGTAATCCCATTGCTCTCTGCAACAGAATTTACAAAATCATATCTAAGTTAATGAATAAAAGAATGAAACCACTACTACACAAAATAACATCTCCTTACCAGTCTGCTTTCATTCCGGGCAGACAAATAATTGACAATACAATGGTGGCACATGAAATAATACACAATATGAGAACTGGAAGAGATACTCAAGGATGGATGGGTCTTTAGATAGACATGTTTTGACAGAGTTGAGTGTAATTTTCTATTAGTTGTTCTTAAGAAAATGGGTTTTTCTCAAAAAAAAAAGTGGTGCGATCTTACAATGCAATGCATATCAACTATAAACCTTGAGATTCTTCTAAATAGGGTCCCCTTTGAGTTCCTACTAGAGGATTTTTTTAAAACATTGTGACCCCTTGTCCCCTACCTGTTCATCATATGCATGGAAGTACTTTCTAGAACTTTAATGCAATGCATGCTAAAATGGCTAGTAAAATACATGGCATAAAAGTAGTAAAAAAAAAACCCCGTAGCTAATCTGAACTTCGAACTTTTAATGATGGCATCAATGCAATTAAGCATTGGCCAAAAGGCACCGGTAACATTCTTGAAGTAAATCCATATCTGCGATGCAAACTTGCAGTGGAAAAAAAGGTGAGGAAAAGTTCTCCAGATTGGTAGCAAAAAACGATATCCATCAACAATGAAGAAGATCCATAGCCTCTAGGCTCTTATGGAAGACTGGCCAAAGGAAGCAACCCACATTAAGGCTGCACAAGAACCGGCGTGTACCCAAAGAACCGGCGTGGAACTGGTCTGAAAGTCCCGGAACCGATTGATAAGGTACAGGGAACGAGAATGAAAGATGGAACCGATAGAGAATGAGTACAAGGACCATTTCTACACCTATTCCAGGCCAGTACCGGACCACTAGAACCGGCTAATAATAATCGTTGAAATAAAAATTCTAGCAAATCTATTTTAAGTCATATCTTCAACCAAGTCTCTATCTCACTCTTTTTTTTTTCTATTCAGTTTCTCTTCTTTAGTCTTCCTCTCAACTGAAGTCTGAAGAAAAACCAATCCATCCCATCGATTCACTTCTTCCTCACCACCACCCTCTTCAACTGAAGCACGAAGAAACAACCAGTGCACCACCTTCTTCTTCACCAATCAATTGAAGAAAAACAGTAATTCAAGGTGAATTAGTAATCTGATTTTGGGCCATTTGTTCAATGAACTTTGTGTTCTTAATAAGTAATTGGGTGTTTAATTGCATGCCATCTCCGATCTGGTCTCTTGTTATCTCTGTAAAACTAAAACAAAATTTTTGGGTTTCTCCTTAATTATTATTTGTTCTCTCTCTCAATTCTTATTTTTGGGTTTTTACAGAAGACATAAACAGATTTAATTGGTGCTGCAAAACAATTGCGAACCCTAGCTAATTTCAATTTTGAGGTGATTACTCCTTATACTTGATTTATCTCATTTTCTGATGTTTCTCCCAAAAAAATTTAAGATCTAATTAGTCATCTTCTTTTTATTGGTTTTACTTCAAAGGGCAACTGTTGTTGCTGCTGCTGGAGACATATTAAATCCTAGTTTGTATTATGCTGACTATTGATGGTCTCTTTTAGCTATTAGATCTGTTTTTTTTTTTTCTTTTTCTTATGGGAATATATGTAATAAGATGGAACGATAAAGCACTTGAATCATGTACAACAAAATTTTTTTTTTTGCCGATGGATTGGTCTCTGTTACACTTACACACCGTTTATAGGTTAAAACCCGGTACCGGAGGTAGAGGTACAACTCCAGGTACAAGTACAAGGTACCAGTCCTCAAAATGAGGTATCGGTAAATACCAAATACAGGGACCGGTTCCATAAAAGAACTGGACCGTACCGGATCATGTGCATCCCTAACCCACATGATGAGACTAGGGATCTAGACCGAATTCTAGGATTTAAAATTAAATAAGCTTCTCATGTTCCATAGCAAGCTTAGCATAACTGAACTTGTAGGTAAATCTCCCTGATTTATCTAGGCGCCACTTCATCTGCTCATGCTCCAAAGACAAGCAAATGGGCTCTAGTATAGCTAGGGGTGAGCATTTGGCCCGTAGTCAACGGATATAATCGGGACCAACCGTTCATTTGCGGATGGATGTTCGGACCGTTCATTAATGGGTTGGATGCGGATGGAATTTTTAAAATCCAACGGATAACGGATCGGGTCCGGATGCAACCTTGAAAATCCGTTGGACATTCAAATCCGTTAAATTAAGGGCATTTATATAGTTCTAGAAAATACTATGGGGTCATTTAGGAAATTTTAAGATGTTTTCTTGGGTGTTGTACATGAAATTTTTATACTTGTATACATATATAGGATATGTAGGTTTTATAAGGAGTCATCTGTGTTAGCTTTATTTTCTTTATTATAAATTTTAATTAAAACAAATCCATAGAATTATCCGCATCCAATCCGTCCATCCGTGCATTCATTGGATGCAAATCCGTTGGATATGGATTGGATGCGGATGTCAAATTTGAAATCCATAGTGCAATGGATTGGATGTGGATGAGGCGAAAACCGGTCCATACCGGCCCATGCATAGCTGTTAGACTACAAAATTCATTAATTTGGGCTTCAGTAAGTCTTCTTTCAAGACCCAAGTTCCAAGCACCACCACTAGTTGATTCAGCTGCTTTGCTGATAGCCCATCTGAAACTATTCAAATGAACTGGATGCTGATTCTATTCAAAATTTCAAATGAGCATCCAGTCCATTGCCGATTTCCAATTAGCAGTGCAAAATCATAATTTTAGAATTGCCTAGCCCAATGTATGACTAATTATTTTACACATGACAACTTCCTCTTGCTGTGAGTTTCTGCATTAATGTTTTTAGTAAAGTGCCTAAGAGCGTCCACAATGGTGCGAGCATAATTAAAGACCAAAGACTAAAAAAAAAAGATCAAATTTGTGTTTAGTCCGTCCTGTGACGTAGCGGGTGACGAGTAAATTTGATCGCGCGTTGATATAAAGTCCGCTTCATCGTCCAGCGTAGATAAAGATTACGCCTGGCATGGGGCGTTGATAAAGATAACGCCTGGTATGGACCGTTGATAAAGATAACGCCTGTATGGGGCGTGAACTATAGCAACGCCTGGTGTGTGGGACGGAGATTATACGTTCGCCCGGGTTCAAAAAAAAAAAAAAAAAAAATGGGGCGTTGATAAAGACAACGCCCCAAGCAAAGTTTTCAAAACTTTGTGAAGGTGGGATCATGACTATATGAATGCCTGGGTGTCCGGCGTTAACTTTACGTACGCCCCATCCAGGCGGACATTATACCAACGCCCCATCCAGGCGGACATTATACCAACGCCCCATTCAGGCGGACATTATACCAACGCCCCATCCAGGCGGACATTATACTAACGCCCTGCATCAGGCGTTAACTTTACGAACGCGCGGCTACAGGCGGACATTATATCAACGCCCGTCGGGTAGGCGGACATTATATAAACGCCCGACTATATTTGGATTTGGTCTTAATCGCCGACCAAATTTGATCCGAGTTTTACTCTTTGATCAAATTTTGATCGATGGTCCGTCCCACTATGCCAGCCCACTCGACACCAAATTTGGGTTTAGTCGTCCACTGCAGTTGCTCTAAGTATCTCATCGGTAAAAGAAGTAAATCTTATTAAAACTTAATTAAGGAAATAGTTCAAAGTGATCAATGATCAGGATGAAACAAATGGGTACAACATGCACCACAAAAAGCCAGAGGATCACACACATCAACTAAATGATAACTCATACTACTTATTTGATTTTCAGTTGATGTTCTTCTCTTAAAAGTTGCAGGTAACTATAGCTATTAGTGCATCATTCGTTGACATGTAGTAACTAGTATTCAGATTGCGCTAGTTTGTAATTGCATGGTGCCTGATCCGGAGAGATTTGAATACTGAGCTCCAGTTGACAAGTATCGCCGCTAGTGGATGGTGGGGGTGGGGATAGAGATGGCGGTGGAGGTGAAGGAGTTTCACAGCAACACTGCTCATACCACTCATACCAGGCTCTAGGATAAGTATAGCCACCTGCTACACATTCCTTCCTTGCCATCACCAACCCTTTATCTTTGCATTCCTGCTCACATTTAGGTGCATGAATGCATTCTGTTCCATTCTTATGATTCAAATCAAAATATCTTTGTCCAGCCGCACATATATCATACATTTGTGGCCATCGGCCTTCAAATTCGTCGGGAGATTGAGGAGCAGGAGGAGGAAGGGGTTCCGATGGCGGAGAGGAGGGTGATGGTGGTGAACTTCCACAGCAACACCTACATCTAATATCACTCTCTAGACGACACCCATATTTTACCGGTGGAAGTCCCAAGATGGAACACTGTGCATCACACCAATCCTCACAATACTTGCAAGTAGTCCCCGCCGGAATTGGTGGACTACCGGTTGAGTCCAAGTAGATATCTTCACGTATACAGTTGGGCCGCCACGCTGATGCCATCTCTACAAATATAGTAACGTTAAATATATGTCATTTCGTATGCATGGTTAAGCTAGATTTCGAAGGCAAAGCCCAAAGTACACATCTTTATGAGATCCAAAAAAAAAAAAGAAATGATACATTTATTGATCAAATAAGAGCACAAAGGATTTGTACCACCAAATAATACAAAATGAAATCACTCGATAGCAAGGATCAATTAACAATTGGGAAATTTGCAAAGCCGATCATTAATGAACCAGGGAAATAGAAAGCTAGTTGGCGTGAGAACTTACCAAGAGACCCAAAGAGACATATGACTATTGCAAAGACAGTACTGGAGCTGAATTCCATGATCTTCCTAGTTTAGATCCACAACTATTGATATTTTCTTTACCAGTACTCTTACTCTTATGAATGTTGGAGACTCTATACTTTGCTCATTATAAAGGAAAAATCAGTATATTTTTAAATAGCAGTAATTAAAGAAATCCAGGGTATATAAATAATTAAACACAGTATATGCTCTGTGAATTAGGTGATAAAATCGACTCAACTACTTAACACTGTTTAAGATATTAATATACTTATTGTTATGAGGACTTCTTTCATTATAAAATGTCTGTTCTAAACTTGAGCACATGCAAGTAGATATTAAATTGAGAAACACAACAAAAAGAGAAAATAGATATGTACTGTATTTGTTTTGTTTTACACTATACGCAATTTTCTTCTCAATAACAAAAATAAATGGCAGCTATGAAACTTGTGAAATTTTGTTTTCACTTCCAAGATGCTTTTGGATAATGTAGTTCACCTGGTTAGAGCGACCGAACCAGAAATTTATATCTGGATCCATCTCAACTGCGATAAATTAAATGCAGTAAAATATCTAAATTGAGCAAGGTGGGCAACAAAATTTCTTTCCCTTGAAGCACAAAGCTTTCAATCAAATTTGTTCACTTTATAGAGTATATTTAGAATAGCATACATTATATGTACGAGATACCAAGACAAAACTATAAATCAGGGAAGACAAATTTGTTTATCGAAAGTCATTAATTTGATTTGATAAGCCAAACTTTTTCGGGGTTTTCAAATTATTTCGGGGCAACACCCAGGTAAGCCACCCCTACCTCCGTCTCTTCAGGGCAACACCCTGTTCTAACATTGGAAAAATGATTCCAAAATCTGACCGAATACCATAGATCTGTGGGATCACAGTAAAATAAAATTGATGAAAAACTTACTTCGACAATGTTTGAATCTCAGTCATTGAATCATTATCGTATGAAAATATTACATTCACTTTCCCTTGGTAAATCGTAATTAAACCAGCCTAGTTTTCCCATTATCGAGCTTTTCATACAGCGGATTTTGGTGTTAGATCGATTCTTTTTGTTTTAGCACTCATTTGTCGGTTTCAACATGGTCTGATTTCTTGATAGTTCTGAGATGCGTGTTCTACGGTATTCATAGTATATATAACCAAGTGATAGTGGGAGCTTTGTTAACTTTATCGTCAACAACATTAGTTAAAAGATACTGGAATATATGGCGCACGTTATTAAGCTAACTTGGTTATTCGCGACCACCTTGGTGAATGCACATAAGCTAACTTGATTTCCGTCCACCTCGGTTGCCTGGATCGGTAATAGGTATACATGCAGTATATTCCGATAAAAGATGTTCAAAGAATAAAAAATGAATTGAGCCACTAAACAAATGTATCGAAGCTGAGCATATGATTGTTTTAAAGCACTGATATTGCTTGTTTTCGTTCTCCACAGTAATGAGGTGATGAGGTATGTACTCTCTATATAGTGGAGTCGGACAACTTTCGATCTGTACAACCTCATCCACTATCAACACAAAAAATTAAGAGACAATAAAATCCAATCAGCAATGGAGGGAGTCACGGAGAGGCTGGCTGAGGCTCTAGCTCAACATTTTATCGAAAGATAGAACTCAAATATATATTGCTGATAGCCATGTATGACAATTCCAGCAGTGAGCACCCGGTCCACTGCCAAATGGAGATCAAGTAGTACAACCGTAATACAATATACACAAAATATTTGGAATCATCACCTTGCTCAAGTTGGGCCAGGTGGACTAGTGTCTACTGTCTAGTCTAGTTGACTAGTTATAATCTCACTCAAGTCTATGTATATGTTGGTCTTTGGACATTGTAGCCCAAAGCCTAGTATTGAGAGGTCCAAATTACTCAATTTAGAACGAGTCAGTCCTTTTGTGAACGATTCAGTCCAAAAAGAAACTTTGACGATGACAACAATGACCTTTATGTAAAAAACTGCAATACAAATTTGTTTCAAAATCATTTCTTCACTGTATTTTAATCGACAGAGCTCTCCAACAAACTTTAGGTTTTAGATTCAGCTCGATTATCCTTACAAATTTCTTTGCTCTCTCCCAATATGTTGTTCTTCATGGTCTAATTTTTCACTGAAACCCTAGAAATTAATAGGGAAGGCGAATATCGATGGAGAAGTTTATGCATATATCAAATTCGGAGGAGTAGGTTCGAAACTTATATATGTGAGAGTCAATGTTCTCTGAAATCCTAACTACTATGATTTCTCCTTAAAATCCTCTTTCGGTTCACAACTAATGTTTCGATCAATTATTTTGCTGATGATTCTTAACATTCTGAACCTGTACAATCACTAGGATTCAAGTTTATTTGTTTGGGTTGGGAGAAACGATGAGTTTTGCAGGAGCGATCTTGAAGTTTGTAAGTATTTTACTTATATTTTTGTTAATTGACTATACGATAAATTGGAAATTGGATCTTGTTTTTGTTTTAGTTTTCGTGGATTTGGGAATTTTGTTGCATTCGTTTATATCGAACTGGTGATTGGTTTACATGATATCGATAAGGAATTGGTTCATGAAATTCATGACAAGTCTTTACATTTCTAGGATTAGAGATGTCTTATACAATATATTATATGAAAATGAAAATTGAAATTGAAATTAGGGCACAAGGAGAATGATTTTTATCAAATCATATTTCTTAAACCACAATTTGTTGTTAGGGAAAATTATATACCATATTTCACATGTGATTTCTAATTCTAAATTTGATTAAATTAACGTATTACATTTTTCTGCAGATTATAAGGAATCTCGCTTGCATCTAAATGTCGCTTTTGTGGCTGCGCCAGATTTCACTCCTATAGCTGCGCCAATTGCACTTGTAATGCAAGTGTATATATTGGTGCACCTATAATCCAAGTATGCATATTGGTGCACCATGCACCTATAATATGGTGATTTATAGGAGGATGTGAAGTAGATTCAGCTGAGAAGAATAAATTTCAGGAACATGCATGATTGAGTTTGAATTTGTCCTAATGAAAGCTTCAACTTGAGTATGCACTACTATATTTTGAATTGTTACGTGTAGACAAATTTGAGTGGCGTCTAATGGATTCCGTACATTTATTAGCTTCTTACAATTTGTGGTTATGTTTTGCAGGAATTTATCAATTTTACACTGCACTATATTGCTGATTTGATATCCCAATCAAAAGGTAAGTGAATAATATAAGGCCTTGATTTTTGTATGCATTCAATAAATTTGCTAAATGAAGGGATAACTTACTTTTCTTCTTACTGTTTCAACAGGAGAACATCTATGGATTTCAGAAATGGAATGATTAATGTATAACCAATTGGATGAAACTGAAGTCAAAAAGAACAAGATGACTTCGAGAAGTATTACAAGGTATATATAGTGAACCATTCATTTTAACAAATATGTACGAAGGCTGGTTCTTGATATAATATTTCTTTTTCATTCCAATAGTAATAAATTAATAATACCTACTCTAAAACATTTTAGATTCACAATGTCCGACCAAAAATGGGTTTTGTGCTTCGAGAGAAGTTTGCTCATCTTAACCTGACATTTTCCATCCGAGGACAGATAAATTTTGATGCAAGTCGTAACCTCAATTAAGTTTGAGATGTTTGAATTGGTAATCAGCAGGAAGTAAACCTCATGTTTGAGCAGGTATTTCCTCAAGGTTGGACCAAGACCTACACCATGTTTGTGTACTCCTGACTCATCTGAGTCGTCTGGATCTGAATCATCTGGATCTGAGTGAAATCATCTGACTCATCTGGATCTGAGTCGATATGTTTGTTTTGAATCAGATCTGACTCATCTGACTCGGGAATAAGTGAGTCAGTGGTTTGGTCCCATGAGTCAGGGGTATTTTGTTACCTGACTCAAATGAGTCCGAGTCAGGAGTTATGTCTGAGTCAGAGGTCGAGTCAGATCTGACTCAAAATAGAAAACAAACGGTCTGACTGCTGACTCGGTCCGAGTCAGGAGTTGACTCAGATTCAGACGCCGAGTCAGCTGCAAACAAACAAGTTCCTACTGTTTGAGATATCTAGAGGAGTTTTAAGCAATTGACTTCTTTGGAGATAAAACTTACAAGGTACTATTTTTTCGATCCCTTCAACATAGTGTACAACTGAACAACGGTTTTAATGTGGAATACCTTACAATTGTGACTAATTTCTACCTCAAATGAAAGACGTTATGTTGATTTTCTTTTGACGCAATTTGATAGTTCTCGACCTATGCAATTATTATGGTATGTTCTTAAGAATTGAATATATTGTTTGAATAGGGAGGAAACAATCACGAGATTTATGAGTTAGAGCGAACAGTGGGTCACACAGGTAATCTCCCGTTTAAAATTATATTGTGTAAGGGTCCTAATAAAAGCAGTAGTCCTAACTTAACCTCTCGATCACAAGATCATCTATAAAACATTCTTTTTTTATTGAATTTGTAGGAAATGTTAGTTCGGAAGACTTCTACTGGTATTGAAACTATAAATGTCAGATTTTAGGCTTATCCAATAGGATAAAGCCTATTTCTCGGTCTATTCCAATTATTTTTTTGAACATTTACATTTTTTTTGGGTCCCCTGTACCATGCTTTTCTCTTGGAGTTGCATTTAATATCGGATGACTTTACTAATTATTAGAGATGCATCAGCGATACTTCTATAGAATTTTGATTTTTTTCGATAATGTGCACATAGTTGTACACCTGTTATTGTTAGTGTGTACACAAATGTACACCTGCTATTGTTAACGTGTACATAAATGTACACCTGTTGATTTTAATGTGTATATTGTTGAACCGCCTGCTCAATTTTGGAACTTCCAGGTTTGAAACATATTACTCTTCTCTTTCTTGGTCTTAGGGCAGGGTAACTTGGATAAAGGTTCTCTTTCATGATTTTTGTAGATGTGTACATGGTGGTGTACATATTTGTACATCTACAATATAAGTGTAGATTGTTTTACACGTGACAGAAATTACATATATACATAGTATCCCATTTTAGGACTCTTAATCAAGTTTTATTGAACAATCTTTTTGCGTTTTTTGGATGTCGAATTTGTGATGTTGTGATTCGCTGAATGTTGGTTACGACAGAAATGTTAGGGCTGTCTGATTGCTCCAATACTGTCAATTGTATCAATACTTCTCCATCAAGCAACAATTCAAGTATTTTTCCACTATAACAACGTAGAGATTGTAGAATCAAGGTCCAGTGCAGCAGTAAGTTAAACTAAAATCCAAAGTCGTTGAGGAACTAGATCTGATTCACATAATATAAACACAGTCTTTCTAATTTATTAATCCATCCAAATAATCATATCTATTGTAGCTTTATAAATGATGCTTCTATTTGACCACAGGAACTCCAATCTACGGATGCAACCCAAATTGGCAACAATCGAATCTCGGTCAGATATATAACAGAAAAGATCATTCAACAAAAAGTATTGGTAAGCATATATTCTTAAAAGTACGCTAGAATTAACCGGTGTATTTTATTGTATACTAGTTATATGGGTGCATATAAAAGTGCACCTTTTTTTGTGTGCTTGTTATACCAGGTATATATGATTGTACACTTTGCTCTTGCTCTTAGAGCTTCAATGGAGGAAGAGAGGGCAAGAAAGGACGTTGTTGCAAGGGATGCAGAAGAAAAAGATGGTGGACAGGCTTCAAGTTCACATGATACAACTATGACTGAAAACGCTTCCATTATATCTGATGGAGCTAATACAAGCGATTTGATGGAAAGTCTCATGCTTGTTACTGGTTGTCCTGGGATTGAATCTGTGGTTAAAAACAGGATGCAGTTTATGATTATACATGAATTAGAAGATGTGGTTTTTGCAGTGAAAGATAGATGTGTTTGGTTTGATTAGAGTTTATGCCTGCTCGAGCCTGAAAGAATGTGGTGTTACTGAGATTTCAAGGGTGTTAGAACTATAGATTAATTTGATGAATATGAGATGGAGACAGTGTTGTTACTTTGTGTGATTTAGAATCTGCAGTGAGTAAGCTAATAACGAAATGAAGGAGCCCTGTGTGTTGTTGCTGGCTGAGTAATTACAGGTTATGGATGAGCTGCATCTGGCTATGAAGCAATTTCATGTGATGCTATGGGAAATTTGGAAGAATGGGTTTGCTTCTATGTTGCAGTATAAGGAAATGTGCAGCTGAGTAATTGGTGTTGTTGAGATGGTAGAACTCTGAAGTAGTGATATGGTGAATAAATATGGAATTGCAAAGATGAAATCCAAAATGTGTGATGTTTGTGGTACTGAGGAGCAGGAATTTATGTTGTTGTTGGATGGGTGGTGTTGCTGCAGAGAAGTACAACTAAGATTGGAAAGCTACAGAAACGGATAAAAAATTTGAGTTGAATGGTTGAGGTGTTGTAGTTGTTTGTAGCAGCAGGGTGAAGAGTGGTTGGGCGTTGGAGCTGATGTTGGTAATGAGTTTGGGTTGTAAACATGTTGTATTTTTGTAGATGTGTAACTGTTTGTACACCGATGTAAATTAAGTTTTTTAAAAAATGAGAATTATATAGTCATATCACTACACCATTTTTCGTGATTAGCAACAACATGGTTCAGTTGCAAAGTGGGGTTGCAACAGTTTCAATCTGATAAGAAAGTCGATTTGCAAATTTTCGCAACTGCTCATAAGCCGTTGCGAATTTTTGCTTGCAATCGTTTCGAACTGTTGCAACGTAACATTGTCGCAACAGTTTTAAACAGTTGCGAAATTAGGAGTTCGCAACAGTTTCAAACAGTTACGGAATCAGGATGTCGCAACAGCATGTTGCAGTTGCAAATATTTTACAACATAAAAAAAACAGTGGTTTTGACTGGTCAAATTTAGTGTTCCCTGTGACAAAATCAGCTCAAAGCAGAGTTTCCCTGCAACTTTTTCAGCAAGTATTACTGTGGAAATTCACTGAAATGCTTCAGCTTTTAGAGTCAAAACAAACATGAATAAATTTCTACACCACATAATTTTTTATTATTGAACAAAAAAAATTTCAATTCTAAAAGAGAAGGCATACATGGGTTTACTCTTCAGTTTGTAAGGAATGAGAAAGGATGTAACTAATAGCAAACATAGAGTTATCGCCTAAATTGTTTTGCTTTCAAATAATGACAACTAACAACCAAATAAAGAAATCTCAGTAGAGAAACATATGGGTGAGCAGGGAGGGAGTGTTATAGTCCAGTTTCCAGCTGAGATTCCCTCCTAACTCCCAATTATACAAAGGAATCATCCATACTTTATCAATCTGAGATTATTCCCTCCCAACTACTTGTAGCCTTCGAGGACCACAAAGCTTTCAACTGCTTTTACACCTTCCACAGTATGTTCCTTTTGCAAGTCATGGAAAACAATTCAAAAAGATAGTCAATTCCAAATAACCAAACCAAATGAGAGCATTACATCTAAAAAGATGCATCAACCGTGTTTTTGTCAACAACAACGAAACCAATTTTTTGAGAATGATTCACACAAGTTCCGAAAAAGTGTTATGATTGCACCCCATCTGTAAAGTGACCAATACAGATATGCAAAAATAGGGAACCATTACTTGATAAAGTAAGATTCAGTAGTCACTTTGTTTCCGAATACTAATCAACAAGTGACTTTATTAGTTAAATTCTCGCATGCTCAACAGATTAGGTTAGAGACCGAAAAAGTTTGCTTAGTCACACACACACACACAAGAGGCTTAGCAATTAGCATCAATATCTGACTCCAGAAGTTCACTAAAAGTGCCACAAAAGGATGAAAATATCCCATACCTCGCAAGACCCTTGACCACCCATTTATTAGTGAAATGTTTAGGGACTTCGGACAAACCCTAATGAACATGGATTAAGAGTGATTTACTCCCTCAAATGCCATTAGATAAAGAATGCACAATCAAGAGATGTTGTGCTGATCATTACCTTCTCTTGTTAGAACAGAGGAGTCGGGAGATGAGGGCACCATGTTTGTGCACGGCCTCTTTGACCTGGCATAGGGAGACAAGGCAGGTTCAACTTTCCATGGAGACACTCGTTAAGGACGAGGAACGGAAGAATTTCATCCAAGCGAAACTAAGAAATGAAACAGAATAAGTATCTTCAGTGCTAAATCTTGTTAAAATCAGAACAATAAGCCAAAATACCAAAAGAATATTTAAATTAAATACTACCTTGAGGAATCTCCATTTTGATACATTCCACCTATTTAGATCATCATCACCAGTTCTAACAATAGTGCCTGTAAATGGTAAACCTGTTGTGAATGAAAATAAATGAGCATTAGAAATACGGAAGATTGGTAGCAGTATGATGTCATGCAGGAGATAATTAAGTATATAGACAAAAAAATTTACCTTTTCTCTGGAGATTCTTCTCCTTCGAATCTCATTTTGAACCTCATTCTAATCGAGTGGCTGTTATTCGAGGACTCCATATATTGACCATATGGAACAATAAACTCTTTCGGGATTGTCCTGTAATAGAGATTGGAGGAATATCTTATATTAAGTATGTAAATACAAAAAGAAATGTAGAACGTACTTATTTGTTATTTCCCCAACTCAAATATAATTTAGGATAAATGTGTTATCCAAACTACACACCTAGGTTTGTAAAAATAGAAAACTTGGTTCTTGTCGAGACAGCATGCCATAAGGTTGCAATAACACCAAGGTGCATGTTGTGGCTAGTGACCGAAGACGGAATGTTAATCTGTTTTCGCATTGCACGGCGTACGACGACACGAAGTTCCCCATTTTCACCTCTGGAAACAATACATTAGCTCTGTATCATATAGAGAAAACAAAGATGGTTTGAGGATAGGAAATTGGGGTCATCAAAAAGATAAGATACCTTAGAAATATAAATGCATCCCCAACAACAAGACTTTTGGAGCTAACAAACACACTCCATCCACTTTGGAGAAGATGCCTTCTAGGTTGACCTGGCCATTTCATGATGATGATTAACTATAGAAAAGGAACCATGTTGATAAGTAGAGAGACCAGTTTCATCAATGTAAAATGCAATGATACTCAGACCAAAATAACAGCTGACAATAGTCTTAAGATCAAATATATCCAATTGTATTGAAACCTAGCACAAACATAAATCCACTAATGGCTAATGGAATTTTGCAGCATTTATATATAGCTGATTCTAGCCATACAAACAAGTAAACCACTTTTTACCCCTAAAGATGTGGTGAAACCTCCATTCATTTCCATGCAAATCCCCGGCAATCAATTCTTGAGTAGGAGGTTTCCGGCTCAAATCCTTTAAAAAACCGAAAAAAAACAAAATCAAAAGGCCTCTCAAACCAAAAATACTCATAAGAAGCATCAACACAATCACTATAATATCCATACCAGTGGAGGTATATATTTATCTGCATGCCATCTCTAAAAAGAAAAAACCCCATATGCATGATATATGTCCAGAGTTACCCAATATGTATGCATATAGAACTTAGACCACCATATTGAAAGATAGACCGAATACATACCTTATGCCACTTCAGATTATGTGTTCCTTTTTCTTCACCAACAGTACTTTCATTTTGATTTGGGTCTTTCAACAGGCCCTTCTTCCGAAGCATCAAGAGCTCGTTAACATCTTTTACACCATGAACAATAGTGATACCTTGGAAGAGATCCATGCTTTTCATATTCCTCTTCTCTCACAATAAAATCATCCATCCCATCCTCCTCTAAGTTAACTGCTTCTTCTTCTTCGTCAACAACATTCTCGAGATGTTGAGATGAAAAAGAAATTGAATAACATTTTAGATTCGTCAGTATCAAGATGAAAACAAAAAAAGAAAGAAAAATGCAAGGAAAAAATACATCTCTCTTAAACAACTAAGATAACATTACCTTCCTTGTAATCAAATGAACTGTTCATGAGCTTTTCCTCGGCACTTCTTCCCATATGACCACTTCTATCTGCTCCATCATTGTCAGATAAACCAGTATGATCGTCCAGATCATTATCCCTCCCAACTTTCTTCAGTCGCTTGAACTTTTGACTCCTTAATCATATTTCCAAGCATGCATTATCATCAAATTCTGTCTTCAACCAAGTACTTATTCAAAGATATAAACAAACACTATGTCAAGAACAAGAATACTCACTGGTGCAGGACAGTGAAAGCCCACATTGTTATCCTGTACTAACTCAATAATTTTATGTCAACATCAATTGTAACAGACCAAAGAATTACAATTCATGTATTAAAACAACGTAATAGTGATGTATGTGAATAATCTCAATTGAAGATATGGAACTAACAAAAACTCAATACCTCATCAGAAATCCAAGGTCCTGGTTCGTTTTGACTCATGATCAGAATCACCTGCCAGGTAATCTTTAGAATGGTTATCAGTTGGTTAGCTCTAAGGTGCTTCAACGTTGCAGCTATCATAACGCATTGAACATAACACAAGGGTTAACAACCGTCACTATTTACAGAGCTGCAACCATATAGAACTAACTCTTTCAAATTCTTACATACTCAAATTCTTACTCGATACAAAATCAAACTCCAATGCGGAGAAGTTTTTACTTGGTAGTACAGTTTCAAACTTTAATACTCCCATATTCAAACTACTAAAATCAAACTCCTGAGAGAAAAAAAAATGCTGATTAAAGTAATGGATGAATCTAGCAACTTTAGTCAATCAAATCAAAATAATGTAAAAGACGTGATTTATAACCTTTTAAAAAGTGGGTCTGAGGCATAGCGTAAACAACAACCAAATGAAAAATACATTCAACTACAAACTCCCCAAGCACCAATCCCATGACTGCCATAGTAACCAATTTGAATTTCAATAAACCCTAATTTAAAAACAAAAAACAGAACAATAATGAACTATACCAAAAACCCATTACAACTCTACAAATCTAAAATTTATGAGATGACAAAACCCTAATTTTAGAAAAGAAATGAGAATCTTAGATTTGTTAGTCTAATCCTTAATAAGTTATTTTCTCAAAATGAAAAAACTTACCCTAATAAATTCATGTTGGTCGGAGATTTGGGATTTGAGATCTATGAAATTAACAAACCATTCGACCTTAATAAAATTACTGATTTGAGCCTTCATAATTCTCCTAAATCATATGAACCCTAAAAATAGAGAAGAGAACAAGAGATAGAATCAGGGAAGAAAGATAAAATAAGAGAAAGGGACCTGATTATCATTATCGACATCATCATCATTGTGTGTGTATAATGATCGATGATTATGGAACCTCAAAAAAAGAAGAAGAAGTTAACCCTAAGAGAAGAGAATGAGAGAGAGCATACAATTAAGAAAAGAAAAATGAGATTTCTTTTCGACTTTTGACCCAACTTTTCAAATTTTAGTCTAAATATGAGTCAGTTTTGAAGCTGACTGAGCATCTGAATAAGCTGAAACCGAATCATCTTAAAGTATAGGAAGCCACTCTCACGAGTCTCATGCGTAATTCCAATCTGTTGCGAATCATAATAAAACTAAACAGTTGCGAGTTTTGTAACTAGAGGAAACTGTTACAAATTATTCGCAACTGAAAATTCGCAACAGGAACAAAGCTGTTGCGAAATCTAATTACTAATCAAGGAAAATGTTTTACCGTATGGGTACTATTTTTGTAGATCTCGGAAAGTGCTTTCCGAATATATAAAGGTTGCAAATATTGGACAAACGGTTCGAAAAATAAATTGATTTTAATTTTTTTTTATATTATTTAAAACTGCTGACATCATCATGAGTCACTTTGAATTAAACTGCAAATATTTGGACTAAATTGTAAACCAGGAAGGTTATTTGTGTACTTTCCATAAAAAAAGGACAAACTTGTACCTAGTTGAATGGGTTAGGACTAACTAGTATATTTGGATGGCATTTTGGACTAAACCGTATTTTTCCCATTTATAATCTCACAAAAAACAAGTTACAGTTTTCTATGCACAAGGCCCAAGTCCAAGTATCATATTCAAATTTTCTTCTACTATTGGTTTTTACTTTGGTTTCACCTATTTTCCATCCACATTTTTCCTCTTTGTCACCTACATAAATTGCCACCGCAATTTATCCTATTTATTGCCTATATAAATTTTAGAATATGTTACACACTACCTTTTGACTTTTTTTTTTACACCCAACAATTAAACCATCCGATTAACTAAACAAACAAACATAAAAATAAAAAACCTAAATTTCCAACAATCTTTTTCCTCCATATCCACCCACCAACCTTTCCCCATCTTTTGTTATCGAGAAATAAAGAAATCATGGGGAAAGAGGGTTCTGTGGTTGTGATAATTTGAACACTACGGATGTTTGAGACAGTTTCAGTACAACAGTTTTTATTCAGATTTTCTTTTACTATTGGTTTTTACTTTGATTTCATCTATTTTCCATCCACATTTTTCCTCTTTGTCACCTCATAAATTGCCACCACAATTTATCCTATTTATTGCCTATATAAATTTTAGAATATGTTACACACTACCTTTTGACTTTTTGTTTACACCCAACAATTAAACCATCCGATTAAATAAACAAACAAACATAAAAATAAAAAAGCCTAAATTTACAACAATCTTTTTCCTCCATATCCACGCACCAACCTTCACCCATCTTTTGTTATCGAAAAATAAAGAAATTAAGGGGAAAGAGCGTTCCGTGGTTGTGATAATTTGAACATTAAGGATGTTTGAGACAGTTTCAGTATAACAGTTCTTAGTCGTTGAAATGGTGATGACGATAACTGTAAGGCAATGGTAGTCTGAACGATACAAATGTTCTTCTTCTATGGAGTTTTGACTAAGTAACCTAAAATCAACTTCATAAATAAATTGAATACGTCAACTAATTAGAACTCTGGTTGCATGTGTTCTCCATGCACTTGAATTATATTAATAAGTCTTGGACGTAAGCTGATGGTAATACAATATGATAATAAATATAATTATTTTTAAATTGTTGATAGTTTGATGAATTGGGTGTAGGATCGAACAAGAGAGAGGAGAGTACAACGCGGAAGCAAAAACGACTACATTGATAATAAATTTGATGTACAAACTCTCATGGATCAACAACCTATTTATATTGTTCACAAACTTGACGACCACTCAAAGCACTTTCCTAACAAAGATTAAACTCCAAACAAAGACACATTCCTAACATAAACCAAACTCTAAAATAGAACTCTTCTAGAACCAAACAACTCGTTTCTCAAGATAACTCGACTTCCAAATATAGTCTTGGTTTATTATTTCCAACATCCTCCCTTAAACCAAGACTGTCATTACTCCAAGCTTTCCACACACTGATCAAGCCTTACTTCAATTGAAACTTATTTGAGAAAACATTCTCAACAATCCTTTGTAACCTGCAAACGGTTCACTCTTCAGGCCCTTGATTTCTTCAACGTTTCTTAACAAGCTAGAAACACAACCGTGTGCTCTATCCACTTGCTATCCAAACGCGAAACCAACTCCTTTCCTCTTTATCACCTACTTCACTCGCAGGATTTCCATGACCTACTTCACTCGCATGACTTACATACAAACTTACTTCACTCGTAATTTGTAACTCATCACCGAGGATTGTAGCTCATCTTCTACTTTCTTCTTTTCTTCACATGTTACTTCAACAAGAGTCACAACTGAACTACAACTGATCTTTTCACAGTTCACAAACCTTTCTTCTCTTCTAGAGTACACATTTTACTTTACTTCTACAACTCATGAGGCAATCAAAAAACAAAAGAAATAACACAAAGAATAAGAAACGAAGACAAAAATTCTACTGATACTTCTCTTTCTTCACAACTTTGTTGTTCTTTCGTCTTTTTTCCAGTCACGCTTCTTCCACAATCTCTAACTGTTCTTCCAAAGTCTGAAACACTTTGTAGGTTTTCCAAGTTTCCGCCACAAACTCTTCAACCACAGTTTTGTCACCAACATGTTTGAGCTAAAACTCCAACATGCTACCGTCCTCCCTTAAGCTCAAACATAACCATCCAACATTCCTTGTCATTCTAAGTCTCTAAATTCGCATTCAACACCATCAAACTGTACCAGTCCTACTGCAATACCAACTTTGATCTTCAAAATTTTTGATTTCGAGTCCATTACCTAACTCTTTCAAACAACCACTCACCTAAACATTCAAACAAACATCTTTCACAGTCGTCATCAAATCTCTTGCTTCGAACCCTTCTCGGACTCAACCATCATACCTCTTTTTCTTATTGTCACTCAGGCATTTAAACAAACACTTTTATTTTATTTTATTTTTTTATTTATTATTTTTTTAACAGTAAACAATTCTCAAGCACCGATTTTTTTTTTTTTTTTATGAATCTTCTCTAACTCTTATCTCCTTCTCCTCTCTCTTCCTCTCACCTTGGTCTGATACCATTTGTAGGATCGAACAAGAGAGAGGAGAGCACAACGTGGAAGTAAAAACTATTACATTGATAATCAATTCGGTGTACAAACTCTCATGGCTCAACAACCTACTTATATTGTTCACAAGCTTGACGACTACTCAAAGCACTTCCCCAACAAATATCAAACTCTAAACAACCACTCACCTAAACATTCAAACAAACATCTTTCACAACCATCATCAAATCTCTTGCTTCGAACCCTTCTCGGACTCAACCATCATCCGTCTTTTTGGAGTAATAATTAATGTGTTCAAATAAATAAGTTTAAAAGGAAAATAATCAATTTTTGGTGCACCATAATTAAACTAAACTCTAATGTAGGATTACTAGTTTTTTAATGGAATTTTAATGAGAAAGAGGATTAATGAAGAAGAAAAATAAATATAATTAAGGTTGGTAATATTTGTAGTTAAATTTAATTTGAATTTTATAGGTGGTAAATAGGAAAAATAAAATTGAAAAATAAAATTATTTTTAAAATTTTGATAGGATGATACGTAGGAAAAGCGTGTGTGACAAATAGGTGAAACCTTTACTTTTAACCACACTTTAAGTGATTCCGTCAGCCTTCACTTTGCGCGCACCCAAACAAAAATTTAGGAAACATCTGCTCTTTTGCTTTTTACTACACCCACTTTCTCAACAAAAGCTCATCTTACTCGACTATACTCTTGAAATTTCCACTATAAATATGCACTATACATTAATATGTTAATCCACAACAACCTCAAACATAACATCTTTAGCTGACTAACTATCCCTGCTTCAACTAAGTTAAAAAAATCTTGTTTTTTCTCTTCCAAGAGGTTACCACTTACCATGGGTTCTTACAAGATTTTCTTCGTTTTGTTAGATTATTGAGGTTTCCTCCATCAATTTCATCTCAGCGGCTCGTCATTTTTTGCAAGCACCAGCAGCATTACCTTCAATTCCTACAATGCCAACAATTCCTGCAAATTCATGATCGATAATAGGTATACTACCTTTAATGGGCTTATGTAGGCTGTATTAAGGCGTCTAGCATGGTGTAGCTTTGGTGAGTTTTATTCATATTTGAAGTTGAGGATATGTGGCGACACCTGTCTAAAGGATGATGTTGCGTATATGTAGATTAAGCGGATTGTCGGTTTTTTTGTTCTTAAAAAAAGTTGTTACTATCTACATCCAAAAAGACCGCAAAGGATTATCACGGGTTCAAATAAGAATTTCCTTGTGCTATTTTTAATCTACAGTTGCATCGGCGGACAACAATTTAAGCTCTTGGGCTCGTCATTTTTTGCAAGTAACAACCCTCAACCCTACAATAATTTTGAAAAATCTCACAACTCGCAAGTTGTTAGAACTTAAAACCAATCAGCAATGGAAGAAAACTCTCAAAACATTCGAACTCAAGCAATGGAAGAAAACTCTCAAAACATTTGAACTCAAAACTAGTCAGTCGTTCGAGGGAGAGACTCATAACCCGTGCAGGACTATGTAAATGAGCATCCAATCCATTGCCAAATGGCAATTAGTAGTGCAATCCTAATACGATATATGCTGAAACCTTTATTTTACACACAACAGTGTGACACTAAATATTTTACACACAACAACTTACGGTGGCTGTGAGTTTCTGCATTTCTTAGTAAAGTTCCCAAGTATCCCATTGGCAAAAACAGAAGAAGTACATCTAATTTACTATAACTTAGGGAAATAGTACAAAGTGATCACTGATCAGGATGAAATAAATGGGTACAACATGCAACTGAAAAAGCCAGAGGATCATAAGCATTAACCAAATGATAACTACTACTACTACTACTTATTCTTATTGGACTTCCAATTGATGTTTTTCTCTTGATATTACAGCTAACTATATAGCTATTAGTCCATCTTTCTTTGCAATGTAGTCACTGGTATTCAGATTGCAATAGTTTGTAATTGCATGGTGCCATATCTGGAGAGATCTGAATAGTGAGCTCCAGCTGACAAGTATCTCCGCAAGGGGCTGGTGGGGGTGGGGATGGAGACGGAGGCGGAGGTGAAGGATTTTGACATCAACACTGCTCATACCATCTATACCATTCTCTAGGAAAAGTATAACCACCTGCTACACACTCCTTTCTTGCCATCGAAAGCCCTATAGCTCTGCATTCCTTCTCACACTTAGGTTTTTGAATGCATTCTGTTCCACTATCATGATTAAAAATAAGATATTCTTGCTCATCCGTACATATCTCATACTCTTGTGGCCAACCGCCGTGAAATTCGGATGGAGATTGAGGAGCAGGTGGAGGAAGGGGTAGCGATGGGGAAGATGATGGTGATGGCGGTGAGCTACCACAGCAACACCTACATCTTAATTCATGATCATGACGGCACCCATATTTTACCTGTGGAAGTCCCAAGATCGAACACTGCTTATCGCACCAATCAGAACAAAAGTTGCAATTTCTTCCCGGGGGAAGTGGTGCCTTGTGGGTTGAGTCAATGTAGATATCTCCGGGAATGCAGATGCTCTTCCACGCTGAAGCCATCTCTACAAATACAGTGTATAGATAACGTTACACATATGCCAACATTGGAGTGTTCAAAAACTCGATCGATCAAGCACTTCAAAATGAATCTTACTAAATTTCAAACGCAAAGCCTACCACATTTTTATGAGATCCAGAAGAAAGGATACATTGATCAAAGCAGGCTACACAAAAATTGTACCACCAAAACATACTAAAGGGGATCACTCGATAGCAGAGGTCAAGTGAAGAAAAGGAAAATCCGCAAAGATGATCATGAACCAAGGAAATAGAAATCAAGTAGGCGTGTAAACTTACCAAGAGAACCAAAGAGACATATGATTACTGCAAAGAGTAAAGTGCTTGAGCTGAATGCCATCTTCCCCGTTTAGACCAACATATTGATTTTTTACTGGTACTCTTTACTTATGAATCTAGGAGACTCTATATTTTGCTCATTATAAAGGAAAAATCTCTATATTTTGCTCAAATCTTTATAACACAAAAATCCAAGTTTTATATAATAAAATTTATTGATAACATAAAAATCGACCTACCTACTTAGAGCGTCCACAATGGACAACTAAACTCAAATATTTGGTGCAGTGGATAGGCGTAGTGGGACGGACCATCAATCAAAATTTGATCAAAGAGTAAAACCCAGATCAAATTTAGTCGGCGATCAAGACCAAACCCAAATATAGTCGGACGTTTATATAATGTCCGTCTACCCAACGGGCGTAGGTATAATGTCCGCTAGTAGCCGCGCGTTCGTAAAGTTAACGCCTGATGCAGGGCGTTGGTATACCTTACGCCTGGATGGAGCGTTGGTATAATGTCCGCCTGGATGGGGCATACATAAAGTTAACGCCCCTTAGTTGGGCGTTGATATTCTTTGATCCTCTACCAGACGTTGATATACTTTGGACCAAAATGATCTAATTTGAGATACATCACATGGGACGGGCTTTATACCTCCGCCCCATTTTTTTTTTTCTTTTTTTCTTTTTTTTTTATTTTTGTTTGAATTCCCCGAGCGTAATCTTTATTAACGCCTGATTTCAGGCGTAATCTTTACAAACGCCCCATTTCAGGCGTTATCTTTACCCGCGCCTGATTCCAGGCGTAAACTTTACCAACGCTCGATGTCCAGGCGAACTTTATATCAACGCGCGACCAAATTTACTCTTCTCCCTCTACGCCACACGACGGACTAAACCCAAATTTGATCTTTTTTTTTAGTCTTTGGTTTTGGTCGCACCACTGCAGTTGCTCTTAGACTCCCAACACAGAACAAAACATATGGTTGTGCTTTCTTTTATGGTATTTCATTTATAAATTAAAGAGCCGTGTGTGTTAAACTTGAGCACATGCAAAATTATACAGAAAATCGGTCATGTGTCCAAATATTTTGGAAACATGGTTCAAATGGAGGAGTAAAAATTAATATGGGTGAAATGGACATAAAAAAATAGTAAGGATGAAACTGGATTCATCCTGGCTTAAACTTAAAAAATAGCGAGGATGAAACTGGATGCATCCTGTGTAAATTAAAAATAAGAAAAAGTATTTCAAAATTGGCAGGATGAAACTGTTTACACCCTGACTATTTTTACATTTTTTTCCATTTAAACAGTATCAAAATCTAAGTGTCCTTCTCACCCAGGAATTATTGATTTTGGTCTTTTTAACCAATTTTGTGAAAATTATAATTAATTGAGAAACACAGCAAAAAAGAGAAAAATAGGATACATAGTACTTCTGCCTGTACATTCATTTTCAAATAACAAAAGCTAATGGCAACTACGAAACTTGTGAAATTTTGGCATATATCAGTATATTAAAGCCATAAGCTGAGTTTTTTGTTTTATCACCCATCTGTCAGTTTTTCAAGCTCTGATTTCTTGGTAGTTCTGGCATGCGTGTTCTACGGTATTCATAATCTATAAAACTAGACAGTGGGATTTTTGTTGACTTACTCGTTAACGAGATCATTTGAAAGATATCATGAGCGGAAGAAAAAAAACATTACCTAAAAGGTACGAAATATATGGCACGTAAGCTAACTTGATTATTCACGACCACCAAGGTGAACGCGCATGAGATACTCTAACTTGATTCGATCACCACTACCTCGGTGGTTATATTCCAATAAAAGATCTACGAGGAACGACCTAAAACTAAACTGAGCCACCAGCAAATGTATCGAAGCGCATGAACATTCTAGGGGCATTGAAGATGAAGGGTAGATGATTTTTCTTACTTTTTCGAAGCATTCCTCCTCAGGTTACTTTCTTCCTATGGTGCTCAATACATGGTAAGTTAAATAACATTGATGATGTTGAGGAAAGGTGCTAATATTTATGGTTGCTGCATCTCGGTGGACCGTGTTGCGAATGAGACTGCTCACGGCTGGCTACTTATTATTCCAATGTTGATTGTTAGGTAAACTAAAGTCTGGTCTAACACCAACCGATGCATGGTGCTTTCCTAAGTCTATGGTTGCGTCGTCAAAATGCTGGTTTTGGAAATCCAGGGCAAATGAAATAGAGTTATTTGGTAAAAGAGTCTTATAAATTTATTATGTAATTAGGGTCTGGGTCGTAAAACATGTAGTTGATGCGTTAGGATCGTGGACTAACTAACTTTGACCGTTTGATTTATTTTTAATAATACCCTTATGAAATAACTAAATCACATCATATACTAACGGACCTAACCCACATAATACTAAACCAAACTACTACCTATTCCCTTACATTTCATCGAACATATTTACTACATTCACAAAAGCAACTTCTTTCACCAGTTTCACAAGAAAATTGTCCACGGTCTCCACTGTAGTTATGCACTAGATCAGGTCCACTATTTCAATTCATTCTTCTCTGTGGCAACAATAAATCACTTGATGGTAGGTTAGGATTTCTTTTGGAAAAACGTATACAGATAACGAAGATGAAGTTCTTTTTTGAGTTGGTGGGGATGGAGGAGAATGTTTAATTTGAGGGCTAATAATGAAGATTTTAAGAACCATTTTTTCCAAGCGCTTAATTGGTCACCGGAAAATAACTAGAGGCCTCACCAAATTTACACCCACTTTATTTGTTTTAGGGGTTCCAAAATGTTATGAAAATACTATTTTATCCTTCATTAATAATAAAATTTAAAACTCTATTCACCCATAATCCCAAGCCTCCATTTCATTTCCATATTTTAACAAAAAAGACGGAATCTCTTCTCCCTCTTTCTCAACTATCTTCTCTTCCATTGAAGAAAAAAAAATTCAATTACAGTTAAAGGGTCGTCAACCTGAAAATCGTAAAGCCTAACGATTTTTCATATGCATGTAGAGATTATGAAAAATCGTTAGGATATATGAGGAGGAAGATAACGACCCTAATTCTAGTTTTTCATTTTTTTTTTGCTCTAAGTTAAAGTCGTTACCGAAACATAGAAACATATAACGATCATTTACGAACGATCCCATTTTAAAATTAACGACTCTGCATGAAAAGAAAGCAAAAAACCGCGCCTATTTTAAATGTTAACGACTCCATATGAAAAAAAAGCCAAAGACGATGTCCAAGTAACAAGGGTCGTCAAGAAGAGATTTTTCTACAAAGAGCTTAGAAGCTAACGACCCTTTGTATGTTTTCCATGTGAAATTAATGAGTTAACAACCCTTTATGCCCAAGTAACAATCTAATAACCCTTTTTTGCCCAAGTAACAAGCTAACGACCCTTTTTTATGCCCAGTAACAAGTTAACGACCCTTTTTTGCCCAAGTAACAAGCTAACGACCCCAAGTAACAAGCTAGCGACCCTTTGTGCCAAAGTAACAAGCTAACGATCCCATTTTAAAAATTAACGACTCCGTGTGAACTTTAAGGGTCGTTAATGCGTAGATTTTTTAGATGACGACCCTTATTATAGTAGTCAGTGTTCATCATATTACCATGACGATTTTTCATAATCTGAAAAAGTTGCAGGTTTGAATCGTCAACTGTGGTATCAATTAATTGACGATTTTCTAGAATCGTTGGGATATACATCCCTCGACACTGACGACTCTCAAGAGTCGTTAGTTTATTATACTCCCGACCTAACGACCCTCACTCTGAGTAGTTCCATATCGACCATGAATTGACCACTTGGAGCACCATTCAGATAATTTGAAGAGTGTATGAAGTTTACCTGATTGTTTTGAGCTTCGGGTTCTTCATTTTGAGTATTGGTTCCTTCATTTTGAGCAATAGGATCGTCATTTCCACCATTATTCAAGGCTTCCTCTATTAACATATCTTCATCAAACATCCAATCCATATGATTAATTGAGACAATCTTACCATCAACACAATCATGTATGTTGTTTGAATCTTCACCTACATCATTTCCTCCACTAGAATCACTCATTTCAAAAAACCCTAAATTTTCCCCCAAAACTCACTTTCTTCCTCTCCACAACACAAAAAGCCAATTTTTCTTTTATCAAAATTTAATCCTTAAATCTGATTTTAATCTAACTAAATTATTTAATAATTATTTAACTTAATTAGTAATTATCACTAATAATTTGGGGGTAATTTTGCCATTTAAAAAAATTGGGGATAAGGAATAACCCTTAATTACTATTTCATGCCCTTTTTTGTTTTGTAGCTAGGAGTCCCCAATTATTTTCTAGGGCCCCAATTCAGCCGTGTTTTTTCCCTCCATCTTTCTGTTAAAAGAATCTAATTTATGGGTTTGTTTTCCTTTTTGTAAAATTTGATTTCGGCAGCTCTATGTTGAATTAGTTGAACGAATCGAGTTAGATATTTGATGGAAGGAATTGTTCTGCTGGGAAGAAAAGAATTCAGAGAAGTTCGATCGATGATAATTTACTTATTAGCACCGAAAATGATGCATAAGATGACGGAATTTCAATGGGATAGTCGAGTAGAACAAGTGAAGACTGTGAAGTCAAGTCATAGAAATGGGAAAAGATGGAAAGGAAGGACGAGAGAAATACATGCTTTGACAATATTCAAAAGGTCAACGATAGTCAGGCAAAGGTCAAGGTTTTTGGCAAAATAAAATATGTCAACTGACATCTTTCTAACGGTCTTCGATCAGTCTACGATCCTAATGCATCAACCGCATATTCTTCGATCCAGATCCTAATTTGATTATAAAGGTGAGACCTTTTTACAAAATATCTCAATGAAATATGGATCGAAGAATCTAATTCTTGCTGCTGTAACTTGGACTTTATGGTGTGAGAAGAGGCAATAAAAAAAATCAGCAATGGATGGAGAGGCTTCACACATCAACATTTAGCTTACACCCTACATGTCAGAAGTATTCACAATGAGAAAAGGCGATAAAAATCAAACTACAACGGATGGAGAGGCTCTAGATCAACGTTTCCATATTGTATAATCACACTTAGCTTACAACACCCTCTTTATTTCTAGGGGCGGACCTTCAGAAATTCGAAGGCACCAAATAATTGTATAAGGTATATACCCCATAGTCCGCTGTATTGATTTTTTATCTACACTTTGATTGCGTCAGCTTTCACTTCGCGTGCACCCAAACAAAAACTCTAGAAAATCCGATCAACTAATAACAACTACTATTTTCTTTTTACTACACATACTTTCTCAACTAAACTTCATCCAACATAATCTACTCTTGTATGTTTTCACTATAAATAAGCACTAAACATCAATATGTTAATCCACAACAAACTCACTACACAACATCTCTTATCTCTCTTCAGTTGTTTAAGTAAAAACGTTTTTTCTTTTCTGCAAAGGAAAATCATGGCCTCTTACAAGATTTTCTTCGTGTTGTCTATGATCATTGCAGTATCCTTCATCAATTTCAGCTCAGCTGCTCGTCATCTTTTGCAAGCACCAACAGCACTACCTTCAATTCCTACGATATCGACAATTCCTACAGTTCCTGCAAATCCTACTATTCCTACAATGCCTACTATTCCTGCAATGCCTACTATTCCTACAATTCCCACAGTTACACCACTACCAACTGTATTGCCTACTGTTCCAAACTTCACATTACCTCCTTTGTCCGCAATTCAATCAACAATTTCTTCTTTATTCCCTAATGGAATCCCTTTCCTCACCCCTTCACCTTCTGCAACAACTTCCTCTACTACTAGCCCTTGATTTTGGTTCATATAGTATAGTTGTTTTATACTTACTACTAAAGTGTGTTGTTTTAATTTGTTTGAATACAGAGTGGTGTACGTTTCTAGTAGGTAAGAGTGGATGAGCTGATATTTTCATTCTATTACTGGGTTTGTTCTTATTTATGTAATACTGTGTGCATGGCTTAATATTAATGCTATTAATTAATTGCAAGATTTATGTATTGTGTGCATGGCTTAATATTAGTGCTATTAATTAATTGCGAGATTTATGTATTGTGATCTTATAAATCGAATGCCCGTGTTTCCTTGAAAAGAACTGTCGTCTAAGCAATATACGTTTTGATTCTAGTCTCCACATATATGGAAGTGTTGAGGGCCTTGGTGACCCTAAGCCTAAGAACTTGAGGGGTCCTAAGAGGAACTTCCCTGCTTTGTACGTAGGAGACTATATACGCATGTGCGCAATTTAGACGGTAAAATTTCGACCATGCCTTCCGACTATTGCCTAAACTATGTTTTTCTATATTCAGCATTCTCCTAGTTATTTCCTTTTTTGTTTGTGTTTCTTTTTTCCTTTTTAAGTTTACGTTTCTTTCTATATTTTGCTAGAACTCGGAGCTATATAAACTTATGCCTAGGGGTGGGACTTAGGTTGGTTGGGCGGATTAAAAGGCTTGGCGGAGGCAGATCCGATCTAGGAATCCTTTGCCCAGATTGCCCATCATACCCGTGGAACCCATGGAGGTACTGCCCAAGCCCGCCCAAGTTATATTCCTCGGGTTTCTCGGATTGGCCCAGTTTCACTGGACATACGAGTTTTTTAATATAATAATAACAATTTTTTAGTAATAATAAGATTTAATTGCTCAATTTATCTCAAATTTCCAAATAACTGAAAATTATTTACAATAATATAAACTTTTATCATGTTGAATGATTAATGAGATAAATATAATTTATATTTTCATTATTAAATTTGAAGATACTATCAAAAATTACTCTAAGTAGATAACTATACTAATTATAAAAATAGTTTTATATAGGTATATCATAGTTCTTCGGGTTGGGCGGCTTGATTGGGTTAGAAATATTTGTGTCCATGCTTGACAAATTTAACTGGGTTTATAAATTTTATGCCCAAACTTGCCCAAAGTCTTGAAATATGTTGCCCATGTCCGCCCAATGTTCGGGTTGGGCATGAGTTGGGTGGGTTGACCCAACCCAAGTCCCACCCCTACTTATGCCGTAGAACTAAGTTTATTATCATTCAATTAGTAGAACTAAGTTTATTATTTAAGGTGGTTAATCAAGAAACGGAAACACAAGAAATCGAAAAACCTAAAAGAAATCCTAATGGAAGAAATTGAAAATCCTGTAGAAAAAAAGCTCAAAGAACTTGAAGCTGAACTGATGGAAGTGATTACCAAAGAAAGAAATAGAAGCTGATGGAAGACAATTGTGACGCATGTTCCTACGATTCTTAAGTTGTTAGAACACGATGATGTCTGTCTTTCGGATGGAATCCTTGTGATGTTAACTTTTCTTTTTTAATCTTCAATAGCCATGTGATCATTCTTTGAATCTCTCCTAGTTGTTTTTTCCTGTGACTGAATCTAGTGTTAATCCTATTTGTATTAATTTCACTATATTCCACTGAGCAAAGACCTATTGACCAACATCAGTTCCCTGCAAATGAGCCAAAGAGGGGACTCTTTTGCAGTCTTGCTCTTTAACCCCATTCTTTGAAATCCTTGATTTTTAAGTTGAAATTTGACTTTCAAAATCAAGATAACCATAAGCTAGAATCCCAGGAAATTAGCAGTCACATTGTTCGACTCATCTGATCCATTTGCTATAGATAGAAATCTCTTCTTAACTTTCTCTCAAAAATGTACTCTTGAGGAATAATCACACGTGAGGGGCCATGTTGAGAGAATAGGCTCTTGATAAAGAGAATCATATTAAACTACATTGTCACATTGCTGTAGATCTATTTTCTATAGATGATTCATGAGCTGTTACAACAAGGTTATATGCTTGGCATACAACAGTCATATATATGTACCAGAGATATATGTTTATTACAGAACTGTGATATCTCTGATGAGAAGGATTTGATCATTTGATATTATTATCATATTTAGTTTGTGATGATTTTATACACATTGAAGTTCTCTAAACTGCATATTTATTATGTCTTTCGATGCCCTGATGATGCCATAAGAATCCCAACTGCCACTATAAACATCCATAACATGCTAACAAGCAATACATAGGTTCTTCTCGATGACTTCCTATACTCTCCAAACACAAGTATTCCCCAGAACGTGCTCACAAGTGGAAATGCCTGATTTTGATATATATACAATTAATCAATAAAGATAATATCGTTTCAGAGAAATCAATCAATAAACAAGAAAATGGCGCATAATATCCTTGCTAGAAAGGGCGCGCCTATCCTCCCTTTAGTTTCTTTGGATGCAAAGCAAGTAGGGAGAGATTAACCTGAACAGCATCTGACGCCGCATATCCAGCAGCTTGGCCGCCCATGAACTGGAGGCCATTTCCTAAGCCACAAAGAAGCCCTGCCAAAAGATCCCAATTTCTACCATTCCAATCATTGAGGTAATTCTTAATTGAAGACCGTGGTAGGTTGAATACAGGGTAGTACAGGAAGATAACGTTTAGAACGATAGGCGATAGCAACCACAAAACAAGATACAGAGAAGTAGAAAAATGCAGTGTAGACAGCTAAATGCGGAACCCCTTCTTTCATTGTCCCCCATTGATCATTCGTCGCCAAATTGAATGCTAGCGAGAAAAAGGAGAAGCAAAGCCCAGCAAAAAATGTCATACCCAAGCCGATCAAAGTGTTCTTTCCAAACACCTGCCCATATACATCAAATCCTTAAGAATTTCATTCTGGCCTTTGCAAAAAATCATAGTATAGTGTACGAGAGAGGCCCAAGAAGAAATTATTAGTGTTGTGAAATAACCAACCTTGATTGCCCTATTATTTTCAACCTCTATAAGGAAGCCTGCAGTTCCTACCTCAGCTTTCTCAGCACAAATAGTTCCATCCTCCATATCCTTTTTTGCATCTACAAATATCATTACCATTGACTTTCTGAGTTTTCCAAAGTTCCTAGAAACAGAAATTTCAAAATTATAACATACTGCGAACACTCAAAGAATGGCTCACCTCCGCTATTGGAAGCATCCTTGGACTTTTTCTGATTTACGTAACTACTGAGCTTTGCTTTATTATCAGTTGAATTTGAACAGTGAAGAGCAGATCCAAGACAAACGGCAACTAGAAACATGCAACTCCTGGGAAAAGAATCTCGGCTTTGTTGATTCGATCATCTAAGAAGTAATTCAAACTGGTGCCTGTTTACATTCGTCATTACGTGAAAACTGACTCAGTTTATGCAAAGCATCATTTAAATTATATATGCTTAGGTTTCTTGGGTAGATATATACCTATAACAACTTTTATGCTGGAACAAACGACCTCCGTTACCCAAAGACCCACCATTGCCCAAGCATATTGGTTCGCGAGGTTTCCAACAGTGAGAAGAACCCCACCTGCCGTAGCGAACAAGACGCACTGTAGGTGTAAAATATCGCACACATTGTTATCAGGTGAAATTTTCGTTTTACCATCAAGCGAAGACGAATGCATAAAGCATATCAAAGATGACGTCACAAAGCCACAATAAAAACATGAAGAGTCGTGCGGTAGTGAAGAGCATGTGCGAAAAATACCAATGTGAGCATGCGTCATTAATGCATGTCAGATCCGAAAATAGGGGCTTTATTAACTGTCCTCCACTATGTAAACTCCTATATAAGAAGCCAACCACCATTGTATAGAGGGAGACTTTTCTGTGAGCTGAGATAAGATTTTAAGAGAGAGAGAGAGTTATTTGTTTTCCAAGTTAGGGTTTCTTCATCCCCTCTTTGTATTTTGCTCAAAGTTTTAATAAAAAATCTTAAGCTTTTTCATTATGATTTCTTAGATTGTTTCATTAGATCTTAACAGGGTGTAGTTGTAGGATTTCCTGCACGTACATTTGGGCGCTAAAAATCAGCTTGGATGATATACCTTGTTGGTGAATTTCATTCAAAAAAGACTTAACAATATTCGTACTTTTTCATTTTTTTATCATCGATCATTGAGAGCTCTAGAAATTTAGATCTGAAAAACGTAACCGAAAGTTTTCATCTCTGAAAAATAATTTTCCTTAGTAGGATTTTCGGTTCTTTAAAGAGTACTTTTTCCGTTATCAAGAGAATATATTCTTACAGGAACAAAAGATGGTGAGAAAAGAATCTGCAGGAGAAAACGTGACACCAATTAGGAGAAGCAGGAGAATTGCAGGACGAAGAAGAAGAGAAATCGCTGAATCATCAAGGATGGGCGAAAGAAACAACCAACATCGACAAGTTAGATCCCAGATCCAGCAGGTGCAAGAGGAAAACAACCGCAGGAACTACGATGAGGTAAGCGTTCATACCACATATACAGATACAACGGAAGAGGACGAGCAAAGAACTGTGGAAGAAGGACCAGTCTCCACACAAAGAACTGTGGAAGAAGGACCACATATATAGAGCAACTCAAGCAAAGATTAGATGAAGAAGGAAGGAGAGAAGAAGAAGCGCGTGCGAACTTGACGCGTCAGAATGATGAGCTAAGAGAAGAAAATCAAAGATTACAAGAGCAGAGGTCATGGACCACATCAAGGACAACGCGTGCGAGCTCAAGATCAAGAAAAAGTAGGAGTACTTCCAAGAAAAGTCGATCTGATCGCAGAAATGACGCACAAGAGCAACTTTTGAATAACAACTATGTTGAGCATTTTCATGTAGGTGATAACATGAAGGAAGAACGCGGTCACCATCGCATGGAGCAACCACCAGTGGATTATAGGTACCAACAAAAAGGGGATATCCACGTAGGAATAATCAACATGGTCAGCAGGGCGAAAATGATCGCATGGACTATGAACAAGAGGAGGAGACTGATGAAGAACATGGAAGGATAATACTACAAGGAAGAGAAATGTTGAGGAACAACCGCGAACGAGACCGCGCTGAAGAGGAAGAAAGGAATAACTCCGCACAGGTACACACCAGGAATGAGCGAGAAAGACGCAGAAGAAGAAGAGAAGACGTAGAAGAGCGAGAAGTTCAAGAAGCAATACAACAAAATAGGCATGAAAACAGATTGAGATAAGCAAAGTTGAAAAGACCCATGTAGCTGGATCAAGTGATGAATGAAACAATTCCAGGAGAGCTAGCAAAAGTAAGATCAATGATGACGGCGAGAAGAGACGCAGGAAGGAGACAACTAGATGAGGCAATTGAAGAAGCGGGAAAAACGCCGTTTACAAGACAAATACAACTAGCCGTAGTACCAGCTAATGCACTTTACCAGTATTCACTAACATCTTTGATGGAAGTACATGTGCAGTGCAGCATATAAGAGCATACATCAAATCTCTATTACAGTGGGAGTAAAATGATGCGGTACTATGTAAGTATTTTCCTGCGAGCTTAACAGGAGAGGGCTTGCAATGGTTTGAAGGATTACCCATAGGAACCATCAGATCATTCCATCAACTACAAAGCATCTTCCTGGGACAATATATCAACAATAACATGCTACGACCAGGGATAGAGAAGGTATTCAGCTTAAAGAGGAGGATCAACGAAAGCTTACGCACACTAACAACGTGGTGGAGAACCATGTCCAGCTAAATGGCAGGGAGAGTATATGAAAGAAATTTCATATTGGCCTTCATTAACGCACTTTTTCCAACATATTTGTTATATACGCCGATACGGGCGGAACTGCGCGAGTGTCAAGAAGAATATATAGCTCTTGAGGAATAGCAAAGGGATCGCAAGCTTACTACCAAGGACTACAAACGCAATCGCAAGTACTTCGCATGGAAGTCAATAAAAGACAGTAGCAGATGAACAACAAAAATAAGTAGCGATGAGTAGCAGAGACCAAGAAATATATGAAAAAGAGTACAAAGAAAGACAATACTGGAGGAAACAACAAGATAGCAAGGTTCGATAATCAGGGAGAAGGTTATAGTGGATAGAAAAGGTATTACAATCAGGGATCAGGTGGAAGCAACAGAGTTAACTAAGAAATCAGAATGCCGCCCCTTAACACAAAACGAGAAGATCTGGGAGGCAATAATACTACTAGAAATAGATATCAACACCACCAAATCTTGGACAAGAACCACCGTCGGGATGGAAGAGCCAAGAGTTCTGCATCTATCATCGCTTCCATGGCCAAAACATCAATGAATGTAGAAATGTAAAAATAATTATACAAAGAATGATCGATAAATGAAAATGGAATCACTTTCTAGCCGCACGACAGCAGAATCTTCCACCACCACCACCACTAGAAGGACAGATGCAAGGATCGGAAAAAGGAAAAAGTACATTTCAGATTGAAGGAAAAAGAAAACCAAACCTTATCTCTTTATCTCTTCTTAACTTTTCTGTCTCTCTCTCTCTCTCTCAACTCATTCTCTTAAATTTTTCCTCTATCATAACAATTAGTTGCTTGTGGATCAAAATTTTAGTATTAGGTTTTGCGTCCTCTTCTTGTCTATCACAACAACATCAGATCTTGAAGTTTTTTTCTGAATGGGTGAAAATAAGGCGATGAAGATCTTGAATGACAACTGAAAACGAAGATTCATCTACCAAAACTGAATCGAAAGATAAATATCATATCACTGTATGCTCAATCGATTAACTCATCTATCTCAAATTGAAATTTCAGAAGAAAAAAAATCGATGCTAGTAAACCTAAAATCTTCGATTTAAACTCAATTTTCTCTTTTTTGATTCATTATCAGTTTGTGCATTTGTTCATTTTTTAAGTTTATTCTTTAATTTTCTTGTTCTTGTTTACTGCTTGTGTGTATTCTCTTTTTATTTAGGCACCAAAGAAATAGAAAGCTCCGCCACATCTTCAAATCTAGCTAAATATGGTGGTCGTAAACAAAAGGAGATCAATTCATGATCCTCGAACTTAAATCTATATTGGGTTCTTGTTTTATGTTGAATTTAAGTTATTTATTCGATAATGAGTTGTTTGTTTTTGTGATTTGTGCAGAATTAGAGAAAAAGGAGAAGGTTAACAACATGCTCTTGTTTGATTGAGCTAGGGTTTAATATGTGATTTTCTTTGTAAGATCATTACTTCAGCTGGTTTTGTAAATATTATGCGTTTTCTGTTTGATAAATATGGGTTTTGTTCTGTTACTAGATTATGGTTCTTGTGTTGGAACTGTGCGTTGTTATGGTTTTGATTAAATGTTTTTTTTTTTGTTGCATTGGTTTCTTTCAATGTTGCGCAATTATAACAATCTTTAGTTCACTGCTTTTCAGTTGTTTTTTGGTTGACAGATTCACCATTTTTTTTTGAGATTTGTAGAAAGTTGAAGAGAAAAATCTTCTGATGTAGATAGCTGACATCTGCCAGTCTCCACACAAATCTAAACAGAAATAAAGTGTGATTTTGATGTATTTTTTGTTATAGTTTGAAAATTTGTGTAGTTGGATTGTTGATACAGCGCATAAATATGGCAAAGTATGCATTGGCATTAATGGGTCATGCTTTTGATCATTCCATGGGTAAGCAAAGCCTTTTCCATCCTATTTCAGTTTGCTAGCTTGATTTTTGGGCGTCTAGTATTGGAGATTCTTCTTAAACTTGTTTCGTGTTGTACATTTTCATGAGGATCCATGAGAGCGTACAAATTCGCTGTGATGGTACTACCTGAAAGGTTAGTAACTTAATCAAAATAAGCTTGTAATGTTCGCAGCTAGTCCTTTAGCTTGTAAAAAAATTATATTCTGCCAAGAGATGTACTGATATGATGCAAAGTGGCAAAGCCATCTAGTTTAGTTTGGTTAATGGGTAATTTCACCCTGAGTTAATCTTTTCTAAGTTATTTTCTCAACACAAGTTCAGAATATTGAAATTGTTTTTCTTCTGCAGATTGGTAGCCAAATGTTACTGTTGCACACTAAGAAAAGCCTCCTGAATGAAGGGAAGCCATTGATTTGGACATTCACTACAAGAAGGTGAGTGGATGTGGTTCTTTAAGTTCATACTTTTAGCAAGATAAGTTTGTTGCAATATTTCTAAACAGGTTCTAGAATGATTTACACTTCAAAACATAGCAAGACTGTTATATTGGCCTAACAAATCGACTAATAGTTGTTACTCAAATAGATTCTTGGGAACTCACCCCCACTTTTTGCATCTCGGGTGATGATTCTGACGAATAGTATAAATGATCTTATTCATGCTTCTGATATTTTGCAAATGGTACTCATCCTTAATGGTTGCTGGTTTATTTGGATTATTAGTTGCCTGGTGTGCTGCCAGTCCACAGAAACTTAGTTTTTTACCCAAGTGCCCAAGCATACATTATTTATCAATGGTAACAGATGCAGCTATGGATCTCCGTACGAGTGTCAACTGGAAAGTCTACTGAGTAAGGATCTCAATTTGTGAAGTTTGCGGATTTTCTGCTAAGACTTGTATCAATTCACTGTGTATGTTTTGGGTCAGGTCTCAATTTCTTGATGAGTTATGGACTGGATATTTTACATACGCAAAGTAGTTGCAGTTCATATTTTATGTGTAGTTGTAGGTGGTGCTCGAGTAGATTCCTTGTCTCTTTTCCTATTTTTTTACCGTTCTTAATTGTTATAGTCTTGGTTTTGTTTGCAGCTTAGGGATGGCTTAATGGACTTTATTTGAGCTAGTTTTTCAGAAGATGAAGGAATAGATGGTGAAATCTTCATGTGTTGAAACTTTATGGTTATAAATCTTGTAATACATAGGTTAAGTTTTTCTAACATATTGTTAGAAGTTTTTCAGACTTGATTAGATGTAGAGTTCTGCACCATTTATAATGCTGGACAGTTCCCATAAAATCGTTACACCTATTACATAATTTGTTCGACTAGCATAAACCTTAACCTTGCTAGGAGAGATATGGTCATCCTTAATGCTCATTGTTGTTTTTATTGTTGTTGCAGGGAACAATTGAGCATGCAGCATACCATGATGTATCCTTTATTTTTCCATTGTTGTTGACTAGTGATATTGTGGCCATATATGTGAAGATATGCTTCGCTTGAAGTATCTTTAATTTTGTATTGAAGACCTTTTGTCAGATTTCAAGTGGAAGATTACTTCTTCACTAAGGAGGATGAAGTTGTTGCTGGAAGTGCTCTTGCAGACATGATATTCAGAGAAACCAATCTATACTAGTGTCGCTGGAAGTGCTCTTGTACAATTGAAATTAGCGAGCGTATTTTCAATGTTTTAATACATATAACTGGGGTAGTATTTAGATGTTGAGGTTGCAAACTGAATCCACCTTTTAATATAAATGTTAACTTTGTTTTCATATATTAATTTTAGTTTTAATTTTGATCTCAGTTCCAATGTTAGTTTAAAATTGAGCTGAATCAGCCTAATGATTCAGCTGAATCAAATCAATTTTTTTTGTAAAATTATGAATATAAACCACTGTGTCTATCAGAGTCTTGTCAATACAATGAATATACTGATGAAAGAAGTAGTTTTTTTAAAGAATTCAACCTTTCCCAGACACGGTCGTTTTGGAAAAAACCACTTCCAGATTCCAACTGATGAACATAGTCGTTTTTAAAGATATTACATTTTGTCTTGGCAGTGGTTTAACTTCCATTTTCCACTAGTGATATGCAAGGGATAATGAAGGCAAAGAGATATTCAACTTAGAAAAATTGTCAAAACTTAAAGATTGGCAAAAGCAACCAATCACATTCAGTGCTGAGGAAGTGCCAGGAAGAGGCGAATTGCACGAAAGTCCATTGGTTGTCAAGCTGGAAATAATACCAAAATTGAGAAGAGAAAAAGAAGAAGAAGACAATGATACCGACACATGGGCAATAAATACTTATTTAATTGACTCTGGCAGGTCAGTAGATATTCTGTTTTATCATGCGTACAAGACCATGGGCGGTAAAGATGAAGATCTCATCCCATCAACATATAAAATTTATGGGTTTAGTGGGTCAGCTAACAAACCAAAAGGGGAAGTCACCATGCGGATCCCCCTCAAAACCATAACCACCGAAATCACATTTTGCGTTGTTGATGTGGAGTCTCCTTATAATGCTTTGATAGGCATACCTTGGTTACATAACATTGTGGGAGTAGCATCTACTTATCATCAATGCATCAAGTTTCCACTACCAGGGGGTGTCGGTGTAATTAGGGGGGATACTGCATAGGCAAAGATCTGCAGTGGAATAGATGTTGAAAAAAGCGAAAGCCGTGCGACCAGGTGAGATCAACACGACACATTGTAGTCATGTCTTGACCTTGGGGTTTAAAATGAAGAGCTTACCTGAAACATGGGATACTTTCTGAAGAACACTAATGAAAAAAGCGTCAGTGTTCTGATAATAAGGCACTATCCTCATCCAACGTTCTAGACGAAGATCTGAAACTTCCATTTCCGAAGTACCAGTTGGACTCGCAGTGATCTTACACTTCTCGGTGACATGATTAGAAACTGCATTACAGACATTTTGACGTTTCTCCTCCACATTCTCCATCTGATTGTCATTTACAGGAGGAACTACATTTTCATCTAAACCTGAAGGAACCATTGTCTCGGCACCAGAGATTTAACCAGAAGATGCTTAGTCGCAGTGGCAGTTCTACGGTACGTAGACACATCTTTGTAAAAAGATAACCCTACACCCTTATCACGGACCTGCTATACAAATGTCAATTAAATGACGTTATATACCTCATACACAATAGTATCAGTTATATCGCTACATTAATCATCCAGGAATCTCTATCTAGAAGTGTACATGAATAACAACCATAGATATCAGAATATCAAAGGTTGAGTATACCATTCTTCTACCCACTTTAAGCAAAGCAGTACCTGCAATGAACTACATGAATAAGTTTGGGGAATTGATAAATATTTATGCTCTTAAAATGCAAGTCCTAATTTCAGAAGTACTGCAACCGTAAAGAAGAGATCAAATGACACTTAATAGTTCATAGAAATCAAGCTCAAGTTTAAAAGATAATCTACATCATGTCATTGCAATTGAGTACAATTTTCATTCAAAAACAAGCATTATAAGCTAAACAAAGGTAAGGATTGATGTACACTTATCTCCTTGTGCAGTTTGTCGATCAACAGATGTTTCATAGCTGCATGTTCTTGTTATGCTATGAGAAACCAGCTTAGAGTTGAAAATGATTTTGAAATGTACTGTTGTAGAGCATAGTAGACAACAGGACTTGTATCTCAACAGTGAATATAGGAACAACAAAGTTCAAGCAAAATCACTAAGAAGAAAATTAACGTCCTGTAATGGCAGCTGACATTCAGATAATGAACACTAATTAAAAGAAAATATCAACTAGTATGCTTACCTATATGCAAAGAGAAAAAACATGCTTCAGTGTAGGAAAGATTACTACAACATCACAGTCCAAGGTACCCCATCCTGTCAAAGCTAACTCCCCATCACAAGAATTCATAAGACATACCAGTGAGCAGTGATTTTCTTCCTTGTTCATCCTTGGACCTCGATGCACTGTTTCATCACCACCACAACACCATCAATCATAGTTACCTGAACAAGATCTAGTAGCATAGATTTTGAGAAGAAGTAAAGCGCTAATTAAATGAGTCTTATCACCTCAAACCTTTGACTCATTAGCTGCATTCACAGTCGATTCCAAGACCTGAATCTCCCAAAACATAAACAGAAAAAATATTTCAGAGATCGAATATAAATAAATTACACATACTTAACCAATCAAATATAAATAAATTACAGTGAATGGAACATTAGGGTCGACTCATCTAAAATAAAAAAGCACTAGATAGAGAAAAAATGGTGGATTCAAGACAAAGTGGTGGTCAGGATGACAAAGATTAAACACCTGAAACAATTTTCAGCTGAACAAAAAATTAGATCGGCAAGATTGAAAATTATAAAAATTTACCTAACCAGAATTGATTCAACGGGTAGTAGATTTTAAGATGGACTGAATTCATATATGAACCTAGATTTTCGGTCATAGTTATAGATTAAAAGATGGATCAAATTTCTGTCCGAAACCCTAGAAAAATTGTGACAAAAAATTTCAAAAATTTTAACTCTCAAAATATAGACTAGGATTTTAATCTCAAAAGATAGCTAAGATGGGATATCTAAAGATCTGTGCTCTAATCATAAATCAGACACGAAAATAGATATGAAAGCAAAGAAATTAGGTTTTCGAACTAGAAAGGAATTTTTCTGATACCGATTTTAAATGAAAGATTCATCTATCATTTGCTCCGGTGATATACTAAACTCTGTATTGAACTTAAGAATATTTTTCAACCATGAGAGAAGAGGATGAGATAGAGCATGAGAAGGTCTAATCTTCTTCGATAATAATCGATAATAAAAGCGATAGAGAACCGAGTCAGTTTTGAAGCAGACTCCCGAGTATCTGAATAGGCTGACTAGTGAGTCAGTTTAGAAGTGTGGGCAGCAAAACTAACGAGTGGCACATGTGGAAATCTAATCTGTTACTAATGGCAACAAAGCAAAACAGTTGCGAGTTTTATAACTGAGGAAAACTGTTGCTAAATGTTTGCAACCGCAATTCGCAACAGAAATTTCGCAACTTGGGCTAAGCTGTTGCAAAATCTAGTAACTAATCCTTGAATTTGGTGTAGTGCTAGTAACAAAGGGAAAGGATAAAGGAATAATGGATCATGACAGTGCTGAAGCGGCCTTATCAAAAGGCAAAAGGATCAAATTCGCAGAGAAAAGGGGAGAGGCAGTTGGTACAAATCGAATTCACAATCAGACCTGCGATGGACAACATATTAAACAGAGAACTACTGGAAATGTAGTGTGTGAGTTAATGAATGAAGAGGGAAAAGACATAAATGACGTGCTTGATCAACAATGGGAGCGGTACAAGAAGAAATACCACAATTAAGTCATGCAAAGACAATCGCATACAATGAAGATTATCATTACGCGAATCTAATAAAGAGATACAGAATACAAGTAGCAGACAGCTTATTTTAAGATGAACAATCTTTAAAATAATTATTATGTACGCGAATAAATGAAGAAACAAGAAATCTACGATGTACGAATTCGAGCTATGAATGAAAATGAATTTTTTTTATTTCTTCAATAATTGAATACTCCATAAAAGGATACAGGTAGAAGAACGATGCAATATTAAGACCTCATAATAAGACCTTAATAGGAGGCAACAAAAATTAAAACCTGTAATTAGGGAGGCTAGGCATCCAGTTGCGGTGTGCACCCTAGTTCGCGTAATCGTAAGAGGCAATAATAAAACCTAACGTGCGTCATAATTGGGGAAAACCTAGACAGCATGGCTCGGGCGAGAGCTACACCAAGTCTGAAACCTGAGTCATGGATATTTGGGGCGAAAAAAAAGCCTATCCGGCAGAGACTCCTTATTCGAAAGACAAGAGTGTGTAAATGTAGTGTGTGAGTGTCGGGGGCCGCGGAGTATGGAAACTCGATCAGGGCGCCGGGGTACACGGTTGAGCCAAGAGTTCCGGGGGCGTCTGGAGCGTACCTCGCCATTCTTGGAAAGTCCTGACTATGATACACTCGGTCCTCAAGAAACCCTACTTACGGTGCGGTCTCGCAACCATAAGCCATATCGGCAGAGGGACAAGAGGTTGCGAAAACAACTGATTGTTGCATCACCGGATGGGAGGAGCCCACCCTAACCCGGTAGGGGTAAGCTTCCTTGAAGGGGCAGTCAGGGGGAATATAAGGACGACACTCTCCATTAGGGAGCTGAATTGTGTCAAAAGACATCAGTATCATGGGATTATGACTCAAAAGAGAGTGTAGATCTGTCATATTAGCGCGTCAATATATCCCGCAGAAGCAATAATACGAAAGATGATAAGACAAGATCAATAGATCGTTACATGAAAGTGTAAAGACCGCCTGCGATTTTACCGCCCGACCAAAAAGAATACCTGGGGAAAGAATAAGACCTATCAACAAGGGAGGCTGATTAAGACCTCTACTTAAAGAGGATCAATAAGACCTCAGATGAAACATAAAAGACCAATCATGCGGTGATAGAATAGAAACATTACTAATATTATTTTGCAGAAAAACAAAACCTCACAAAAATAAACAACAGCAGCGCGAAGGAGATAGCTGAGGCAAAAGAAGAAAGAAGGAATAACATAAAAAGAAGAACAATTCAGGTATGACAAATGTAAAATATAACTTCAATGGCGCGAATATCAACGCACAAACAACATGAATAACTGTCTGCATTATAAAGATCGCACTTATAGATATGATTTTAAATCTTGATAAGTTTATCAATATTAATCATTTAAGGCGAATAACAGACGTAAGAATGGGAATAAAAATATCAAAATGAAATGTTATTCGCCTTAACATGATAGACTTAAGCCTTAATATGATAAGCTTATGCAATATGTTATCATTGGATTAATACTAATTACTAGAAGAGATAGTTTTTTTCTTTCGACTAATGATTATATGCAGAGTAGAGACACACAGGAAAAGGAAGAAACGGAATATACATTAAAAAACAACTTCTAAAATTTAGGGAACATCAAACATACAAAAAGGTGAAAAGTATAGTACAAGAGGCAGATAAGGTTTTTACAAGTAAGAATGAAGAAAATTCTTCAGATAAAGCAGTTATTTCCCACCCAAGTCATCTCCCCCAGCCTCAGAACCACTGTCCTCCTCATTAATTTCTTCATATTCATCAAACTCTGCTTCACTATCAGAGATGTCAGAGCCTTCTTCATTAGGAGGAACTTCAAAGAAATTATAGTTTGACAAAGGAATGTTGTTATCAGTGCAGACTTTCTTGATAGGCGCATCACGAACGCGAAGCGCATCCGTACTCAACTTAGAAACAGTGACAGTCATCTTTTTCTTGAGCCTGCGGTACTTAGAATCACGAGCGGAAGATTTCGCTTTCAGACTTTCAATCTCCTCAAGATACTTCTTCTCAGCATCTGCGAAGGAAAATGAAAAGGTCAAAGTCGCATAAGAATTATTATTAGGGAATTACAAAGGAATAAGAATTATAAACAACATTATTCCCTGAGAGGATAGTCTTAACCAATGACGCTTGGTCAGATTCTACACTAAAATTTGTGTCTAAGCCAGTTCTAGCATTGTCAATCACCCTAGCAGCCCAACCAAACTCAGCGTTACTCTCTATAAGCATTCGAGAACGAATTATATTCTCTCGATCAATTAAAGCATCCCTTTCGCTTATATCTTGATCTTTAAAGTTTCAGCACCCTTAAGGACTGCGTTATCCTTCTCAATAATAAAAGCGTTCTTTTTCGCTTCCAAATTTTTAATTGTCTCCTTATCATTATGGAGGCGGCGTTGAAAACCGTTATTTACAGATAACATGGACCTATTTTCGTGCTTAAGTATCTCATATTTCGACCTTAGTTCCTCCAAACCAAGATTCTCTAACCATCATTGGAAAAATTATTGAATGAAGAGTTAAGGATCTCTAGGAGAACCTCCTCGTCATCAGGGTGATTAGACGCTTCATCAGTCAAATTGTAAATTTCTTCGAACACAAGCAATTAAGGGAAGAAAAACATAATGCGAAGAAATTTAAACAAGAAGGAGCGAAAAATACGTACCTATTAGCTGATTGTTTCTATCACGAAGTTCAACCACTCTATTTTTATAAGTGGAAAGTTCATCGCTGAATTTTTGAATCTCAGTCTCGAGATTGCGAACTTTCCTATGCAAATCATTGGTGACTGCATAGGAAACGCGAGCGTTCTATATAAACGAAGAGAATGAGAAAAAATGAGTGAGATATGAAACTTTATTGAAACCAAACGCACAAGAAGAAAACTCACCAAAGACCCAAGCGCAAATTAAAAATTTGGAGTCAAAGCAGAGGCTCCTTGCAATGACTCATGACTCAAAGAGAGAGCATCCCAAATTCTAGCAACCGCATCACATGTGCGAGTTAGTCCTTCATCATTAACAGAAGCTAATGAGTTCGAAAAGATACTCGAAAAATCCTCCATAGCAGATGTAGATGCAGAGTCATTAATAGGAAGAGAAGTGTCGACATGAACAGGCGATTCTAAAAGAGTTGAAGAAGATGCTTTTCTTTTCTTAGAGGTTCTATTCGCAGAAGACTTGGAGACGACTATCTTACACGTAGCTTTTACTTTTAAAGAAGCATTCTCATTCATCAAAGAAGGATCTCCATTATCAGAACCACTAGCATCTCCAGCTTCAACCTTCGCACAAAGAAAGAGATAAGAAATTAAGGCAACAATATTGTTAAAATTTAAAGGAAGGTATTTCTTACTCCATCAGTGAGCGAATGTTACGCTTACAATGTAGTCTGCTTCCCAGTCAACTTAAAATTATTCCTCAGCTTGGAAATCTGAAATCAAGGAAGGTAGTGAGGAAGGAATAGGGAATAAGATGAACGAGCGAAGTCAAGAGAAACATACCACATCATCCCTTTCAGGCCACCTGTACTTCCAGGGGTTGTAAAGGGAAAACCCCTCAGGAAGCGGATTGATCGAACCATCAACACCCTTACCAGTAATGTAGGGACCCTCAAGAATAAAAGGGTACTCCACCCAACGATCATCATTTGATTTACTAGGGGACTATTGGAGGAGTCATGAAAATCAACATCCCGCATGATCCTCTCTTTTTCTGCGAGACCATCCTTTATCATCAAACGAATGCCCCAGCGGTGTGATTCATTCTTCACGATGACCACCTCATATTGGAGAAAGAAGTTCTCAACTGTATATTCTGCAGGGACAATTTCTTTATGTGCATGTTTCGTATTCCTTACTTCCTCTGGGTAAGAAGATTCTAACCCTGCCGCACGAAGAGCGTACTCCATCATTATCTAGATACAGTCACCACTCAGTTGGAACACCCCACACGAAAACCTCGCGTCAGAAAGAAGCTCATAAAAAAGAGGGGTTTGAGGGTTATAAAGAGGAATGGGAAGGCCAGCTGAGAGATGACCGAGCGAAAAAATGATTTTATGATCATTCTAATACTCGAGTGAAAACCACTTTAGGTCCGAGCGAAGTAACAGGCTATGATCAGGGGGAATTGATAATGTAAAACCCCTACATTCGAAATCTTTTTTTATTTTCTCAAATTCCTTAACATTCTTCCAGCCGGGCTTGAGTGGCATATTTATAATGGGGATAATCTACGGAAAAAATCCAAACAATTTAATCGAGATAATCAGAATGATCAGGAAGATGATGAAGAATAAAAGCTAAAAGGGGTGAGAAAGAGATGGATGATATAACTGAAAGAATGCGAAATAGATAGTAGTAAAGAGGAAGAATCAAAAGAATGGATTGAAAGAAATGAATGGCAGCAGCAGAAAGCAAAAATTGCATAGGAAAGAAGAACTTGAAGAAGAGAAGTAAAAAGAAGAAAAGGAAAGCGTATGGCAGTAAATAAAGGATTTTATCACGGTTCCCAAGATATTTCTCTCAAATCAGTACATTGATTAGAAACGGACTGCTATGAATAGGTGGTTAACAGAGGCGTGTCAAATTGTAAGTGGAGGAGATAACACGTGTAGGCTGCCATGACGAGATTCCGGAAAAAGTTACAACTAAAAGGAACACGAAAAGATGCAGGGGTGCGGTAAAAAAATTTCAAAGAGATTTCTCTTACCGCTCCTTATTCCACAAAGAGCGATGCGAAAAGAGGCAAAATGTAGGTGGAAAATATCGCACACCTTGTTATCAGGCGAAATAGTCGTTTTACCGTCAAGCGAAGACGAACGCATAATGCATATCAAAGATGACGTCGCAAATCCACACTAAAAGAATGACGAGTCGTGCGCTAGTGAAGAGCACGTGCGAAAAATACCAATGCGAGCGTGCGTCAACGCACGTCAGATCCGAAAATAGGGGTTTTATTAGCTGTGCTCCACTATGTAAACCCTCATATAAGGAGCCAACCACCATTGTATAGAGGGAGACTTTTCTGTGAGCTGAGATAAGATTTTAAGAGAGAGAGAGTTATTTGTTTTCCAAGTTAGGGTTTCTTCATCCTATCTTTGCATTTGCTCAAAGTTTTAATAAATGATCTTAAGCTTTTTCCTTATGATTTCTTAGATTGTTTCACTAGATCTTAACAGGGTGTAGTTGTAGGATTTCGTGGGACTACATGCACGGCCAATTGTCCTGCACGAGTTAAAAATCCGTGATTAAGGAAAACTGGTTTAAGTAAACTACGATTAAACGTTATTTAAGAATCAAATGGAGATGATTGTGCATCAGATTAATTAGATTATAAAATGGAATGAAAGTAGTATCGCATAACAATTACATATAATCTGAAACTCGCTCTCTGGCATGACTATTCTATGCTACAATAGGAATTAGATGAAAGACTTTGATAAATTGAACCACATACACAGCTTAGTACTTACTTGATAAAGCTGAGTGATGAAATTTGGCATATTCAGCTGGCTATCACCGATTTGACCAAATGTTAGTGCAATTAATACAGCAGCTAAGAGATTTGTAATGGAGTAATCAAGGTAAGTATGCTGTGGAAGCCTACCCTTTCTCTCTGAAAGAGCAATAATAGCAGGCCATGTACCTAAGAAGGATAGAGCAAGCAACATAGATCCTATGGCCCCCCATTTACTCTCAACTCCATACATCTTGAGCCTCAGTAGTATCAAACCAAAATCTCTCAACTGATGAATGAGAAGAAATGTTGAGGAAAGTTTGATGAAAACACCACTTGCCTAATATGCTAATAGGAACAACTTTCATAAAGAAAGTCAGGTTTATAGAATAACTAGCACTATATGCACATGACGAGAAGATTCATACACCAGACAACATCTAAAATTCCAGCTTGCTTTATAGTATATAGTAATGCCGTAATGGCTATTTCATTAAGTCAAATGATGCTGTAACTTCAATAATTGAGAATCTCAACAGCATAATGATTAATGACTAATTTAGAAGTTCTTTACAAAAATACAACTCACTGTCTCTGCTGAAAACAAATGAAAGTCGAATTAGGAGGTAAGTCAAGGTAGTCGAAGTTGAAACAGCTCCAGACTTTTTGAAGGTTGTTTATATGATGGATTAAGGAAGACCGGGATCTATTGAAACACTAAATCTAATTGAGTTTTCGAAGTTGTGAAAGTTTATTCATTCTGAACTATTGAATTAATTCCACATGGGAGTGAGAATCACTTTGAAATGCACATGACTAGGAAATTAACTTTTATCTACTAGTTTCTCCTTCTGGAATGAAAATCAAAAGTCTCCCCTTTGATTCATAGTTTCTCAATCTTCTCCTTTAGTTTAAATAGACAAACCCTAAAACAATGATGCTTCATCGATGAGTGATTTCGCATTTTATTTGTTCTTTATGCATCTTTGGTTACAAATGATGCTTTTGAGTATTTTTGGTTTTTCTTTTGGGCGCTTGGCTAGCCAGCACCCTTTGCCTTTGTTTTGTTAATAAATTCGGGTTTAACCAAAAAAAAAGAGACAAACCCTAAAAAACAACCGCAAAACCTTGGTAGACCTATAGAATGATGTCCGGGATGATGATGATTAACGTGGCTTATCATTGTTTTCAAGACACGCAACACAAAGATAACTTTTAAACTCCAAAAGACTATAACCAACTACGGAACAATCATGCTCATTCATTCATTGATATTGTCGTCGGGGTCGAGTCAAACTACATTCAGCTGGGAGTCGAATGAACTGAATTTTCTCGTTGTATATGTCAAATAAAAGGAACATTTTGATCCTATCACTACTATTAACTATCTGGTTACATAATAGGGGTGTGTTTCAGGTTATATCTTTAGATCAATTTTCTATTAGTTGGAGGGAAGTTTTGTTCCAACCATGAAAATCTCTTGGAGTGAATGCACAACCAATTATTATTGTTAACCAGGGCGTTTTTCTAGTGATCTTGGTATAGAGTTTGATTACATCATGCGTGACTGAGTTGCAACGAATTTAGGAGTATTTAAAAGCTGCCATTTTTGAATTGGACTTCGTTCAAATCTTATGACAGAAGTATCTTGTTAGTTAGTGATTTCAAAACCCGGTCATTGCAAAACAAAAACAAAAAAGACAGAGACGGCCGTCATTTTTTACTATATAACATTAACATGCACCAACAGGTGACATGTAGGGGTGTACTTGTCATGACGCATGCCCAATGTCCATGCGTATTGACATATGAGAAATGGTGATTGCACGTAGCAGTGGGCATCCAGATGACATGACTCCTTCGTTACAGTATCTGTTTTTATCTTATTAATAGATAGAGCGGCACCAATATGCAAATCGTAGCTCCACACTGAAGGCTTAGTAAACCTAAGAATACTAGAAAAAAATGGATTCAACTAGTCAAGAGCTGAAAACTAATGAGTTGATGCAAGCTCAGACTCAACTTTATATGCATGCGTTGAGTTTTGCAAAAAGCATGGCTATCAAGTGTGTTGTTGAATTAGGCATTCCCAACATAATCCACAGCCATGGAAAACCCATGCCTCTCTGTAGCCTCGTTGATGCTCTTTCTCTACCACCAACCAAAACGGAATCTTTGAGTCGCCTAATGCGTTTAATGGTTTATTCGGGCATATTTTCTACAGAAAGCCTTGACAAAATCAAGAAGACAAGGGATATATACTGACAGCAACTTCAAAGCTTTTGATAAATACCACCAAGACGACGTCATCTGCTGTTATCTTTTTGATCGATCCTTTCACGATGTTACCTTTTTATTTCTTAAGCGCATGGTTTCGAGGGAGTGGCTCCACACCACTCGAGGCTGCTCATGGTATGACCATATGGAATGCGTTGGAGCAAAACCCTGAGATACGAATGACGTTCCATGATGCCATGGCTGGTGACTCCGGCTTGTTGATGAGTGTAATTGTCAATGAGGGTAAGAGGGTCTTTGAAAATTTAAAGTCATTGGTTGATGTAGGAGGTGGGACTGGAGCTACAGATCAAGCCCTTTTTGAAGCTTTCCCAAATCTGGAATGCATGGTTCTGGATCTCCCAAATGTGATTGGAAACTTACCAGGGATTACCAACATAGTCTTCATCGGTGGCGACATGTTCGATTCCGTCCCTCGTGCAGATCCAGTTCTAATAAAGGTACGTAATAACATGGATATACACTATTACTAATTTACATTTGTTTATATAAGCTATCTTATTACTCTCGTGGTTATTCTTGGCAGACTATTCTTCATGACTGGAATGATATGGACTGTGTTAAAATACTTCAGAAATGCAGAGAAGCTATTCCATCAAGACAAGAGGGAGGAAAGGTGATAATAATAGACACCGTGATGAATGAAGATTACATTGAAAATAAACAAAAACAAGATTCGATTACTGAGACTCAACTACTTCTCGACATTGCAGTGATGGGTGGACCTGGTGGTAAAGAGAGAACTGAGAAAGAATGGGAAAAGCTATTTCTTGAGTCAGATTTTTCCGGCTACAAGATAATATGCACTTTAGGATTTAGGTCTCTCATTGAGGTTTATCCCTAATATCTTCTCCAAAGAAGCATGTACGTGATAGACGTTCTTGAGCACAAAACAACACCAGTTTCCTTGGCGAACAAACAAAATAATGCATCAATAAATGATAATAAATGTTGTGGTATTGTAAATTACTGTGTTGAATAAAGTGTGTAACAGAGCTGCAGACTACTCTAATTATGTACACTCGTTGTGTCTGGTGGGAGTATGAGTATTCTCCTCCTTTCATGTATCATCCAGATTTACAACTCTAGTTTGAACTAAAGAAGTTTACATTCTTAGACTATCCGACTCTAGTTGATGAAGAAGGATAAGGATCTTTGTCGCATATACATACAAATCTTGTATTCCAAAACGAATAATATTTTTCTAAAAGCTTGTCACTTCTAGCTAATGTTCTAGGCATGCATGTCAAACACTAGTCGATGGAAGAATATATCCCATCCGGACATGACTGAAGAGAACGTGTTTCATCTGAAATACCATCCAGGTGACAGCACTACTCAAAGCTCATTTAGATTCGTTGTACAATAAAGCAAATCAAAGTTACCCTAGCTTGTTGGTAAATACGTGTGTATCAACTTATCATATTGCCGTATTGGACACCAGTTTGGCACAAATTGGTAGCCGTTTACAAAGAACTGGGCCTCGCTTTTGCCTTAGGTACGGATAGAGTAATGCACAAAGTATGCATAAATTGAACCTTTTTTTTTTTGTAATGCAGTCATTTTCTTCTTTAGAATGAACGAATTACTAAGATCAAATTATCGAAGATTAACCTTATAAACACTAGCAAAGATATAGAAATCTTTTGTAGGAATACAGTATCGCACATGTGTTATATGCGAGCAAAGGACAATCAGGTGTGTGCGAAGGACGTCGCTTTGCAGAGATATGGTGACATATTGAATGATATCAGCTTAGTCACAAGTAAAATGTGAAGATCTGTGCGAAACTGGTAGAGTCTGCGAATATAACTAATGTACATGTGCGATGATAACGCACAGGGATTCCGAAAGTAAAGGATCCCTTAGCTGTCAACCACTATGTAATATCCTATATAAAGAGTAGATGGTCCATGTAAAAGGGAGAGAGTTCTTTTAGAATCCTTGGTCAAGAAATCAGGAGAGAGAAAGATTGTGGAGAGAGAGTAAACTTAGAGTTTCCATTATCTTGTAATTGTTCTTGTGATCTTGATTAATAAAGAGATGATTTACATTGAGATTGGTTGAAAATTGTTAGATTTACATTTGGCGCCAGAAACAGCTCGGAGTGATAAATCCTGTTGGTGAATTTGTTTAGAAATTCAATCTCAGAAAGAAGGAGTGATGGTGAGAATTGGATCCATTATCGAACAAACGACAACGAGAAGGGGTAAAAGAATTGCTGAAAGAAGAAGAGGTGAGATTCCAGATCAACCAGAGATGGAAGAAAGAAATATTAAAAGAAACGAAGATCCAATTGGACATTAACGTACACAAGAACAGAATAATCCTATTGATTATGATAGAGTAAGAGTGCATACTTCACAAAATGATTCTATCGAAGAAGAGGACCAAAGAATTGCAGGAACGTGACTGATAGAAGGAAATGAAGATAATCTGACAATTGCAGAATTGAGGTAAATATTGATTACAGAAAGACGTAGAGAAGATGAAATACGTGCGAATTTAATACGACAAAATGATAATCTGAGAGAATAGAATCTTATATTGCAAGATTAGAGATCCAGAAGTGTAACACGCACACGATCAATATCAAGAACCAGTAGAAGTTTATCAAGACAAAGTCAATCTAATCTAGGACATGCTAGAAGGGAAAAAAATTTAGGCGAAAACTTGCAATTAGATGACAATCTACAAGATCAGCATGAAGCGAGACGAACAAAGCAACAATTAGAATATGATCGATATGAAAAACCACGAGGATATCATCATAGAAGAGAAGATGAAAGGATTGACAGATATCAAAATGCTGGGGAACGCCATCGCATACGTCATGAGCGAGATAATAATGAGGAGCATGATCCAGAACAAGGGATAATTATATTTCATGGTAGAGAAATGGTAAGAGATCAATATGCACGCGAAGATGTAGAGGAAAGACATAATGAACTCTGTGAACGCGAAAGAGATGAAAGAGAAAGGCATAGACGAAGAAGAGAGGAAACTGAAGAAAGAGAGATACATTAAGCCATGCGACAGAATAATCATGAGAATAGATTGAGACAAGAGATAATAAAAAGGCCTATGAGATACGATTTAGATCAACCTGTGAGTGAGGAAATTCTTAAAGAAATGGCAGAATTACGAGAAACGATGGCTGTGCGAAAAATGGTGGAAGAAGACAGTTAGAAGAAGCAGTAGAGGAAGCTGGGAAAACACCTTTCGCAAGACACATACAAATTATAATAATACCATCCAAGTGTACTTTACCAACATTCACTCATATTTTTGACGGAACCACGTGCGCAATACAACATATAAAGCCTTATAGTCAATCTTTATTTCCCAACAATCAGCATTACAATGGTTTGAGGGGTTTCCAGTAGGAACTATAAGATCTTTTCATCACCTACAGAACATATTTTTGGGCAATATATCAGCAATAACATGTCAAGACCAGGAATTGAAACAGCGTTTGGGCTTCGCGGAAGAATTAATGAGAGTCTGCGACATTTAACAACACTTTTGAGAACCATGTGTAGCGAAATGGGAAGAAGATTCGATGAAAGAAATCTTATATTATCTTTTATCAATGCTCTCTTCTCTACAGACTTATTGTATACACAAATCTTCAGGATAAAAGACACCATAACTATGTCGGAACTGCGAGAATTTCAAGAAGAATATATAGCTTTAGAAGAAAAGCAGAGAGATATGGAGTTTTACCCGGTTGTGATGAGTCATGCGAATGGGAATGCAAGTTTACTTCCAAGAATAACAAATGTAGTTGCGAGTACATCTCAAGGAAGTCAGGGAAATAAATGAACAGAGGTAGAACAAAAGCTAGTAGCCATGGGCAGTGCATATCAAGAAGAGTTTGAAGAGAATACAAAGAAAAACAACTTCAAAATCGGGGAGGAAATAATAAAATTCAAAGAATGGATAACCAACAAGAAAGTTATGGAGGACAACAACAATAGCAGCAGCCATATTATTATAAGAGACAAGGAAACCAAAAGATAGTTTGGGAACAGATAAAACTTCCTACATTGAATACAACAATAGATAAAATCTGGGAAGTTGTTATTTTAATGGAAGATATTCCCGAGCCTTTAAATCTGGGAGATGAGCCACCACCAGGACGAAGAAGTAAAGATTTCTGTGCGTACCATCACTTTCATGGTCACACAACACATAATTGTAGAAATGTGAGGAAGATTATACTGCGAATGATAGAGTAAGGAAAATTAATCACTTCTTAGCACAAAAACAACAGAATTTACCACCACCACCACTTGGAGGAAATGCATACAATGCAGAGAAAGGAAAAAACACATATGTGATTGAAGTGGATGCGAAAGCAAAGAATTTATATTGCAATTCAATTGTTCATTCTTTCAAAAACATAGAATACTTTCATGATAATATCTTAAGTCGTGTGCATGCGAGAGATAATGATGGACGAGAAATATTCAAACTTGCGAAGATATCACCATTAAAAGATTGGCAAATACAAGTCATATCATTCAGCGCTGAAGAGACACCAAAAGGAGGAAAACCACATGAGAATCCATTAGTGGTAAAGCTAGGAATTAATCCCAAAGCAAAATTAGAAGACGATGATGAGGAGGAAGATGATGCAAATGTATGGGCAATTGATAGAATACTTATAGATCCTGGGAGTAAAAGATATATGTATTCAATGGTAATGCTAATAAACTCAAATGAGAGGTGACAATGCGAATCCCTCTGAAGAGTCTATCTACAAAAATCACATTATGTGTTGTTGATGTCGAGTCCCCTTATAATGCTCTGATCGGAAGACCATGGTTGCATGGTATTTTGGGGGTAGCTTCAATATTTCATCAATGCATAAAATTCCCATTACCTCAAGGTATTGGAATAACAAGGGGAGATCCAAACGTGGGAAAAAGCTTCCAAGAAATTGATGTGGATAAGTGCGAAGAAAGAGAGAATAAACGAAGAAACTGGAAAAAATATGTTAAAGTCAATCAAAGGGGTGAAAGGCTAATGGTTGATGTGGTGTCTAGAGTTGGAACGGTTGGAAAGAATGATACTGAGGCAGAATCTTCTGAGAATGCTCGCATCAAGAAACATAGGAATATTACACCTTAAAGGAAAAAATGTATGTGGAAGTATGAGTAATTGTACGGTTGTTCGCACACTATGAAAAACTCATGCGAATTAAGTCCCTATGAAGCGTCTGCGAACCCAAAAATGTTTCACAAGCTAAGAACATGATCAAGCAATATGAAGAGAAAATAATTGTTTCCTTTACGAGTAACTATATAATAAAAATTCTATGTACTAAGAGTTATATAACTCAAAAGTAACAATAGAAAGAGAAAATTTTACTGCTTCATGATGGTTTCATTCCATGAAAGAGATTCTCTTATAACTAAGAGACAGAAACAAGACCTTAATAGAAGGCATCAGAGATAAAAACCCCATTAGGGAGGCTAGGCATCCGAATGTGGCGTGCACCCTAGTTCGCATACATGCAAGAGGAAAAATTAAGACCTAAAGCACGTCATATTCAGGGAAAACCTGGTACGCATGACTCAAGGGAAAGCCATACCAATCTTGAAACTTGAGTCATGGAGATTGGGGTGAGAAAAACGAAAAATCCCATCCGGGAAGACGCCTAAATCGAAATATTAAGTTAATAAGATCTTCCCAAGGAGTGCAGAAACTCGATCAGGGCGCCGAGGTACACGGTTGAGTCAAGAGTGCGAGCGGCGTTGGAGCCTACTTTACCACTCTTGACAACTCCTGACTATGATGCACTTGGTACGAAGATACCCCACTTAGGGTGCAGTATCGTAACCATAAAACTTATCGGTAGCGGGAAAAGAGACTGCAAAATCAACTGGTTGTTGTATTACCGGATGGGAGGAGCCAACCTTAACCAGGTAGAGGTAAACCTCCTTGAAGTGGAAACCAGGGGGAATATAAGGACGGCACCCTCTATTAGGGAGCTGAATTGTGTCAAAGACGTAAATGTCATGAGGCTTTTTACTCACGGGATTATTAAGGCTTATCACATTTACGCACAAGAAGAAACCTGAAAAAGTAATAATACAAGAATAAGTTAAGACGATATAAATGGGTCGATACAATAAAATGTAAAGACGTCCTGCGATTTCGTCGCATACATAATAAAAGAAAGGAAAAATAAGACCTTTACTTAGGAAGGCACAATAAGACCTCTTCAGAAAAATGTTACGAAAAATAAGAAATATGATCTCATATTGTACGTTGCGAAAACAATCGCATGTGAAAAGAGCATTACTGAGGCATGCGAAACTCGTATGATCATGAGTTTATCATTTTGTGACAACTAACAAAGGCAAGGAGGGGAATGCAAGCATTAAAGATGTTACTTTCCCCATATGGTAAACTCATAATCATATGAGGAAGGTTGATATTTTGATAAGTACAAATATAAAAATAAAGTGAAGTAGGTGGTCAATATATCTAAGAAGTATAACATATTCAAGAAGAATATACTACGGGAAAAATATACATCTACAACTGGAGATTTACAACTCTTCGTTAAACATCATAGAAAGTCATATGTTTTACAACTGGTTTCAAAGGAAGAGTTGTCGTATATCATCACTGCCAACCCTTAGGAAACAAGGGGTTGCCTAAGAAAACAAGCGACAACTCCTTAAGCAAAAACGTTGTGACGACATTTAGCTATAACAACTCTGTTCCATAAAGGTAGTGACTAAGCCTATCAAAATTTTCACAAGAGTTGTTGAAGAACACCAAAATATGATGATGAAAAATAGTGTTAGAGGGGAGATTCGAACATGAACCTACTGCATGGAAGTCTGGCTCATCAACCATCCTTACAGTTCACAAGTTTTGTTTTTTTTTCTTTTTTTTTAATAAAAACGTATAACAACACTTATAAGTGTTGTTGAAGTAAAAATATAGAATGTTGGAAAAAATGAGATTAGAAGGGAGATTCGAACATGAATCTACTGCATGGAAGTCTAGCTCATCAACCATCCTTACCGTTCACAAGTTTTGGTTGTTTTTTTTTCTTAATAAAAATGCATAACAACACTTATAAGTGTTGTTGAAGTAAAAATATAGAACGTTGGAAGAAATGAGGATGGGGGGATTTGATCCTCAGCCTCCGAGCCTGGTTTGCATGCAATATTCATAAATAGGGTTTTTTTAAGGTTTCGTAGAATATTCCGAAAGAATATTACTTGTAAATGAATTGGTCGTTCGTAACAAGTTTCTGACTTAGAGTAGTCCACTCCTGGCCAGGTTTCGATCTCGGATCCTGGTATGCATACAATATGCAGAAATATGGTTTGTTTAAGGTTTCGTAGAATATTCCGAAGGAATATTATCTGTAAATGGATGAATTCGTCGTTCTTACCAAGTTTCTGACTTATAGTAGTCTACTCCCGTCCAGGTTCCGATCTCGGAGTCTGGTTTGCATACAATATGCAGAAATACGGTTTGTTTAAGGTTTCGTAGAATATGTCGAATGAATCTTACCTGTAAATAGATGGATTCGTCGTTCTTACCAAGTTTCTGACTTATAGTAGTCAACTCACGGCCAGGTTTCAATCTCGGATTCTGGTATGCATACAATATGCAGAAATAGGGTTTGTTTAAGGTTTCGTAGAATATTCCGATGGAATCTTACCTGTAGATCGATGGATTCGTTGTTCTTACCAAGTTTCTTACTTAGTAGTCCACTCGCTGCCAGGTTTCGATCTTGGAGCCTGGTTTGCATCCAATATGCATAAATAGGGTTTGTTTAAGGTTTCGTAGAATATTTCGAAGGAATCTTACCTGTAAATGGATGGATTCGTCGTTCTTACCAAGTTTCGGACTTATAGTAGTCCACTCCCGGCTAGATTTCGATCTCGGAGCCTGGTTGCATACAATATGGAGAAATAGGGTTTGTTTAAGGTTTCGTAGAATACTCCCAAGGAATCTTACCTGTAAATGGATGGTTTCTTCGTTCTTACCAAGTTTCTGACTTAGAGTAGCCCACTCGCGGCCAGGTTTCGATCTCGGAGCCTGGTTTGCATCTAATATGCAGAAATAGGGTTTGTATAAGGTTTCGTAGAATATTCCGAAAGAATCTTACCTGTAAATGGAAGGATTCGTCGTTCTTACCAAGTTTCTGACTTAGAGTAGTCAACTCACGGCCAGGTTTCGATCTCGGAGCCTTGTATGCATACAATATGTAGAAATAGGGTTTGTTTAAGGTTTCGTAGAATATTTCGAAGGAATCTTACCTGTAAATGGATGGATTCTTCGTTCTTACCAAGTTTCTGACTTATAGTAGTCCACTCCCGGCCAGATTTCGATCTCGGATCCTGGTTGCATACAATATGGAGAAATAGGGTTTGTTTAAGGTTTCGTAGAATATTCCGAAGGAATCTTACCTGTAAATCGATGGATTCGTCGTTCTTACAAAGTTTCTGACTTAGAGTAGTCCACTCGCTGCCAGGTTTCGATCTCGGAGTCTGGTTTGCATCCAATGTGCAGAAATAGGGTTTTTTTAAGGTTTCGTAGAATATTCCGAAGGAATCTTACCTGTAAATGGATGGATTCATCGTTCTTACCAAGTTTTGTGTGTGTTTAAGGTTTCGTAGAATATTTCCATGGAATCGTACCAGTAAATGGTTGGATTCATCGTTTTTGTGGACTTTCAGACTTCTTGTTCATAGTTTGTAAGTCGTTATACCGAACTTGAAGTTTGGATCGACACTGAGCTTCATATTCATCAATTTCGATGATGTATCATGCTAATTTTGAAGTCAGAACCCTCTCAGAGCTTCGTGGTTCATAGATTATAGGCCATTATACCAAGTTTGAAGTTCGAATCGACATTGAACTTCATATTTATCGATTTTGATGATGTATCATGCTAAGTTTGAAGTCAGAACCCTCTCAGAGCTTCTTGGTTCATAGTTTGTATGTCGTTATACCACATTTGAAGTTTGAATCGACATTGAGCTTCATATTTATCGATTTCGGTGATATATCATGCTATTAATGTGAACTAAAGCTACTTCATGACATGTATGACTAGTCAAAATTACTTCATGACCTATGTAACTAGTCGAAATTCAAACCGGAAGCACAAAGAGAAAGCACAAAAGCACAAAGAAACACACCAATTATCGGATTGATTTCTTATTTTTCAACTTTATTCTTATACATTTTTTGGATTTTTTTAAATCAAAATGTCGATAAGAATGTGCTACATTTATTCATATTTTTTTTGGATTTTTTTCGTGTCGAAGGTTGATAATCAAACCGAATACATGAGCTCGTATTAGCACAAAATGAAACACATACTTCTCAATCCGCATGAGCATCTTAAATACAATCTCAACCGTCAAGATCTTTTCTAATCCGTATGAGCATCTCAAATACACTCAACCGTCCATCATTTTCATTCGGATTCACTATTTCTTCTTTCTTTTTTCCGAAGCATAACTCTCCTTCAACCACTCGAACCCAATTCCTATCTGCTTTTCTCAATCACCACCGCTGAAGAACACCTCTACTCCACAGATGACGGAGGCGCTCCATCACCACCGATGTCTTCTCTCGACCCCTCTTCTTCATCATCTTCTCTCAATCTCTCTCTTAACTCCCCCTTTCCTCATCCGAAACAGTCAATAGTAGCCTCTCATCAAATCCAGATCTGAACCAAATTCTAATCAACCCCATCACTGATTCAAGTTACACAAAACCAAATTTCTTCTCGGTAACAATCAACGGCGGCCCTAGCTCAAGTTTCCTTCAAATCTTCATCACATAACTCAATTCTTCCTCTCTAGAAGTTCTCGATTCATCAAAATCTTCTTCTCAATCTAGAACCTCATCCCAATTCCCATAACCGAACCCTAGTGATCGGTAGTTGATGTTGGAAGTGATGAAGATGGTAATGGTCGTTAATGGCAGAAATTGTATTAGGGTTTGCTGTGAATCTCAGAGGAGGATTTTAAGACAATTAAAGTAATCAGGGGTGATGGAGAAGAATGGGAGAGGATGAAAACACACAACAACCTGGTTCTTCTGAATATGAGCAGGAAAGTGAATTTGAAATCAAAGAGGAGAAGAGAAAGAGGAAGATATGGAGAAGAATGGGAGAGGAGGTTGGAATTTGTATTCGGTATTGATTCTTGTTGGTCCTGTATTTGGATTCGTATTTATTTTGGTATGTGGGTATAGTGGATTGGTATTGATTTTGAATTGTGGATTGAATTTTTTGTATTAGGCTAATGCAGTGTCGGGGATTGCTGTGCACGACGATTGCAAACAAAGGTTTTTGGAATTGAAGGAAAAAAGGACTTTCCGTTTTTTTGTGTACAAAATTGAAGAGAAGGATAAGCAAAAGCAAATTATTCTGGAGAAGTTTGGCGAGTCAGCTGAAAGATATGAGAATTGCCAAAAGAGAAAGGTTTTCTTCATCTATTGATAACTTTTGCAACTGTGTTTTTTGTTGTATGATAGGAATTCTGGTCAGGGTTAGAACTGTGAGTAACCTTTGTCTCATTATTGTGTTTTGAAGGTCTCATGATACCACAAGGGTGAGGACCAAGATGATTTACACGAGTTCATAGGAGAGGTTCAAGAGAGAGCTTGACGGAATTCAGGTAGAGTTGCAAGCAACTGATCCTACTGAAATGGATCTTGATGTCATTAGAAGCCGAGCTGTTTAAATAATATGATGATTTCTGAACCCTGGGCATTGGAGTTTTTTCCCTCCAATGCAGTTGCTTTTACTTAAAATGAAATGTCTATATTCTATGGGACGGTTGATTTGGCTTAGATACGATGTATTGGCTTGTTTACCATTGCAAGCTAATATGTAACAGTTTGTGTGGGCAAATGACACCCTTGATTTGTTCTTCCTCTTTCTTTATAAATTTCAAGATGTTGACATCTTTTATACCAATATCTGTTTCGCTTATTACAATGTAGGCAATCTCTTACACATTTCTGAATGATATCTAGGTGACTTGTTACTCTATTCAAGTAAAAACTTTCATAATCTTGATTTGCTATTCTCGTTGGTGTTCATCTCAATTTTGGCTACTTGAGCATGGAATTAGTTACAGCTCTTTCTTGTTTTTCTTAGTTGAAATGAATATGGCTGAAACTGAGTCTTGAGATAAAAATGGGATTGCGTTGGTGATGGAGATGCCGCAATACAATGAATGGCCTGCGAACCTAGTTGTATGTTAGGACATTTGGAAGCAAGATGAATGGAGTGATGTGAAATGGTAATGGGGAATGTTGGTATGATGGCTGTGAAGAAGGGAATGTATGTCTCATGAAACTGGTGGTGTTGAGCTGTTGCAGTAGCACATGAATGGACTGCAGTTAAAGCTCAGATGGATTCAGCTGATAGATTTGAGGAGAATGGCTTAGGATATTGGTGTTGTGACTGTGATGCTGCTGCCATGGCTAGGTTGTCAAGCTGCAGATGTTGATGCAATTAATACTTTGAGGAGGATGTCTGGAATGGTGGTTGTGTAGTGCAGTGGACAGCAGGGGATGACTTGATGGGAAAAATTTGTTCTTGTGTAGGATCAATTACAGATATATATCTTCATTATCTGCTAAAACCTCGTATATGCAGATATATGTGAATCCTTTAGCTATTAATTAGTTATCCATCTCTTTATATACAGTAAAAATTGCATGATGATCAGGTCCTGTTTACTACTGCCAAGATTGCATAATCTATGACTACGTTCTGCAGAATTTATATCCTGAACAGCCTATTCTCAATGGTTATCCATATATCTAGGGCTGCACATGGGCGGGTATGGGCGGGTATAAGCTAAAACCAACCTCGCACCCACATATTGCGGGTTTTTTTTTCATAACCAACCCCGCACCCATAAACAGCGGGCGGGTTTTGTTACCCGCCCGCTACGGGTTGGGCGGGTATGGGTTTAAACGGGTTTAAACCCGCTTTATATTCAAGTATTTAGAGTAACTTCTATTCTCCTTGATTAAGTGAGAAAAAAAAACCAAAACCCCCAAAATATTCATATCTAGGAAGTTCACAGATGAAGATTAAGTGTTGAATCTGTTGATTTTTCGATTGTTGTCGATTTCTGGTGAAGATTCGAAGTTGTTGTTGTCGATTTCTGGTGAAGATTTCTGGTAATTGTCGTTCGTAGGTGAAGAAGAAGAACTGAGGATGAAGAAGAGGAGAGGCCGAACAGAAAGAAGAGTGTAGAAAGTGAATGAGGGTTATCAGTTATCCTATCTACTAGTATTAGGGTTTCATAATGGACGACTAGGATTAGTTTTATCTAATGGTATATAATCTGCGGGTTTTTTGGGCGGGTATTAGCTTAAACTAACCTCGCACCCACAGACAGCGGGTTTTTTTTTCATAACCAACCCCTCACCCACAACGGGCGGGTATGGATTAAAAACCCACGGACTTACCGGGTACGGGTGGGTTTGGGTATCGTGGGCGGGTCTTGTGCAGCCCTACATATATCGGATTAAGCTGAATTTTTAACATGTTGTTTCTGTATATGCAAGCAACTTACTGGGCTCCCATATTACTTCACAGAAGCACAGATTAGAGAGTTGCTTGAATCTTTTGGTCCCCTTCGTGGTTTCGATCTGGTGAAGGACAGGGAAACAAGGAACTCTAAAGGATACGCCTTCTGCGTTTACTAGGATCTCTCAGTTACAGATATTGCTTGTGCTTCTCTAAATGGGTGATAAAACTCTTACTGTTAGACGAGCGAACCTGGGTACCTCTCAGCTAAAACCTGAGCAGGAAACGTCTTAATACAGGCACAACTACAGGTCGCGTGGCAGGTTAGTGGAACACACTTTATATTTTTCTTAGTTTCCAGTATATACAATAAATATATAAATATTTGCTACTGATATCTTTTCTTGTTTCTTTACTAATGATTTTTCTTGTTTTCTTTGGCAGAGGCAATTGTTCCAAATCGGAGGTGGTCTAGGTGGTGGTAATGGAGGTGGCATTGCTACCAAGGTCGTATGCCTGACAGAGGTGGTTACTGCAGATGAGCTTAAAGATGATGAAGAGTATGAAGATATTTTGGAAGATATGAGGGTAGAAGGTGGAAAATTTGGTAAGTTAATGTCTTTGTTTCTTATATTCGAGCTTTTGTTTTTTTTTGTGTTTCGCGGCCTTTGGAAATATTTGATTTCACGCCCCAATTAAACCACTAGTTTACACTTTTGGACCTTCAGAATAATTTGTTTCTAACTCGTACATTTTGCGATTGCAGGTACATTGATGAATATTGTCATCCCCCGTCCACAACCTAACGGTGAACCCTCTCTAGGACTTGGAAAGGTTAGTTTCAGTGTAAGGTATTGTTAAATGACACTCTTAGGTTGACTGTTACTTTGTATTATAAAATTTTGACTGTTACTTTGTATTGCTAAATGACACTCTTCTCCTGTAGGCTTTCGTTGAGAACTACGACACTTCATGTCTAAGCCAGTGCCTCTACGGTATCATCTACCACTATGTTTCTCATAATCGGTGTTAGGTTTACCAAGAAGAGAGTGTGCAGCAAAAAGGGATCATTTCCATTTAGCAATGTAACCCAGACTACCATACTGGAACGTGTATGCTACTGTCATATTTGTAGGGAAGGACAATATCTGTGTTTTATGATTTATATGATATTTTTAGTCATGTTCAAAGAATCTATCATTTTATTTTCTTTCGTTGCGCAACACACTTTCATACAAGGTGATTTGAAGTTAGCTAGGTAATGCAATTGGAGTGGTAGCTTAACTTGAATGAATGTAAATGTGCTACGCTGGCATGTTAATGTGAATGTGAAATACTTTCGGCAATTCATGCAATTCGGTTTCAGCTATAAATTTTTTTTCAAAATAATTTTATGCACACAATTTCTAATAAGAGTTGTATTCCATATTTCAACTACACATACCAAAGGTTTTGAAAAATGTCTTTACGACATAACCAGGTGTTGTCCAAGATAGTTCGACAATTCATACAAGTGTTGTGCAAATATTATTCATAATACTGGTAATTGTTGTTGTATATGTTTCTACGATATACTACTTATGTTGTCCACGATTGTTCTACAATACAAGCAAGAGTTGTGTTAGGTTATCAAAAAAAATCGAAAGAGAATCACAACATTGACAAACTATTGTCGAACCATGAATCACATCACCCTTTACAACACTTGTCATCCATTGTAGAAAAACTTGGACTTTCTACAATACCCCTGTTCCACAATGCATGAAATGGAGTTGTCGTAGGGGTACTGCAACTCTTATCTTGTGTCGTCAATGATGTTTTTTCCCGATACTGACTAAGGAAATTCCAACACCACCAAATTTGGGAAGAGAACCAACTCTTAGGAAGAGTCATGAGTTTTGCAGATATCATAGCTTTCATGGACATCATACGAACAATTGCAGGAGCGTTAGGAAGATCATACTTCACCTCATGGAACAGGGAAAACTCGCACATTACGTAGAAGGTCGGAAGTTACCAATGATACCACTGATACCACAACATTATTATGAGGACCTGACGGGACAACATTAAGTTAAAGCATACCAAAGAGGGAAGTCGTTTGGCTGCAATTTTGAAGTGCATTCGACGGAGTATTTCCTCAACTTCCAGGATAACATGCTCTCAAGGATATACAAGGTGGACTATTAAGGGAAGGAGACATTGCCAGTAGAAAAGAAAGAGCCACTAAAGGAATGGAAAAAGAGAGACATATCATTTTCAGCACGGGATGCACCAAAAGGAGGGGCTCAGCATATGAATTCATTGGTCATCACGTTGACCATGTGTAAACATTCATTAGAAGAAGAAAGCCAACGAAGAATGTGGGTTGTGGACAAAGTCTTGGTAGATATGGGAAGTTCGGCAGATGTCCTCTTCTATCATACGTTCAGATCCTTGGGGTATGAGGATTGTGACATGATACCATCGGCATATACACTTTACGGTTTCAACGGGGTGGCAACGAAACCAAAAGGCGAGATATGTATGAGCATCCTCGCAGGAGAATTATAAACAATGGTTACTGTTTGCGTGGTGGATGTGGATTCACCCTACAACGCCCTCATGGGCCGACCATGGATCCATGGGATAAAGGGAGTCGCGTAAATTTATCACCAATTGTTACGATTCCCCATTCCCAGTGGGATTGTGAAATACGTGGAATCAGCAAAGACGCGGAAGAATGTGATGAGATGGACATTGAGAATTACGAGGGAAGATTGAAAAGGAAGAAGGAACGAAAGAAGAAAATGCTTAACTTGAAAAAAGAGGACGAGTTAAGGGTATACATGGAAAGAGATAAAGAAGTATGTGCAATACCCAGTGAGATACTAGAAGAAGAAGGAGAGCTCGTGAAATCGATAAGGGAGCTGACACCATTAGGAGAACCGGTCATGAAATTTGTTGCGGTGGAACCAATAAAGGATGTAAACTTGGGGACTGACGATGAACCCAAGATCCTAAAGATTGGGATGACAATGGACAAATAAGAAGAAGCGAGGCTAGTTGAATTGCTAAATAAATATGGCGACATATTTGCGTGGAGCATGGAGGAAATGACAGGAATTGACCCACGGGTGGCATGTCATAGATTGGAGCTAGATCTGACAATCAAGCCAATCAGGAAACGAATAAGGAAGATCGCCACAACATATCATGAACAAATCGATAAGGAACTTCAAAAGATGATGGATGCAGGAATTATAAGGTCGGCAAAGTATCCAGATTGGATTGCGAACATGGTAATCGTGCCCAAAAAGAAAAATTGAATAAGAATATGTATTGATTTTAGCGACCTGAATACCACGTGCCCCAAAGATAGTTTTCTCCTACCAAATATCCCACAGATGGTGGAATCAGCATCTGGATACAAAAGGTTGTCATCCATGGATGAATATTGTGGATACAATCAAATACCATTAACTAGGGAAGACCAGGAACACACGGCCTTCTTCGCTCCCAGGAGGTTGTACTGTTACACAAGAATTCCATTTGGATTGAAAAATGCGGGTGAAACATATCAACGGATGGTGGAGAAAATTTTCGCCAAGTGGGTACACACGAAGTTAGAAGTTTATGTGTATGATATGCTTGTCAAGACAGAGGATTCATGGGATCATGTGGAAGACCTGAGGGAGATCTTTGAACAGATGAGGAAATACAAAATGAAGATAAACCCAATAAAATACATCTTCGGGGTTGAATCAGCGAAATTTCTGAGACACATAGTTTCACGAAAAGACATAGAAGTTGATCCAGCAAAAGTCCAGGCTATACTAGAAATGCCCTCACCCGCGACCATAAAAGATGTACACAAATTAAACGGGCAGTTAGCAGCTTTGGGAAGATTTATCTCGCGATCCTTAGACAAATGTAAGCACTTATTTGACATTTTGAAGTAAGGGGAAAAGTTCGCATGGATACAAGAGTGTGAAGAGGCGTTGAAAGGAGTACCATTATTAAATTTTCAATCTTGGAAAAACCAGAACCCGGAGAGGAGCTGTTGCTTTGTCTCGCGGCAACACCAAACGCTATTAGTGCCGTCTTACTTCGGAACGATGAGGGGGTAGAGAAACCAATATTTTACGTCAGCAAAACCCTCAACTCCGCGGAGAAAAATTACCCAAAGATTGAAAAATTGATACTGGCATTGTTTTACACGTCACAAAAGTTACAGACTTATTTCCAAACCCACAAAATTAAAGTCCTTACAAGAATTCCTACAGATTCAGTTTTGAAGAATTCAAAGAGAGTTGGGAGAGTAGAAAGATGGAATACCCAGATTGATCAATTTAAGCTAAAGTATGAAGTACATACTTCTACGAAGTTGATGTAGTTTTGAAAATTATAAGTAGAAGTTCGTTCAAAGACTTGTAAATATTTGATTTCAGATTTAATTTTGGTTTCACTTAACGTTACGAGAGACTGAGACTCAGGATTCCACCAATAAATCCATTCATGCGATTCATATAGTTATTCTAGATAATTATAGATCAAATAGAATATTGACTCTTTTTCTTTGCCAAGGTAGATTTTTGAAAAGCAACGACTGTAAATCTAAAGCATGGGATATCAAAAGACTTAACCTATGTATAACCCATCAATTGAAATCACAACCGTTCAATAAAAACCATAAAACAATTAATAATCCATGGAAAAAGTCATGAAAGAATTAAATATAATTACGACACGCATGAAATATGGCTTCCTCCGTCATCCCAGTGTTGGGGTTTAGCTCCTCATATTATTCACGTGCTCAAAATAGTTGTTCATAGCTCAAATAGGTGAAAAACAAGAGAAAACTAATAAAGCAGACAGTTTGCAACGCTGCAACGGTGTTACAAACAACTGTTACAACAGGTTGAACTGTTACAGAGAAAAGATGACAAGCTTATGATATATGTTATCTATTATTGTTGAACAACCATACGTCTGTTATGCTGTTTGAAAAAGACTGCCTCTGCGACTATCCTCGTCTGTCCAATGTTCTTCAGCTTCGTCTTCTTCTTCCTGCTTCAGCAGCAGCAGAGAGCTTCTCTGCAAGTCTTCTTTCTTGGATTCTCTGGCCTCTGACCAGACCCCTAACTCCCGATTCCCCCGTTGTGACTCCAAACAACCCTTTTTATACGTAACAGGGCTATAAAATCTCGCGAAATCTCTTCTTTTCCTTCTCTTCCAAGTCACGAAAATATTTCCTTTTCTTTTCTCCTACGCGTCTGCGGTGGTATCTAAACTTTCCAGATTTGGTATAGAAGAGTATATCTTCTCCCAAGTACACGTAAACTCAAAAAATAGAACCAAAGAGATCCCGAGATATCCTCAGTGATTAGTGATTATCATCTTCTTCTTTTTTCGCATCCATGCCCACTGAATATCCTGTCTAACGATAACAGGCTGATTTAGGTCCAGGCCAACAAGCCAATCCGATTAAAAATCCTCCAAGGCTCTAAAGTCTCACGACCTCAACAACAGAAACCCGAGTTTCTTATCCTCCCCTGTTTCGTCGAGATTCTGTAGAAATCTTCTCTTTTTTCGAACCCAATCCAATTACTAATCCTGTTTGGATTAAACAGGCCCAAACCAATCCTTTCCAGAGAGAAAAATCCGACAACAACTCAGCAACTCGATCCAGAAAATTCATGGAGTATGCAGACGCGACACAGACGAGTATAAAATCTTCCCGTCAAATTCGATTTGAGTTGGTGAAGAAAGGGTGTCTCCTTATCCAGCGCTGGACTCCATTTAGCCACTGGGTGTAAATAGCACATATGGGGTGCAAATAACAGTGGAGTGCCCCTTAACAGTTGTGTGCCCCTTATCCAAATTGGGGTGCCTTTAGTGATTTTCTCCCACAAGCGCAAATACCACTTTTCGAGCCAATTTCACCGCAAATGCTTATTCCTTCAAAAAAACCTACAAAGACATAAAAAACCATAATAAATACAAAATTGAGCATTAAAAATACGTAGAATTGAGATCATATCAGACACGAAAATGTGTCTATCAGAAGTCGCACATAATCGCAAAGTTTCTCGCTGAATTTCCCTCGGGGGAAGACGAAAGCATAGGGGAAATGATGGATGGAGACGATAGTCGGCCAGACCCTAAGGACTTGTTACAGGAGAATCATCCCAGAAGGTGGGAAATATTCGTCGATGGATCATCAAACAATTGTGAAGGAGGAATAGGAATAGTATTCACTTGGCCCACAGGGATCAGGATAGTTTTCTGCTTTCGGCTGGAATACAAAGCAACAAATAACGAGACCGAATATGAAGCAGTGGTACAAACTTTAAGGATTGCGATAGAAATGGGATTAGACGAAGTACGAATTACCAGTGATTCGCAGCTAGTGGTTCGCCAAATTGAAGGAAGATATAACGCAGTTGATCCGGTGATGCAAAGATATCAGCAACTCGTGAAAGAATACTCAATGAGGATATGAATCCTTATTTGGAGAAACATAGGACAAGAAAATAACTGACATGCGGATGCACTTGCCTTTATATCCTCAATGATTGAGGATCCAAAAATCGGGCATAACATGATTGAGCGGTTAATGCAACCCTCGGTAAGCAGAGAGGAAAAGGAGTCCCAAGTCATGATAATAGAAGAAAGAGATGTGGAAATAAACGATGATGATTGGCGAGCCCCCATTTATAACTATTTGATGAAAGGAGATCTACCGCGAGATAGAAAAAAGGCAAATAAAATTAAAAGCAAGTCCACGAATTACGAGGTGCGAGAAAGATACCTGTACCGAAGATCGTATTTGGGTCCGATGATGAGATGCTTGTCGCAGAAGGAGGGGATAGAAATCATGAAATCAATTCACTATAGGGACGCTGATAACCATAGCGGAACCAGGTCACTAGCTCTCAAAACCAGGACGCAAGGGTACTTTTAGCCATATATGCACAAAGACGCGAACGATATCTCTACGAGGTGTGAAACCTGTCATGTGGGGAGATTAAACTCTGTATTGAGTGTATGACCGTTCACCATGTGGGGAATAGATATCGTGGGACCATTTGTAACCAGGAAAAAGCAAAGGAGGTACCTGATAGTAGCAACAAATTATTTCATGAAATGGGTGGAAGCCGAAGCCTTACAACACACGAAAGATGGTGACGTGTACGATTTCATCCTGGAGCATATTATTTGTAGATTTGGAATACCAGTCATGATCATTTCGGACAATGGGAAACAATTTGGAGGAGAAAATGTAAGAATGCTATTCAACGCATTCAAAATTCAATCCGGGAAATCAACTCCGCTATACCCATAGGGTAACGGTCAAGCGGAGGCTACAAACAAGACGCTAGCAACAACATTGAAGAAAAAGTTGCATGGTCATCATAAGGGATGGTGTGAGCAGATCCCATACGTATTATGGTCATGTAGAACCACCAGGCGAGATGCAACGGTAATGTCACCCTTTTGTTTGACATATGGAGCTAAGGCGGTGTTTCCCGCCGAAGTCATCCTTCCAACCACGAGAAGAGAAGCATGGGAGAAAGGGATAAACTCGGAATTGATTCTAGCAAAGTTGGACGACCTCGAGCAAAACGGGGAAGTTGCGTTACAACATATGGTAAATTATCACCAGAGGTTGTCAAGGGAGTATAACAAAATAGTAAAACCCCGAAGCTTCGTACCTGGAGAGCTTGTACTACGAGAAATACCCCCATACCAAAGGGGATCAGGAGGAAATATAGAGCCTATGTGGGAAGGCCCTTATATCGTGAAAAGGGTAGTTGGTAATGGGGCATACGAGTTGGCAGATTGCGAAGGAAAGGACACAGATGAAGAAGGGAATATAATATATGGTGAGATCGAGAGGAAAGATCGAAAACTGGATCATCCCTGGAATCCAGTGTATATCAAGAAGTACTACCCATGAATGTAATTGATAATGCAGAAAAGGAAATAAATGTGTGGAATGGAGTTTATTAATGAAATATCTCTTCCATAACCAACTTATACAAGAGCAAGGTGTTTGAGATAAGCAAACAAAACTCACGAGATAACTAAAGAGAAATAAGATCTCACATTAGGAGGAAAATAAGATTCATAAAATAAACAGTTTCTAGGGAAACTTAAAATCTTCGCCTAGGAAGGCTGAGAATCCACGGCATGCACCCTAGTTCGCATGAAAGTGCAAGAGGCAAGACCTAATGCATGTCGTGAACAACTCTCAGATAGATAAGATAGGGGCAATGATAAGACCTATCCGTTGAGGGTCCCTTTTTATGATGGCATTCAGTAAGGGGTACAGAAATATGACCAAGGTGCCTACGTATTCGGTTGAGCTACGGGTGCCTGGGACGTCTGGAGCGTTACCGACCATGTCTGTATGGAAAGTCTTGGCTACAATGCACTCGATCCCAAAGAAACCTCACTTAGGGTGTGGCTTCGTAACCCCAAGCCATATTGACGAAGGTGATAAGAAGTCACGAAAACAACTGAATGTCGTAATAACTGGATGGGAGGAGACCAACATGCATGTTAGGGTAACCTCCTTGAAGGGGAAATCAGGGGGAATATAAAGGGATGGAACCTTCCAGATTAGGGAGTTGTGTGACCAAAAAAGACGGCCATGTCATGGGGCTAATGTTCATGGGAATAGCTAGGCCTGTCGCATTGTCGCGGAGAAAAATAAAATAAATGTTAAGACGAGGTAGATGGATTATTGTTCGCAAGGGTAATAAGCGCCTGATACTTCATCGAGTTAAGATCCTTCAGAAAGGATGAGGCGCAATAAGACCTTAACTAGGAGGCGCAATAAGACCTCATAGAGTCACAAGGAAAACATAAATTTGTTCAGACCCAGCAAGGAAGTTGAAGCAGTAAATAGAAAGGACTAAGCATGAAATTTGGCTTGCGCAACATTGTCTTGATTAGCTAATGCTCAATAAGAACAAGAGGAAAGTATATACTTTTATATTTTATGTTCTTATTAAGCATTATCCTCACAAGACTCAGTTTTCCAAAGTATATACTTAGTACGAAGTCAAAGGAACGAGATAGAGGAAAACACAAAGGCACGAGATAGAGGCAAACACAAAAGTACAAGGAAGATGCAAATACATTAATTACATACAAATAGTCTTCCCCCAAAGATTGGGAGCGTTCAGCCGAAGTAAAAGATAAGGTTACAACATTAGCAAAGTTCAAAAAGGTCATGCATCCTCGCGAGAATCATCTTTATGATCCTCGTCGGTTTCGGTATCCCCGCGATAATCATCTTCACGATCCTCGTCGGTTTCGGTATCCTCGCCAGTAGGATACAACTCATTAATGGTAGGAATTGATTCTTTGGCAGCAGGTTCAGGCTCATCATCAAAAAATGCTTCAAGATCCAGATAAACGCGAAGAATGCCTTGAGAATCACAGAACTCATTAAAGAGCCTGACCTTCTCGTCCCGAGTATTTCTGCGAAGACGCTTTGCAATCAGGGTTGTGTCTTTCACCATCTGATCGAGATCCTCATGCAAATACTGAACGTCCTCTTGGAGAGTGGAAACCTTGTTGGAAATATTTTCCTTTTCACGGGATAAAAGAGAGACCTGATCCTTAAGCTCTTGCTCACTTCCTGAGGAATGAGGAGTTAAACAGGTAAGTTATCACCAATAGAAAGACAACGCCAAAGTGACAAAGAAAGGGAAACTCATGGCGAAGATCAGGCAATATTTTCCTCTCTTCTACAAGTTGTTCCTCTAGGTGGAAAATACGAGCACTAGAATTTTTCATCAATTCACGAGACTCCCAAAGATCCACGAGATGAGCCGTGCTGCGATGTTACTCCTAAAGATGAAAGATCTGCTTTAAAATTCCGCGAAGTATTACAAGGGGAAAACAAATGTTAAACGCATGTCAAAGACTCACCAAACCCATTATGGTAGAATGTTTCTCCAGAGATAGATTCAAAGAAGCATTCAAAATAAAGGATTGATCTTCAGCCAAAAATTCGTTAAAACGGAGGGAAACCAAAGATTCGGTATCCTCATATCTTAAGGAAGGATCTCCTCGAGTTGAAAAAAAAATATCCCTTAAAAATTTCAGGTTAGGAAGAAGATTAGGCTCCTCCACTTCGGTAGCTTCCTGACCACCTCTAGACGAAGTGGGTTCGGGAGAAGAGGCACTATGCAAGGGGATAGTCTCGCAAGATAAGCGAGATTGCTGATGATGAGAGGGATCAGAGCGAGGTAATACTGAGGAATGGACTCGAGTCAGGACATCCACATCTAAGCCGTGACGGCGACGCTATGAGGTGCGAAGGTGGGAGGATCATCCTGAAATCCATGAGGTTAAGGGATGACGCGAGAAGAAGAAAGCAAATTAAGGAAGAAAGGGATACCTAGGAAGTGATAGAAGGAACCCCAGAACGTTGGTGTTTCCTCAAATTGTTAGCAGGACCATCCGTTGCTTGAGGCTCATTCTCCAAAAAATGGGAGGTTAGGAATCGACGAAAACAACGACCAAAAGGGAGGCAAAGAGATACGAACCTGTGCTTGAACATATTTTTTTAGAGCAGTCCTTTAGCATACCAGGCGGGGGAAGAGGGTACTGAGGCAGGAACAAGGACGTTAGGAGACAATAAAATAAAAGGCAAGGAAATCAAAGAAAAATAAGACTAACCTCGTTGGGCATCTTATGCCAGCGAAATTGACCCGCATCATACACCGCGAGATGGGCATGTTGAGGGAGAGAACCAGTGCGAGCAGTCCCATTCTCGTCGAGACCCCACACCAGAGGACCTTCGTCTATCAAACGAAACATCATCCAATCCTCATCACTAGAAAGACGAAGATACTTGTTTCATTTCGTACCAATAGGATCAACATCCAAAAGAAGGGCCTTGGACGGGTCAGCCAAAGTTTTGCGAGAAAGCTTGACGCCCCACTCCTGATAGGCTCTCGTGGTCATATCCTGGCCAGTGTAGTTCGCAGAAAAAGATTCAATGTTGTAATCCGCGGGAACGAAACTTCGCACCAAGAGTGGAATCTGGGAAGTATCGCCATTAGACCTTCTGACGAATTCATTAGAAAGACGGATGGTATTTCCACTCAATTGATAAACGCCTCGCTGAAGCTTGACTAGCACTAGTACAAAAAATCGCATTGGTCACACTTAATTACCGTGTCCATAGGCTTTTGGTCATGGATTTTTTTCACTCCAAAAATGTGGCATCAGGTGCCAAGACAAAAAGGTATCCCTATGGCTACATAAACTTTGAATGGCTATAAAATATGATTTACCATTGCCATAACTCTAAAATCGTGTCTATATGGTACTCAATATTTTTTTTGTAGTTAAGCATTTTCACTATCACCATGGCCATAGGATCCTTATAGACACACAATTTAATTATATGTGGCTAAAGTTTACCTTAAAGTCACGTGAATTTTATTATAGCCATGGCCTTTGTCATCAATCGGACATGCAAAATTCATTTTATCATGGCCAATTTGTGACCTATAGCTACACTGAACTTGGAACACCATGACGATAAACTTTACAAAAACACGCAAAACATTTTCAAAGTAGCTATTATTTACTTTTTGGACACGGAAAATTGTTAATAAATTCCTTACGGACACACAATAGGCTTTCAACGTGGCTAATGTGTACCTTTAATCCACATAGGTTCGTTTCAACCATAGCCATTGCTATCATATAAATTGATAGAATACATATTAACGTGGCCAAATGACAGCTTACAGTTACGGGTAACATTTACCGCCATGGCTTAAGAATAGCATTCGTCCAAAAAAATATAGAAAAATGTACATTGTGCAAACGAAAATGACATTGAAACATATTATTTATATTTATTATTTGAATGATAAAGGGTAGTACATTAAGCTAAGAGGTGGTTATATGAACTGACCACTCCTTTAACATGAGCAAAATGCCAGGAGGAAATCAACCAAGGTTAAGACCTATTAACAAACTTACAAGCATAGAAATGCAAAAGACTTGAATCAAATGTACAATCTACTATTATAAGAGTGGTAGTCCATTTAGCACTAGACTGAGAACCATTGACATACAATAGATTCAGTCCCCTTAGACTTGGATTAGCTCATATGATTGTTGCAAGAAGAGCTTCTAGCTTCAGCCTGTTAATTAAGCATCTTCTATTGTGCTTGGGATTGTTTTTGCACCCCAGCCCAGAAGTAACCTGCATTTGCAAGAAGAATAAAACCATGAGAATAAAAAAAACATAAAAAGCATAAAAAAAACTTAGAGGCATCAAGATACAACACATTCAGAACTATACAATTTTAAAATAGAACACTGCAAGGAGATGAATTACACAAAACTTAGAAAATATCTTGAGCATACTGGAGAAAAGAATTGTGAACATATACAAGCCACAAAAACAGCAACCAATCAAAGTGAGGTATTCCGCAATTAAAATAACTTGAATCAACAGAATAGCTACTTCCATATATTAAAGTTGATCCTAGTACCTCAAAAGACGACAATGAGTTCAAAAACCAGAATTCATTGGTTTACAAAGAATAATAGCGCCCTTTTGAACAAGATACAACAATAACATCTTCCTCTGCCACATGGATTACTAGAGTAATTTAATCATAATCGATTGGACCTAATGTATTACTTGTGGAAGCTCAATATCCATTAACAGAACCAAAATCCAAATCAGCAAAAAAAAATTTTTTGTAAAACACATGAATTAAACAACAAATGTAAAAAATTAACGTACCAAAATCTCAGAATTTGTCTAGTAATGAAATTGAAAAAAAAAAATTAAGTGGAAATTCAATGAAGGTTTTTTTTCTTAAAAACGGAGAAAAACAAAATCTTTAAAAGAATTGATGCCAAAATTAAACTAGGGATTATAAAAAAAAATTAAGAAATACTAAACCTGTATCAACAGAACATATGAAAATTGACTTCGTGAAGGAAGAATAGGAACCCAATTTGAATATAGAAGTTAGGGTTTCATCACTTCTTCCTCTTTAGTTGGTGAAGTTAGGGCTTCTCTTCTTCTTATTTCTTATGAATCTACACAAAGGAAACAACAATAAGATGTAAATCGATTGATATTTGTAGGAGACGTGAAGAACGGTAGGGAATAACTAACCCTAAAGGTCGCTTGTTTGTTTGATTTGCAGGAGATGAAAAACGTAAATCAGTACCTCCAGTTTCGCTTTGATTAGAGTTTCAGTGGATTTAGTTTTTGCGATGCAAAGGTAAGAGTTTTTGGATTTGAACTTACAGAAATTAGAGGGTTTGGCTGTTAGGGTTTTTGCAAAGTTCGGCATCTTCGATATTCCCTAGAGGCGGAGGAAAATCTAGATTAGGAGGGATATAGAGAGAGACGTGAAAAAGGTTTTCATAAGTTTTTAATTTTCCATGTATTTTTATGTATCAACTGTTTGATGATCGGCCTATAAACATCGGCCACGTTAGAATGATGATAACTTGGATTCCTCCTCAATAATCTGAACCCTCCGTCTTGGACGGTGTGGATTCTCTTTAGGATGTTCATACGAATTGCAGAAATTAAGGGACGGTGTAGATTCGCTTTAAGATGCTCATACGGATTGAGAAGCTTGTGTGTTTCTCTTTGTGCTAGTTCAAACTTGTGCATTCGATTTTATTATCAACTTTCCGTATGAAAAAAATCCAAAAATTATATCAATACATTTAAGATATTATTATGACCTTAAATTATAAAAAAAATTCCAAACATATATGGGAATGAAGCAGAAAAAAATAAGAAAGTGTATTTTCTTTGTGCTTTCTCTTTGTGCTTTTTCTTTATGTTTCGGTTTGAATTTCGACTAGTCACATAGGTCTTGAGGAAATTTTGACTAGTCATACAGGTCATGAACTTCAAATGTGGTATAACGACGTATAAAATATAAACCAAGAAGCTTCAGGTGGGTTCTGACTTCAAACTTAGAATGATACATCATCCAAATCGATATATATGAAGCTCAGTGTCGATTCGAACTTCAAATATGGTATAACGACATACAAACTATGAACCAAGAAGCTCCAAGAGGGTTCTGACTTTAAACTTAACATGATACATCATCGAAATTGAAAAATATGAAGCTCAGTGTCGATTCAAACTTCAAATATGGTATACCGGCATACAAACTATGAACCAAGAAACTCTGGGAGGGTTCTGACTTCAAACTTAGCATGATACCTCATCGAAATCAATAAATATGAAGCTCAGTGTCGATTTGAACTTCGAATTCGGTATAACGGCATACAAACTATGAACCAAGAAGCTCCAGGAGGGTTCTGACTTCAAACTTAGCAGGATACATCATCGAAATCGGTAAATATGAAGCTCAGTGTCGGTTTGAACTTCAAATATGGTATACCGGCATACAAACTATGAACCAAGAAGCTCCAGGAGGGTTCTGACTTCAAACTTAGCAGGACACATCATCGAAATCGGTAAATATGAAGCTCAGTGTCGATTTGAACTTCAAATATGGTATAACAACATACAAACTATGAACCAAGAAGCTCCGGGAGGGTTCTGACTTCAAACTTAACATGATGCATCATCGAAATTGACAAATATGAATCTCAGTATCGATTCAAACTTCAAGTATGGTATACCGGAATACAAACTATGAACCAAGAAGCTCCGGGAGGGTTCTCACTTCAAACTTAACATGATGCATCATCGATATTGACAAATATGAAGCTCAGCATCGATTCAAACTTCAAGTATGGTATACCGGCATACAAACTATGAACCAAGAAGCTCCGGGAGGGTTCTGACTTCAAACTTAACATGATGCATCATCGAAATTGACAAATATGAAGCTCAACATCGATTCAAACTTCAAGTATGGTATACCGGCATACAAACTATGAACCAAGAAGCTCTGGGAGTGTTCTGACTTCAAACTTAGCATGATACATCATAGAAATCAATAAATATGAAGATCAGTGTCGATTCGAACTTCAAATATGACATACCATCATACAAACTATGAACCAAGAAGCTCTGGGAGGGTTATGACTTCAAACCTAGCATGATAAACTATGGACACAATCACTTGTAATATGTCCTTCTATACACCAGAGTTTGAGGTTTTTGTATTGCAGTGAACAAGCATAAACATTATCCCAAGAAAAGACTCAGTAACAACCATGGCTAGTACTTTAAAAGTTAAAATTCAATCTCATGTGTCTAATGGATCCGACGCTATGGTCACAATTTGTTTTTCGTATAGCCATATCATAATCCTCCCCCCCCCCACACACACACGAAAAAAAGAAATGGTGTAACCATATGTCAATGTTTTGTCATGTTTGATAAAATGTGTCAATTCATCAGTACATGCGAGTCTAATAAACCATATATTATGGACTAAATAAATCCTTTTTCCGCCACGGATTAATAGGTGTGTCTATTGCTATCCTACACTTTCGACACATACATAATTATTTAATGGTGCACTATGGCTACATGGTAACACAAAACGTGGCTATAGTTATACTGATGACCAGTAGCCACACAAATAACCCGAAACGTGGCTGGGCTGTAAACCAAAAAACGTGGCCTATGTGAAGGTTTGTACTAGTGTAGGATTTCATAAAAAAAAGGGTTCTTCGGATCATACAAGGGAAAAGAAAGACCTGCTCTCAGTTGACCAGCGGTGATCAACATCTTTGTAGAAGACCAAGTTTCCGTTTGAATCCATCGGTAATTTAATTCCATGAATTTGGTTGCGGTAACAGGAGGAGAAACTGAGCAATCAATCGCCGAAGATAGAGAAATACCCAACTTATGAAGATCGATTTGAAATTCCTCATAAGTCGTGGATGTAGTAGGACTGGGGACTTTCTTGGGATCCATTGGAGGAGAACGAAACGAAACCTAAGTTTACATAATGCAGGAAAAGGAAGAAAAGAAGGGAAAGGTTATAAGGGACTGAGAAAGGGGTATTTATAGAGATGACTGGTCAAACCAAGCTACCTACGATCGTAGAATACCAACCAGTGATTAGCGGTTACACGAGAAAAGGGACCACGTGGAGAGCATTGATGTGGAGGAGTGGCGGTTATCTAATTTCAGACAGTTCTTATTCTCCTTTCCCTACGATCGAGAAGAATAAGAAAAGGAAAAATGTAGATACCAAAATATGGATCGCCACGTGGACTTAGGGAAGACGCGAGAATCCGGCCTAAAGATCAGGTATCGTGTCACGAAAATCTTTGTGAGTGACTTGTAGAATCAAGTCAGAGTTACCATTATTGACAAATTGACGAGGTAAAACCTATGTGCGAGATAGTGTTTCATCACGAAGTAAGCTCCGAGAAGAACATGGGTTATGAAGGATCCATGGAGTACCCTACAAGATATCCGTCGCGAAGTAGAGAAGAACGAAGTAAGATTACTTGGCTGAGAAGACAAGCCACGAAGTAGATAAATTATGGAGCAAGAAAAGAGACAGGTGTCCCGACAAGCCCATGTGAAGTTAGCGAAAGAAGGGGAAAACCTTTATGGAAAACGGTCTGGACGAAATGTAAAGCGCCCCTGCGAGAACTTGACGAGATAAAATAAGTTGTGCTCCATTAGGATTAGATGGCCTATAAATAGAGGTCCTTGGACAATGTATGAGGGATCGGATTTTTGAAGAGTGGGAGAGCTTAACCTAGGGAGATAGATTAGCGTTTCCTTATATTCAAGAACTTGTATCTTTGTTACTTTGAATGATTCATCAATAAAAATTTCCGATGCTTACATTACTTAATATATCTTAGATCTTGGTTACTATCATTTTGGGTGTGCAACTGGATTTCCACCAGTTACATTCCTCTCTATTCTTTAAGACTTTAAACCAAATCATAATATCTCTGCTTTAGTCAGTCTATTCTAGGTGTTATCACTATCTACAATTAGAGCAGGCACATCTGATACAGTTGGTAGTACTGTCGCCCATCTTTTTTTTGGATCCAATAATTCTCAAAGTAATTGGTACTCTTTCACACTCTTGATGGCGACCTGTTGCTATTCTGAACCGCTACGCAAGAGGATTACTTTCATCTAGCATTTAGGTAAGACCGTTGATCACATCGCTATCCAACTGGTTTTCATTGTTTTGTGCCTAATTGCACTCAGCATTTGAGTTACTTCTTTAATTTATTCATTGTATGTACAGCTTCCCGAATATGGGGTCTTTGACATGATCTCGTAAGGAGTGTGCCAACATTATAATGATTCTGACCATTGATTTTGAAATGTACGGTGCTTTTCCATCATGGATTTTTCTTGTCTACTGTTGCACCCAGTGACCCATGGATTTGAAAGCCGAAATGAATTTTGTTTTCTAATAAATTTTTTGACCTTCATTCCACCCTTGTGATCCAAAAGTTTAATTGTGGAGGTTCTTTCACCCGAGGGGAATTAACCGCTCAACATCATATTGAGAATTTCGGATTTGAAGTTTTCTTGCTCTTATCGTTTCTTCCCTTATACCATATGATCTCTCCCAAATGCGAAAATATTTTGTTGGGTACAAAACTGAATATTTCATTGTCCTGGTTTCCTATTCAAATATCAAAAAATTCATGCACTAGAGAATTTTTCTAGAGAATTTTTCCCAGTTATGCACAGCATTATCAATTTCCATTTCGGCTTCATGAAATGGTTGGTAAGTGTTGTGTTGGCTGGTTCCCATGATGTGGTTTTACACTTTTACTTGTAACCCTTCCATTCTCGAGAACCATTTGATGAGAAAATATGTAATGCATGCTTCCGTTTGTTGTGTCCCTTCTTTTTGCTAATAGTGTTATCTTCAAGGCTCCCGCTATAGAATCTGGGACCCTATCATCGAAAAGTTTGACGCTAGACTTTCAGTTTGGAGGCGTATTTCACTTTCGAGGGGAGGTAAGTTAGTTCTTTTGAAGTGTATCTTATCCTCTATTCCGACCTACTATTTTTCTCTGTTTAAGGCCCCAAGCTCTGTCATCAAGATTCTTGAAAAGAAGATGCGTAACTTTCTTTGGGAATATAAAGATGGGGAAAAATTATCACATTTAGTTAATTGGGATATAGTTCGTGCTAATAAAAATAGAGGTGGTCTAGGTGTGTGCAACCTAAAAGTCATGATTTTGGCTTTGTTAGCTAAATGGTGTTGGAGATTTGGGGTTGAAAAGAGTAAGCTTTGGTATAGAATTATAGAAGATAAGTATGGAAAAGATTTTTCCTTTTGGGTTCCCGGAAAAGTCAGTCAATCCTATGGGGTCTCTTGTTGGCGGGCAATAGTTGAGTTGGGGTCTCTCAGAATCATCTTTTTCTTCACTGTAAGATTGCATACAAGATTTGGTGCAACTTAACACCAACAACAGGTTGGTCTTGGGTTTTGCCGGGATCAATGAGAGCCTTGGAAGATACCTGGCACACTCAGCACTTCTCTCAATCAGGAAACTACATCTGGAATTTAATCCCAGCAGCTATCGTTCACACAGTCTGGGAAGAAAGAAATTGTAGAAGGTTTGAACCTACACACCTCTTCAAAACTGATAATGATCTCATTTTGGAAGTCAAGACTTTAGTTCTAACTTGGGCTGAGGCTGCAGGTCATAGGGTTCATCAAAACTGCTCCAACACGGTTCTGTCTAATTGGGAGGCATTGTTTTTGTAACTTTTTCTTTGTTTGTAGCGTAGTTTTGTTTTTTCTTTTCTTCTTCTACCCCTGGTAAATTTTCATGTACATCCCTCTTCTTTTATTAAATCCTCTCTTTCAATCAAAAAAAAAGGCTCCCCGCTATAGCATCCTGAATATCGGCTGATGCTTTGCCATTACCTCATTTCTGTAGGATAAGTAAAAAACCCTTTTATCAAATTAACGTGCAAACTCTGAATATTAAACAACTAATTGATGTGTTTTTGTAATGACTAATGAAAACTTCTGACCTACTATATCGCAAAATAAATAAGAAGATTTACATTTGAGTACCAAACTATCGTGAGTCCAGATAAAATTTTAATTTTTTGAAGATGAATGTTTCCCTACTTATATACTTCCCCAACCGACAATCTTAATTTGATGGATTTGATGGACATACACTACGGGAAAAATCATCATTGACGACACAAGATAAGAGTTGCAGTATCCCTACGACAACTCCATTTCATGCATTGTGGAACGAGGGTATTGTAGAAAGTCCAAGTTTTTCTACAATGGTTGACAAGTGTTGTAAAGGGTGATGTGATTCATGGTTCGACAATAGTTTGTCAATGTTGTGATTCGCTTTCGATTTTTTTTTGATAACCTAACACAACTCTTATTAGTATTGTGAATATTACAGTTAGTACACTTGTTAGCATTGTAGAAGTATCTTGATACAACTATACTATGTGTATTAGGACTATCTTGGACAACACATAGTTATGATTGTAAATAAACTATTTTACAATACTTGTGAATAAGATCAAACCCATATTTCAGAATATATATTTCACTTTTGTCACTACTATTTGTGAAATGTAAAGAAACAACTAGATTAAACTGAAATGTAAATAAACAATTGGATTAAACTGAAAGATTCATTCAAATTAAACCAACCCCAGAGTTAAAGCATTCACATACCAATGTGATATACACAAAACATACAAAAAAGTGGCAGTGATATGTTTGTTACCAAAAGTTAAGTCTCCAAAAAGATCACAGAAGATTAAGAAGTCTATTGGTAGATTATTCTATCTTTGAGCCATGTGATAAAATTTGAAACAGCATCATGAACAGTTCTGAATTCTGAAGTAGCTTGGTAGACAAGAGCATCATCCACATAAGAAACCTTCACACATACAGTGTAGGCTCCAAGACCGATTGGTTTTCCATGTATCTGCTTACTTGGATCTGTTTCAGCAATTTCAGCCTCTGTAACCACTTCGTCCTCCTTGTACCAGCTTAACAACTTACAAACTTGGAATCTCTTTGGCACTTGAACCTCATTTTGTTTCCTGACATGACTTGGAGTGGTATCAGTTGAGTCTCCTTCATTACAGATAACATTTCTGCTAGTGCTAGCCTCATGATTGTTGCTGGGACTTAACATGTGAGAGGGTAAGACTCCATTGCAGACACATTTTGATTTCGTTCCCTATATTAAGACCAATCAGCAGTATGAGGGGCATTATCGAGTTTGAGTTTATCAAGAAAAGGAGACCTAATAAAAGACAAGTTAAATTCTCACCTCTAGGTGCACCACTCGATCACTCAATGCTTTATAGGATTCTTGACACTCTTTAATCATCATCTTATAGTGGGACTTCTTTAACTTCTTTCTTAACAAGCTCCCAGCAAAGACGAGTAGTAAGGTCCTCCATTTCTGCAAAGAAAGAAAATTCGTAAGGTTGAAAAAAATACTTCTCAAAAACGTGTCATGTTAAGAAAAATAACTATCCATTTGAGGTAGAACATCCATAATTACATATTGTGATGATACCTTTCCATTGTTCCTGCAAGGGAAATTCATGCTTATAGACCGTCTATGCTGCCCAAGCAAAATATCCTCCACCAAAGAGAAAAAAATTGCTATTAGTATAAAAATCTGAAGTCATGACAAATTTGAAAGACCAATTTCAGTCTAAAATATTTGTCATTTTTCTAGCTAGATGAGTAGGAAACCAATATGATATCTTAGTGGAGATTTTTTAGAGATCACCAACTCTTGAGTTCAAGGAAACAAAGGAAAACAATTTGTAACCATCACTGTCATACTATATAAGTGCAACAATCACATTTCTCTGTTTTAATTTATAGTAGTTCATCGTGCAATGACATACCATCACGAGTCCAATTGATGCTGCACCTTGAAAAATGTATCAACTCGAAAGCCTGGCTTGGATACATCAAACGTCGTGTTGTGAAAACTTCCACCATTGCGGCACGTCACGCTCGAGAGAAAATTGAATCTGATTCTCATGAAATCTTTTGGTGTTATAGATAGAGAAGTCACATTTCTTGAAAGCAAAAAAGCTCCAAATGTGACTTCTTTATTTATAGCTCCGCATCCAACGTCCAATACAACTCGAGTATGATTACTAAATGCAAATTCAGGAACCATCTGACAAGATAACATAAAATCTGAGTTAAGTAAAATCATAATAACATTTTTGTCAAATATTAAGCTACTAGATTAAAACAGTTAAACTAACACTTCATCCATTTGATAAGTTGTACCTTGTCTCAGCTTTTTAGCTATGAAATCGATGTTTTATAACCTTCCGGTGGCGGAACTAAACAATTCAACCTCAGTTGATCTAAGCTTATCGATCATCTATTCGAGGACAATGCCATTCAAATTTCTCCTATTTCTCAGTTGAACTAAGTTTATTGATCTCTTCAACATTATCCAAACAAGGAATATAATCTCTGAAACCCTCAGAACAGAAAGAAAACTTGGTAGTTTTAACTTTATGAATATGGTATTGCAATTGTTCTCTATAAATTGTTGTTGATTAGTGTAGAAAACAATTTGTTGGTATCCATCAGACCAATGTTGTCCCAGATAAAAGAATACGAAAGCAATTACAACAACTTCTCACATTCGAATACTAATTCTAGCATCCTCTCCCATAAATCTAAGCATCCAGCTGCAACTGCACCATGAGCTCAATCATCTCTTTTGCGGTTCTTTTGCATTTCTAGCTCAGCAGAACCACAAACCACATTTGCAAATTCATATAAAACCCATCTCAATTCCACCGTCACCCAATCTGGTATCACCACCAACAAATCAACCACTGGCTGCAACTTCAAATTCATTATTGCAAAAACCCATTAATATCATAAATTCCTTCTCAGACTCTCAAATAGCCATCCATTTCATCACAAACCAACAACAAACACAAACCCTAGATTTTCTATTCTTGATGGAAACCAACATATCTTCAAATCGTCACTGTCAAATCGAATCACACCAACCCTAGCTTCTATTCATAGTAATCCTTCTCTTCTCCTCGATCTGTAGCAGTAGCAATGACAAAATCTCCACCCTATTCAATCCTCTCTATTCATCACTCGTTTCTCATCTTCTTAACAGAAGCTGCAACAACGATTTACATCTCGGCTTGATTTCAATCTCAAAACCCCCATACTCATCTTGAATCATTCCCATGAAAATCAGCAACAATCACCTTCTTCGAATCATTTCTCCACCATAATCAACATTACCTCAGACCCTTGAAAGTCATCACATCAGACAGAGAACAGAGTAGAAAAGAGGAGGAAATGGAGGAAATGATTTTCTTCATCTGTTTATGTCTTTCTTATTTAGATCCAATTTCTTAGAATCTGATATATTTGTTGAAATTTTGAAATCCGATAGATTTAATGGAGTTTTTTTTCATCCGACAGTTAGGGTTTTCTTCTGTTTTAGAGAGACGAAAGGTAAGAGAGGAAACGAAAGTGAGTGAAGAGAAGTGAGAGGAAAAAAACTTTTATTTATGTATAAGGATTTGGACGGTGAAAGATATGATTTAAGAGTGTCATATGGATTATCAAGATTTTTGGACGGTAAAGATTTGATTTAAGAGTGTCATACGGATCAAGGAAAGTGTGTTTTCTTTGTGCTTTTTCTTTGTGTTAGTACGAACTCATGTTTTTGGTTTAATTATCAACCTTCCACATGGAAAAAAATCCAAAAAAAATATTAATAAATTTATGACATTGTTATCGACATTATGATATAAAAATATCCAAAAAATGTATAAGAATGAATCGGGAAAATGAAAAAATGAATTTGATAATTGGTGTGTTTCTTTATGCTTTCTCTTTGTGCTTTCTCTTTGTGCTTCCGGTTTGAATTTCGACTAGTCGCATAGGTCATGAAGTAATTTTGACAAGTAATCCAGGTCATGAAGTAGCTTTGATTCACACTGGTAAACTCAGGTTATAAGATTACTACAGATGGACCACGAAATTCAGGATGGTTCTGACTTCAAACTTAGCTGGATACATCATCGAAATCGATAAATATGAAGCTCAGTGTCCATTCAAACGTATAACATCATACAAACTATGAGACAAGAAGCTCCGGGAGGGTTCTGACTTCAAACTTACCATTATACATCATCGAAATAGATAAATATGAAGCTTAGTCTTGATTCGAACTTCAAATGTGGTATAACAACATACAAACTTTGAGCCAACAAGCTCCGGGAGGGTTCATACTTCAAACTAGTCAGAAAATTCGTAAGAACGACGAATCTAACCAATATTCGGTAGGATTCCATGGAATATTCTCTGAAACCTTAACACAAACCCTTTTCTGGTGACTTCGAGAAAGAAAGTGGCTCCGAGCTCGAAACTTGGACTACTACAAGTCGAAAACTTCGTAAGAACGATGAAACCTTAAGCAAACCCTTTTATGGCGACTTAGAGAAAGAAAGTGGCTCCGAGATCAAAACCTGGCTGTGAGTAGACTGCTATAAGTCGGAAAATTGATAAGAACAATGAATCCATATGTTCATATGTAAGATTCCTTCGGGATATCCTCCGAAACCTCAAAAAACCCTATTCTGGCACATTGTATGCATACTCTGGCTTTGAGATCGAAACCCAGTCGTGAGTGGACTACTATAAGTCGGAAACTTCGTAAGAACGATAAATCCGTCCATTTACAGGTAAGATTCCTTCGGAATATTCCCTGAAACCTTAAACAAACCATATTCTGGCATATTGTATGCATACCCTGGCTCCGAGATCAAAACCTGGTCGTGGGTGGAGTACTATAAGTCGAGAACTTGGTAAAAACGATGAATCCATCATCTACAAGTAATATTCCTTTTGAATATTCTCCGAAACCTTAAACAAACCCTAGCTATTCTAGCATATTGTATGCATACCCTGGCCCCGAGATTGAAACCTGGACGTGAGTGAACTATTATAAGTCGGAAACTTCGTAGTTAAGAACGATGAATCCATCCATTTACAGACAAGATTCATTTGGAGTATATTCCCCGAAACATTAAACAAACCCTATTCTGGCATATTGTATGTATACCCTGGCTTTGAGATCGAAACATAGCCGTGAGTGGACTACTATAAGTCAGAAACTTCGTAAGAACGATGAATCCGTCAATTTACAGGTAAGATTCCTTCGAAATATTCCCCGAAACCTTAAACAAACCATATTCTAACATGTTGTATGCATACGATGTCTCCGAGATCAAAACCTGTCCGTGAGTGGAGTACTATAAGTCGAAAACTTGGTAAAAACGATGAATCCATCATCTACAAGTAAGATTCCTTCGGAATATTCTCCTAAACCTTAAACAAACCCTTGCTATTCTGGCATATTGTATGCATACCCTGGATCTGAGATCGTAACCTGGCCGTGAGTGGACTAATATAAGTCGGAAACTTCGTAACAACGATGAATCCATCCATTTACAGGTAACATTCCTATGGAATATTTCCCGAAACCTTAAACAAACCCTATTTTGGCATATTTTATGCATACCATGGCTCCGAGATCGAAACCTGGCCAGGAGGGGACTACTATATAAGTCTGACAGTTCACAAAAACGATTAATCCAACCATTCATAGGTAAGATTCCATAGGAATATTCTCAGAAACCTTAAACACACAAAAATTCGTCAACATCGAGAAAGAAAATGCCTCCGAGATCGAAACCTGGTCAGGAGCGGACTACTATATAAGTCTGAAAGTTCGCAAAAACGATGACTCCAACCATTTACTGGTAAGATTCCATGAGAATATTCTCAATAACTTCGAACTTCCAGGTTCACGATTTTTTTTTTTTTTTTTTTTTTTTTTTTTTTTTTTTTTTTGCAGAAGTGAGAAATTTTGTTGCAGAACCGGATAACAAAATACTTTTTTGCTGAAGTGAGAAATTTTTGGCAGAAGTAAGAAAAATTCTGCAGAAGTGAGAAAAATTTGTCGTATCCTTACGACGACTTTTCTTAAGAGTTGTGGAAAGGGATGTAGAAAAACTTTCATCACAACCATCCATTTCCATCTAAAGGGTCTATTACCCAGATCGATCAGTAATCTACTGAGGATATGTGTTGACTTTGGAACTTGGTGTTTTGAAATTTGAGTTATATGGTTTTAGAAGGGAAGTTACATTTTGAACTTAACCCTCTTTGGTGAAGTTGTTGTGATTGCAGAATGTGCCAGATTTTTCAAAGCAATAGGAGAGCAGTTTGAGAAGTATTTGTCTTATGCGATGCCAATGCTTACCGAGAAGAATGTATGTGATTGTTTAAAGAGAAAAATGTATGTGATTTTTTACAGAGAAGGCATGTATGTGATTGTTTACAGAGAAGGCATGTATGTGATTGTTTACAGAGAAGGCTTCGCGCTGTTTGCGGCTCAGTCACCTGAGCATTATTTTTGAGCATTATATTTTGTTTTACAAATTTTATGAAGGGTTGTCATAAAGTTAGTGTATTAAAGAACCACAAACTTAACAGAACATGTGATAGTGTAGGTATGGTTAGTGGTGTATGCTTCTATGCAGGAGGATGACACTACAACAAAACACACGTTTAGTGGCAAAAAAGTTTGTCCGGAAATCCCCTTTTTTTGTCTCAAAATATTTTCTGAGATGGATTTTTTTTTTCGCGAAGTTGTCTCAAATACCCCGTCTGGGAAAGTATTTTGCGACAAAATTATGAACGGTCACGAGAAAACTTAATTAACAACTAAAAATTTATTGTCAATAAAAGTCTCTTTCACCAACGAAATAAAATTGTCTGCGAAAGATATTTTAATGACCAAAAAATTGGCCACCGAAAAGCAATTTTTGGCGGGAAATATTTTGGTCGCAAAAATGTAAATTCAAGGACAAACTAATTTGTCTTTAATGGTTACTATTTAAGACCAATTAAATTGTCTCAAAATCGAAAGTTTTGTGTCAATTTAATTTGTCCTTAATGATAACTGTTTAAGACCAATAAAATTGTCTCAAAAAAGGAAGTTTTGTGTCAATTTAATTTGTCTTTAATGATAACTATTTAAGACCAAAAAAATTGTCTCAAAGGTGAAATTTTGTGTCAATTTAATTTGTCTTTAATAGTTATTATCAAAAACCAAAAAAATTGTCTCTAATTAATTTAGTTAGAGACAATATAAATAGCCCCTGAATATCGAATTTTTGGAGACTAACTTGTTCGTCTCCAACAAAACAAATTTAGTGACCAAATTTTTTGCCTTAAAAAGAATTTTCGGAGGCAAATTCCTCATCTCCAAAGCTTTTTATTTTGTATCTAAATTATTTATCAAAGACGATTCATTTTTTCTTTAAAACGAACTTTCAAATACATTTTTTTTGCCTCCAAAAGCAACATGTTTTGTCCCAAATATTCCATAAATGAAAACTCAAGTTTGCCTCGAAATGCTTTATTCAAAGACAAATACTTTCCGTCCAAAAAATCGCCTCTAAATATTATAAAAAATGACAATTAATTTTTCCTTAGAAAATGAATTTCTCAGACAATTTTATTCTTCGTCCCTGAGTACTTTATTAAGGACTACTTGTTTTGCTTAGAAGAGAATTTCAAAGACAAAATTATTCGTCTCTACAACCTAAAATAATTATTGAATTTAAGTTTTATTAAACCATATATTTAAATATGAGATTACCATTACTATGGCAAACAACCTAAAAACAAAACAAAAAGAAAAACAACAAAAATTGAAATTCATCTAGAAATTAAATCTCTTGTGTATTATTCTGAACACTAAAAAATTAAAATACTATATTCATAACTTGAAACCCTTCATCAAGGTTCATTTGATTCAACATTTGAATCCATATCTCTTGTTGGATACCAAATCTGCTTGCATCTTCCGGATTCCAAATCTGCTTGCATCTTCCGGATTCTCTTCTTTTAAAAACTATGATATACCTCTCCGCATTGCAGGAACATCTTAAAGCCAATTCCGGAGCTGGGACAAGTAATAGAGACCTATTGTATGATATGCACTAACAAATTGACCGATTATTAAATGTACAAAGAATGAATATTAAGTGCACTAAAAATCTGTCAGAGTCAATCACACCTCATACAAGTCTGATATGCATAGTCAATTGTTATCCAGAGCTGGGGAACAAGGATCAACATATCATCCTGAGACAACCAAGAAAACTTGAAAGGCTCACAAGAGAACAATTACCTGATGCTTCATCCATATCCTGGAACTCAAAGAGCACGGTTTAGGATATTAGTTGCTTCACGTTTTTATTTCTAACTCTCAATGCAGGGCTAAATCGATCATCAGAAGTATTAAAAGGTTCGGATAGATAAATAGTACATATGATACTTACATTTGTTCGACTGAACTTAAGTTATTACACAACTTAGTTCCATAACTTGGGTTTCAGTCATCATTCTGGTCTCAGTTTCTTTTCTTGCCACTTTGGGTTCATTCTTCTCGGTTGTGAAGACCTGAGCCTGATGAGGTTGTACTGGCTTACTGTTTGGAGTAATTTTCATTTGCATTGTAGGAATGCACTTGTGCAAAATCTATAAGTGCAACGCTTTTATAGATGAACTCACGTCCATCACCAGTGGATTTTTCCTTCGGAGGGGGTGAATGGTCCTTTCCTTCATCCACAACCGAGGTATTCCCGGTTACTAATGAAACTTTTCCATCTACAATCATGAAAACAATTGGATATTAGAATGAACCTAAAATAGAAAATAGAAAGGGAACTTGGATAACAATAGACAAATTTGGTACCAGCAATAGCTTTACCGTTAGCACTCATCCACATATCCTCCATCATTAGCTTCCAGGCACTGCTTTTCCTTGTTTGCCTAATCGAGCGAGGAAAGAATTCTTGCAAGAGAAATAAAGTGGGTAAATTGAAAAGGAAAAAAGAACAGAAAGATGAAATAAAAAAGTGTGCTTTTGAAATTCAAATAATGATGCACATTTGACTGCACAATGATCACCAAACATTTACGAAATCTGGAACATTTATTGCTAAAGTACCTAGGTGAATGAGACTAGAGACCTTCCCACCCATCTGATAATAAAAAAAAAAATCCTAACAGGTGCAGTGAACAATGAACATTGATATCAATAGGGACGTTAACAAACCGATGATGCCGATGAAGAGTTACATGCTTTAACAGGGACAACTGTCATACTAAAATACAAATAGCTCACCTAGTTGTGCTGAAGTTGACATAAGATTTGAATGCCTTAGCCGCATCTCACACACAAAACTACATTAAAGGCTTCCATTAGATTGTTGCAACAGCTTAACGATAACACCAACTCTTCTCCAACTGCATCCCCATTCAGATCTCGCAGCCACCTAACCAACTACAATCAGTTGAATTTTTGATCAAGTCTACAAAGAAAATCATGTCTAAGGAAACCAGAAATGTACAACACCCAGCTCTCATGAAGCATAAATTTTAGAAATAATAACTTTCTGGCACACATGAGTATATTTCAATATATTACCTGAAATCCACTACCAGATTTAGCTGGCTTTGAAGATGGTCGTGGAGCTTTCTCCTTCTTTGGTGCCTGAATTAAAAAAAAATATACACAAAATCAGTAAAACAAAACCAATAAAACAAACAAATTGAAAAGATGAACAAACGCAAATATACCAACCAACGAATTGCAGTGATGAAGTCATGTACTCTGAAAACCTAACCCCGAGGAAGAAATCAAAACCCTTATTAGAAATCGGCATCCTAATTAGAAATAAAAACCCTAATTATAAATCAAATCCCTAAGGAAGAGTCGACAGTTCGAAATCAAAACCCTGATTATAAATCAAATCCCTAAGGAAGAATCGATAGAAGATGAGACAACTGGTAGAAATAAAAACCCTTATTAGAGATTAATACAGACTAAAAGATGAGATTTGACGAAATTTGTGGAAAATCTACCATTGATTAAGAAACTTGAACACGCTAAGCATCTAATGAAAGTTGTGCATCACCTAATTTGCTATTAGTGTTCTCTACTAGAACTCTTCCCTCTAATTTTTTTTTCTATTTTTGTTTCTTACGATTGATGAAGAAATACCAGACCAAAGATTGAGAAAGAGATACCAAAACAAGAGAGAAGTGAGAGGAAGAAAAAAGGTTTGCATAAAAATTATCGATAGCGGATCTTGGTCAAATGTGTAGTCCGATATTTACTGAGCGGTGGATATTTCTCTTGGACTTCTCCTATCGAAATGATTTACATTGGGCGGGCTCAATCCCGCAGGTTGTACAGCAAGACACAGGGGAAGACAGCCACACCAAACCCACCCCTCCAAGTACGCCGAGTTACAAGGGGACCACCCCTCTTTGTCTCTTGTGATAACATTTGCGGGATTGAATCCATGTGATGTGTATACTTTCGTTTCTCCTATGGATTAAGACATGTAACATTATTTTTATTTGTCTTAATCCGACTAGTTAAGATCTGACGAAAATTATCTGATTTATATGGATCAGCTCGTGTGTTTGTTGTTTTGAGTCAAAAATGACTTATCAGACTCAAAAATACGTGAGTTAATGGCTGGTCTAATGAATTAAGGACGTGTCATTTCATGGCTCAAATGGGTATGAATTAGGGGTTAGATCTGACTCAGGCCGCGAGTCAACAAACTGTACATGTACGCGCGAGAAGCACAAGGTTCAAATGAGATCAAACGAATTCATAATAATATTGGAGTTAGACTTATATAAATCATTAAGTTAATTTTTATAGCCAAAGAGCAGTTAAAGATTTTCACACTAAAATATGCATAACGTCAGTATTATCATTTTGAGTAGATATAGCACACTCCCAATTGTGTTTCAGGTAAAATGTATGATCTTTTTTAATGTGCATTGTCAAAAATTATTGAACATATATATCTCTAGATAAACCTTAGGACACAACAGATGAAATGTATGATCTTTCTTCATTTTCGTTCCTTTTCTCTGTATTTTTCTCTCTTGTTGCAACTTGCATACATATCTTCTTATTAAGATTTGTATGTTTCCTGATTTTTAGATTAGTTTGAAGAGTATGTGTCACCTAATATTGAGTTTTTTCCGTGTATTTTTAGGAACAAATTTATCTCCTAATAAATTAGGTGAGAGCGTTTTGAGGAACAAATTTATCTCCTAATAAATTAGGTGAGAGAGAGGAGCGACATGTATGGGAAGTTGCTAAAGTTTTTCTTCAAAGTTAGACAAAATATCATGTAAATCTCTCTCTTTTTGGTAAGAATACCATATAATTCATGTATGGGAGTTGAATGTACTAACAATAGGATCTAAACATTTTTGCATAATACTTTTCTGCACGATCTCCCTTGATAATAAGAACAGTATGGTTTATTAAAAAAAAAGTATTCTAATTCACGTAAAATAAAAAACACCTGGTATTCAAGACTCTCATAAGCATGCTTCCAAAAAAAAAAAAAAAATTGATAATCAAGATCTTTTTTCTAGGTCACCCATGATAGCTGAACTTAACCAATTGATCTTGTGTCTAGGTCACCCATCAAATTCACACATATATTCTGCCAAATTGATAATAGGGATCAACCAATTATGAAGAGAAACAAATACCTTTTTGAAGAAGCACGGATTACCAAAACAATCAACGCAATAAACAAATTTCTGCTCCGCGAGAAAACCTATAAATAGAAGACGATGGATGAAGAAATTCTGCTCCTCGACAAATTCTGCTTCATCCATCGTTTTATAGGTTCCACTTTTCCAAATTTCAGTTGTCTTTTATTCCTAAGTTTTCTTTTTCTTTTGATTTCCAAATCCAGACTGGTTTCTATATTCCAAGTAGAGTCTAATTCAATTTTGAGAATGTCTATTGGCTATTACAATTACATTCTCACCCTCGTGAATATCAGTACATATGCCCTCACAGTAAGGGTGGGTTTGTCATCCACTATTACAAAGATAATGCCAAACGACAAACGTGTTTTGTCTAGATTAGGTAAGGGATTGGTATTAACTAGTGACTAACAGATGTACAAACAGATGGGAGAATTTTTTATTTCTTATTTTTTTGGCCAGGAGAACGTTTATATTGGTATCCAAATCACATTATTGCCTATGAGTATGGGTACACACTATGTAGTCGATTTCGGTCATTTCGGACGAAATTTCGGATTTCGGTCCAAGAAGACACGATTTTGTTAATTTCGGTCGGACGAAATCTTTGCGAAAATTTCGGCCGGAAACGCGTTTTTAGGTCGGAATTGATTTGTCTTGGCCGGATTTTTTTTTTCTTTTTAAATTGAGTGGACTAATCTCACGTACAAAAATTAAAAAGATTAATTCACTCACTAGTATTATTGCTTGTTGCTGTGTTTGAATTTCTTGAGCTAAAATTATTATTTGGTGTTGATGATGAGGAAGGTGAACAACCAGATTTACTAATACTATGTTTCTTTTAAGTGATTATCGATACGAGGATATAAAATATGAAACCGAGATTTTACCGAAATTTTAAAACGGAATTTCCCCGAGACAAAGTTGTACCAGTATTTCGGTGTCGACCGAGACAATCCGAAATTGACTACCTTGGGTACACATGCCTTGTTTTTGAGGGTGCTTTTGTCATCCCTACTATAAAAACAATATTGCTTAATTTTTTTTTTGATGCAATCTTAATTATTTTTTATTTCTTTTTGGTAAAAGCTCAATTAATTTATTTATAAAAAGAAAATAAAAAAACAAATCTATTCTATTTATATATTATATAAAGCCAACTATCTTTACTGTAGCAAGGGTGAAGCTGAAACTTTTGGACAATTTTACCCTTGAATGTATGACCTCAAAAGAAAGGTGAAAATATTATTCGAGGACTAAATGGTAATCTAGGAATCCGAAAATCATTATTTCCACTTTGCCCTAATTTTCATATACACATGAAAACATATTAGTGATACGTGTCTTATGGTATACCTTGGACTGGGATGCCCTAAAATTAACTTCACAAGGTTTATTTGTTTTTGCAATTATATGATAAAGATATATTACAAGAAACTAGGTGGAAACCTGACAAGCTAAGATCTAATAGCGTACTACTACGGTAATTGAACAGGTTGTCGTGCTAAAAGTGAATCTGACGACAACCTGCCTACCAGTGAATCTCATGAGGAACCAGCCAAGGAAGTCGAAGCGGATAGGATGTTGATTATGTCGTAAGGGGGCAAACTAACTCTACCGTCCGTGTCAAATTCGACAATGTTTACCGCAATGTACCTTGCTCCAATACTAGTGGTTGCAAAAGGAGTATCAATAAGGCTATTTGTGAAATCGAGGTGTTACTTAAAATTAATCACTTTATATTGGGGTTAAAAATTTATTACCGTAACACAAAAAATTGTCTAGAGAGTCAAAATTTATTATGTAACATCGAAACATGCACATGACATGTAATCTAAAGGTATTTGTTTATTGCGCATATAAAATGATATATTCTGTTTAAATTGTGCATCGTCAAAAAAATTGAACATCTATGTTTCTGGATGAGACAAACTTAAAGGTCTTAATTGATGTCCAAAAACTTTGAAACTCATTTAGTATTTTTCAAATATAATTTTCGTATTAGGATATCCAATTTAGTATTTTGTTCCAACACAAAATTTTGACACGAATGTACTGAAATCCAAAATTTACGTTTATAAAATGTTAGAAAGAACTCATTACTGAACACTTCGGGAAAAATCTTGCTTGCATAATTCTTTTAACATTGATTTTGTATTTTCCTATTGGTCTATTTAAAGGGTAGTTGTTCTTTGTCAGATCGCATCCCTTTAAACAGTGGAAATACCTCGATATCGTTTGCTATAATACCAGTGGTTACAAAAGAGTAGCAATTAGGCCATATGTGGAATCGAGATGTTACTTAAAATCTACCACTATGTATTGTGGTTCAAAATTTGTTACCATGACCCAAAAAATGTCTATAGACTTAAAATTTATTATGTGACATCCAACATCAAATAATTCAACAAAAATATTTAACAAAAACAACATACTTGCATTATACATATTCAAATAATTCAACAAAATTAATATGCTAAATATATTGACCGACAATTTGAAGATTTTGATGCTCCAAAGTTGTCGTCGTACTTGGTAAAAATCCATTAACATTTATAAAATGGAATCACCAATGAGGTGAAAGCGACAATCACTATTAATGGTGGAGGCTAGAAACATTTGAAGTACAAACAATTTCCCAACATTAATTAATCAAATACTTCCTCCGTCCCACTGTTAAGTGACCTATTTGATTTTAGATTTTGTCCAACTAATAAGTGATCTATATCACTAAACAAGGAGATATTTCTAAAATTATCCTTTTAGTTAATTATAAAAAATATAAGAAATATGCATAATTTGATAGGCATGTTTATATTCGTTAAGTTGGTGTTTTAAAATGTTTTTTAACGTATAAAGTTTGTGAATATCCGTGGAGTAGTTTGGGAGATAAATCATTTCTAAATTTCACTACTTATTATCCATAAGGGTATAAATGTAAAAAATTATTAAAAGTACTCTCTTCCTTGCTTGCCTTAAAAATTGTGCAAACTTAAACTAGGTCACTTAACATTGGGACGGAGGGAGTATTATTTTAGCATTATGTAAGACATTTTTTACTTTTAAGACACAAGTAAAAACAAAAAAAGGGACAAATATTTAGGTGCAGTTAGATAAGTGGAGATTTTTTTGAAGCATAAATTTTATTAAGTTACTAAGTGGCTTTTACACGAGGGTATGCGATATCGGATAAGTGGAGATGAAAGTATGAATATGCTAGTTGGCACATAAATTTCTAATGAAAAACATTTATTATGCTTGGAAGAAAATGAAACCATTTTTTTTTTTTGAAAGTGAGCCCGTTAATGTTGTTTTTTTTTTCTCTTTGTTATTTTTTTTTATTATTATTATTATTATTTTGGGCCTAAATGGGTAGGTTTAGAAAAGAGCCCGTAATATTGAAAAGAAAAAAAAAGAGCCCGTAATAATAAGACAAAACGTGTTGTGCCATACACTTTGTTGACAAACACGAGGATTTCTTATCTCCTCCACCTAAGCTGCTAAACAAAAACAACTTCGTTTAGTCAGTCATTCTCTTTCTTCAATCTCCCCTGATCTTAAGAAATTCTCCAAATCTTCCGCCAGATTTTTGGTATCTTCATCTGTAGATTAAGGAAAACCAAACCAATATATATTTTTCCGTAACTAATTTCCGATTAAAACTGAGCAGAATTTCTATTTCCGGCTGCCGATTTGATTCTCCCTCCAAAACCTAAATCAATCAACTAATTTCCGAGTAAAATTGAGGGGTTTTAGTTTCTTGGCGGGATATTTCCCGCAAATTGGTTTTGGGTTTCGAATTTCATAAGGCTATATAAACCCTAAGTCATGGATGGAATTTTTACATTCATCAGTAATCTCTTCAGAGACTTATTTCTTAAATCTTCAAGGTACTCTTTGATTCTCTAGCCTTCTGCGTTTTTGTTTTTGAGTATGGTTGTTGATGGGTTCCTCTTTCATGGAATCAAATCAATGCCAATTACTTACATCTGTTTTTTTTTTAAAAATTTTGAGTATGGTTGTTGATGGGTTCCTCTTCCATGAAATCAAATCAATGCCAATTACTTACATTTGTTTTTTTTTTTTGGTTTGAGTATGGTTGTTGATGGATTCCTCTTCCATTGAATCAAATCAATTATATTTGTTTTTTTGTTTCCGAGTATGGTTGTTGATGGGTTCCTCTTCCGTGGAATCAAATCAATGCCAATTACTTACATCTGTAATTCCCTAAGAAGATGTTGCTTGTTATGATGTTCCTAATGGTACTTGGTAGGCATGCAGGAAGGAGTTGATGGTCACTAGAAAATTGTAGCACATGGTTTCTTTTCTACTTTTATTAAGCACCTAATAGGTTAAGGTGTTAAGCTAAACTGTGAAGCTTAGATAGCAGCACTTCTATGGGATAGTACATCCGTAGGGAATTGATTGTAAGTTTCTCTGATTTACAAAGATGTGATGACTATACTTTGATCTTTTGTTTATGCATTATATTTGGTTTGAACATTTCTGCTGGTTTGTGGATTGGCTTAGCCATTTGTCACATTGCTGTCTTTTTATTTCCACAAGAATGTTTAGACTTTGATAATCTTGAAGCATCCTTGGTTTTCTATTTTTCTTACACTTCTATACTTTTCTTTTCAGTTTGTCCAATTACAAATGGCGCCCCAAATCACTGCTTCTTCTTTTCTATATTGTATCAGTCAATTATATGGTTTTAGCTTTGATTTTTTTAGGTGTTGGGAAGCCATATATTGATGCAGGTAACAGTTATGAAGAAGCAGAAGGTTCGAGAGAAGGATCGGACAATATTTCAAAGCTGCAAGAAAGAAGGTATCTTCCTGCTGTATCGATATTAGTGTTCAAATTCTTGCATTTCTTTCATTAGTTTATATGCAACTGTATGAATAAAATAGCACATGAACATGACCCAGAGTAAAGAAGTTAGTGGGTGTGGGCTGTCGTTGTTTAGTGTAGGCTGGAGCATAATAAGTTTATGCATCATGTAGATAAAACTTAATGTGTATGACAGAATTAAGGTAAGGGGTTATGTTAGACGTTGTCACATTTACACTTCCAGGGTTGCATTACTGCATCGTTTTTTATGCGTGATTGCTGGGTATGTAAAATAGAGTTTTTAAGCCATGTTTGAAAGTGCCTAGTGCTGCAATTTGGTAGTTAATGAATGGTCGGTTGATGCTTTAGTCATCATGTATTATTTCATCATTTTTGATAGTATGGATATGATGTTCAAGTATATATTTTGACTACAATGTTGTTTATGCTATATGAAATTCTGAAAACGCCTGAAGTGGGTTTCATTTTTGTCAGTAGTGCCTCGCTTGATATGTATCACGTCAACACTGGTTTCGTTGAACCAATGCAGGTTCATTTCCCTCGCTATAAAGAAGGGTCTTTAAGAAAAACCATGCAAACCAGAACCCTCTGTACGAAACCTTCCTTAAGGATGCTGCAGTTTTGAGTTCTTTTTCTAAAGTGACCAGTCGAGTGGATGAATTATCGAATGCATTCACACCCTTATATCAGAAGATAAAGCAAAAAAGTTGATAATTGTAAACTTTCAGGTGGCGAGGGAACTTTGCGTGAATATCCAGCCAGAAAACTTGTACTTAAATTGAACCATTCTCAACTATGGACTCATTTGAGGTGTCACTGCATCTGAAGATAAAGCACAAAAGTTGAACTTGTACCAGCGATTTAAATGCAACATATTGCCGGATCTTAACGAGATGTTCAAGGTCCCATCTTATCGAAATTCACTTGAAAGTGAAGCAAACAAAGTGAAAATCAAGGGAAGGTCGGAAGATGCAGAAACGATGATGCCCAGATCACTCTTTTGATTTACTGAATTCTAGGTATGTCGTTGTACTGCCAAATTTCATCAGTGTCTCCCTTTTGTTTTCTTCTTCAAATGTTGATAATTGTAAACTTTCAGGTGGCGAGGCAACTTTGCGTGAATATCCAGCCAGAAAACTTGTACTTAAATTGAACCATTCTCAACTATGGACTCATTTGAGGTGTCACTGCATCTGCCGAAATCAATTCCTCCACCAGAGGGAAAGGTACAAGGGACTCTAGATGTTAAAGTCAGAGGAAAATAAATTAGTATGTTTTCTAAAATACATTTCTGACTTGTCGTTAATGTTCTTTTCATGGAAAAACTATCATTTTTACATAGTCATAAACGTACGTGAATGTTGTATTATTCAATTTGCCGCATGAACAAAAACATAAGGCAAATGTTCACTGTGAACACTTGGTTTAAAACAAGAGGTGATTAGTGGCGTCAAAGTTAGGGGTTTATGGTGGATGAATTGATTTTCATCTTTCTGAAATTGAGTTCTTGATCTCAATTGAGAAATGAAATTGCAGCAACGAAGTAAGGTCCGTATGTCAGCTGGATTGGGTTTATTCGGGGTAACTGATTTACTCTTTGATCAGTGGAGGAGGTTATTAGCTGGTCATGGAGATGAAACTGAGCTCACTGGCGGTCATTCTTTAGTAACCACTGTCTAAAATGTGCTGGATGAATGGGTTTTCTGTGGGGCTGTTTTTAGAAATCATACTGAGCTTGTGGTACTAATTGTATGGGTATTTGACAAGCCTTGGTCTGGGTGAAATTCAGAAGTTTAGAGAATGGGAAGTGGCTGGACTTGGTAATGGCTTGAATTTTGAAACTAGATTTGGTGTTGGTCGCAAGTACACCCTATTTGCTCGGTCCAGATTGGATATTTTTGCACCACCTATAGAAGTATCAGTCTAGACAAACTCAAGGGGAGGCCGTCTACAAAACAGAGCCGTAAAGAAGGTTTGAGATTTTAATTTCCTTTTCCGTTAGCTTGTATTTCTTATTTATTAGATTATTTATGATTCAATTTAGAGTGAAAGATGAACTTGTAGGCTATTTTATTTGTGTTATTGAACAAGAGTTTTCTCATTTGGGTATCATTAATCGTTTAGCTTTTAACTAATTATTCATCTGTATTGTTTTGTATCATCTTCCAGGAGAAAACATTGACAAAACGCAGGCCCTTGAAATATTTTTTGCTAATCCTTGTATGACTTGATGAGGTTGTTGATGGCGGGTACGAAATTTGGATTATACCATTTTTTACGCTGCTTTTTTCCTGGAATTCTTGACCGAATTCTGGACTCAATTAATATACTCCATTTTATAGGCTGGATAAAGTATTTACATTGAAATGGCATGCATTGGTTAAATCCTTAGAACAACTTGGGACAGATTTTTCGATATAACTATGGCTTTTCACAAGTATTACCTTCAGAGGGTAGTTGTACTAATTCTTAAAGCCCCATTGGGAAACTGTATATAAAGTTTCATTTATGTCTATATGCTGATGTCTCATTCACTGTTTCAGACCTCCATACATTAACATCATTTTGTGCATTTTTCTTATGTTAATTACTTTGAACTTTTCACATAATGTTCTCAAATATTAGTTATTCTCTTTGTTGGTTTCGTTCATAGTGCGGGGGTTCTTAGTGACACGGTCGTAGTTTGAGTCACGAAATATTTGGATTTGCAGACCAAAATTTGTCTTGCCACTAAAAAAATTTTAACGACAAAATTTCAGATGACGAATTAATTTTTTTCTGCGTAAATAAATAGATAAAGGGGCAAAAGTCACACGTTGTTAGTAATAGTTTTTCAGATGAAGTAATTTTTGTCTGCATAAATGGATATAGGGACAAAAATTACATGTTGTCAGCAATAGTTTTTTCGAAGACCAACCTTTTTTTCCGTCGGTAGAAAACAATCCATTTGTGACAACAATTTGTTTCGATACTAATAGTTTTAGTGGCAAAATCCTTATTTGACGGGCATTCATTCCGGCAACACACTAATTTTGTCAACGTAAGATACATTTAGGGACAAAAGTCTTGGATTGCTAGCAATAATATGTTTGGAGACTATGATTTTCCTTTGTCGCTAGAAACCAATTCCGTGACCGAAATAATTCGTCACAAAAAAATATTTAGAGATGGAGACAGGATTGGTCGCTATATTTGGACATAAAAAAATATTTAGAGACAGAGACAAGATTGGTCACCGTATTTGGTCATAAAAATTTCAGTGACAACTTTAAAGACTAAATTTACCGTTTCTCGCGAAAAAAATATATATTGTGACCAAAAAAATATTCCTCCCTAAACACTAGATTTGTAGACAAAATTTTGTTGGTCACATAAAATTTTGTCACTAAACGTGTGTTTTGTTGTAGTGTGAGGATCAAATCCCCCCATCCTCATTTCTTCCAACGTTCTATATTTTTATTTCAACAACACTTATAAGTGTTATTATACATTCTTATTAAAAAAAAAGCCAAAAATTATGAACAGTAAGGATGGTTGATGAGCTAGATTTCCATGCAGAATCTCCCCTCTAACCTCATTTTTTCCAACATTCTATATTTTTACTTCAACAACACTTATAAGTGTCGTTATACGTTTTTATTAAAAAAAATAAAAACAAATCAAAACTTGTGAACTTTAAGGATAGTTGATGATCTAGACTTCCATGCAGTAGTTTCATGTTCGAATCTCCCCTCTAACACTATTTTTCATCATCATATTTTGGTTTTCTTCAACAACTCCTGTAAAAATTGTGATAGGCTTAGTCACTTCCTTTATGGAACAGAGTTGTTATAGCTAAATGTCGTCACAACTCTTTTGCTTAAGGAGATGTCGTTTGTTTTCTTAGCGCAACCCCTTGTTTCCTAAGGGTTGGCAGTGATGATATACGACAACTCTTCCTTTGAAACCAGTTGTAAAACATAGGACTTTCTACGATGTTTAGCGAAGAGTTGTAAATCTCCAGTTGTAGATGTATATTTTTCCCGTAGTGATCACTTCCTCCCATATCCTCTCCACAGTTGCGTTAAGCTTCGGGAGTTCTAAATCTATTCAAGTGTTAACTCCTTGCTTCGTTGGCTTTATGTTCCTCAGCTGGTGTCCTTTGGCTTTACCACTTAGCTAGTTTCGATCCTTCAACAACGATTTTTCCCTCTTCCGGTCAACCCGCTTCAGCTCTTCTTCTGACGTTGTTTTCACCATAGAAGTCAACATAACCTTCTTCTCCATCCATTGCAACTGGCCTTCCTTTGAGAATTTCCCATCTGAATCCTCAATCTTCGCAGCTCTCGTAAGATTTCGTGGTCCATAATCCCTCTTACTGATTCATCAATATCTCTTTCTCGCCTCTTTCTTTCGCTTTCCTCCTTATGCCTTCTTCCTTTTTCGTATCTTAGCTTATGATTTTCCGTTCTCGCTTCCACTAAAAGCCTCCTTAGGTCTCTTTCCCGGTCGTATCCTTCTAGCAACCTTCTATTTTGCGTTCTTTGTTTGTCCTCTTCTTCTTAATCTTCGTAGGGACTCTCCTCCCCATACAGGGTCCTTTTCCGAGATGAAGCTGTTATCATTTCTGAACTAGCATTTTCTTCTTGCGAGATTCCAACCTCCATTTAACTACCACGTTCGTATTCCTTTCGTTTCGCCTGACTGCCTCTTTTTGTTGTTCCTGCTTTCCATTCCGGCTGGTACCTTAATCGCCCCTTATCTCGATGGGTTGCTTTACTCGGTTCTTTCGATATCATGTCTTTATCACCCTCGTTCCCATCCACTTCTTCTCGATTCGTTTCCTCTTACGTAATAGCCCCGGCTTCCACGATTTGAGATGGTTTCGTCATGGATTAAGCCTCTACACTCTGCGTGACTTTACTTTTCCTTGTGACTTCTCGTCTTTCATCTTCTATGGGCGTTTCTCCCTTCTCCCTTTTCTTCAGGACTTCCAAACGCTTGATCCTCCTTGCCGATGATGTCCCTCCTCTTTCCATTCTTCCTCCCCTTTTGGCCTACAATCGTTTGCTTCTCCTCGTCGATATCATGTGTGCCGCCCGATATGGTGTTCTAGTCATCGACTTATCCTAATTTAAATATTGGTTTTTCTCTAAAGCTTAATCCTAAAAGGGATGTTTGCTAAAATCTCTTACTCCTACAACTTTAGCTAAGATGTCTCGCTAAGATTTATTACTCCTAAAACTTTAGCTTCTCTCCACTCCTTAGATGAGGATGAATCCCCAATCTAAGTTCCCTGTTTATGGATGCCAAAATGTAACTACTGAAAATCCAGTAGCACACCCAAAGTGATAGTAACCAAGATCTAAGACATATTAAGTAATGTAAGTACCGGAAATTCTTAATGATGAATCATTCAAAGTAACAAAGATACAAGTTCTTGAATACAAGGAAACCCTAATATCTCTCCCTAGGTTAATCTCTCCCACTTTCGAAAAATCCTATCCCTCAGACATTTACCAAGGACCTCTATTTATAGGCCATCTAACCCTAATGCAACACATCTCATTTTATCTCGTCAGGTTCTCGTAGGGGCGCTTTACACTTCGTCAAGACCGTTTTCCATAAAGTTTTTTCCCTTCTTTCGCTAACTTCACATGGGCTTGTCGGGACACCTGTCTCTTTTCTTGCTCCATAATTTATCTACTTCATGGCTTGTCTTCTCAGCCAAGTAATCTTACTTCGTCCTTTTCTACTTCGCGGCGGATATCTTGTAGGGTACTCCATGGATCCTTTATAACTAACCCATGTTCCTCTCAGAGCTTACTTCGTGATGAAACACTATCTCGCACATAGCTTTTACCTCGTCAACTTGTCAATAATGGTGATTCTGACTTGATTTGACAACTCACTGACGAAGATTTTCGTGACACGGTACAGGATCTTTAGGCCGGATTCTCGCGTCTTCCCTATGTCCACGTGGCGATCCATATTTTGGTATCTACAAGGAACATCCAACTTCATCCAATTTTTATGGCAATTCACAATATACTTTCCTATTGTTTCCTTGTGCTGAAGATGGATACACCATAAATATGCCGAAGAGAGAGTCCCTTTAACCAAAGGAAAACCTCAGAAGCTTATAACAATGAGCAAATGAAGGCATTACTATAATTCAGGGAGGTTTTCTGTTCAACAAGAGTCTAGACTGAGATGGGTTATAAAAAGCCAAAAAAAATAAAATATGAACTTTACAATGGCTTGAAAGACGGAGAAATTTGAGGCGAAACATCACAAGAAGTGAGACATTCACGATGCATAAATCATGTTATTCTTGATGAAGGAGAAAGCGACTAACTAGAGTTTCATATCTCCTTATATTTTTAATGATGAGTTGTTTATATTTTATGCATTTTAAAGATCGACACTTTACACACCCCCGGTGCATACGCACCGGGTAAGGTGCTTGTAAACTAAGAGAAAAAGAAAGAACCATAGTAAAATGTTATTTTGCTTCCCTATCTCTTGGCTATAGTTAAGCTACTTGATAGAAAGTGGCATGATGATTCTCATGTTCTTTTCTTTGGAGAAAGTAAGAGTTCAAACCCTTAATCGTGTACCTATTAGTACTCCCTCCGTTCCTAATTAATAGGTTTGCTTTGTTTTTAGAGAAAATTAAGGAAATTAAGAGAACTAATCATTGAAAGTGGTCTTTATGACACTTGTCAATAAAAGAAGTGAAGTGAAATGATCCCCATGACACCTAAAAGAATTAAAGTAAAATGGTCCCCATGACACTTGTGTGCAAAAGAATTAAAGTGAAATGGTCCACATAACACTTGTCATCAAAAGAAGTTTAGAGAAAGTGGTCCCAGAAAACTAAAGTAATATTTGACTTTCCCAATTAGGAAACCAGCCTATTTTTTTGAAACATTTATTTATAGAAACCAGCCGATTATTTAGAAACGGAAGCAGTAGTATTTAGAGACCACACCTAAGTTACTAACCACTATGGTGACTCCTAAAAAATAAATAGGTAAGCAATTGGCCTTAGAATTTTGGTTTAATGACTATTGGAGTTGCTGTATATTGGAGTTGTTAGGACGTAGTAATCACTTTACACGTCCGACCACACCAAGAAATTGTCTTCATTTTATATTCCATCACACCACCCTAAAACTTAACTCATGATCGGGATGTGTCACATACTCAATGGATAAAGAACTAATAAATCATTATTAAATGTACTGCTGAATCATGCACCGTTCAATTAGATGGACTGTCTAGATTCAATCTAAATTTCTACAAATAAAAATCAGAAAATAATTCTTTCAGCTCTCAGAAGTCTATTGCTTTCAGTCATTCACTCTAAACCCTAGAAATCCAACATCTCCCTTACAAAAATCACAAACCCAACACACAGATTTCCCACAGAGGGAGCGTTGGTATGGAGAAATCTGAAGAGGAGATGCCATCTACAGAGGTCAGTTTTTGTTTCTTTGATTTTTCTTTGAGTTCATCATTTTTATGTTTTACAAAATTTCATATAACTAGGGATGGATGGAGCTGTTCAGATTTTTATAATGTTAGACCATTTTGTTTCTTGTTTTTAAGTTTTTAGAAAGCCTGACTTAGGGGGTGTTGAAATCAGACCTTAATGTTCATCACTGGGGTTTGATTTACAAACAAAATTTTGTTTTGGAAATTCTGACTTGAGGGTTCTGAGTAAGACACTTATGTGAGTAGAAGTCAGAGCTTAAGACATTTGGGTTTGGATTGAAAAAGAGCTGAAGGTTTTAGCATGCCTGACTTGGGAGGGTAGAAGTCAGAGCTTAATGTTCATCAATGGGGTTTGATTAGATTTTTTTTTTTTGTTTTTGTCACTTCTGACTGGAGGGATCTGAGTAAGACACGCATGTGAGTGAGATTTGGCTTTTTACATTGAAAAAATTGAAGTTTTGTTTTTAGGATGTCTGACTCGGTGGGGTCTGAGTCAGACACTCATGTCTTTTTGGGTCTGTCACAAATGAAGTTTTAGCTTTGGCAAACTTGGTGGTGGTTTGCGAGTCAGACTTCCAAAGGGACATTCGAGTCTAATTGAAAAAGTTTAGTGGTCTTTGTTCCTGATACTTGTGTGTGACTCTGGAAGGAGGTTTATGTACGGTTGTTTGAATTGTCAATTGTATGTTACTAGAGCTTGAGTCAGACCTTATGTTGAACTGGGAGGGTCCAAGCCAGTCACTCAATTCTCAATGTATAAAAGATGTTTTAGTTAGTTTTCACGCTTATGTCACATTTAGGTCTGATCAAAGTAATAAAGTTTTAGCTATGGCAGGTCTGGCTTGGTGGTTCGAGTTAAACATCTAAGGAAACTTTATGTCTAGTTGAAAAACATAGTTTCTATAAGCCTGATCGCGCGCGGCTCTGGACCAGATTTTTCTATATACTGTTGTTTTCTTCTTGGTTTAAAATTTTTGGATGTTCGACCCCTGGGTCTGAAACAGATCCTCGAGGATCCGTAGGTCGCATATAAAATTATTGTCATCAAATGTTCAGGAAAATGTATCATGATTTTTTTGAAAACTGTAAATTATGTTCTGTTAGGTGTCAGGATTTTTAATGTGAGATTGTAACTTACCTTATTGTATGTTTGTCATATGATCAGGAAGAAATGAAGATCTGCAAGAAAAAGTGAGTGAATTAAAAACAAAGCTTTTAGTTGCTTAACCGATGATTATATTAAGGGTATAGAAGTGTTTGCAATGAAAATGAGGCAGTTTTGGAAGGAAACATTAGATGAGATAAGGACAACACTGAAAGCAAAGCAACATGAATTTGTGCTGCTAGAAAATGTTTCTCCTAAAGCTAAATTGGACTACTGTGTTGAATTACTTGCGGTAAGAGTAAGTGAAACAGTAATTAGTGATGTTTGTAGCGGTTATAATGAATTTGCTAGTGATGAAATTACTGAGCTGAGTATAAAATTGGTACAAAAGCAACTTGATTATGATTGCTTGGTAAGTGATATTAGATTTCTTTCCGAATAAAGAAAGAAATTCAGGGAGTCAGCGGAAAAAGAAAACGAAGAATTGGTCAAATTTTTCAAGGAGAAGAAAGAAGAAATTAAGAGGCTTGAAGAAGAAATTTTTAAGTTTTTTTGTGAGAAGAAAGCTGAAGTGATGAAGCTTGAAAGTTTATGTCAATTTCTTAGCACAAAAGCTAAGGATCTTGCGCGGGAACATGTGGAAAAACTATCTAAATCAGATGAAGAGAAGGAACTTAAGCTGAAGAAACTAGAAAGTGATACGGAATTCCTTAGCAAAGAGAAGGCTACCTTAGCTAGTGAAATTGATTTACTTAACAATGAGAAGGTTATATTGGTAAGTGATTTTGAAAAACTCAACAAAGAGAAGGCTATGTTAGAAAGAGATATCGAATTACACAAGAAAGAGAAGGGTATCTTAGCAACAGATGTTGAATTTCTCAACGGGAAAAAGACTATCTAGGTAAGTGATGTCGAAGTGCTCAAAGAAGAGAAGCTTGTCTTAGCAAGTGCTGCTGAATTGCTCAAGAAAGAGAAGGCCAACTTAACAAGCGATATCGAACTGCACAAGAAAGAGAAAGGTATCTTGGCAAGTGATATCGAATTACACAAGAAAGATAAGGGAGTCTTGGAAAGTAATGTCGAATGTCACAAGAAAGAGAAGGCCATCTTAGTTACTGCTGCTGAGTCACTTAAGAAAGACAAGTCTATCTTATCGAACCATATCGACTTACACAAGAAAGAGAAAGGTATATTGGCAGGGCAAGCTGAATTTCTCAACAAAGAGAAGAGTGTCTTGGTAAGTGATGTGAAAGTGCTCAAAGAAGAAAAGATCGTCTTGGAAAGTGCTGCTGAATTACTTAAGAAAGATACGGCCATCTTAGCAAGCCACATGGAATCACACAAAAAAGAGAAAGATACCTTGGCAAGTGAAGTTGAATTTGTCAACAAAGAGAAGGGTGTCTTGGTAAGTGATGTCAAAGTGCTCAGAGAAGAAAAGATCGTCTTAGCAGGTGCTGCTGAATTGTTTAAGAAAGAGAAGGCCATCTTAGCAAGCGATATCGAGTTACACAAGAAAGAGAGAGGTATCTTGGCAAGTGATGTTGAAATCCTCAACAAGGACAAGTCTGTGTTGGTAAGCAATGCCGAAGTTCTCAAAAACGAAATCTTCATCTTGTCAAATGATGTTGAAGTACTCAGGAAGGAGAAGCTATTATAAAGACGCACGGTAAAAATGGAGCGAAGATAACGCACAACAGAACATAAGAAAAGTAAAATGTAAAAGTATGAAGATGATAGTGAACAGACTGACTGAGGCAAAACCCAAGAAAGACAGCACATATAATAATGGCATGTATCATTGGTAACGCACGCATTGCAAAGGTATATCATACATAGGTAAATAACAGAGGCAAGGGTGGGAATACAAATATAAAAAGCAAATGTTATTCACCTCCGTATAATAGACTTATGCAATATGTGATTATCACCGGATTAATTCTAATTGTTAGGAAGAACAATACTTTGATTTTTATTTTTGATTAAATGCAGATATAACACAAGGAGAATTTACATTGAATTAAAAGCCTGAAATACTAAGGAACATCCACCATAAAAAATACATATAAAGAATTTACAAGTGCGAAAAGGAAGAGAAAGGGAAGACGGTCTTCAGAAAGTGAGGCTATTTCCCGTCTGAATTATCTTCACCACCTTTATCAACCTTAGAGTCGCTGTTCTCTTCATGGGTTACTTCATCTTCTTCATAATCAGCTTCACTGTAAGAGATTTCAGAACCTTCTTCATTAGCGGAAACTTCAGCAAAATTATCATCTGGTTTGGGGATATTGTGATCAGTGAATATTTCCACTACATTCTTCTTTACAGCCGCATCACGAACACGGAGTGCGTCCTTACTCAAGTTGGAAACAGTAACTACCAACTTCCTCTTAAGTCTGCGGCATTTATCATTTCTAGTGGAAAGTGCCGCCTTCAAGTTCTCAATCTCCTCAAGATGCCTCTTTTCAGTAACTACAAAAGGAAATAAAAAGATTAAAGCCGCATGTAAACAAAATTCAAAAGGCAATACAAAGTTGAAGACATCATTTAAGGATTATAAGCAACCTTCTTTTCCAGAAATAATAGCTTTAACCAATTCAGCATGATCAGAGTCTAGGCTAACATTTGTAGCTAAATTATTCCTAGCATTATCAATAACCCTAGCATCCCACTCAAATTCATCATCATTCTCTATAAGAAGTCGAGAACGAATTGTATTTTCTCGATCGATCAAAGCATTCTTTTCACGAAAAACTTGATCTCTTTCCATTTGAATTTGGAGTTGAGTTTCATGAAACTTCTTTAAAGCCTCAGCACCCTTAAGAACTAGCTTATCCTTCTCAGTAATAAGTGCTTTCTTTTTCGCTTCTAAAGTATTAATTTTTTCCTTATTCCTATGAAGGCGGCGTTGAAAACCATTATTTACAGATAACAGGGACCTATGTTCACATTTAAGGATCTCATACTTTGACCTTAGTTCCTCCAGACTAAGATTCTCTAACCCATCATTGGGGAAGTTATTCTAAGAAGAGTTAAGGTGTTCTAGATGAATCTCCTCATCGTCAGGGTGATTAGACGGTTCATCAGTCAAATTGTAAATTTCTGCGAACGAAAGCAATTAAAAGAAGACGAAGGCAATGCGAAGATATCAAAATGAGAAGGAACGAAAAATACGTACCCACTAGCTAAGTATTCCTATCACGAAGTTCAACCACTTTGTTCTTATAAGTAAAAAGCTGATCATTAAATTTTTGATCTCGGTTTCAAGATGGCGAACCTTCCTATGCAAATCATTGGTGACCGCATAGGACATACGAGCACTCTACATTAACATGAACAAAAGAACAAATAGGAAAAGCATGAAACTTTAACGAAAACTGACGCACAAGAAGAAGACTCACCAAAGACCCAAGCGTGAATTGGAAACTTGGAGTTAAGGCAGAGGCAACTCCTCGCAAAGAGTCATGACTCAAAGAAGGGGCACCACAAATCTTAGCAACCTCTTCTCACGTGCGAGTTATTTCTTCATCGTTGATGGCTGAAAATGAGTCGGAGAAGATACATGATATTGCTTCATAGGAGATACGGAGCCGGAATTATCAGAGGAAGAAGAGCGTCGTCTAAGGAGCAAGTATTTAGAGCAGTGGGAGGAGATAATTTTCTCTTCTTAGCAGGATTCTTGGATGAAGATTCGGATAAAACCTTCTTGTCCTTACCCTTTTCCTTTTCCTTGGAAGGAACACCACCTTCAGGGAAAAAAGATTCATCATTAAAACCCCCAGCATCTCCAATATCCACCTACACAGATAATGAAAGATAAGAAACGGAGGAAACAATATTGTCAAAATTTAAATGAGTATTTCTTACTTCATTATCGTGCGAATCTGATGCCTGAGACGCATTCTTGTTAGCCTTCTTATTCTGTTTACAGAGAAGATAATAAGAGAAAGCACTAAAGATAAGAGGAAAGATAAAGTTAAGGATAACGCGCAACATCATCTTCCTCGGTCCATTTAAACTCCCAAGGATTGTATGCGGCAAGATTCAAAGGGAGAGGAAGAGTTGAACCATCAGCGCGCTTACCGGTAATGTAAGGACCCTCCAAAATGATAGGATACTCCACCCAACGAACGTCCTTTGATTTTCGCGCGGTATTATTAGAGTTGTCATGAAAATCAACATCCCGAATGATCCTATAGTCTTCTGCGAAACCGTCCTTTCTCGACAAGCGAATGCCCGAACGAAATGACTTATTCTTCATGATAACAACGTTATAATGGAGGAAGAAATTCTCAACTGTGTACTCTGATGGGATGATTTCTTTCTGTGCGCATTCTGGTTTCCTTACATCTTATGAATAAGAAGATCCTAATCCGGCCGCACGACGAGCGTATTCCAACATTATCCTAATGCAATCACCACTCAGTTGGAATATTCCGCGCAAAAATCTCGGCGTCAGATAAGAGCTCATAGAATAGAGGAATTTGAGGATTGTAATGGGGAATGGGAAGACCAGAAAGCAGTTGCCTAAGCGAAATAATGATTTTCTGATCATTCCATTGATCAAGCGAAAACCATTTGCGTTCAAGAGAAGAAGTAGATTCTGATCCAGGAGAAATAGATAATTTAAAACCTTTACACTCGAATTCAGCCTTTAATCTCTTGAACTCTTTTAACGTTCTTCCAGCCGGTTTAAGTGTCATTTTTAGAAGAGGAATAGGAGATGAGAGAGATTCAATCAAGATGATCAAGATAATCAGGATTAGAATGATCAAAAAGAAGATGATGATGAAAAACAGAATTCACAAGCGAGAAAAGTAAGAAGAAACAATTAAAAAAAGAAAGAAAGCACAAAAAAGAATACGATGACCAATCAAAGATTAAACAAAAACTAAGAACAGTTGAACGATAAAAGTTGCAGAGAATAGAAAAAAGGGAGAAAGAATAAAAAGAGGAAGAAGATAATGTACCGTAGTATATAAAGGATAATATTTAGAATAGTTAAAGGGTCTACTTTGACCGACAAAAACTATGAGTGACTTGGGAAACGTTCACTTGAATCTTAATGAACTCAGGGAAGATGCATTTCCGCAGGGTCGTCCTCCTGATCATTTGGCTACAGAAATTACCATGGAGGATGTTCATGATGGCAAACAAATGTTAGCACATTCAGTAGAAAAGCAATCCTTTCTTCAATCTGCCAAAAAATCCCTTCACCCATGGGATTCATTATATGACGGTGCTGAAGTTCTACCTGGAACGGATGAATTAGATGATGATCCTGATGCGGAATCGGAGGAGCACCCGAAATCAGAGGTATCGATTTTGAATCCTAATAGGGAATCTTCTTCTGTAATTCCTACTATCAAATTATCTAAATCCATTAAATCTAGGATTAGACAACCATGGAAGAATTGCCTAATAGGTAAAGTGATGGTGAAATCAGTTGGATATAAATTTCTTCAAGAGCGTATCATACAGCTATGGAACCCATTGATAAATTTCAAATTTTGGATCTGGGCAAAGACTTTTTCATATTTAAATTTGCTAATCCTTTGGATCTGCATAAGGTAATGCTGGAAGGACCTTGGTTCATCGGTGGACATTATTTTTCCCAAAGAAAAGCCAAACGGAGGATCGTACCACTATCAATGAGGGTTATGGACCTTGGATGTTAGTTAATCGGAAACAACGCGGGAATCCTAGTTCCCCGTCCAGATTCTCACGGCAATATCACCCGACCGTTGGCTCCCGTTTTGCTATTCTACAACATTCCGGAGAGAATGATGTCTCAGATGATCAACCGTCCAGATCCGCTGATCCTAGCCGTCCGATTTAAAGTTTGAATAATCCGGGAAGAGCAAAGAGCAACCTAGATTCTCTCAAGTGAATGGTAACCGCCAGGCTAACCACTCTGGTGCATCTACATCGGCTAAGATCAATAATCTACCACAAAGCAAGATCAAAGGGACCCATATGGCATGCGATCAACATCACATGTTAGCCACACAAATTCTCGAGATGAAAAGATTATGGGTCTTCTGCAAGATCAAACGCAACCAGCGTGTACTACGCAAACTAATCGAGCTGATAACACTTGTTTAAGAGCTACATCAGCTAGTCATTCTCTAGCAACTTCTGACCGACCTACTTGTATGCCTGATAATGGTGCAACCCAATCCAATAATAAACCTCTTTTCCACCAACTTCAAATGTCTCTCTCTCGAGATTTGGATGGTCAGAGATATAGAGAAGGAACTAATAATGTCAGAAGTGCAGAATTGGGGGGGACGAAATAGCAAATTTGATTCTGCAAAATTGGGCTTCTCTAACACAAATCAGGCTCATGATGAAGGCATACTTCGAAATGCAAATCCTACTCCACAGGCAACAATGGTATTTGGAAGATCAACCGCATCTACCGGAACCAACTCTTGCGATAGTACTTCATGCCAGCAACTTTCTAAGGCGTCAACACTTTCCACAGAACACAATGAGATTTCTCCGTCAGGCGTCTTTTCTGCGGGAGGAGTGGTTGCTACGAAAACTAGAATGCGATACAAGGATATGGCACGAAGGCAGCGCAGTAGAAATATTGCACAGCCCATATATGTGGAAACTCCAGCTCTCCTAAGAGGGCCAAGAGGTATGCAGAGGATAGGGATGGAATTGGTTACGGTTTGGGATGGGCAAGCGCGAGAACGAGTGTTCCGGACAAGCATTTGGACTGGCCTAACAACCCAGGAAGCCAATCAAGGATTCCAGTGGATGATACACAACAACCATCGGATGCAACCCAGCAGCTCCCAGGTGGAGACAGACAACCCAGCCCCCAACTTGTTTCCCATGAAGATAATGAGTTGGAATTGTAGGGGGGCAGGTAAGCCTTCCTTTGCTAGAGTGGCTAAGGATTTAATACATACCCATAAGCCCACTATATGTGCTATTTTTGAAACAAGACTCAGTGAAGTCCACTCTAGGAATGTGATTCCGAGTTTAGGTTATTCAAATAGTGTTTGTGTTGAATCGGTTGGATTTTTAGGGGGGGCTTTGGTTGTTATGGAATGATTCAGAGGTGAATGTAGCTGCGACTTCTATTAGCAGAAATGTTATACATGCAGTGATTACTCCAAAACTTGGTGATCCGTGGATTCTGTCTTCTGTATATGCTCCTCCAGTTTCTCCGCTCCTAAGCGAACTTGGGAAGAGATGGAAAATGTTGCAGCTATTGATAGTCCGTATGTAGCAATTGGGGATTTCAATGCTATAACTACAGCTCAGGAAAAAAGGGGAGGTTTGTATCCTTCCTTTCCACAACTTCACGATTTCAATACTATGATTTCAAACTGCGGTTTAATTAATGTCGATGCTGTTGGCCCCAAGTATACTTGGACAAATAAACATATCAGTGCGGCTAATATTCAGGAGAGACTTGATCGTGCTCTGGCTAATGAAAAATGGCGTATATTATATCCTAATGCACAGGTAACTCATCTCAGTCATTTCAATTCAGACCATCGAGCTTTGATGTTAGATTTAAATCCCCTAAGAAAATTTAAACCTCGCCCTTGGAGACTTGAAGCTATGTGTCTAGATGACGATAGATTTAAATCCTTAGTCTCTCGAATTTGGAACTCCTCTCATCATACTTGTACCATGTCTCCTAGCAATGATTTGTGTCACAAATTCCAAGTTCTTACTTCTCAAGCTAAGATCTGGAATAGAACTGATTTTGTTATCTTACATCAGAATGTGAATAAGACTAGAGATGATTTGATTAGAGCTCAAACTTTGTTTAGTCTGGATCCTTCATTACCAAATAAGGCACACGAAGCACACTGTCTCAACATATATCTGCATCATCTCAAATTGGAAGAGATTTTCTGGGCCCAGAAGTCTAGAGTTGAGTGGCTTAAATATGGTAACTTGAATACAAGATTTTTTCATTTATCCACCATTATTCGGCGAAACCGAAACAGCATTTCAGCTCTTAAATCTAGTAGTGGTGATTGGGCATTTGAAGAGGATGCTTTAGAATCCATGATCACTGACCACTTTAAGGATTTATTTTCGGACACATCCCACTATACTTCTTTAGATTTGTGCCAGCTCATTCCCCTATCATTTCCAATTCAGATAATGATTTCCTCACTCGGCCTTACTCAGATGATGACATATATAGTGCTGTAGAGATATGGGACCTCTGAAGGGCCCTGGACCTGATGGTCTACAAGATGTTTTTTATGTCAAGTATTGGGACATTATAGGATCTTCGGTTTGTCAGGTTATAAAAGACTTTTTTTCTTCGGGGTTTCTTCATCCTAGCCTCAACAAAACTTTTATCACTCTTGTACCAAAAAAACTCTCATCCTACGCACGTCAGTCATTTTAGACTAATAAGCCTGTGAAACTTCTGCTATAAGATTTTTTCAAAGCTTATATCTTCCAGTCTGAAAATGATTCTCCCTAAATGCATTTATGTCACTCAAAATGCATTTGTCAAAAATAGATCTATATTCGACTCTATTATGAGAAATTTTCCATTCCATGAAGCATAAGAAAGGATCCAAGGGCTGGATGGCTATTAAAATTGATTTTGAAAAAGCTTATAATAAAATGAGCTGGCATTTTTTGATTGTTGTTCTCAATGCTTTTGGATTCCATTCCACCTGGATCAATTGGACTGCTGAATGTGTTTCTACGGTCAGCTATCAAGTTCTTATCAATGGATCTCCTAGCGATTCATTCTATCCTCAGAAAGGTCTTCGTCAAGGTGACCCTTTGTCACCTTTCCTCTTTATTTTGGGTCTGGAGATTTTTTCGAGGATGATTGTCATAGGTGTAGATTCTGGTACAATTAGTGGTTTTTAAGTGGCTCCTTCAGCTCCTGTTATTACACATAGTTTCTATGCTGATGACAATGTGTTGTTTCTAAAAGCCACTTTAAAAAACATTCGAGGTATCAGAAACATTTTGGATGATTATTGTTTATGGTCAGGACAACATATAAACTACCAAAAATCTAGTGTATTCTTTACTGAGAAAGTTCCAAAGAGATTTGCTCGTAATATGACAAGAGGTCTTGGTATGAAAATCATCACTCATCCCGGGAAATATTTAGGTTGTAACCTACGGTGGGGGCTCTCTAAGAATAGTGATTTTATGGATTACATAGTTAAAGTAACTAATAAACTGTAGGGCTGGAAGTTAGCTTCGCTTAACTTTGCAGGGAGAGATGTACTTATTAAATCTGTGTTGGATCCATCTTTAAACCATCTCATGTCAACTTTGTGCATTCCTAAGGGAGTTTTAACAGTTATTGATAAACTTAAGAGAAGGTTTTTCTGGGCTGATAAAGTAAACAAAGATAGAATACACGAAGTTGGATGGTACCAAATCTGTCAGCCTGTTGAACATGGAAGTCTTGGTATTCGAAACTTGGAGTTCCATAATTTATCCTTTCTTTCCAAAACAACATGGAGAATTCTTATGAACCCCTCTAGTCTGGTGAGTTCGTTGTTCCTTGCAAAATATGGAAACAACACCAGTTTGTGGGATTGTACAATCCCTAAATATAGCTCCTGTTGTTGGAAGAGTATTCTACGGGGCAGAGAGATAGTCAAAGCAGGACTCAAATGGTGTGTGGGTAATGGACAAGATATAAATGTTTGTACTGACTCGTGGGTGACTAGAATACCTCTTAAGGATCTAGTAACTACTGATATTCAACGATGGGGTCATCTAAAAGTAACAGACCTGATTGATTATAATTCGGGTCAGTGGGACTTATCTATCATTGATAGTGTTCTACCTGATGCTATAAAAACTCGTATTTTGGCTATTCCTATTAGTTCTATGGAAAGATATCCAGACAGAAGAATTTGCAGTCACAATAGTTCTGGGGAAATCTTTATTAAAAGCGCATACAATTTCATTTGTCATGACAATTATGGGAGTGCTGATCAGAAAAGTTCATGGAGGAGGTTTAGGCACCTAAGATGTCCTCCGCATATAAAACATTTTCTCTGGAATTTGGCACACAGAAGAATTTTAGTTAGATACAATCTGCGTGAGAAAGGTCTCAATATAAAGGAACTCTGTTCTATATGCCATCAGCACCCAGAGACTATTGAACATCTATTTTTACAATGTTCTCCAGTTCATTCTCTACGGGATAAAGTCTATGATCAATGGGGATATCATATTCCTTGTGCTCAGATTGATCTAGAATGGCGTGCACAAGTGGTTCTTATACTAGCACTATACATGGCTTTCCTTATGGGATAGTGCCTTTTTTGCTTTGGCAAATATGGACTATGAGGAATGTTGTGGTGTTCCAGAATCACACTTTCAACTCTGAATTAGTAATGCAACAGGCTATTTGCAGGGCTCATGAATATATAACCACCACTACTGTTCCTCAACACCATAGCTTAACTACCCAGTACTTTGGTTGGGAATTTCCTTCCACGAGATTTTGTAAACTTAATATTGATGGTGCTTCTGATGAGTCTCATAATACAGGTACTGAAGGAGTTATTATAAATGACGACGGATCCTTTGTTGCGGCCTTCTCCAAACATATCTACAAAAATGGAACTAACATGGCAGAGCTTCGTGCACTAAAATTTGGTTTGGAACTGGCAACACAGCTACAAATACCTTATCTTGAAGTAGTTCGTGACTCTACTTATATCACAGGGCTAGTCAATGGTTTTTATGCTATTCCTTGGTTTTTTGTTAACCTTCCTAAGGATATACATAAGTTATGTAACTGTTTCCAGGCAATCTCCTTCAGACATAGATACAGGGAAGGTAATTTTGTTGCCGATAAACTTGCAAAACTTGTTGTAACTGTTGGTACTGACCAAACTTGGATTGCAGACCCCCCTTATTTTTGGGAAATCTTTTGTATGAAGATCTAGCGGGGAGAGCCATCCCCCGTGTTCCAAGGATCGCTTAGTTTCTGTTTAATATATCCTGTTTACAAAAAAAAAAAAAAGTATATAAAGGATCATATCTCCTTTTCCCAAGATATCTCTTATACGGCCGCATTAATGATGGGATGGATACGAAGAGACGGGTGTCAGATCCTACAGTGACGTGTCGAATGAGGAGTGGTGAAGTCAACACATGTAGCTTACCATGCCGAAAATCCGGAAAAACATCTGTTAAAAGAATATGAAAAGATAAATAAGTGCGGCAAAAGGAAAGTTAGAGTTTCTCTCATCGCTCCCTCTTTGAAAGAACGATAAGAGAAGAGACAAAATGTGGGTGCAAAATACTGCACACTCATTAGTTACGCGAATTAATACATTTAGCATTACGCGAACACGAACGCACGTTACATATCCAGGATGACGAGTCTGATGACGTCACCTAATCCCACTAAAAGTATGAGGAGCTATGCGGCAGTAAAGAGCACGTACGGAAAACATCAATGTGAGCGTGCATCATTAACGCGCGTCAGATCCGAAAATAGGGGCTTATTAGCTGTCCTCCATTATGTAAACCCTATAAAAGGGACCAACCACCATTATAAAGAGGGGGATCTTTTTGTTGAGTCGAAATAAGATATTTAGGAGAGAGAAAGTTATTTGTTTTCCAAATTAGGGTTGCTTTATACCTTCTTTATATTTGTTCGAAGTTTTAATAAAAAGTTTTAAATGTTTCACCATGATTTCTTGGTATAACTCATAGATTATCAATATGGTGTGGTTGTTCGATTTCCTGCAACTACAAAGCGAGATGTTTAACAAAGCAACAATTATAAGCCCCGATATCATTTTGATGTCTTGGTATGACTAATATAGTTTGAACTATGTTTTTATACGGAAATGTGAATTTTTATTTTTTTGCTCGGTAAACAAAGAAAACATTAAGAGAGGAAAAATTACAAACCCTTGCCACCAAACAAGGAAGAAAGGGAAACAGAAAGAAAAACTCAATTTCGGTGCCTCGAAGAGAGACGAATGTAAATATTTGCTGGTAGACTGTTTGTTGGTAATCAGGTAATCAACCGTACATGTTTCTCTCTTTCAAAGAGAATCAGTTCATCAATTTGGCACACTATCATGTCTGCAGATTTTGGTACATCCCAATACCGAACATTTTACTAAAGAACCAATGTAATGCAAGTGCAAAATTCAACCAATCTTTAACTTGATCTTTACAACAACACTCACCAACAAGGATTTTTAACATTTGTTTGTGTGAACAACAGTAATAATCTACCACCAAAAAGGCAGTAAACATATAAATCTTTTAGAAGAATACATAAACAAGCAATTACACTGGTTTGTTAGCAAATAGGTTCCCGTTCTTTAGAAATTAGCATTTGATAGAGCAGCCAATTTCTTTGCTAGACTTATGAGTGAGGAGGAAGTCTTTAGAATTGTCAAAACAATGACCTTCCCTGGACAACAAGACATCACTTTGGTGCACAATGCGCTTCACGATTTCAGGGTGCCCAATTGTCTCTTCACGTCCAACACCATGAACTTCAGCTTCAGGTTGATTGACATTGATGGCTTTATCATCCTCCTGTTCAACCAAATTCTCTGGATGATGATCATCACCTATTGCTTGGTGGTGTCCCTGATCGCTCACTTGTTGATCTTTCTCAGTCGTTGGTCTTGTTAAGATTTTTGAGGTGACTCGTTTGATGTAATCAAGAGGTCCTGCAAAAAAAAAAAAAAAAGGGTATTCAACATAAATTTAAGCCCCTTTTCTAGAATGACAACCCAGCAAGGATGAAGCATCACTAGATTTAAAGCCAAAGGTATACCCAGCCATGTTTTAGTAAAAAGACCTTGTCTATTGTACTTCCTAGGCGAGAAATTTTCAGGCTGCTTGATTTTAACTATTTACATCAATCCTAGTAATCAGTTTATTGCGAATTCAAGAAAACAAAATGATACCAAAGTAAAGCTTCGTAACCTCTTATATTCCAGTTCAATATCGTAAAGCATTATTTTGTTTTTTGGGTCCTAAAATGACCATGTTTACCACGGTCCTAGAAGTGTCCAATTCCACTTATGAGCCGTGATCAAACATTTGACTTGTCTAGCCGCCGTTGACTGTAATTATCATCCAAAGTTATTTTTTTTTACAACCAAAGTTCTTGCTGATTATCGTATTACAAATAGCAAACTAATGTTAATTGATTCAGAGCCCAGCCAGAAGTAAATCTAAATGCCAAGAGCTACATGCATATATGCACAAAACTAAGTTTTAGAGCTAAGCTAGCAAACAGAAAAACAAGTACATGAACAACACAAGTATAAACAAGGACATAAAACCCTCAACAAAAATATCATCAAAAGAAGAAATTGAATCAAAAAGGTTGAAAGATTTGGGCAGCAAAGAATTATGGGAACCAGCACTGGCAGGATGAGGCAACAAAGGAGCATACATATAAGAATCAGAAGTTAAATAATCAAAAACCATTTTTATCAACAACTTCTTCTTCCTTCTATTCCTATCTGTTTAATTACATGATACTTCTTCTTCTCTGTTTCATTCTTTCGACCGATCATATTTATAACTCCGCTATTCTCCATTAACACTATTAACTGTTTGTAAATTGTTTCCTCTTCAGTGACACAAACTTCTAAATTTCACAATGGTTTTCCTTCAGACAAAGGATACATCTTTCTTTTATCACTGTTTATTACTCTTAATTTCTATACGTGTCATTCTTACACTATATGTGTCATCTTGTTATTTCGTCACGTGTCACTGCTTTTTCTTTGGCAAAGGAATTTTTTCAACACATCAGCTGGTCAAACACTTCTTTTTAATCTTGCGAATATTTTGCGGGTCGATTAATATGAACCGGTGCACCTTGGAGTAGTACTTTTATGTCCTTTTATTCTTCGATGTAATTTGAAGTCACCACCAATTGAATGGCATTGCCAGTGAGATTTAATGCCACCATGTTAATTGATTTGAATTAATATTACATAATTCTATGTTCACCAGAGATCGGAGAAAACCACTATTGTAATTGAAGAATACAATCTACTACTATATCGTGCTGACATGACTATAAACGTGGCCAACAGAGAATATCTCACAGATTTGTTCAAATGTCAACGTGACCCATATCTTTATGACTCCAAATCTACACTTCGAACTAGAGTTGGCATCCATGACTACCGGTATCTAAAATTTACATGCTGACCCATGGTTTGTCATGTGAGCTAAAATCTGCACGTCATAACCCAAAATATGCATATGATCTTTCTGTATCATGACCTGATGTCTATCATTCTAATCTACAGTTTACCATTTTCACCCGAAAACTGCCTGACCCCACGATTACTAAATTCTAAATATACTATCCCACTGAAGCTAGCGTAGCCCAGTAATTAACCCATGTGACTCAAAATTTTTATAGATCGAGTATGCGCTGTGAGCTAAAAACTATTGCATGGCCCAGATTGTGCTATGTGATCTAAGTTTGCCCTAACTCTAGCTCCGTCTATTTAGCAGCAAGCCTGGTACAAGCATCGGCAAACTCAGAAGAGTGAAACTTAAACTATTGCAACTTGTGCTAGCTAAAAGCATATAAAATCATAATAAACTCACCGGCAGTGCTAATACAAATTTCTTCTTATATTTATAAATTTTAGTTGAACTTCATATAGCGCGATCCATAGTTTCAGCTTTCAGGGAATCAATGATAACATGTTAACAGTGGACTAAACTGCATTGGTCCATACACTCTGCAGTATGTACAGATCTATGGTAGTGTTGACGTTTATGTGTGCATCAATGTGAAATGCGTGGGTTCTTTTTATATTGAGACTGCTCTCGATATATCGATGTTCATATATAATAGATATGAAGAATCTAGATAATGGATCTTAATTTTGCTTCAATTTTATCCTTTTTTGATAATTTTTTGAAGTCAACTATTCAGTTTTGAGCTGGACTGACAAATTTTTCTATTTTATCAAAATGTCAATGATTTCCTTTTCAGATTGCGAACTTGTGTATGCAAGAACATTAAGAATCATATAAGTTCCGGTTCTGTGCAGTTTCTGTCATGCACGACACTAGCGCGCTAAAACTTGGCAAATATTGGAGTTTCCTTTTAACACGGTTTCTATCATTATCAGTCTTCTATCCCTTCCTGCTCTCTCTATAAATGTTGGAGTTTAACTTCGGTGTAGAGGAAACCATATAGAAACAAACATATAATTATTTATCTCTCTTTCTATCCCTCTCACTTATTTTTCTCTCTTCCACTCTTGATTTAATCTCACGAGTGGTAAGAATTATGTTTTCGTTAAGATTTGCGACGATTTTGTTATCAGTTGTTCTTCTTTTTGCATTTGTAAATGCCGAAGATCCTTACAGATTCTTTGAACGGAATGTTACTTACGGTGTGATTAATATTGCATCTCCTCAACAAGTTATATTGGTTAATGGTCAATTTCCTGGCCCTGATATTCATGCTGTCACAAATGATAACTTGATCATCAACGTTTTCAACAATTTAGACGAACCATTCCTTTTCTCATGGTAAGACCACTATCTCCCTCTCTTGAGTCTTAAGTATTTGTTAAATTTTTATGCAAGATTTTCAAATAATATTTGATTTAGATATCATAATATTTGATTTATATATTATGTGATTTTCAAAATATTTAGTGTTTGTTAAATTATCACGCAAGATTTTCGCATGATATTTGATTTAGATAAATGTATTTTGTTTCAGATATATCATGACTGTTTTAAGGTATATCGTGAAAATTATCGACCCTAGATTAGCTAAACCCTCCTACTCCTTTTTTTTTTTCCTTCTTTTCTTTGTTTTTGCTACAACTTCATGTCTGTGATTTGTAATCTCTTCATTTTGATCATTATTATACTCAAGATGAGTAGTATCCACGACTCCACGATTATCAACACAAATCGTGTAAAATAAAGCACGTTCTGAAGTCATCCAATTAATAAGGTGCAGTATGCAGGTAGTTCATTTAGTTAGGCTAATATTTAACTATACATTGTCAATAAACTATTCAAACGCCCCCTGTTCGAGCTTATAAAAAATGAATTCCTGCTAGAGTGATCGTCGGTTAGATCCCACTGCATATTCCGAGTGACACCGAAGAGATGCGAACTCTGTTTATCATTGCGTTGACCTTTTTTTCACCCTGGGGAAAAATGTCTGCTTCTTGAGTAGTACAGTATGTCACCGGAAAATAATATGCCGATCTGGAGGTTTTTTTTTGTTGTACACTACAAATTGACTTGTCAAATCTGCATACAGGAATGGAGTACAACAGAGGAGGAGTTCATAGCAAGATGGAGTTTATGGAACAAATTGTCCAATTCCACCAGGCCAAAACTGGACATACACTATACAAGTAAAAGATCAAATCGGTAGTTTCTTCTACTATCCTTCACTTTCTTTCCACAAAGCTGCTGGTGGGTTTGGTGGGATTAGGATTCTCAGCAGACCAAGAATTCCAGTTCCTTTCCCAAATCCAGCTGGTGATCACACCGTTCTCATTGGTGATTGGTACCATCTTAACCACAAGGTAAACCTTCTTTCTAGTTTTCACACCTAGTGGGACCCTTATTTTCAACTTGCAAAAGAAAAATCTTCCACCAAACTGAAATTTCCACAACAATTAACTTAAGCCTATCTTAGATAGGCTTAAGAAAATGATAGGTACTGAACTAATTGTAATATATTATTGATTATGGTATGCACATTACAGTTGGGTGCAATAATCAAAAACAAAGAAAAATCAAATAAGCAAAAGTTATTGATACTTAGCTCCTTTATAATGGAAGTGATTGCTTTGACGAAACGAACAAGCTCCCCGTATCTCCGCAACAGCAACAAGGCAAAACTTTGGAAAATAGAGTCAGTCACGTGTTCAACACGCTGTCTTTAAGACATTAGCGCCCGTCTACACTCAAGAGTGATGCTATAGCCCTCACAGGACGGATATCTCCAGGATAAAACACCCTAATACACCTACTACTAGCATATGTAGTAGATGCTCAACTTGAGCTTGACAACTCCGAAAAAACCGTTAAGGAAAATCGCGAATGCTTAAAAACCGCTATAAAATATTTTCCCTTAGGGGTCCCTCTAAAATATAGAGAAACCCCTTTCCCATAGATTTTACAAAAGTAGTGAATTTCTTTATATAATTGACAAATACAACTTAAGAAGAAAAACTCCCCGATGTGGGACTAAAAGCTTTATATAGTTTCTTAAAACTACTAAAAATTGGAAACTCCACGATGTAGGACTAAAAAGTTTCATTCACAAAATAAAACAATAAATTATAATTTTTTATTAAAACTTTAAAAAATTATTTTTTTATTAATCGTTTTCTAACAATCCCCCACATGAATGAAAACTCAATAAAACATGAAAACACAGATAGATCTTGGTAAATAAACATCCCAACCTCACGATCCAAACAGACTGATCGTGCAAGTGTTGAAATCATACTAGTCATTTCTACGTCCTCTCCCTCACACAAAAGTGTGTTGACCCCAGGGTCATACTATGGATTGCATAAATCATAATAGTATTGAGAGCTTTCATCTTTAATTCTCACATGGTGAGACTATATGTATCTTTCACCAAAGTGAAAAAGCATGAACTAGTGAACCCTTAGTGACCTTTAGGTCCTAAGTTCCAGTAATACCAAAACCATCAAAATGAAAATCACATAAAAAACGCAGGAAATACCATTTTAGGCAGAGGTGTCCATGAGGTCTTGAACCTTTGCTTAGTGAGATATTACCAGAATTACTTGCTAGAGACAGTGAACTATGTCTTGAACTGCTAGCATTTGATGTAATTCGTGATAACAACCACGGGTGATATCTCCAAGATTGCTGCCAAGCTCGTGCCGTTTTGTCCGTTTTGGCCCTGGACGTATCCTGTTTCTCAGAATGCTCTAGAGAATCAGCTCATATTCTCACAGGAAGCGACCCACTTCCTCATTCAGATAGGTGAGTTTCCATAAAGAGTGTTACTGCTACACCCCACTTCAATCTTAAATTGAAACTATAGAACTCATTAAGACTTATTAAAAAGTCATCCTCCACATGCAGTCACACTATCACGTCTACACCATAGGGAAGGGACAGAGAATGAAAATCTCTGATAGTGTTTACCTTTACCCACCACAAATTAGTTGTCTCATTCGAAACCTTGATCATGGGATCTCCAGTCAGCAAGGTTGAGTATCCTTCATGGCAAGTTTAATATATGAGCTTAAGCCCCAACCCCCTCGATGCATTTTTAACTATCTCTTTGTACAAACCTTTCGTCAAATTGCGCGATATTCTCCTTGGACTTTATCCAATCAATGGAAATAACGCCGATTGAGATTAGTTATTTCTTAGCTTTAACTATTATAGCTTGGCTAACACAATGTATAGATATAGCTGGCACAGGCCTATGCCAAAGAGGAATGTCTTCTAAAAATCATCTTAGGCACTCGGCCCCCTCTCATGCTTTATCTAACGCAATACTCTCAGATTCCATAATGAATTGAGCGATATGTTTGTTTGGAAATCTTCCAACAACAAACCCACATGTTAGAGTGAAACCATATCCACTCGTAGACTTAGACTCCTCTGAGTCAACTATCCAGTTTGCATCATAAAGTCCCAAGGACAACAAGATACCTTTCATAAATCAAAAGAGTATTTTAGGTACCATAATACTCTACTCAGTGCATCTGAATTCTCTTGCTCTGGACTACAATTATATCCACTTAACTTACTCATAATATAGGCAATGTCTGGACTCTTACAGTTCATTAAATTCATCAGACATCCTATAACTTTTGAGTATTCAAGTTAAGATACTCCACTACCCTTATTTTTCTTGAGACTACAAGAATAATCGTACGAAGTACAAGCAGGTTTACAATCAGACTGATTGTATCTCTTAAGCACAACTCAACATAATGAGAACGACTAAGACTTATAAATGTTTGATTATCTTCTAATCCTCATCCCTAAGATTACATCAAAAGGGCCCAAGTCTTTCAAGTCAATGTTCTCATTCAGTGCATGTTTTTGTGGAATTGATCACATCTATGTTTGTATCAAGCATATCATCAACATACAAGCATACAATTACACAGACATCCTTAACAAGTTACTTGTAAACATACTTGTCAGATTCATTAATTTAAATCCACTATCCATTATCACATGATTAAATTTTCCATGTCACTGTTTACGTGCTTATTTGAAAACCATACAAAGATTTTTCAAATTACAAACTTTGTATTCACAACCTTTCACTACAAAGTCTTCAGGTTGATCTATGTAAATTTCTTTACCTAATTCACAGTTTTAGAAAAAGCTGTCTTAACATCCATCTGATGTATCTCTACGTTCTTTATGGCAGCAATAACAATTAGTATCTCAACGGAAGTAATTTCCGTCACAATTAATTAGAATCAAGGAATCTACACCTTCTTTTAGTTTATAGCCTTTAGCTACCAACTTAACTTAATATTTTTCCACAGTTTCATCTACCTATCGTTTCCTCTTAAAGACTCATTTACATCCCATGGTCTTACAACCTGGAGATAAACTAGCAAGCTCCCAAGTCTGGTTCCAACGGACTGAGTCCATTTCACTAAATGAAGCTTCTTACCAGAATGGGGTTTCAGTAGATATTAAGGCTTCTTTACAAGTCTGTGGCTCGGACTAAGCTAGGCATGTTATGAAGTCGGTTTCATAAGAAGTCTCAAGTCTAATTATTTTACTTCTCTTAGGCTCAACATCAACTTCATCTTCCTTTAAAATAAGTTCTGACTATTTGAAAATAAATCTAGGGGATCAACAACACATCTCTAATGAGGTACAGGTTTAGAATAAACATGTTCAAAGAACTCAGCATCCCTAGATTCCGTAATCATATTCACACCAATGTCAGAAAAAATCAGAACACACAACCAAAAATCTATTTGTAGAAGTATACTCAATATACCCTATACGAAAACACAATCAACATTTTTGGTTTCAATATAGTTCTTTTAGGAAGAGGAATTACAATCTTAGTCAAACGCCCCCACACTTTGACACATTCATAAGAAGTTCATCTACTGTTCCATAAACCATATGGAGTTTCATCTGATTCTTAAAAGGGTACTTTATTCAGGATATACTAGTTAAGAGGACTGCCTCCCCCCACAAGGCCGCAGGTAATCCTGAACTAATCAACATGGAAATTATCATCTCCTTAAGGATACGGTTGTTATGTTCAAGGCTTCTAATTGGTTTCCAACTTCAAGTTTATACATCTTAAGGATTCTAAGGCGTCATCCTTATCCTAAGCAAGTATACAAGATAGTACCTCGTACAATCATCTACGGAAGTTATAACCATCTTGTACCACAGTGATTTTGGGTTGAACTCATGTCAACTAGGCCTAACTGAATTAATTTTAAAGGCTTATAATTACTCTGAACATTTGTGCTAAAAGATTTTATAGCATATTTTGATTCTTCACAGATTTCACTTTTGTGTTCAAAATCCAAACTAAATTTGGGTACGAAGCCTATGCTAGCCAGTTAAGCATTGACTTATAAGTTTACGGTTCCAAGTCTACCACGTAAAACAATCAATCACACAAAGATATCACAAGAATCAATTACGTTCACATCATCAGTTTTTCCGTTAAGCTTATATAGACCCAAAGTCCTATAACTCTTGCTTAAAAAATCACTGCCTAGTTACAACAAGTTTTCCAGATTCAATTAAGATCTTAAATATTTTTCCATCTACAACAGAACAAGATACAAGATTTTCGCATATGCTCGGAACATGAAAACTTCATTAAATGTGAGAATATTACAGATATGAGCTTCTGCTCGACCTTTTCCTTTTATGCAACCTCTATTGCATATGAGTTACTCAATAAGAGTTTCTCGACATCCCCTATCCTATGATAGGAGGTGAACAGGTCTCTGTTTCAACAAACATTCTTGGTGGCTCCAGAGTCCACCTACTGGTCTCTCACATTGGTTATTAAAATAACTTCCGACATCACGCCACCAAACTCGTTCTAGTTTGTTTCAACTAAATTAGCATTAACTTTCTACTTATTAAGGTTTTTATGTTGTCTACAATTTACTGCCGCGTGGCCAGGAATTTTACAAACATAACACTCACCCTTAACTAAAGTAATTCTGGATTCAGGTTTACGAAATATAACTTTATCATGAAGACCATGCTTATAGTTGCGTTCGATGTTCTCACCTTTGCCATCTTTGGAAGATTTGTTTCCAACCACATGCGGCTATTAGCCATGTCCCTCGGAGATGACACCTTTATTAACAAATCACAATTCCAAATCAGAACGTAAAATATGAGTTTTGAAGATAACATCTATATATACAAACTTCGTTTGAATCAGCGTTTCAAAAAACTCATGGTTACCCCCACAAAAATTAATTTAGTTAACAACAATTTTCTGCTCGTCAGAATTTTTCAGAAACGTTTTTCTGTTTTGTAAAATATCAAACAAATACTTGTACAACTCCAAAAATTCTGAAATTTTACTCGGATAACTATCAGGATGTCTACTACGTTGTGTCAAAAGGGTTCATCGAAATTCCTTCTATATTAAAAGATAAAATAGAAACTCTACAGCTGACCAGAAATTCGTTTTTGTTTTTCACTCCACAATTAACATCCATGATTCACAAACCAATCAATCATTTTCGATTATTACAAATACTAATGTCTTAAGATTGTTGGGTGCAATAATCAAAAACAAAGAAAAATCAAATAAGCAAAAGTTATTGATACTTAGCTCCTTTATAATGGAAGTGATTGCTTTGACGAAACGAACAAGCTCCCCGTATCTCCGCAACAGCAACAAGGCAAAACTTTGGAAAATAGAGTGAGTCACGTGTTCAACACGCTGTCCTTAAGACATTAGCGCCCGGCTACACTCAAGAGTGATGCTATAGCCCTCGCAGGACGGATATCTCCAGGATAAAACACCCTAATACACCTACTACTAGCATATGTAGTAGATGCTCAACTTGAGCTTGGCAACTCCGAAAAAACCGTTAAGGAAAATCGCGAATGCTTAAAAACCGCTATAAAATATTTTACCTTAGGGGTCCCTCTAAAATATAGAGCAACCCCTTTCCCATAGATTTTACAAAAGTAGTGAATTTCTTTATATAATTGACAAATATAACTTAAGAAGAAAAACTCCCCGATGTGGGACTAAAAGCTTTATATAGTTTCTTAAAACTACTAAAAATTGGAAACTCCACGATGTGGGACTAAAAAGTTTCATTCACAAAATAAAACAATAAATTATAATTTTTTATTAAAATTTTAAAAAATTATTTTTTTATTAATCGTTTTCCAACAATTACTTGATTAAGCTGCAGTCTTCGTTTTTTTTTACGGAGATTGAGAACCATTCTAGAAAACCAAAGAGCCCCTTTCTCAGGTGCTGTCCTCATTAATGGTAAAACATCCACTCCTGTGAGCATTGCTGTCACCTACCCCGTCCAACAAGGTACAATACATTTCCTTAGTATACTTGTTCGAACTATAGTTGTTTGAAATACACACTATACTTGTTTAAAGAAATACTAACAAGAATCCATATCAATACGTTTTTCAGGCAAAACATACAGGTTCAGGATTTCCAATGTGGGTTTACATAATTCACTCAACATCAGGATCCAAAACCACACGATGACATTAGTTGAAGTCGAAGGAACGCACACAATCCAGACAAATTACACGTCGCTAGACATTCATGTTGGCCAATCTTATTCAGTTCTAGTAACTGCCGATCAACTTCCACAAGACTATTTTATGGATGTGACTACACGATTTTCAACCATCCGCCTCGAAGCCACGGCGCTTTTTAGTTATAGCAATTCTAAAGGGGAAATAGCTGGACCAGTTGATGCCAATGGTGGTCCTTCTAATAATGATATCGCGTTTTCCCTTAAACAAGCCCTCTCTATCAGGTACATATTTACATTGATTTCATACTGTGTGTTGGTGTGACACACCTTTATTTTCTAACCCGATTTTGATAATCCTATTTGTTTAGGACTAACTTGACTGCAAGTGGACCAAGGCCAAACCCACAAGGTTCATACCACTACGGATTGATCAACATAACCAGAATTATCAGACTTTCCAATTCAGCAGCTCTAGTAGATAATAAACAGAGGTATGCAATAAACAGTGTCTCCTTCGTCGCAGCTGATACTCCTCCCAAAATTGCGGACCACTTCAAGATTCCAGGTGTTTTCCTTCTTGGTAGCATCCTAGACAGCCCTCCTGGTATAGCAATGTACCTTGACACATCTGTAATGGCTGCCGACTTTAGAGACTTCGTTGAAATCATATTCGAAAACAATGAAAACACTGTGCAAAGTTATCACATTGATGGATATTCATTCTTCGTAGTCGGGTAATTATTTAACTTTTTAAATTCATCATTCATGATTAGAAAGTTAAAATTTGCAACACATTAGTCCGTATTTATCTAATTATCTTTGTTACATTCGTTTATGTCAATGCGGTATGGATGCAGGAGTTTGGTGTAGTATAACATTCCTAGGATAGTCTACATAATATCTAGACCAAGATAGCTTAGTTTGTAAGCAAAAGTCATATTTGTAAATTTATTTTTACAACTCATTAATGGTGTCTCACCTTAATGGTGTCTCATTAATTATGATCAATTATAATTAATGAGACACCTTAATTATGATTATGATCAATTATGAGTTTTTGGAGGAGCTCCAAAAACTCATTAATGGTGTCTCACCTTGTAAATCAATTAATCATAGTGAACAACCATGGATGTAGATCAATTATGATCGAACCATGTAAAAATCAAGTGTCTCCTTTACATTCTAGCACTTTTATTATCATTTTTGTGAGTAATAAGTTTAGATCTAGAAAAAATTTTAGGGTTTTGAAGTTGGAATGAGTCAAGAACAAGAGAAAACATTATTTGGATGTAGCTATGGATTTTCCGTAGTTACATTTTGGCGCTAGAAACAGGGAACTGAGCTCAAAAGGATAAATCTCTTCCTTAATCTATTTAATCTTCTGTTCAACTATTCAGATCTGGAAGTTTTGAGCAAAACTTTAGGAAAGTTTCATACGCACTAAAACCAAGGACAACGAGAACCCCTTCTCGTCAGTAACAGGAAGGAAGAGCTCCGTTAGCTGGTCGGAAAAATACGCCGAAGAATCGAATCCGTGTGATACAAGATTCATGTGAAAACTGGTTAATCCAGTAGCACGAAGTGAAGTTGCACGCAAGCAACAAACTCTTATCTCGTAACAATGATTGAGTTCATGGCAAGGCCACTTCGTGGATGCTGAGAAGCTACTTCGTGGATGCTGAGAACATACTTCGTGGAATGCTGAGAACATACTTCTTGGAATGCTGAGAACTTCGTGGAATGTTAAGAACATACTTCGTGGAATGCTGAGAACTTCGTGGAATGTTGAGAACATACTTCGTGGATGCTGAGAACATACTTCGTGGGTTAAAGTTACTTCGGGGAATTAAAGCTACTTCGTACGATCAAAGCTACTTCGTGGATCAAAGACACTCCGTACGATGAAAGCTACTTCGTGGAACTAAAGCTACCTCGTGGGATGAAAGCTACTTCGTGGAACTAAAGCTACCTCGTGGGATGAAAGCTATTTTGTGGAGCTAAAGATATTCTGTGGAACTTAAAGCTAGTTCGTGGAACTTAAATCTATTTTATGGGACTTAAGTGGGACTTAAAGCTACTTCGTGGGAGGCCAAAGGCAACGAAGTAAAGCCAAAGCCAACGAAGAAGTAAGGCCGAAGCCAACGAAGTAAGGCAACTAAGGGTGCCAAAGCCAAAGCCGACGAAGATGGAAGGCTAAAGCCAACGAAGTAAGGAAACTAACGGTTCACTTAGTCAACCCCCAACGCCCCAGCCATCTCGTGATTACTTCATATAACGAGACAAGTTTACAAGACGAAGGGAACATTTGGATACTTCAGGAGCAAACAAAGGAGAATGATGACTCACGGATGCAATCGACCAAAGAAGAAGGCGGTGAGTTGAAAGGCGAAAGAAAGGCTAGGGAATTCATATAGGTCAATGACGGAAGCTACGCTATGTGGAGCGTCAAGGTTTTGATTCATGTGATAGATAACGAACATCCAAGGACGAAACAAGGCAATCACCCCTGCGAAGTTGATAGTTCCAAAGAAGCTAAGACCAACATAAAAGGATGAATATGATGTAAGGAAATACGACGGAAAGGGGAGAAATCAATCAGTTCACAAAACCAGAGATAGGAAAAATGGAAGGGAAGACGACAGAAAGGGTCGAAATCAATCGAAAGACAGAGAAAGAAAATGAGGTACAAGACAGACCATCGCGTAAAAGGAGGTATGAATTTCTAACCTTTACTTGCAGGGAAGGAAGTACAACCAATCCAGCGATGCAAAGAAAACGGAGGAAGAGTTGCTTCATATATAAACTCCAAGGAAGGAATAAAGTCGAAGTTGCACACTTACATCGCCAGTGACGAGCTAAGTGAACCAATAGAAAGGAAGAAAAGTTATAGCCGAGAGCCTACGATGAGCAGTGGAGAACGCCATAATTCCAAAGGTCCAAAGGGAGCTGATTGCAAGCCTTAACCATCTAGCCAGTAAAAGAAGCTTGTACTATTGCAAACGAGTAAGCAACCATGGTTGGAAGAGAATTAATGGACGATGCAAAGGAGGAAAGGATGAACAAGCGTAGGACTCAACGACCGAAGCTATATCGTGAGGGGCATCAACACTCATCTTAAGGATGATTGAAATGGAGAATCGACGACATAAAGGAGACATGCAATTCACCTTGTCCCCACAACCAATCCTGAACCGGAAAAGTAAAGCAGCTTGCAAAGTAAATAAAATCACGACCTACGAACGCAATTTATGGATATTCTAAGGGGAAGAAAAACGGAAAGAGGAGAAACGTCCGTTACGGGAGGAAGACACCACGAGAACCAGTGGCAGGGCAGCGGTAATAACGAGAATAACTTCAGAGAAGGATCACTGAGACTATCGTAAAAGAAGAATCAACTCTCGAGGAGATGGAAGAGAATATCGATGAAGACGACGGAATCAAATCGCAAGGAGACACTTCGTCAAGGAAGAGAACGAGAAAGAGAACTAGTGGAACAACGCACTAGATTAGTGAAACAAAATGCTACGTTAACGTTGCGAAATCGCCAACTTAACGAAGAAAAATCAATTAACGATTCGCAAGGTGAAGACACGGACTCAGGAAAGAGAACGGATTCTTCGGGAAGAAGGAGCTTGTGAAAAAGGGGCAACACATATCAAGATATCAAGAATGAAAGAGAAACGAGGAAAGAAGACACGAGGGATAAAGAAGGAGGGACAAAGTAAGGAGGCGTGTTTATGGAGAAGACGGCGGAAACATAAATCAGGAAATCTTGAACGAGTTACGAGATACGATGGCACTAATGAACAACTCTCGAAGAGGAGGCAGGGTACAATTGGCGGAAGCAATAGAAGAGGATGGAAAAGCTCGAGTCACTTACGAAATAATGCTTGGAGATGTTCCCGAGGAGTGTGTTGTTAGCCTTCGCAACAATATTCAGTGGATCGGAAACGCGTAAAGCTGCCGATATGATAAATTGTCGATGAAGAGGGGAAAGGATGATTGCATTTCCAAAGATGAAGCGTGCAATGCCGTCGACGTGATAAATCATCGATGAAGAGATAAATCAACTCCAACCCAGCTAACATACTAACTCGTACTCGGAGGAGTATCTCACTTGGATACTATACGAACTACGGTGCTACGAGGATCCGATTCGGATATATACAAGCTCAAGGCTCACAGATAAATCCGCAAAAACAACGAAGGAAAAGGCAAGTACGAGAAGAAGTAATTCGAGTCCATCGAAGCAAAGTGAGCGAGAGATAAAGAACGAAAGAGCACGGGTGACACTAACTGAACTTGGACGTCGCTTATACGCGGATGACATCTCATGTACCAGCATCGAACTCTCATCGTAGCGAGATAAGCTTTTTCTCAGTAAAGCACAACAACAACATAAAGCTACAAGCATGACTGATATGCAAAGATTAAGAGAAGAAAGTTACGAGTCAATAAGAGCAAAGGAAAGGGAAAAAATAAGGCACATATAAACAAAGAGAAATATTTGGGCTAAATAAGACCTCAAAACAGGAGAGTAAGACCTCAGATTAGGAGGATGATAAGACCCACGAAGTAAAACGGTTTCCATGGAAACTTAAAACCTTCACCTAGGAAGGCTGAGAATCCACGGCATGCACCCTAGTTCGCATGAAAGTGCAAGGGTCAAGTCCTAACGCATGTCGTGAACAACTCTCGGAATAACGAGCTAGGGGCAATGATAAGACTTATCCGCTGAGGGTCCCTTTTTATGATGGCCTTCAGTAAGGGGTGCAAAAATATGACCAAGGCGCCGACGCATTCGGTTGATCTGCGGGTGCCTGAGACGTCTGGAGCGTTACCGGCCATGTCCGTATTGGCAAGTCTTGGCTACGATGCACTCGATATCAAAGAAACCTCACTTAGGGTATGACCTCGTAACCCCAAGCCATATCGGCGAATGTGATAAGAAGTAACGAAAACAACTGAATGTCGTAATAACTGGTTGGGAGGAGACCAACATGCATGTTAGGGTTAACCTCCTTGATGGCACCCTCCAAATTAGGGAACTGTTTGACCAAAAAAGACGGCAATGTCATGGAGCTAATGTTCATGGGAATAGCTAGGCATGTCGCATTGCCTCAGATAAAAATAAAACAAATATTAAGGTGAGATTGATCCATCGTTATTCACGAGAATAACGAGCTCCTGAGACTTCGTCGAATTAAGACCCTTAATGAAAGGGTGGGGCAAAATAACACCTTAATTAGGAGGTGCAATAATACCTCGTATAGCCACATACAAGTAGAAGATGAGGGCACGTTAAGTCCTACTCAACAGGCTGGTAAGACCCAATAAATACAAGTAGAAGACAACAAAACCTAACCCGTAACAATTTACAACCCAAAATATGTACAAAAGTCAAGAGAAAGAAAGCAAACAAAAGCAAAAAGAAAAGAAAGGGTCAAAGCGAAGAAGAAGGTAACAAAGCGAAGATAATCCTGAAGAGGAGGCACATCCATAATACTCCGCATGAATACAAGGGAACACATATAGCTGACAAAGGAGATATGCTCATGACAAGGGAGATATGCTCACAAGGACGACAGAGGAAGGCAAAGAAGTAGGCGACGAAGAGACGGCAGCGAAGAAAGGGATCTGAGAAGGGCGTTGGAAATAACGAGATGGGAAGATCAAAGGCGGAGATGCGAAGATGAAAGGAGGCAAGAAAACAAAAGGAAACACGAAATAAATCGGAGACACAAGGAAGAGCTACGACGAGGAACCAAAAACAACACGAAGAAGGATCGATACGTTCAGGACTTAACGAACGTAAGGCATTAAGCTAAACAAGGGCATAGGCAAGAAAGGAGCATCATATTACTTTCGCTTTGGATAGCTAAAGTTTCTTCATCCACCAAAGCAAAAGGAGGCACACATATAGGGGAAACGCATATTATAGGGGAAAACAAGGACCTACCTGATTTTGTTGATTCAAGAGAATTCCATTGAAGTCTAGCCAGTGTTAGCAACAAATCTCACTGGATCTTCAAATATTAGGGGAAAAAACGGAAGTATCGGTTGAATATGTTCATCTTCAGACAATAAATCTCGTCAACACTTGGAGAACACAGAGAGGAGTAAGATGCAGAATAATCGTTCATGACGACGGAACCACCAAAGATCGAAGAGACCTTTACCAGCAGCAAACCGAGAATGAAGTTTAAGCAAAACTCTTTCCTAATGAGATATGAGCATAAGGAAGCAGTAGAGACTTCCGAAGATATTTGCAGCGAGTAGAGAAACTCATTCCACGAAGTTAGACCTACTCTCGTTATTGCACTTCTCTCAAATCACATAGCAAAGATGATGAAGTAAAGTATTGTCACATCGTCAGGCTAACCAACTTAGGAGAAATACTATCTCGGAAGAAAACAACAAAGAAACTAAGCATGAATCGCGGTGGACGAAGAAGATCATCAACGGTAGAGATTCGAAGATAATAAAGGACCTGCCATTTGAGCTACTTCGGTTCAGACTGAAATGGCGACACAAAATAAGATTTTGAAAGATCTGCCATTTATTATTCTGGCGAGATGAAATACACTTCGTGGAATACCCAAAGACGTCAGAATATGAGCAAAATCTACTTCGTCACCGACATCGACAAAGCCATGATAATTCACGAGAAGAAAGAAGACGCGGTATCTAAGCTTACTTTGTCATCAGCAACGAAGCAACCAAGTCTGATCAATAATCACGAAAAGGCAACACTCTTACAAACTGACGATGTAACTACTCGAAACAGACTCCAACTCGGAAAAATAACGAAAGGGAATATCGCTTCTACCGGCGGAGGAAGCAATTCGTTGAGAAATTTCGAAGACAATTCGTAGACTCAACAGCAGCTCATCCGTTAGTCCACCAGCAAGAAGATGAATAGCAGACGTCACTTCGCTGGAATATCGCCACTCGCCAAATACTTGAATGAAGAAGAGATTCTATGAAGCTTGCCGTCGTCAGAAAATATACGAAGATAAACCCTGTCACAACTCCCACGAACTAATATCTTCTACGAATAAACCAGTTCAAAGGGACACGAATGAAAGATGCATGATGATATCAGTTTTGTTTCGTCAACTTTACCAACGATGAATACCAGCAACTGCGAAGACAAAACAACCAACTCGTGGCAATACGGGTACTAAACCAGTGACGAAGTCCGATGAAGACTCATTAGCTAAATATACACCGGCGATGACAAAAGAAGATAGCACGTCAACAAATGACGAGACAACAATATGAGTTAAAGAAACAAATGTCAACCAGAAGCGAAGAAAGGACCCACAACCCAAGCTTGCTTCGTCATTTACCATTGGCGAAGACTATAAGCAACCCAGATCGTTCAATGACGAAGTAAAGTATTCGATTCGTTTGGACTCGACGAGTACATTGATCAAGCAAAGTCAAAAGACGGACTGAGGCAACATTGATCAAGAATGATATATAGTTCTAGTTGCAGAACTTTAGCTTGCAATCAACAAGGGAAGGTGAAAGACTCCAGGGCAACAAAGATTGAAGACTCCAAGTGTTCACAGGGATAACAACAACTAATTCATGCAAATTCATAAATGATAACAGCTTCGTCCCGAAAACGGATCATATATCGAGGGCAAGGCCATTATGAAGATTACGAGGAAGAAGACGAACGAGGAATGCAGAGGAGAAGGCTGCTAAAAGGATATGACCGGGAGAGATACCTAAGGAGGCTGCTAGTGGAGGCGAGATATGAAAATCATAGGCTAAGATACTAAGAAGGAAGAAGGCGCGAGGATGAAAGCAGACGCAATGGGCGAAAAAGAAGCATTGACAAGCAAGAAGAGGGATTGCAGATCAGTAAATCTTACATGAGCTATGAAGATTGAGGGTATAAATGGGAAACTCGCAAAGGCAAGATAAGTTGCAATGGATGGAAAATGAGGGCATGTCAACCACTCTGACTCGTGCAGGGTTGGAAACAACACCAAAAGGAAAGCCAAGGCGGACTGACCAAAAGCGGGAAGGGTCACTACGACGCGATCGAAAGTCGCGAGTTGATAAAGCCGAAGGTCACCAGATGAAGAGTATAAAGCCAACGAAGAAGGGATTGAACCTGATAGCATCGAGTCAACATTGAGTGGAACAGCGGGCAATGCCTCAGCAACGGAAAAGGCAATAGAACTGACGGGGCCACTGAAAATGATGAATAAATACGCAAGAAGTGGACCATGCAAACCTGAGATTGCAGCACTATTTTCTCTAAAGCAAAGGGATAACGTTAACGAAGATATCTCGCTCACTACATACTTCGTCAATTTTAGCTCATTACATATAACACGACACCTAGTTACTTCTTGCCAACATGAAGAGTCAACAACTAAACATACAAGGCCAAAATCGAAGCAGTGAACGGTCCCAACAACAACTCACGAACGACAACAACAAGATCAAGGGATGATACCTTTATACAACAACGAAGCGTCGGAACTTCGCAAAAGAATAAGAGGAAAGTATGTACTTTCCAAGTTAATATTCTTTTGCTCGTCCCTCATCAGCAAAGGTCAAAGTCATCCACTCAGGCACCACACGTCTCGCTCCAAGAACTATACCGAGACGGATTTTTCCTTAAGGATCGCTCTTCAAGCCATACTCAAGGAAAAAAAGGGCAAAATGTAGATACCAAAAACCATGCTCAACATGTGGCGCCCAATGAAAGCCGGTGTAGTATAACATTCCTAGGATAGTCTACATAGTATCTAGACCAAGATAGCTTAGTTTGTAAGCAAATGTCATATTTGTAAATTCATTTCTACTCTCTAGTACTTAAGAAAATATCTAAGAGAGAGAAAGAGAGGAGATTTTATTTTCTCTAACTTCATCTTCTTCCCAAAAACTAGATATGGAAGAGCTCCAAAAACTCATTAATGGTGTCTCACCTTGTGAATCAATTAATCATAGTGAACAACCCTGGATGTAGATCAATTATGATCGAACCATGTAAAAATCAAGTGTCTCATGTACACTCCAGCACTTTTATTATAATTTTTGTGAGTAATAAGTTTAGATCTAGAAATTGTTTAAGGGGTTTGAAGTTGGAATGAGTCAAGAACAAGAGAAAACATTATTCGAGTGTAGCTATGGATTTTCCGTCGTTACAAGAAGAAACTAAGGAATTTATGTGGCTTATCAAGAGACGAAGAACATGCAGATATTAAAAAAACAAGATGGCATAAAAAAGTAGGCGATATTTTTTACAAGCAGGACGCACCACTGGATGAAAGAAAGTGTACACTATGCTTATTCCCCTAACTGAAGTCTATTGCATGGGTATACTGAAGTTTGTGAAAATGAATTCCCAAGCTTTAACGGTATAGCTTTATTATTTCTCTTTTCGATTTCCTAATGGAATTTTTGTGGCTTATTAGAATGCACTACTGGATGAAACAAAATATGCAAAACTGAGTTATAAATAAACCTTGAGTGTATTTGAGGTAGAAAATCAGATGTTTACAGCCATTTGTGTAATGATATCTCTCTATATCTCTATATCAGCTCTCAAAGCTCAATCTGTTAGATGATGAAGTGGATAAACATAAAGACACACCTATAGACTCTTACGGTACGTAAGACGAAGTCTGATTTGATTACCGCATATTCGTAATACCAAAATCTAAAATCATTGAATATATTATTTAGTTATTGTTTTGTTTTGTTTTCTCTTAGGTTGTTGTTTGTTACACTACATTAGGTAATGTCATTCATGTTTGGTTAAATGTCGAACCTGATTCTTTGGGTTCATAATATATGTTTAGATGTCATTGATATGTGTGATGGCTACACAACCTCTAAGAAGTTCTGAAAAACTATTGATTCTCAATTATTTCAACTATGACTGCACAATCACTTAGTATCATTTCTTAAAAATTTCGACAGGTTCTAATTGCTTTATTATACAACCTATCAACCAAGGATTTTATTGAATACTTTGAATGTCATTTTACTTTAAAATTTACTATCTTGGAATGGTAACTATAGCATTATGTCAATTTGGTGATATCTCAGTTTTCTTCAAAACATGAGTAAACGTTAGGGTTGCTCCTGTACGTATGAATTATTTCTCTCCACAACTGCTCTCTCTCTTTTACACTCTTTTAATCCCAAATTACGACAAATATGTGCGATAGTAGAAAGGAGGGAGTAGCCGAGTGAATTCTAATCCAGACATCATTATCTGGGTTGCAGGTAAGTTCATGTTATTTGCTTTTACCTCAGTGTTTCTATGCATCATTTTTGTTTGCATCCTCTGTAAGTACTCATTGTGGCATCAGATATGATCAGGTAATCTCTATTCTTACTATCTCTTTATTCTCATGAATAATTTGTGCATTCGTGTTCGTTATATCCCATCCCACTTACATCCATTAATGGTACTCGCTGTCTTGGCTCAAATGGAAAAGCACATGGTTCTTAGCCATGTAATTGTGGGTTCAACTCCCTCAAATAGCATCACTTTCATATTCAAATGGTATGGGTGAAACAAACATATCAAGAGCAAGTATCTTACTCGGTCGGCTTAAATAGCAGATGCAATTTCAATAGAGTAGAAACTTTGCGAGTAGATAATTAGGAAGACTATGGTTATGTAAAATAAATAATTACTTAAAATTGGAATCTTTAATTAGTGTTTCTAATGTAACAGGTATGCAAGTATTGTGGTGACAATCAATACACACACATTCATTAATACCTACTTAGATTTGTGATAACCAATCCGAGCCCGTGCAACGCACAGGATAAACACCTGGTAAACATAAATTTTGATACATCTTTGTTTAAAGATGTTAACTAAGATTTACCATTATCAATGTATATATGTATGAAAACAATCGTCGCAGCAGATTTTAACATAACCAAAGACGCCAACCATCGCGACTACCAAACACCACTATGTACCAGCACCACCGCCTTCAACACTAACAACTTTATAATATAAAACACCACCACCAAACACTACTTTAGGTACACAAAATAGGCTCGCCACGTGGTCACACCGGAAGACACGAAATAGACCTGGAAAATCTACCTCAAAGATCTTGTCTCGTTTCCTAAGAGCCCAGTCAGTGACTTGTCAAATCAAAAATCAAAATCACCTCGACGCTGATTAACAACACGAAGTAAGAAAACAGGTACCCTAGGAGACATCCCAAACGAAATAACTCGCATAAAGGATCTGAAAGGGATCAATTGAAGTACTCAACAAGATACCAACCACCAAACCAGATAGGCAAAGTTAGGTTAATTAGCTAGAAAGTAACGCAATTAAAGCACTTATGTACGGTAATTGGTTACATGTAGTCCATTTTGATGTCTGTTTCAACGAAATGTCCCGTTCATTTCCATCTTTGAGCAGTCCAAGCAATACATACTTCTCTATAAGTCTCACAGGGTTCTCCATCAACTGTTTTTAGTTCTTAATTATGCATAACTACTATGTTGTCCCTTGATAACGTTCACCAAAATATGAAAACAATATCTTTCCCATGAAGTAGGGTGAGAATTGTAGATCCTGCCTTCCACATTTCTTTGTTCTTTTTGTCCTCCACTCCTTCGGATTATTGTCCCAGGCGAACTTTTTCGTGAAGCCTATATAAGTCAGTTCCCTAGCCTCCTCAAATTCCTTATTGCCTCAAACCAATGCAGAAATTTTGTCATGCTCACGCTCATTGTATGTGGACCTCGGCTATATAATCTGTAGCCTTGAAAAATACTTGTTGCTCACATTCCAAATAGTAGGGAAATAGCTCAACACTTGGATTGCGATACTGAATGTCTTATATTTGTTATATTTTTTTTATTCCTTACAGGATTCAGATTCAACTGTTGTTTGAGTATAGTTTAACTAGCGAGACCTGTTTTCTCACATGAACACACCATGTTTATTTAGACACCAATCCTAACCGTTTTCTATAGGAGGGGATTAGAGATTTCAATGCGAATTTGATGCCCTCACCAGGCAATCATACAAACGAATAAACATGTACATCCAAAAATAGGTAACAAATGAGAAAACTTGACTGAATCTCAAAAATCAGGACATTGCATCCAATATTTTCCAATACACAATTATGTATATTTAAAAAAAATTTAAAAAATTTAAATAAAAGAGAAACTTTGTTATTATTTATATGTAAATAAAGCATATACAATCCGTCCATAAAGTATTGCAGACCCACCCTTCAGCCATATGCATGCAGAAACCAGATCTTTTATGATCCCATCAAATCAAGTCACCACGAAGAAGTTGAGGTCTGCAAAACAGATAGCAACAAAGACATAAAAATTCTAAAAAATCCACTATTCCAATATAGTCCTTCGTAAAGATGCAGGAGAAGTTGCTTTCTCCAAAGTAATTCAAGGCCCTATGCCTCTTTGGTAGATATGGCCATGACATGTCTGCAACATACAAAGGATTTCTAAAGAGTTTTTAGAGAGGGAATTGGACATTTGACACCAAATTTGCTACCATCACCAGGCTTTGTGGTATATATCTCATACCCGAAGATATGTCCATAACATTAATGCAACACACGAATTTCCAATTTATAAATACTAGGTTTTTAAACGGCCTGGCCGGTTACTCGGAACACAGGAAATATAGGCGCATACTCATTAAGAACATTAGAAATACCAGTTCCACATAAATATCTTAACCCTGATTTTCACCGTCTGGAGGTATTACCAATCTAATTTCAAAAAAAAATAACAACCCATGAAAACAAAACACCAAAAATAAAAGAAAAAAGGAATAGGCTTTATGGGAAAGAAAGTTGTCAATTTGCACTTGTTTAGTAGTTTAGGTAAAGAACTGTCAATGAAATAAATTTTCCCTATTGTTGCAGGAGGGAGTGGTGACCAAAAATTATTATCTAAACATGTCAGCAAAAGAAGCATATAGATCGTACATATTGGCATATAATTCACACTCTACGAAGGAAATCTTCAATGTTCACAAACTCGACCTACAGGTACACTTTCTAGTATTTACTATTTAGGAATGCTCGAGTTTCATTTGTTGTGTGCTTCTTGTTAGCTTTTATAATGATTCTGAAATTTGTTCATTTACAAAGAAGATGAGTCACCAACAACTGCTAAAAAAAAATCATGATAAACCTATTTAAATCATCGGAAATTACAAATAAAAAATTAAAAAAAAACATGACATGATTGATATAACTATTCAATCTACTTTAAAAAAAAAATAACCTCACCGTGTGATTATATTGCATCGCCACAGATATCCAAAAGATGCAGTATCACTACTCATGACTTTTCTCATTGCCGGAGCCATTGACAAAAAGAAAGACCAGATAACAAAACCCTAAATTAAGAGGGAAAAAACACGATTTAAATATCCAACCTCACCTTGTGATTATATCGCATCGCCAAAGAGCTCCAAAAGAATCGATATCACTGCTCATAACCTCACTTATTACCGCATCCATAACTGTAAACTGATTACATGCAACAAAACAGCAAAAAAGAAAGATCAGATAACCAACATCAGGAAAAAAAACGCAATAGCAACAGAAATCAGCAATGTGCAAACAATGAGATTCAGCCCTTCCTTGTGCTTTATATAAGGAGCAATCAAGCCCAACATACCATTAGATAAAAAAATTATTTAGGAAAATAATATCAATTAGTATCTTATCATTTACAACCTTGACATAATTTTGGAATAACTATTACATTTTTGGATAATATGTTTCGAAATAAAATAAAATGGATATTCGTATTAATTGGCTGAAACATTTTTGTTTAAAAAGTATTGACCATATCCTTCGAGTCTAGAAATCCAACCTTTCCTTTTCTTTTGACATTTTATTTTTTTTTGGAATGAATAAGAAAATAATTATTGAATTTGTTTTGTTCTGTACCTTTCTACTTTGTCCTCTCATTCTCTATATTTTACTTCAAATCATATTCAATTGCCTCATGTTTTAAACGATTTTGTATAATTATGTTCAATTATCTCATGATTTTAACGATTTTGTATTTTGAATTTTGGACAGGATGACATTTTTTGGAGACACAAAATACGGTTTTTTGGTAAGTATTCACAACTTTATGTATTTTGATTTAAGTTTCAACTATTCAATTATTTTTTGTTTTGATTAATTGTAATTATAATTGTAAATAGTTTAATATTAATAGTTTGGAAATGTAATTATGGTTAGTTTAATCAAAAGAAGTGTAATTGGACATTGGACATTTTCATTGTTAAATTTTATGATTGATTTAATATTATGATGAAATCATGATGAATTGTGGTGAATCTTAAATATTAGATTTAATTTTATTTTATAAGATTTAGTTGTCGTATTTTTTAACATATTTTTGGCAATTTTATAAGATCTTGTTAGATTTAGCTGTTTTAGGTAGAAAAAATTCTCAATTATGATTGGTCAAAAAACATATCGTGGGACGAAATATTCTTTCTCAATTTTTATTGGCTGAAATTTAAAATGGTGGAGGAAGAATCAACCAGAAGCTCCGATTAACCACGTCACTCGAAAAAGCTCTATTTTTATATAGAGAAATTCTCAGATATTAGAATAGTATCTATTTTTAGTCGTCCATCGTATCCAGAAATAGGATTTTAAGGGTTAGTAGACTAAGTTTGGTAGCATAAAATTAAGCATTAATATTGACTTAAGACCTTGAGAACAAAGCAGTCGTAGTTACTATCCCATCGGATACTGATCTTTTCACCGGGTTTTAAAGAACGACGTCGAATAAAGATAGATATCTAGTTTTTCCTTAAACCATACGTTGAACCACTTGAACACATGAAGACCATATTTTCTCTCAATCCATTAGAATCATCCATTAATTCTATCCTATCACTCCCTTTCTTATACGGCAACATATGATTACTGACCAGTCATCCGTCCAAATGGAGCGCATCGCCATTACTACCGTCAACAACTCAACGTCATTTTGTGTTAGTAGTTTCTGCACTGGCCCATGTTCTCTTATTTCTATTGTTTCTGGATCAAGCCGTATATTGTTAGCCTCTTGTTCCTTAGATCCAATGAAATGGTGAAAGGGGAAATTAGGGGAGACCCAAAAAAACAAAATATTTTCATTCTCAGGCCCACAATTAATTTTAGGTACCGTGATACCCATAATTATATGAAATTATTAAAAATGTATGCATGGCGGATTATGCATCCGCATGACGGGTTATGCATCAGGGGTATAATTGGCAACACAATTTGGATATAACATATCTAAAAATCCGCGCCTTGGAATTTTACAAATTTTTTATCGTTGGAAATCTTTTTAAGAGAGCTACGCAACGAGTACAAACAACAATATTAAATTTTTGTTTTTCACGAAAAAATCGGAGGTGATCATCATTTTAGGCAAAATTTCGAAAACTGACTACATAACCATTATGCAGCCACCAAAAAAGATGCATAACACATTCTGCAGACGCATAACGAATTATGCAACCATTTTCTCGACTGCATAAAAAATTATGCATCTATAACAAGTTATGTAGCCATTGTTTTGGTTGATTTTAGTGTGTACATAAAAAAATTGATGCATAATGCATTATGCAAACATATTTTTGGATGCATAACAGGTTATGCATCTATTTTCTCGATGCATAAAAGATTGTGCAACAAATTTCTCGATGCATAATGCATTATGCAGCCATATTTTCGGATGCATAACAGGTTATGCATCAATTTTCACGACTGCATAACATGTTATGCAGATATTATTGTAGGTGCATGACAAGTTATGCAGTCTTTGGTTTTGTTGGTTTCAATAGTGACGAAAAAGTTGATGCATAACGTGCTATGCAACCGTTTTCTGGACTGCATAACAAGTTATGCAACAATTTTGTAGATGCATAACAGGTTATGCAACCAATTCCATAGCTCATAACATATTATTCAAATATACAAATACTAACATACTTTCCTAATGTAAAACAAATTCCACTATTTGCAATTGAGTTCAAGTTCTATCCAAGTAAATTGCAATTTGATCAAAAGCGTGGCTGGAAACTCGTATATCCCGCCACCAATTTTATCTTCTGACTTGTACCACTTCATGATTCAGTGAAGCTTTAGGATTCCCAGTTTTAATTTCAACATCCGGCATCCGAAACTAGTGCCACCAGGTTGTTATTTCTTCAACCTTTTCGCATAAAAAAACGGCCAAAGCTACCTTTTCTTGGCTGGCTTATCGGCATAAACAGACCCAAAGCTAACCAGTATATGCACATATCTTCTCTTCTTGTGGTTATCAAAAACACCCATTGGCCATTGCATAATACCCCTCCTACACAGCCGTCGAGCAGTGGCTACAATAGGCAAGAAAATGGTGCAATGGCAGCTACAAATTTGTTTGTTGCTCTCAACTGAGACCACTTCGAAATTTTGGCAGTAGCATGCCTATTTCCACTGACTTTCACCAAACCTGAACCCAATCTCAAACCAAACTTCCTCTCCCCAATTAACTCCTGAAAAAACACCGCTAACCCCTTAATATGCTAATGTCAGCACTAAAATGGCTTTGCTCATTGTTGACACGAAAAATCCGAACCCCGTAATTTAAACAAAAGCAATATACTAGAGATAGACTTACCTTTCTCTCCAATGTAACCGCATCCTCTATGACCCTTTTTAGTAGAACGCCCCACAATGAAGATTGAATCAATGTTTTTTTGATGAAAATCCTTTTTCATTGTTGCATTCTAAAAGAGTTGCAGGAGGAACAGTGGTTGTTATGTCAGTAGAAGTCATCACAAATTCTAAGATGGTTCCACCCCATCCGGATACTTATTATCTTCAGCATTCTGCGAATTCAATTGTCAAAACTTCAAAATTAGTGATTGCACAGTGCACCGTAAAATACAAAACAAATACAGCAACAATAAATCACAAACACAATCACTAGGCAATCCGGTAAGTAGACTTATCACTCAATTACCAGCAAAACCATCATTTAGTAGCCATAATTCTTCAAATCCCATCTCTTTTTCCTCCTCTTGTTCAAAAAAATTATATGAAACAAAAATTAACACAGTAAACCGAATTACTAAATGATATCCATCAATTCGATCAAAATAAGATCAGGTTGGAAGATGTATATATCAAACAAAATGCATCTAAAAATTTCTGATAAAAAATGAAACATTTCTCAATCATTTGACTCAAGTTTTGAACCGAGAACTTAATTGGCAAACAAACATGTAGAGAAACTTTGGGTCAATTTCGATAAGAACCACGAACTTTACAAACACAAAGCAAACAAAATGTGCCCTAATTTTCAAATCGAATAGAGTTCTTCTGCTGTGAAGGGAGGGTAGATAGATAGAGAGATTGAGGAGATAATTATTCGAAATAAAGACTAACTCCTTACCTGGATCGTGAAGAGCTCCTTAGCCAAATCCTGAAGACTTTGTCTTCTCCACTGTTTAGTTTCTTCTCAATTGCTCAAGAACTGGTAATTGCAACAGAAACCCAATAACAAATTCGTCTCAATTGCTCAGTCACCAACAACAATTCATATTCACTGATTTGATTTTTAGGATTTTCCCGATGGATAATTTTGCTCATCGGTAACACACAGTAGAACGGAGAGGAAGAAGAAAATGAATTAAGAAGAAGTAGAAAAAAATAAGAAAGACAGAAACCTAATTTTGTAAACTATGGGTTTGAGAGAAATTTTTTCATAGAAAATAGGTGCGAGCATGAGTTTTAATGGGCATGGGTTTTTCAGTGGAAAAAATCTGAAAAATGGGTTTGTCTGTAGTTTTCACATGGTGAAAAAGAGTTTTTTTCATGGTGTGTAGCTAAGACTAGATTAATTATGTTTTAATTACTTTTTATCTTGTTTTTATAGTGGTAACTTATACTAATACATACTACATTTGAGAATTGGAAATCTGGATAACAAATTTTGGGGATTTTAATAAAGTGCCACACTTTCAATTTCATGTTTCTGAAAATGCCACCGTTTTTCTCCAGAATTTCTTTAATGCCGCACATTTGACCTTTTCCATCCAATAAAATTGACTACATGAGTTGGTGCATATGTGGCAGTTATCCATCTTAGTAAAAGCCATCTACGCCCCCAAATCGTCTCACTAAAACAACTGAGTTAAATGAATACAAACTATAATCATTGCTATGAAATACCACTGTCAACATCAATAAGGAACGTGTATCAGGCTCAGCCAACTTACTAGTATAAGTTGGTTCTGGCCAAGGCCATTGAACGGCCTAATCTGATGTTGCACCATAATGGCCAGTGTAGCACCTGAATTCACCAGAAGATGTATTCTTGCTGCTAAACTCCTTTTCACTCTGCATGTAGCTTCTGCAACTGTTACCTCTAAGCATTGTACCCTATTCCTTGTATCACCACCTGCAACAAATTATTTCTGTGTAAATCCACCATTCTCAGCTCACTATCACTAACAACACCGCAGTGCACACTACAAAACACAGGTCCCATTAGTGAGGGTCCATAAACCGTCACAAATAGGAAAACAACCGTCACAAATAGCAAAAAACCCGTCACAAATAAACATTTGTGACGTGCAGCCAACCGTCTAGACTAGTGGTGTCACAAATGTCATTTGTGACGGTTGGTCAACCCTCACAAATAGATTCTCCATCTATGACGGTTATTTGGCCCTCACAAATTATACGACCACCACCGGCTAATTTTTTCCCGGCAACGATCAACGGTTACCGGTCGCCGGATTTTAGATTCTAAGAATCCTCAAAAATCTTAAGTTTTTCAGAACATAAACTTACACCATTTTCATATAAAATAAGAAACTAAACTTGCATTGATAATAAAGTTTTCCATTGAAACTTGCATATATGCAAGTAAGATGCATGTTTTACTGTTTTTGAAACAGAACTCTGGGCAACAGAACACCCATAGAGTTCAAAAAGGTAGTAACTAAGATTAAAAACATCTAAAGTGCATGTGTTAGGTTTGGGACAAACTTTGAACACGCCTAACGGCATGAATACAAGAAAAGGCACCAGCTGCAAAAGCTTCAACTGCACCAGTGCAACAGCTTCCACAAGACCAGCTGCTCCTAATAGGTGACCGATCATGGACTTGGGAAACCCCAGATTGAGCTAAGGCCTTCTCTATACAAAGAACAACACCTTTTCCTGATTGTACATAGTGAGAAACCACAATCATCAGCGAAATGCATCAATCAAGGCGAGCATGCATCTATGTTTGGTGCAGACATGAGCATCGGGCATGTTTCTCAAGGCAATGTATTACGTGCTAGCTATGACCAAGACGTCGACTTCCTTACAGAAATAGTAAAATTCTGTATTGCAACTTTCATACCTTCTGGATGAGGCTCGGTCATATGATAAGCATCAGAAGCAAAGCTTCCGCCAAGAAACTCATCATAGATAGTTGCTCCTCTTTTCTGTATTGCACAGCCAAAAGAAATCAGATGCTATAAACATTAGCAATTCAACAATGACACTTTCAAATGAATCAACAAATTACCTTCGCATGGTCTAATTCTTCAAGAAGTAGAACTCTAACTCCTTCTCCACCTCTTTTCAGGAATTGATAACAATGACAGACGCTGGCCTACACATTTTCAACATTCACGTGATAAGTACCAAGTCAGTGATATATAAGATCAAGTTATCCTATTAACAACTACGATTATATCCACAATTGCAGCCACTTAAGACCCAACCAACATGCAAGCTACATGATATCAAAACCGTTATACAAAACCATTCACCCCCATAAACTTTCATAAACAAGGCAAATCAAATGGAAGAAGAACGCATAGCATGTTTTACACACCTAGTTTTACCCAGTTCATTCATGACCTCTTCCGAGATCCCACCATCAGCCAGAGCTTTCTTCCCAGCAGTAAGCATGTAGAGCATGAACTTATCAGCCCTTCTAGAGAGTTTTGGTGCAACCCATCCTTCCATCGAGAAAGACTTGATTTCTCCAGCAATTCTCTATACATTACAGATAAAATAAACCAACAAGTAAGCCTCAAGCAATATATAAACATGAAACTTAGTATGTAAAGGACCGAATCAAATAGGACTCACAATTGGAAAACTGGAACAGTCAAAACCTTCGATATCACTTATGCTACTGAACCCAAATGCAATCACGATCTTTTCACAATCCAAGATAAGAAACAAAGAGTTAACAAGACATACCGGAGTACACCGTTGAAGAAACCATACAAACAAACTCTCTAACCATTCTTCAAACCAGCCTCATGTCTTCTCTTCTACACCTTTTTGAGCTAGTAACAGAGGAGAAACATGGAAACACTAGAAACTTGTTCGGGCAAAGCCCCAAACCCTAAACACTAGAACACCAAAATCCTTTCTCTATAAGTTTTTTTTCTCTCACACCGATATTGACCTTCAGCTTAGCACACGATCCTCCCTACCAAAGAGACCAAAGTCCCTACCAAAAAGACCAAAGTCCTAATCACAAGGATTTACCACTCTTCTAGGTTAGATCGTCTACAAACCTACAATTCTAATCCTATATAGAGAGAAACTTTAGCTTTAGGAACAAGCTATTCCTAACTTGGTTCTTAAGTTAATCCCTAAAATTTAGGAACAAGTTTACCCAAGAGTTTAACAAAAAGTCAAACTTCTCACAACTGGTTAAAACCAACAGTTCTTCCTACCCACGGCGCCAATTGTATTTTTCTTAAGTTTAGGAATCACATCCGATATTATTTTTGTGAGAGAATTAAAGACATAGTAATTATAAGTGTCGCTACGCCGTTTATATTTATTTGTTGCCAAAAGAACCAAACCATTACTAGAACCTACTAGACACAGTCTTTTGGTCAAATTTTGAAGTTTTATGTGAAATAATTTGAAAGTGAACGCATCATATGTGAAATTGGACGATAAAAGATCAGATGATGCAGCTGCAAGATGTCCATTATAAAAGGCATAATGGGTTACACAGAAAGTTCTGGATATTTTAGTTAGAAGAGAAAACCATACCTTAGAGTCGCACATGAACTTGTATACGGGTTCAAAGGAAAGATATTTGAATATTTCTAGCAACACTTCCTCTGGTATGAGCAAGTTTGGGTTGACGATTTCTCTATAGCTGATGATTTTCATGTTGGTAATGTAATATGGATGAGTTTGCAAGATTCCGACCAACTATTATAAGCTCCGCCTATATTTCTCTCCTTCTGTCTGTCCATATATATACGTTTTAGAGCAAGTCTTATGGTGGAATCCAACCTATTTCAAGTGTGGAAAAATCATGGAATGTCAAGTTTAGTGCCTTCTAAGTTGGGGTCTTCCACAAAAAATTCAAGACGGATCCCACGTTTTCGTGGAAGGGTTCGTGGAATCCATTTGAACGCCAATAAGAATAGCACTAAACGACAATAAGAATAAAAAAAAGTTATTAAGAATAACGTTTTTTTTATCCGTAGATTTAAAATAAGTTGTTGAAATCTAACGGCTGAACAAAAAACGCTATTCTTAATAGCATTTTTTTAACCCTATTCTTAATTATGTTTTTTTAGTGCTATTAAGAATATCATTTTCACTATTCCATCACTACACTTGCATTTCCATCCACAATTTCAAATGGTGAGGTGGCGTGGAAAATGGAACTCTTCCATTATAAAAGACTTGCTCTTACTAGAATCCGTTTTCCAATCTAATTATATATATATAAAAACTTTCCTGACCGGCAAATATGTTTCAATGTACTAAGGATGTCAAACAAGGAGGCCAGAAAGGAACCAATAATCTCAGGCAAAAGATTTCACGATTAACTGATTTTTTTGGTCAGACGAGGGACCAATGGAAAATAAAAGTAACATAATATTGAAAGTTCCAAGTTTTTTCCACAACTGACGAAGGAAAAAAATATCTAACAAATAAAAATAAAAATGAGTCTCATATGACTAACTTTTGGTAGCGTAAAATTGAACATTAATATCGACTTAAGACCTTGAGAACGAAGCAGCCGTAGTTATGATCCCATCGGATACCGATCTTTTCACCGGCTTTCAAAGCACGACGTCGAACAAAGCAAGATATCCAGTTGTTCCTTAAAGCATACGTTGAACCACTTAAACACTTCAAGACCATATTTTCTCTCAATCCATTAGAATCATCCATTAATTCTATTCTGTCACTCCCTTTCATATACGATAACATATGATTATTGACTAATCGTCCGTCCAAATGGAGTGCATCGCAATTACTACCATCAACGTCTTCATGCGATAGTAGTTTCTGCACCGGCCAATCTTCTCTTATATCAATAATTTCTGAATCAAGCCGTATATTGTTAACCTCTTGTTCCTTGGATCTAATGAAATGGTGAAAAAGAGTTTTTTTCATGGTGGGTAACTGAAAATATAGTAATTATAGTGGGAGCTAATTAAGATTATACTAATACATACTACATTTGAGAATTGAAAATGTGAATAAAAATCTTTCAAACTTTTGGAATTTTTTAAACTCTAAGTTTTATTTAAGTTTCTTCGATATAAAATCTCTTCTAGTCATATTTTCCTTGGCCATTACACTTACAAAAATTTCCCTAGATTTTATATCATATTTAATAAATTATCTCTTTAATTATGGCTCCATTTATTAAAGGGGGTGTGCCTTATTTACTTAGCTAAATCTACATTTCCTGTTTTTGTAAGAAAAAAATCAAAATCTATTTTCTGATTTTCAGAATCTAGCTCTAAGAGAAAGAATGTGAGAAAATTTAGAAAGAACATAATCATACAAGAAAACCTCCCAAAAATAAAAGCTTAGATTAGATCCTTAGCAGTAAGGTTGCAGAACCCTGCTTGTAATAGCTAGCCCAAGTGACAGACTTGTACATCTTAATGTTTTACTTGAGACATTAATATAGTAAAATTACATATTTTGTTTGATTAGACATGTCAAGAAAAAAAAACTCTGAAGAAAGCTACGTGGAACTGTAAACCAATCCTCAAAATATTTACGTATCAGTTGATAATAAAATCTCGTACGGACAGGCACTGTTCAAATATTAAGACTGTCTAGTTTCTCTAACATGGAAGTCAAGAAAGCTATATGTTTCACTGACACACGGCGTTCCACTTCGCACTCCACTTCGACTGCCTTCCGTAAATCTTGCATCTTCTTCTTGTCCGTTTGTTTGCCGTGTTCTTTATCTCGTGGCTCTGGGCAGTGCCTAGTGCTGCACTCAACTTCGACTGCCTTTCGTACATCTTGCATCTTCTTCTTGTCCGTCTGTTTGCCTTGTTTTTTATGTTGTGGTTCTGGGCAGTGAGTACTGCTACTAGCATCAAGCGGCTTCCCTTCGTTCTTGTCTTGTGGTACTGGGAAGTATGTACTGCTGCTAGCATCAAGTTCCTTCCCTTCACGCTTAGCTTTGTCCATCGTAGGTTCATTTATCTGCTCGAATGCATTTGACAGTGGGTAGCCTGTAGCCTCTGCTGTTGAGGTGTAACTCGCTACTCTGCTGCCCCAGCGTGGTCTGACATATGGGGTTGCGGACTCAAAACCTGAACTTTCAAATACCGATGCAGTAGGAACACCTGCAAGAGAGCAAGGGAAACAAACAATATAGTATTAGATCACAACTTGTTGTGCACTAACAGGTATTTTGAATAGAATAAAATTATCATTTCCATATACAAATTATTAGTATTACTAAACGAATCGGACGAGACATGGAGTTATTTGTAAGGAACTTCACCAAATGTAGGACGCAAGAAGCCAGATGCAGGTGAAGGCGATCCAGATATCCAACTTTGACTTTGAAAACCACCCCTTGGAGGAAATATTGAACTTTGAAAATTACCCCATGCTGGAGGTTGATTTGATGTTGTGAAGGCAGAACCAAAAGCTGGAGCAGAGTTACCTTAAAAAAGCAAAATAACACAAATTAACATAAGAACTTGGTTATTAACAAGAATCAAAAGAATGACATATTGGGTGCCATACAAAAACTCCAACGAAATTTTCTAGAAGATCCCTCATTAAATCAAACCATTCAGAACATGAAGCTGAAACACTACCTATCCATCTGATAACCCTAGGTTTTAGTCTTTTATCTTGCTAAAGCTAATAAGCTATAACATAATAGTTCCAGATCAGTTTTACTTACAAGAAATATTATTACCAAAAGGTGTACGAGGGACACATTTAAGCTGAATGCCATGTTTCTGAACCCATCCACCTAAAAGTTTGAAAAATATACCCATGTTAATGGATTGTCATACTCATAAAATGATTTGACCTCTGCCCTATATGATAACAGAAACACTTACCTATGTCTCCAACTTGATAATCAATCCATCTCAACTCCTCGGGACTTTTATCTACATAGACTGGCATAGCTGATATTGATAGAAGCATTGGATGAGGTTCAGCCTGCCTACTTGGTGTCCATGAACGGTCACCTACAAGACAATTAAAATATATTTTATGAATTCAATGACCTCAATCATCAGCAAACATTCGGATTGATATAGGATGTGAGATTTATAAATCTCAAAAAGGAAAATAACTTACCTGAAGAGGCATATGGAGGAATTATCCAACTACCATGTGAAGCTACATACAAAGATGAAACATATTTCAATATTGAAACATTAAAATAATGTAGACTGGTGCAATGTTAGAGACTAAATCAATTTACAATGTGGATAACATAAAACTACCAATATCAAGGTGGTTCCTAAATTCTAACTTACCAACTGGATCGGGAGCTACATTACCCCGTGCGTGTTGAGTTTCTGTATTAGCAGCAGTGGTGATGAATGATGAGCTGCTTTCAAATGGACTAGTTTGACTAGGACACGACCCAAAGACAGAAGATGATCCTAGCAAATATCAAACAAGTACAAATTAAAGTTCAGAACAAATTCAGAATAATAACATGGTATTATTAACAAAATACGTGCACACAAAGATTGAACTTGACAGTTCCCTAAACTTCACGATACTAGATCAATTTACAATCTGTAGGTACCAAAATCAAGGTTGCATTCTAAATTAGTACAATATCAAAAATCAATTTACATTATGTGTGTAACTTTACAGAGATATATAAATGACATTCTCGCAAAAGTGATCAGGAAATTAGTCAATAGTAAATAGGACTTACCTTTATCACTCAACTGGCAATCTTCCCACCTCAGTTCTTCATGACTTTTCTCTTTATAAACAGGCATAGCTGATATCGATTCAAATTTTCCGGAACTCTGTGCACCAGTATCATCAGTCTCAGCTGTAGGAGCGTAAGCCACTACTTTGCTTCCACCATGTTGTTGTTGACCAACACTAAATCCTGGCTGTCCAAAGGCTCCTGGAGATCCAAATGTAGAGGGTGTTGTAGTCTGGGTACCTGAAGGGAAGATAGAAAAAGACAAGATTAGAACAAGGAATCAACAGCTAGTCTTTCTAACTATAAAACCAAATGAATCATCATATAAGATGCAAATAATTTTACCGAAGGTAGAACTTTGGGCTCCGAAGGCAGACAGAGTTGAACCAAAAGGGCTGCTACCAAATCCAGAATTTGTTTGGCCAAATGCAGGGCTCGTTACAAAACTAAAAGGTTGGGCACCAAAAGGAGTGTTTGACGTTCCAAATGTGGAAGCAGCAGTCGTAGCACCAAAAGCAGGGATGCTTGTGGAAGAAAATGCTGGAGTGCCAAATACCCCTCCTGACCCAAACGTTGCAGTTGGTCGAGACCCAAAGGCTGATGTAGTTGCAGCACCGAAGGCTGCAGTTGGTTGAGACCCAAAGGCTGATGCTGTTCCAGCACTGAAGGCTGCAGTAGTAGGAGCACTGAAAGCTGGAGTGCTTGTCACTCTGAAACCAGGGATGCTACTGGTACCGAATGAATGTTGACTTGGTGCACCAAAAGGAGCAGATGAACCAAATGGAATGCTTCCAAATGCAGACTGGATTTGTTGGAAATTGCTACCGCCAAATGGACTTGACAGACTAGGAGTAGTTGACCAAAACCCACCAAAAGCAGGCTTCTGGCCAAATAGAGAAGACCCTTCAAAACATAAAACGTTTGAGTCGAAAGCAGGCTCAGGCAATATAACAATATAGTCTACATTGCTAGACTATATTGGTAGTCTCTAATAGACTACCAAAATTAAGGTGGTGACAGCGGTGTCTTAATATACCAAATGGATTGGGAGCTACGTTACCATGTTGAATTGATGGACTAGCAGTGGTGCAGAATGATGAGCTGCTTCCTGATGGACTAGGTTGACTAGGAGGATACCCAAAGACAGTAGATGACCCTATCAAAGAAGAGAGAAAATTCACAAGCACAATATTAAAGATGAAATCAAATCCAAAATAACAACTTGGTACTACTGTAAAAATACTTGCACACAAAGATTGAACGTATTTCAATTTCCAAAACCACAGTATATATAAATCAATTTACAATCTGTAACTACCAAAAACAGGGTGGCTTCTAACTTACCGACATTCCCAAAAGCAGCATACCCGATAGCAACTTTTGTACCCCCAATGTTCAATGAAGTGGTATCGGCTAAGGGGCTTACTGGAGTTGGAGTAATAGAACCCACTGCAGGTTGAATTGATAGACCAGGACCAGCATTGTTTGAGAATCTAGATATGCTGCTTGCTGGAGTAGGAGAATCCACCACTGCGGGCTGAATTGATAGACCACCATTGTTTAACAAGTCAGCTGTGCTGCTTACTGGAGCAGTCGAATCCATTGCAGGCTCAATTGATGGACTACCATTGTTCAACAAGTCAGACGTGCTGCTAGCTGGAGCAACAGTACCCAATTCAGGTTGAATCGATGGACCGCCATTGTTCGACAAGTCTGATGTACTGCTTGCTAGAGCAGTAGAAACCAGTTCAGATTGAATTGATGGACAACCATTGTCTGAGAAATCGCATGCACTGCTTTCTAATGGAGTTGGTTGACTAGAAGTAGACCCAAATGCAGAAGATCCTACAAAAGAAGAGTGAAAAATGGTTTACATTAAAAACCAAAAACAATTCCAGAAATTCATGCATGGTACTTTAATATAACAAATCCTTGCATATAAATTCTTCTTGTTTTCCATAGATCACAACAAAGATGAAAAGTCAAAGTAGAGAGCACAAAGCAGACATTCTTAATCAATGATACCCAGCAAGTTCATGATAAGAAATATCTATTAAATCAAATTCATAAGATATAAATGATAGCCAAGATTCAATGATGGTGGTTATTTCAACAATGTTACCATTACTAAAATCAGTGGAATCGTATACAATTAAACTCATGTCTTTTTGCTTCTGAAATAGAATGGCGGGAGCTAAGTTACTCCGTGTGTGTTGAATTGATGGACAAGCAGTGGTGATGAATAGAAGGAGACCCATATACAGTAGATGATCCTATCCAGGATAACAGCATGGTAAAATAAAAGAATACTCGAACACAAAGATCGAATGTATTTCAGTTTCCAAAACCTCAAGATACTAAATCAACAAGTACCAAAATCAAGGTGGTTTCTAACTTACCAACATTCCCAAAAGCAACTTCTGTAGCAACACTGCCCAATGAACCGGTAGCGGTGAAGGAGCTTACTGGAGCAATAGTACCCACTTCAGGTTGAATAGATGGACCAACATTGTTAGAAAAGTCAGATATACTGCTTCCAGGAGTATTAGAATCCACTGCGGGTTCAATTGAAGGACTAGCATTGTTCGGAAAAGAAGATATGCTGCTAGCTGGAACAATAGTACCCACTTCACATTGAATTGATAATGGACTAGCATTGTTTGAGACTTCAGATGTACTGGTTTCTAGAGTAGTAGAATCATCCAGTGCAAGTTGAATTGATGGACTACCACCGTTGGAGAATCCAGATGTGCTGCTTTCTAATGGAGTCGGTTGACTAGAAATAGACCCAAATGCAGAAGATCCTACAAATATAGATTGACAAATAGACAAATAAAAACAACAATCATCAGAAAAACATTAAAAATAAAATCAATTCCAGTATAAACATGCCTAGTACTCTCATATATCAAAACCTCACATATAAAACTCTTCTTGTTTTCCATACATCACAACAAAGATGAAAATTCAAGTAGATAGCACAAAGCAGGCATTCTCAATCAATGATACTCAACAAGTTCATGATTCTATGCAACATCTAAACCCAGTACATATAAACTCTTCTTGCTTTCCAATTTCCATATATTATTATAACGAAGATAAAAATTCAAAGTAGAATATGAATCAGACATTCTCAATCCATGATACTCAACAAATTAATTGTACATATCATTCATAATATGAAAATTGTAACAACAATTGACACGATGATACTCAAGATTCATAAATGGGGGGGATTATTTTGAGATTCAAGACACTTACCATTACTAAAATCAGTGAAACCGTATGTGAACATCTTTTTTTCTGCTTCTGAAATCGGATGGCGGGAGATTTTGATACCAGTGATTCCAGAGAAGCGAAAGGGATGGAGAGGAATTTAAGGGGTTTTGATGGTTTCCATTTTTTTAGGGTTTGTCACTGCTTCAATTTTAAGCTAACATTATTAAATGAAGGGCAGTGGGTGTATTTATAATAGGAGCAACGGTTTCCGGTTTCGGAAGTTGGAACCGGAATAGGATTTCCTATAGAAAGTTTTTACATTTTACATTTTTACTTGGATCTATTTTATTACCTAACAAATTCCTAAACCACTAGGGGTGGGATTTGGGTTGGGTCAACTCACTCAACCCATGCCCAACCCGAACGTTGGGCGGCCATGGACAAAGTATCTTAAAAATTTGGGCAAGCTATGGCACAATTCTATTTAACCGAGTTAAACTTGGGCAAGCATGGAAACAAATATTTCTAATCCGAGCAACCCACCAACCCGAGGAACTATAGTATAATTATATAAACTATTTTTATAATTGGTAGTATTATCTATTAAGAACAATTTTAGCGATTATCTTCAAACCTAATAATGAAAATATAAATCATATATATCTCATTATAATTATTGTCAATAATCATAAGTTATTTGGAAATTTAAAGTAAATACAATAATTACTAAAATTTGTTATTATCACATTAATAAAAATAAATTTTAAGACTTAAATTGAGGTCATTAGGATTTGTATGTGTGTATATAAAATATAAATGAGTCTGCTAACTAACCCATTTTCATCGAGAACACCATCACCTATTTTCTAACAAACCTTCAATTTGGCATTTGCTTAGTTTTTAGTTGTTTATTTTCAATTATGAAATATCATATCTCCTTTATTAGTAATTAGTAAGCAGTTTTGTTATTATACGAAACATCATTTCTCCCTTATTAGTTTGAATGAATAACAACGCCAAAGAGTTTCTTTATCCGATTGTTTTGATAATATTTATTTAAAATACTAACTTACAATATACTGAGTTGGGTGCTACTGTACACAAAAAGTGAAAATGAAAACATCGTTGGTGCATAGTTAACTGAACCCCTGCAACTGTCCACAATTTTTGTGTTGTAAAGTATTAGCATGGGTCAACCCGAGAAACCCAGGAAACCCGAGGAATATAACTTGGGGGGACTTGGGCAACACCTCCACGGGTTTCATGGGCAATCTAGGCAAAGGACTTCTACCTCGGGTCTGCCTCGGCCAACCCTTCTAACCCGACCAACCAACCGAAATCCCACCCCTATAAGCCACCCACTTCAGTTCACGTTTTTTTTTACTAATTCGGCTGTAGATCCATGGACATTCACATTTTTCTGATAATTCACCTCAAAGACGTATCCTAAAAATTGGGTACGGGTAAAAGAATAAAAATTCTCATACGACCCGTTTCTAATTTTTTTTTTTTACTATAACAACGTCACAATCAATCAATTTGTATATAGTTGGTTGTGATATACCTGCAAACCATTTTTTAAAGAAACAATTATCCAAAATAATTGAATTGGTTGAATTTCTTACATATTTTTTAATGGTTGATTGTGAATCTGGTAAACCAGAGATTTTACAGTGGGCCTACACAAATAGATAAAATTCGGACATGTATACAAGGGAAATTTTTTGTTTTTTTCTAAATGAAGAATGGTGACTTGCCAATTTGGTGACTCTCACCCGGGGTGAGCATGTTTTGGTTGGTTCGGTTTCCCATTATCCGAATCCAATCTGATATATTACAGATTTTAGATTTTAGGCATGACCTTTGCTTCCACTCCAGCGTATAATGGATTTGCGTTCAGTCGATGCATGTACCAAAAAACTAAACCAAACTAGTGAAAAAAGTAAATTTGATTTTTTTTTTTGTAACAAAATTTGGAACACTATTGGGACATAATCGATTAACAAAGAGACGGGATTGATGTTTTGAGTTTTGCCAATCAAAATGTTGTTGGTATATTTGTGAGAGTTTTATCACTATTTACATCTTAATCTAATTATAATTGTTTGTGTTTGTACGAGGATCAGGTGTTTATAGAAAGCCAACACTATTCCCTCCCGAAAATCTTCCAATCGTTGGAAGTTCAAGTCGGGAATAGGATAAAGATTTGCTTGCGTTGCGAGCAATTTTTATCTATCAACTTCACAATTAACCATTAGAAAATATAAACAATAATTTTTTAATTTTATTAATTTTGTCAAAATTTTCATTTATCATGTGCTTTTATATGTAACGAACATTATAACCAACCATAAATAAAATGGTTATTGTGAAGCTACTAGATGAATGCTTAAGCAACATCCCAGCAAGTTTTTTTTTCATGGGAGTGTTTTGGCCATGTATAACTCTAAAATATTTATGTTTCAACTAACCAATCACATATCTATAATTAATTTTGACTCAGACAAAAAGAAATGGAACTCTGGAAAGTTAAAAATATTTTTTCTCATAATATTGGTGATAAAATTATAGGAATTGGAATTTCACAAATCAAGATGGTTTTTCAAAGATAGACAGACTAAGATGGTTGCTAGCCATTAATTCTTTGTGCCCAAAGTTGCATAATCGTGTTGTTTTTCTCCAGTACATATAATTGTGTTTTTTTTTTTTTTTGGAAATTAAGTGTTCCCTAGAAGATTGAATTCTTCTTTCGGAAATGTATTCTTAATGCGCTTTGGATGTTAGGAAAAGGCTGGGACAATTCACGGAGAACATAGATAACAATTATAACAATCAAGAAGAAAAATGGGTTCTTCGTCCAAAGCACTGATTCCTAAATCCGCAGGTGGTACTGATATTAAAAAGTTAAAAATAGTTAATGGTAATTTGCATTGGAAATAAATTTAAAGGTATTGAGGTGAGGAAGATTGTCACTCTCTGGAGACAGCTAATCCATAAGAAATTTGGAGGCAACTCTAACTCTTTATTTCGAAATCCTTCTTTTATTAAGTCCATTGGACAACCTTTGCGATGAAATCCTTAAACTCAAAAACTAAGGAAAATAGTAAACTGGTCCTGCACAATGGCATGGCAATTCAGTTCTTGCCAGACAAGTGGTGGTGATTTTACACTGAAAGATAGGTTTTCTCACATCTACAAGATATCCATAGCTAAAAATGGGAATGTTAAATATACCTCACATATGAGTGGGCCTTCCACAAATACCCTTCCCGGATATTTTTTTTATCAGGCTTCATTCCAGAAAGAATATGCATTAGTAGAGAATATGGTTTTTAACCTCAAATAAATTTACTAATTTTAAAGGTTATAGTTTTTCAGTTTTGATTCGAGAGAAATTCGGTGAGAGAGAAATCTGAGAGAGCGAAAAACATCATAGGTAATGTTCCTAACTGAAAAACTCTTACAGTTAAAAATATGATTTCTGGTAAAGGAGCTTAAAATGTTAACTCTAAGAGAAGTTTTGAGTAAGCTTGAAGTGGGTGCAGTAACTTGGATACTTTAAATGCTTGAATTTCAATTCAAAACTCCATTGATGGAAATTCCAGACATTAGGTTTTGGCTTGGATTTTACTATAGCTAATTGCTATTCAACTCTTGATGCGGATGTATTTCCTAGTTTTGTATTATGAGCAAATGTGGCACCAAAAAATACAATTAAAGGTTTCTTTCTTACAATATGAATTTATTAATTAGTTTGGACTCCTACGTTTTTGGGGGCGCCAATTTTCGATTTTTTATGCACACAGAGCTAGGAAACTACGGGGTTACTTCTTAGACAGCTTTGTTTAAATGTATTCTAGACAGACAATTCACTACAAATTCTACAATCATAGCCATAAAACTTCATAAACCTATGAACTTTTTTTATTTATTTTTTTGTGTACTATAAACTTAGGAACTACTTTTTTTTTTTTTTTTTATGATTCGTATATCTTACGAACACATCCTGCTATCTCATTGGCATCCTTTACTCCCATAAGAGCATCTCAGGAAGATCGTCCTTAATGATTTCTCGTCCTCCACTTGGTGTCTTTTCAACATTTCAGCTCGTCGTTCATATTCTTTCTGCTCTTCCTCCTATATCATCGCACTTTTCTTCTCCTTAATTTTTATCTTATTTTTATTGATATACTTAAAGTTGTAGAGGACTGTTAGAGGACTTGAATATGAATATGTCAGAGGCTCCCCATCAATAATCTCCACACCACGACGCCATTCAAGTTCATCCCGCCTCTGAGAAGGGTCATCCTTTTTGAGTGAATCACATGGTTCCACCGCAGCTGATAACAGGTTGAAGAAGCGAGGAGCCTCAACTTGACGCAACACACGCATGAAAACAATATTACTCATACCAATTCTGTACTTGAATGCGCATTTAGCAATCCCCTCTCTTTTTGTTGCCTTCTTAACCCTCCCCAGGATTCCACTCATAGTCTGAAAACGTCGACCTTTGTACTTGGAAACATCAGTCTCTGGTGTAAAATTAATAAGAGCAGTCTTCCTCTTGAAGAGTTTAAGATGAGTTCCTTACTGCTTGATTTCCTTCACAATCTTCATATGAGGCTTAAAATCAAGAATCAGAGCCTTTGCTGCTACCCGAAACGTTTCCTTACTACTCTGCACAACAGCAATTCTGGTAAAGGCAGGTGCATGAGGACCCCAAAACATAGCAAGACAGTGATCATGTTCGGGAGTGAACTTCAGAAGCCGTGTATCGCCAAATTCCATGGCATAGATTGGTTTTGTCTGTTAACGTCTCCAACCAGCTGACAGAGTGATTGGATCTCTTGACTTCAACAGTTTCCATTGGCACTCATGTCGCTTAAGCCTTGCATGCATATAACCAACATTTTCCTCTTCATGACTGATACCTCCCACAAGAATTGGATGACAAGGATTAAAATTCTCAACCATCCCACAAGGAATGTTACAAACCTCCAACCTTATATATGTCCCTCTTCTAGAACTTTCAATCTCTGCGCGGGACGGATCAACAAGATCGTTTTCTTCTTTCATCTTAGTATATAAAGGGCAGGGATCATCTGAGCTTGTAACAATAGATAAACAAAAATCACCAACACCAGCAATATGTACCTTAGCTCCACTCTTAATACCCGAACCTCGAAGATAACCATACAGACTTATGTTTCTCTTGCAATTTGCGTCCTTCTGCACTTCTTCTTGAGGAGTAACATCTTCAAAACGATCTACCAGCACATAAGGATGTGCTGCTCGCCAAGACAAGTTTCGGGATTGGATCATCGATATGTCTTCGGCCAGTTCTTGTATTTCACACATTTTATGCAAGTCATCATGATCAAGACCAGATAAATTGTGAATTTTTGCTGATTGATGTACTCAGTCCGGATATGATCCTGGAGACGCTCTTTAGTTTCCTTGAGTTTTTTTCATCATCATTAAACTTGTCAAGACTTGTAAGAACACCCATAACCTGTATTAATGGTTATGGGGCCTCGGATATCATTCATATGTACAGAAATAAAATACTTGACTAGAGATTTAATCAGCAAAGACTTCCCAACATTGGGAGGTCCTTGAACGACAACAATAAAAGGCGGTGGTGGTTCATAATCATCATCATCATCATCAATTTCAACGGGGCCATATAGTGTTTGGTCCGGATTTATGTTGCCATACCACCAATCGTCGTGATCATACTCGTTTTTGAAGTCTCTGTATATTTCCAAAGCTGCTTGACGAAAAACTTGGGACGACATCTTTTAAATCCCTAGATAGGAGAACCACCATCAAATCAAATACTAACAAAAGATTGTTCTATAGCAGGTTCATTTTCGGTTTATATAGGCTAGGAAATCCTAATTCAAAAAATATTTACCCCCTTACTACGTAGTTCGGCTACATCTTTCGATAACCTAACTTTATGTCTGTACGAACAAATTTTGTGTTCAGCTGAATCGCAAAATACTTTATCCTAAATAGTAGCCAAACTTAATATAAATAAAATCAGGCTACTGTTGCAGGTAGCCGAACTTTCTGATGGATTTCCATCGGGATCAAGAGAGGAGTGAGAGAGAGATATGCACAAAGTTACATATGATTTACATTGCTAAAACTCTGTACATTTTCATTTAATTAGAAAAGCTTTTAAATAGGCATTACAAGCATATCTCCACTAACCCATTAACTTTAAACTCCTAACTAATAGAAACTAATTTAACTTTACTTTCAACACGTCTAACACTAACACTTCCTAAACATGAGGACCTACTGTAAAACACGTTACGTATCCTACATAATAGGATTAACCCCACGATCTTTTTTCTAAAGACCAAATCTCTAACAAATCTTAAACATGTTTAATTAAGTAAGATTAAACTAAAACGTGTTTGGATTACATATCCAACACCATCCCTTAATACAAACGTGTTCATCACTTTGGTGTCTTCTTTCCTGCATTATACATTAGCAAGAATATTGTTATCATCATTGCAATAATTTTTGTTGTCACGGTCTTCATTATAATGATCGTTTTCATCAGATCATCATCTTCATCATTGCATCATCATAAGATCATCATCTTCATCACTACATCATCATAAATTTCAGCGACAATTGTTTCTCACCATCAATCATCATCGTTGATCTTCATCTCGGTAATCATTATCATCGTTGTTAGCCAATGAGCATCCCGCATAATTTGGACTAACATAACATTTCCTTGAACAGAATTTTAGAATCCCTCTAAATATTATGAACAAAAAATTATTCACCAAAAATATTTTCATGCCAATTTTCTTCTTAACAAAAAACCGTAATCAAATATTTTCTTACAAAAAAAAAATAACTCCTTTCTCAAAGAATAATTTCTTCTTTCAATGGAAACCCATGTTTTCCATAGACCTAATTCATAGGATTTTTTTCTTCTTCACACTATGTTTATCAGAAACCCTTGTTTTTCAACTTTTTCCTTCATCAGAGCCACTGATAGAAACCTATGTTTTCTAACCTCAACAAACATTTTTTTTTCAATGGAAACCCTTGTTTTCCAAATATACAAAAACTTTTTTTCCTAGATTTTTCTAACATCACTTTTCTCACAAAATAAATCAATACTATTTTAAAAAGAAAATTCCAAAACAATTTTTCTAAATCATCTCTCAACATTTCTTAGAACTTTGAACATTTTTTTAAGAACTCTTCTAAAAACTTTTTTTTCTATAACCCTCTCCCTCAGCTCAACTCTCAACCCCAGCTCTGATATCATGATGGATTTCCATCAGGATCAAAAGAGGAGTGAGAGAGAGATATACACAAACTCTTCTGCTACTTTAGTTCAGTTATCGGAAGAGGTAGCCGAACTTTTATCTATAGGACCTAATTTTTTGTTTGGTTAAGTCGCATAGTATTATCCTAACCCAATTCTTGACTGGAACATTACTCGAGCATAATATTCTGTTATCTTAGCTTAATCATAAACCTCACTAACCACCACTGACTATTTTAGATTAATCATTATGCTAACAAATTATTACACTAACTTAATTAGAAAATGTAATTTTGGTATTAACATAAATATTTGGATACATCCCTTCGATTTACTTCAAAATATTTTACCCAAATAAGATTATGGTCCAAAAAAAAACATGGTCTCCAAAAATATTATTCTTTAAAAGGAACCTAGGCACGCCACACATATCTATATAATAAAATTCCTAACGGGTCGTCCCTCAAAATCGTCGAATAGACCGTCTCTCACTAAACTCTATACTGGAGCTCATGGCAATTAGTTTGGAACCCTTGCTCCAAAAAAAAAAATAAAACGGATAATTGGTGTTTAGAACTCAGGTTTTTCCTAACACTAGGCTTTGGTCTAACATTTGTCTAACATTAGGCCTTGGTACCTGGACTGGACGTTGACTATCGTTGACCAGTTAAATCTTGACTTCTGTTTCATAATTAGTAAAAAAGTTTATACAAAATTAAATTATCAAGTAGATTACAACTTTACCTTCACTCTACTAATATTAACCCTGGTTCCTTCGCCTTCTCCTTCTCCTGAGATTCAACCAGAGCTGAACCAAGAGCACCACAAATCAAAACGCTAGCTAATTCTATCCCAATAACATCATCAGTACCCAGATCTTCCTTATTTCTTCTCTAAATTCTTCTCACCAAACCCATCTACTCAATGACTGGCATCAAAAATCAATCACAAAATAAACAAATCGTAAACCCGAATATATTCACTCCTTCCCATTTCTCCCAAACATCAACCGAATAAACCCCTCTTCCTGCTGCTGCTGCAATAGTTGAACTCGAGGCACCATTAAAATCAATTTCCACAAAATTGTCATAACCCTAATCCTAGATTATCAAAATCTTGATATTTATCCAAATCCTGTATACGGACTTTAATTGATCACACCAAACCTTAAATTGATTAAATTTCTGAAACTGTCTACCTCAAATTGAGCGAATTCCCGAAAAAAATCCCTCAAATTGGTCAAATTTCTGAAAATCTTAACATTCAATTAATTCAAATATTGACCACAAAACCCCATGTTAACAAGATATCAAACCCCAAAATTGATTCAAACATCTCAAAACCTTTTACTCTAAAAAAAAAAAAAAAAAAAAACAAGTACTTAACTATACCTTTGTCTGTAATTCATTAAAAACAAGATACCTAAGAAACCCAAACCCTAAATTAAAGAAATTTTTTGTTAAGATGAATGAAAGAGGAAAAAAGAAGTTGGGAATTTAGGAGAAGAAATTTACTGCTACTCCACTTACATAGTAAGAATTGTCATCACCAAACTGCTATTGCTAAAGAAAAGGTAAAGAGTAGGAACAACAGCATTGGTGTTCTTCGTGAAAGAGATACAAGACGGAAGAAGAATACTCCCTCTGTTTCTGGAAAAGTGATACTTTTATTTTTTCATTTTAGCCTAAAAATAGGCCAAATTGAAAAAGTGAAAGTATATTTTTCCCCAAAAACGGAGGGAGTATATAATTAGGGTAGTAAACGTTTGAATTTGATCTGGACAGTAGGTTTAATGGGGTGTTATTAGAGGCGTTGCATTTGGGCCCTCCTCAGGGGCCCATTTTTAAACTTTGGGTTTTATCATATTTTTTATTTACAAAATTAACTAAAGTCTGATCATAAACAGTCAATCAAGATCAATGTCCAGTCCAGGTACCAAGTCCTAATGTTGAGCAAATGTTAGATCAGAACCTAATGTGGGGCAAAATCTGAGTACTAAACACTAGTCATCCAAAAAAAAAAAGAAAAAAGCTTTATCATTCCTGATTGGAGGTATATATTTTAGTGTTTGGTTGGTTTTTTTGTTTTTGATTATTCGTCCCGAATTACTTATTTATACAAATGGCCTAACGATGCCAATTTTAGTTTCTAATTTTCTTTTTTAACTTCCTGTTCTTTTTTTTTACATCTGACTCATAGCATGGATCTGACTCGACCCCCAGCTAGTTTTGCTGAAGTTGGATGTCAAACTATTTGCTAATAGTTATTTGATATGGCTTGACTCGTTATCTGGTCTGCACGCCCCATGGCCCACCTCTCAGCCGCGCCAATTTGAGTTAGGGATCCTCCTAACTCATCACAGTTGACAAACACAAGTGATCGAGTCAGTGATATGTATTGTTAATGATAGACTCTCTCTCCTCTCTCTCACTCGTGTTTCTTCTCCAACAAAATCATCAAAAACAATCCTTCTCTGCTCAGAGCTAGACCATTTTTGGACTAGATCTGAGCAAATTTCTTCATTTTTCCTTGCTTTCTAGGTTAGTTTAGTAGATTAGTTTGGTTTTATTATGTTTTCTACTTATCTACACCATTTAGGTGGTTTTAAATACTCTCTTGAGGTTTATCTTCGCTTTAATAGCGATTCTTGGTTATTGGATTGGGTTTTAAGATCAATAGTGATGCTCTCCATCCTCTCCTACGACGAAATCTTCATTTTGGTTGTCTCCGGCGACGGAATCTTCATCATCAACTTATCCGGTGACAGAATCTCCATAGGTGGTCTTTTTGACTACGGAAGCTTCGTCACTAGTTATAAGAGATTTGAGCAAATCACTCCTACTTTGGGAGCATTTCTTTCTAAAGAAGAAAAACAAACTAAATGGTTGGAATTTAATTCCGAGAAAAACCATCCTTCTTTCGATTTAATCGGATCTTATTCATACTTGTATTTGTCTTACTCCGATAATCCTTCTCTTTCTCTTGTCGGATTTCTCGGTATTGTAGCTCTTACGATATGTTCTTGTTACTTTGTATTCTCTTATTTTTAATCCTAAACTCATTGTAATCTTGAAATTCCATTAATGAAAAGGTTCCTTGTTTATTCAAAAAAAAAAATGTCAGGTGATCTGTGACACATCCAAACGACCCAGACCCAGGAAAGATACACAAACATAATATAAATACCGTGCAATGTCTCACAAAATATTAGAATTTTTGTTAAGCATAACACGACTGCTAATGGGTTGGTTTACTTAAGAATTAACCAATCTTTCTACTAGAAGATGTTTTGTCTTTTATAGATTTTGGTATACCCACATAAACTTATATCCTTCATCAGCAGCACTAAAATTATCAATTTAGCTACTTGAGATGGGAAAGTTGCCTAATAGTTTTCGAAGGCTGCCACGAGGGTTCCAACTTTGAGTCAGACTTCGATGATACGAACGTTAGTAACGCTTTGTAGCAATGATATTGTTACCTGTGTGTCCAGCACAACAATGGTTTGTAGAAACATTACTTTGAGATGCCCCATAAAATTGTTTTCTCACTTCAACCTAAAAAGGAAACAATCTTCCATCACCCTTGTTTTCATGGTGTTTTTCCACATAAGATTTTCGTTGATTAAGAGATTCATCTAGTAAAACTGCATAATCAACCTTAAATACCTTACATATATTTTGATTCACCACATGAAGAAAAAAAACTCTGAACAAAGAAACACGGAATTATAAACCAATCCTAACTAATCAAATATTAGTTGAGTTGATCAAATCTTGTCAATACCATCCATAGCAGCAGCCGTAGCAGTAGGCACTGCTCAAATACAAAGACTGTCCAGTTTCTCTAACATGGAAGACAAGAGAGCTATATGCTTCGCTGAAAGACGACGGTCCACTTCACGCTCCACTTCGACCGCCATTCGTAAATCTTGCATCTTTTTCTTGTCTATCTTTGCACGTATGCATTGTCTTGTGGTTCTGGGAAGTGTTTACTGCTACTAACATCAATCTGCTTCCCTTCACGACTTTCCCTTTCAGCATCAAACGCTTTTCTTAAGTCTCGCAAAATCTTGTCCATTTTCTTTTCGCCTTCGGGGTCTGGGCAGTGTGTACTTCTATTGGCAAGTTGTGTTGCTTCACTCTTAACTGTCTCCACCTTAGGTTCATTTGTGTGTTTGTATCCACTTGAGAATGGGTTGGGTGTTGTTGTGTGACTCCTTACGTTGCTGCCCCAGCATGGCCCAGATGGAGTTGCTGCAAAAACTGATCTTGCAGGTAGCGGGGCTGTCGAAATTTGAGAACCTACAAGAAAGCAAGGAAAAAAAACAATAGGCAGTAGATCAACACTTTGCCGTGTGCTAGCATGTACTCTGAAGAAAAATAAAAAAGTTACCATTTCCATATACAAATTATTACGAGACGAATGGGATAAGATATGAAATTATTTGAAACGTATTGGATTTATATCCAGAAGACGCTGTTTCTGGTTTTCACAACTGTGAATATCTTGTTTATTCTTATTGATATATATAGTGAAGTTACAACAAAATAGGTTACAACAAATAGAGATATTCTAGGAAAGAACTATATTTACGTAAGACTAAGTTTAGGAAAGACCTAGTAAACTGGGAAACCTAATAGACTAAGGAAACATGAGTAACAAGAATATATTTTCTCTAACACCCCCCCTCAAGTTGGAGGAGTCGAGCCAGATCGAATACCCAACTTGCTAACCAAATGCTGAAATTGCTTGACACCTAAAGGCTTTGTGAATAAATCTGCAAGCTGTTCAGAAGACGGTAGATGTTGTGGTTTAATTAAGCCGTTGAGCAGTTTCTCCCGTACGAAATAAAAATCAATTTCGATGTGCTTCGTCCTCTCGTGAAATACTGGATTTTGAGCAATGTGAATAGCTGCCTGACTGTCACAGGAAACAACTATTGGAAGAATACAAGGAATTCTTAAATCCTGAAACAAATAACGAAGCCATTGTAGTTCTGCAGTTAAATGTGCAAGAGCACGATATTCAGCCTCAGCCGAAGAACGAGCAACCGTGGGTTGCTTTCTAGATTTCTAGGAAACTGGGTTGTTACCTATAGTAACAAGGTATCCAGTAGTGGATCGGCGGGTCATTGGGCAGCCTGCCCAATCAGAGTCGGTATATCCTTTGAGTATCAAAGGAGTGGAAGAGGCCAGAAAAATTCCATGACAAATAGTACCTTTAAGGTATCGTAAAACATGATTAGCAGCATCCAGATGTGAAGAATGAGGACGTTGCATAAATTGGCTTAAATAATTCACTGCATAAGTGATATCTGGTCGTGTGACTGTAAGGTATAAAAGACGACCAATTAAGCGCCGATAAATACTAGGATATGGCAAAGGTGTACCAGCCTCGGATGTCAGTTTTAGATGCGCATCCATAGGAAAAGAAGAGGTGCGCGTTCCAGTGAGTCCAGAATCCTTTAGGATATCCAGAATGTACTTCCTTTGACAAAGAAAAATTCCTTTGGAAGAACGAGAAACTTCGATGCCCAAGAAGTATTGTAATTTTCCCAAATCTTTGATTGAGAAATAGGACGCAAGTCTGGATTTGAGAGAGTTGATGAAAATATTATCAGTACCGGTGATAATGATATCATCAACATAAATGAGGACAAAAATGGATTTATTTCCTTTATGATATGTGAAGAGAGAATTATCACATAATCATTTTTGGAAACCTTCAGCAAGTAATACCGAAGAAAATTTGGTAAACCATTGCCTTGAAGCTTGTTTCAGCCCATATAAAGATTTTTTTAATCTTAGAACTTTGGAGGGACCCTCAGAACCTAAACCAGGGGGTAATTTCATGTATATTTCTTCATCAAGATCGCCTTGAAGGAATGCATGATTGACATCAAGTTGATGAAGGGACCATCCTCGAATGGCGGCAATGGATAATAGCACACGCATAGTGACGAGTTTAGCAACCGGAGCAAAAGTATCATAAAAATCAATTCCTTCTTATTGAGTATATCCTTTTGCCACTAGGCGAGCCTTATATCGTTCCACTGTACCATCGGCATGAAATTTAATTTTAAACACCCATTTACGGCCTATTGCCACTTTACCCGGTGGAATATCAACCTGAATCCAAGTGTCGTTGGCTTGCAGAGCGAGAATTTCTTTGGCCATAGCTGCTCTCCATTTAGGGCATAGTTTGGCCTGGGAGTATGTTTTGGGTTCCTCCGTAAGAAGCACCTGAGTTAGGAAAGCTTTATGAGCTGGAGAAAATTTATCAAACGATAAATATTCAGTCATTGGATAAACTGAAGTGGAATTGCATTTCGGAAGTACGAAGGTGCGGACTTTGTACGAATTGGCCGTGAGGATGATATATCCGGCACAGGAGAAGCTGGTGATGAGGATAGAGTAGAAGAATGATGTGCAGTGTGCGAATTAGAGGAATTGGTTTGCATCACAGAATTATCTTGCGATGGCATTTTGGCGGAAGAGAAGTGATGTTGAGAATTTATAAGGGAGTCCTGCGCCACTGGGGCCGGGGATGTTTGTGAAATAGTAGAGTGTTGAGTAGAGTTATCTCCATGTGGAAGTAGAATGGAGTCATAGAACGCAAGATCAGAGTCGCGTGCATGATTGGCGATAGTTGAATGCGGAAGAGAGCCAATATCATGATAGGGAAGAATTGTTTCATGAAACACAACATCTCTGGATATGTAAATTGTCTTGGAATCAAGGTCATATATTTTGTGGCCTTTCTGGTTGTAAGGATAGCCAACAAAAATGCCCGGTCTAGCACGAGCATCGAATTTGTGAGACGGACGTGGATTGCGGCCAAAACAAAGGCAACCAAAAACCCGTAAATGAGAATAAGACGGTAATGTGGACAATAGCATTTCATGAGGATATTTGTGGGATAAGACTGGGGTCGGCATTTTGTTGATCAAATATGCCGCAGTCAATATGCATTCACCCCAAAATTGTAAAGGAACATTAGACTGAAAACGTAAAGCACGAGCTACATTAAGGAGATGTCTATGTTTACGTTCGACAATTCCATTTTGTTGAGGTGTGTATACACAACTTGTTTGATGTAAATACCATTCTGATGAAACCAAGACTGGATTTCTTTAGATTTAAATTCAGAACCATTATCAGAACGAAAAGTTTGAAGTTGAGGAATGAATGTAGTATGAGCACCAGAAGTTATGGTAGCAATTTTGTGACCATATTGTCGAATCCCAAATTGGAAAATTTTTTGTAAACATATTAGAGTTTCTGATTTGGCAACCATGAGATAAAACCAAGTGCATCTAGTATAATCATCAACTAAAGTGAGAAAATATCTGGCACCCGTAGAGGATGCCACGGAAAATGGTCCCCAAAGATCAGCATGAATTAGCTGGAAAGCATAAGAAGAAGAAGAAGTACTTTTATTAAATGGTAACCTTGTTTGTTTAGCCAAGGGACACACAATACAAGAGTGAATATTCTTGGAGTCAATGCAATTAAAAGTGCGAGATAATAAACGAAAACAATCCTCACTGGGATGGCCTAAACGGCAATGCCACGTATCCATTGGCCTCTTATTTGCAATAAAAGAAAAAACAGAAGGACGGAAGCTAAAATGATATAGGCCTGCAATGCGCCTACTCCATCCAATCTCCTTGTTCGTTTGAAGGTCCTGGAAGACACACAAATCATGAGAGAATTTAATACAACAATTGGTTGTTTTTGTTAATTGACTGACCGATATGAGATTGAACTTAAAACTGGGAACATGAAGAACGTTTAGTAATTTGATTTGAGGTGATAAATCAATATTACCAACATGACTCACAGAGGTAAACGATCCATCTGGCAATTGAACAATCCAAGTAGATAAAGAACAAGCAAATATTCTTGGAAAAGAAGAAATAGACGGTAAAGTGGAGGCACAGCTGCAAATTGTAGCAATATGTGGAAATAATGAAGCACAGTCACCAGCGAAATTGGCAGAGAACAAAGAAGGAATTTTGGCAGAGAACTCACCCACGAAATTGGCTGCTGGAGAGGAGATATCGCTGCTGTTTGGAGGGGCTAGCAGGTTGATAAGTTGCTGGTACTGTTCGGCAGTGATGGTAGGTGCAGCTGGGAGCGTGTCAGAGACGTTGCAGTGCTGTCTAGGAGGAGCGACAGCATCCAGGGCGTGACTGGCAGCAACATCAGCAGCTTTGGAGGGTTCGTTACCGCTGCTGTTAGGGTAACCATGAAGCTTCCAGCACACCGGACGTGTATAGCCATGCCGATTACAATGATCGCAAAAGGGTCGTGGACGTTTGTTGCCGTTGGAGTGGCTGTGAACAGAGCGAAACTGGGACAAAGTGCGATAGCTCCTATTGTCTGTGTGAGCAGCAGACAAGGCCGCAGAGTCAAGAAGAGGAACAGCAGCAGAGTTGAGGCCTTGTTTCTCTTCCTCTTTCCTGACGAGATTGTAAAGTTTCGCTGCTGACGGCAATGGCTCGATGAACAGAAGTTGACTGCGCAAGGCAGAGAAGCGCTCCTGAAGACCCTGTAAAAACTCCATAGCACGATCTTGGTTATGGTGTTCAAGGATGGACTTACCAGCATTACAGATGCAAGCAGTGGGAGGCCGAAAAGAATCCAATTGATCCCAAAGAGTTTTGAGTTGTGTGTAATATTGAGCAACAGTTTGGTGTTCTTGTTTCAAGGTTGAAATGGACTGTTTGATGGCATATAACTTTGTTGCATTGGACTGAGCAAAACGGCTCTGCAAATCCATCCACATCTCATGAGCAGTTTCGAAAGACATCACACTACGACCAATTGTTGGTTCACAAGAATTGCGAACCCAACTGCCAACAAGATCATCGCAGCGTTGCTAGTACGGTATATCGGCTGAAATTTCTGGCTTAACAATTGTGCCATCGATGTAACCAAGCTTGGCCTTGGCACTTAAGGCCTTACGAAAACCACGAACCCAAGTGGCATAGTTTTCACTTGTGAGAACGGGTTGATAAAGAATAGTTGTAGGATTGTCTGCTGGATGAACATAATAAGGACTAGAAGGATGAAGGTGAGGATTAGAATCAATACCAGTGTTGTTGTTGCCTGTCGATGAATCATTGTTGTCTCCCATTGATGCTGTTGGAAGAAGAACGAAGGTGCTCGGTAAAGAAGAAAGAAAAAAAATAACGTCTGGGAAGAAGAAAAAAAAGTTTTTTTTTTTGTTGGATTTGATAACTTTTTTTTGTTGGATTTGTTAAAACCTAGCACGAAGATACCATATTGGATTTATATCAGAAGACAGTGTTCATGGTTTTCACAACTGTGAATATCTTGTTTATTCTTATTGATATATATAGTGAAGTTACAACAAAATAGGTTACAACAAATAGAGATATTCTAGGAAAGAACTATATTTACGTAAGACTAAGTTTAGGAAAGACCTAGTAAAGTGGGAAACCTAATAGACTAAGGAAATATGAGTAACAAGAATATACTTTCTCTAACAAAACGAGCCTTACCAAATCTATGAGGCCCGGAGGTGAGTACAGGATGAGAAGGCGGTCCAAATACCGAATTCTGAGTACCACCAGATCGAGGAAATTCTGAACTTTGAAAACCACTCGGTGATACAGCCTTATTTGAGGTTGCGAAGGGTGTAGAACCAAAATGAGGGTTACCTATAAAGATGAAACATATTTCATAGCTATAAGCAAGATGTCAATCTCGCAGAAGTGATCAGGAAATTAGTTAATGGTAAATATGACTTACCTTTACAACCCAACTTGTAATCTTCCCACCTCAGTTCTTCATGACTTTTCTCTTTATAAACAGGCATAGCTGATATCGATACATGTTTTCCATTTTCAAAAGTCTGTTTACCACCACTAAAATTTGTACACTCAGTCTCAGCTGTTGGAGCGTAAGCCACTACTTTGCTTCCTCTAGCTGGCTGCCCAAAGGCACCTGCCGGAAAACTAAATGGAGAGGGTGTTGTAGTCGGCGTACCTGATGGGAAGATAGAAAAGACGAGATTAGAACAAGGAATCAGCAACTAGTCTTTTTAACTATAAAAAAAACTGAATCATCATGAAAGATGCAAATAATTTTACCGAAGGGAGAAGTTTGGGGTGCAAAGGAAAACGGAGTTGAATTGAAAGGGCTGCCACCAAATCTTGAATTTGTTTGGCCAAATGCAGAGCTCGTTCCAAAACTAGAAGGTTGACCAGAAAGAGTGCGCGGTGTTCCGACTGTGAGACCAAATGCTGAAGTGCCAAATCCCCCTCTAGACCCAAATGTCGAAGTTGGTTGAGACCCAAAGGGTGATGTAGGGGCAGCAAAGGGTGATGTAGTTGCAGCACCGAATGCTGCAGGAGCACTGAAAGAATCCATAATACGGTATGAAGGCTGATTTGGTGCACCAAAAACAGCAGATGAACCCAATGCATTGATTCTAAATGCCGGTTGGGTTTGTTGGGAAGTGCTACCACCAAATAGACTTGGCTGACTAGGAGTAGTATACCCAAAGCGACCACCGAAAGTAGGTTTCTGCTCAGTAGTAGTCCAAACAAAGCCCGACTGCCAAAGCAAAGAGATGATCCTATCAAAGAAGAGAGAAAATTAGACATGTACGTTATGAACATCCAGAACAAACCCTAAATAACATTGTACAACAACTAAAAACCTACATACTAACATAAACTTAACTTACCAACATTCCAAGAATCAACTGCTGTACCACCACCACTGCCCAATGAAGGGTAGCGGAAAAGGAGCTTGCTGGAGTAATAGAACCCACTGTGGGTTCAGTTGATGGACCAGCATTGTTGGAGAAACCAGATGTGGTGCTTTGTAATGGAGTTGGATGGCTAGAATTAGACCCAAATGCAGAAGATCCTACAACAGAAGATTTATAAATACCCAACCACAAACAATCAATCAAAAAAAAAAAAAAAAAAAAAAAAAATCAAAATCCTGCAGTATAAACATGCGTGTTACTCTCATATAAGGCTTGCATACGAACACTTCTTGTTTTCAAGAGATTATACAACAAAGTTGAAAAGTAGAGCACAATTGCACAAAGCATACATTCTCAATGGTATACAGCAAGAATTCAATCTAAGGAATATCTATAGAAATTGATAATATGAAAATTCTAAACAACAAATGATATTAATAACACTCAAAATTTATCAAAGGGGATGTTTTCCAGACTTACCATTACTAAAATCCGTGAAACCGTATGTGCACATCTTTTTCTTGGTTCCGAAATCCAATGGCGTGAGGTTGTGATATGAGCGATTACAGAGAAAGAAAGGGGGTATGGAATATGGATTGATTTTTTATTTATTTATAAGACTTTGTCACTGCTTAGATCTGAAGCTAATTACAAGATAAATATTTTTTGTAAGCTACCTTAAAAGAAGTGGGTATTTATACAAGGCGCGTAAGGGTTCAAGTTTTGGGAGTCGGAAGCGGAAGGGGGTTGGGACCGGAATGAGATTTCTAACTTCTGATTATTTTGGAGCTTGGCGGCTGGTGGGCCGTGTGAAAAACATAAGAAACCCGCCCAATTTCAAAAATAACACCAAAATCTAAATAGTGAACCCTTTTGTGTGAGTGGTGGGTTCAGGCTGAATCAAGGGATCCCGTAGAAAATTTTTATGTGAGGGAGCAGTGTTTATCTGGTTTTTCCCGTAGTCTGTTTAGACTTTTTTCAATCTGATTCTCAACATGTTCACTAACAAAAAAAAAAAACTTAAATAAATGTTATATTTTTTCTAAGTCGGTGACCCGGGACGGGCATAGCAAGGGGCTAGAGGAGGCTATAGCCCATCCTTAATTTGGCCAGAAATTTTTTAGGTATACATATTTGTCTGATATTTAAATGTAGCACATTAGCTTAGTAATATTATCCCATTGGTCGTGAATAGTCTTGGTCCAAACTTTTCAAATAACTTTTCAAATAATGTATTTTTTCCTCTTTTTTTTTCTTTCTTTTCTCTTTCCTTCTAAAAAACTCAAAAGTCGTTTCATCTTTCTTGTTCAGATTTGGTCCATTTTGGACCAGATTTGAGCAAGGATTATTGTTTTTCTTTTATTTTAGTAGATTTTCTAATTGAATAAGATGTTTTTTTTTAATTTATGGTGTCTTTTGACACATTTCTTCACCGTTTTGGTGATTTTATCTTCGCTTTTTGGGCGATTCTTTTTTCGGTTTGAGAGGGATTATTTCTTCACTTGGATTGTGATTTGTTCAATCTTACTTGGTTTGTTCGGGACATGTTATTCTAGTTTTGAGAACATCGACGATTCAACACGGCATCGCTTTGAGTTCATCTTCAACAAAATGGATTTAGGGCATCCGGGTTTTTCGTTCATATATACAATATTAATGGCTAAGCACTCCTTTCTTTTTGGAGCATCTCTTGTTATAGAAGACAAACATTCAAAATGGTCGGAATTGATTCCGGATTATACCATCTTTTCTCTCTATTTTTCATACGAGAATTGTGTACCTTTACGGTATTTTGCTCTTTCTCTTCGCGAATTACATGTAATTGGTATCTTTATTTGTATTTGTATTTGGGTTTTTATCTTCTTGTATTTTGATGTTCTTTTTCTTGTAAACAATCATGTAATCACCTTTTTGGATTGAATGAAATGTGCTCTGGTTGTTCATCAAAAAAAAAAAATACTGTAATTTTCACTAAAATTCCTATTTAGCTAGTGCATTTTGTACACTGAGGTAATAGTTACATGCCGAATAAGCAGTAGTTAATCTACCATACAGGCGCTGGTGTTGCATAAGCTCTCCAGGGCATTCTCAGGGTGGAGTTATTCATCCCCATCTTCATATTTTGATGTTAAGTTAGTTGTTGGAGCTCATTACAAGTTTTATTAGAAAAAACCTCTTTTAATTGTATAGCTGCTGCACCATTACTTCGGGAAAAAAATCAAAGCTTGTGTTGAAACCTTATATTGTTTTTAGTGGTATGTATTCCAGGTTACTTCAAGATGTAAGCTCAAATCGTTGTTTTGATTTAGACGGATATTTTCTAAAAGTTTTGGCGATGATTCTAATTGATGCTCAATTAAAAAGATTTGTGTATGGACTTAAATTTAGTTATGCGTTTTTCTAATGTATCTATATAGCCGAACTCTATTCAATCTTACGAACGACTTGCAAAAAATCGGTGGCCTTCGGCTTCCTTACATAATACTCATAAATTAGCCCTATCCAAGGAGAATTCTTGGATCCGTCCCTGTCGGTAACTGCATTTGCATTCTATCCAAAAAAAAAATTTGGCTTCTGATGATGGTGTAACAGAGTTCTTTAAATAATGTTTTTCTCTTATGGAGATTCATGATTTATTTGTAATTCATGTAGTTGTTTGCAATCATACAAGTTTGGAGGTAAAGAACCATCTTTCCAGCTCCATGATTTCTGATCACACTTGTAAAGTTGTCCGTCCAGTTGCGCTTTTATAATAAACCAAGGTTTCTGTTACATGAAGAAGATGAATAAGGGTGCATTCTTGGGAGGGAGGCAACGATCGGTTTCGGTTAGGTTAGTAAGGACGAGATTGGTACTTCATAAATATTTGTTTCTTTTTATAGAATTTATATTTGACCAAACATTGACTTTAGAGTTAGCAAATTTCCTTCCCTCCTCGAATCCATTGTTTTTCTCCTAATAACAACATTCTTTAATAGTGGACTCATGTCTAATGCAATAACATTTGATGATTTTTAGTCCATCGACAAATTTGATGATTTTTGGCTCTACTCCAGATTGTACTAGTTTTTTTACACAAGCCCAGATTAACTTTTTCACGAGTCCGTCACAGGTGAATTGTGGGTCTCACACAAAACTAAACTAGATACGGTCGTCTAGCTGGAAGGTATTTCGGGCCTTTTTTTCCCGGATTGTCTATGGGTGTATCAATTTGTGGACCTGCATTTCCACCACAGGATTGGTAAGGGGTGGGGTTTTTTAAAACCCAAATGGGACCCAGAACCACATCCAATGATTAGAATTTAATGGTACACCATTGGTACACCATTTTGGTACACTGTTAGACTTTTCCTTTTTTTTTGGACGCTCTAACTAGGAAACGTATAAGACTATACACATTTAAATAGGCTCAATTTTGTCCAGATTTCTTGCGTTCTCTCTTTGATGTATTTGGTACATACCTCTTTTTGATCTGGACACGGGGAGAACGCCGTACTTCAAGTTGTGCACCACATGCAATTCTACTCTTCTTGAAAGAAAGGTTTTCTTTTTGCTTTAAATCATATATCGATCTAAGTCTTGAATCTTCATACATGGTTGCGTAGTTTAACAAAGAATTTGTCGAATGGGAATGGACATAGATACAGATCATTATGTTGTTCTAGGGTTACCATAAGGTAAACGTGGACGAAAGTTAACTGATGCATGCAGACACCACTAAAGCTTACAAAACAAAAGCCCTAGATAACTTCAAGACAAACGCCCTAATGATCCTAATGCAAACATCGATTTTCGAAAACTTCATGAGTTCCTGTTTGTGCAAAAAGATAAAAACAAAATGTAAAAAGTTCGATGATGATCGTTCTCGTTTGTGTTCAGGCCCAACATCAGTCATCTTCACAGTCTGATTCAAGAAAACGTAAGATCGCTGATCTTCATGAGAGATTCCCGACTCTGATAAACTAACTCCAGAAGCAGAGGAGAAATATTCTAAGGAGATCAGATAAGAAAATAAAGAAAAAATAATAAATAAGTTGCGCACCGATTTGGAATATGGTTAAAGTTTCTTTCGGATTATTAAGCTCGAGAATTTCAATTATATAACTACTTACCATATACGCTACAACTGCTATTGTTAGAATATATATCTAAGTTATATATAAAGAAGGGGATGATCGATGTGCTTTGAGAAACAATCACGGAGTAGAAAAAGAACTGCTGCATGTTTATGTGAGCCGAACGCACAATGGATGCTGAACTCGTTATAAGGTTGTGTTGCTTTCTTTATTCTTGCACTAATGACTTCCGCTCGCAAATGTCGTCGGATGGCGGATCGACATAAGGAGGATCGTCGCACTGCCGATTAAAGTAGTGTCAGAATAGAAGTAGTTTGTTTTCCTATTTTAAGTATAAACTTCCGTGCTTTTATTTGTTTTGTTTTGGCAGTGATAGACATGTGTTTGCGCTCGGGAAAGATGGATGATACGATGGGAATGATCGTCAGTTTTTGTGGCTTCAAAGAAGAAGAAGTTGGTACCGTTGCCCACAGTCACAGATATAGAAGTTGGTACCGTTGTAATAAATTAAATTAAATAAGAAGAATATTCACACATGCAAATGTATAAGAAGATCAACACATATTAAGTACATGCAATGAAGAATTTGGAAACATTATTAGTACATGTAAAGAATATGTGATTGAATACATGCAATGTAGAATATGGAAACAAAGATTAGTACATGCAAAGAATAATATTGATGTAATTAGTTTTAATTTTTTTGATTTATTTATAGGAATAAATTTAATTCTCTTGATGTAATTATAGTATTAGGATCTTCACTCATTCAATGTATTTGTACAAGTATATATACAAAATAATGAAATTAATCTCAACACAGTTGTGTGAGATAGAAATTCCAAAACCCAATATTGCAACATGGTATCAGAGCTAGGTTATTTTTTTTTTACCTGCAACTGTATCATCATGGCTATTGAAGATGACATCCAAATACCTCCATCTTCCAGTAATCCTCCACCTAATAGAGATTCAGGTCATCCTCAATCAAGTCCCTATTATGTGCATCCGGCTGACAACCCTACCACTATCATATTTACTCCTCTCCTCACAGATGATAACTATTGCATCTGGGAAAGAGGAATCTGAAAATCCCTAAGTGCCAAAGCCAAGCTAGGTTACATTGATGGAACCATCACCAAACCCACGGATCCAACTGATCTCCTCCATTGGACTCGTGCAGACGATTTGGTTGGTAGCTGGGTTGAAAACTCAGTCGATCCAGTTATCAAATCCAGTGTCATGTCTTTCCCATCTGCACGGGAACAATGGTTAGAGATTAAGAACAGGTTCTCTCATAAGAATGCACCGAAACTGTTTGCCCTGAAACAATCGATTTCGTCTCTGAAACAAGAAAATCAAAACGTTGCGATGTACTTTACTCAACTCAAGACGTTGTGGGATCAACTCGATACATTCAGACCTCTTTAACCTTGCATTTGTGGTGCAGGAAAAGATTTTGTAGATCATCATACCCAAGATAGAGCCATGGAGTTCTTACAGGGGCTGCATGACCGTTTTTCTACACTGCACAGTCAGTGTTTGTTGATGGAACCATTGCCATCAGCATCCAAACTCTATAATCTCGTGAGGCAAGAGGAGGAGCAGCAAGGTATAAATTCATCCTCTCTTACTCAGGTTGAATCTGCTACACTTAATGTTTTTTACAGTGCTCCCAACTCAGAAAGACCAAATCAGAGGTCTTTCTTTAATCCCGGCACTACATCCAACGCTGGCAATGGTACCAACAAGATACCCAGACCATTTTGCGACCACTGCAACAAACATGGTCATACTCGGCTTACCTGCTGGAAGCTCAATGGCTACCCAAAAGATCCGCCGAGATCCATAGATATTCCAACTCCGGCATATGATGATGCTGCTGCTATTGTTCCCAATATACAGGCTGCTCCTGGTGTAACTGCAGCTCAATATGCCAGACTTATGTCTTTACTTGAACCAAACAATGGAGACACTTCGTTCACTCCATTTGCCAATTTTGCAGGTATTACTCTGACTTGTTCTTCTAATGTTTGGATTATAGACAGTGGTGCAACTCATCACATTTGCTCCTCTCTCTTTTTTTTTTCTTCTTACACATTGGTTATGAACCCAATCACGGTTCAATTACCAGATGGTTCGAATATATCTGTCACTCATATTGGGACTGTGAATATATCTCCCAATATTCAGCTACTCAATGTTTTTCACATTCCAAGTTTTAAATTTAACTTGATCTCTGTAAGTCAGCTTACAAGCACAGCAAACTGCTGTATCAATTTCTCACACGAGTCTTGCATCTTTCAGGACCGTCTCACGAACAAGGAGATTGGATGGAGTAGGCGTATCGCTGGCCTCTACCATTTCAGTTTCCAACCATCAGTTTCATCTTTAGCTGCTAATAAACCATTGGATATATGGCATTGTCGTCTCGGTCATCCACATATGGATTGTTTTAATTTTTTAGGTCGTAACTTTGCTTATGTTCGTTCTTCATTTAAACACTTATGTGATATAGGCCCACGGGCAAAACAATCTCATCTCAAGTTTAATAACAATATTTCTTTATCCATGCATCCATTTCAATTGATTCATGCTGACATATGGGGTCCTTTTTCTACTGCTTCTTTAACTGGTGCAAAATATTTTCTTACAATAGTAGATGATTACTCTAGGTGTACATGGGTATTTTTGATGAAAGTAAAGTCTGAAACCTTGAAGTTTCTCAAATATTTCTTTGCCTTTGTTATAAAACAATTTGGGAATCACATTACCAGCATTTCCTCTAGTATCAATTCATTAGTTATTCCTCAATTATAGACTTTCAGGTCTGATAATGGGTCCGAGTTTAAATCAAATGAACTTCAATCTTGGTTTCATCAAAATGTAATTCTCCATCAAACCAGTTGTATATATACGCCACAGAAAAATGGTATTGTTGAACGCAAGCATAGCCACTTGCTCAATGTTGCAAGGTCTTTACGCTTTCAAGCTAATTTACCCATCCAATTTTGGGGAGACTACATTTTAGCTGCAACATATTTAATTAACAAATTGACAACACCGGTATTATCTCATAAATCTCCACATGAGTTACTTCTTAATTCACCACCATATTATTCACACCCCCGAGTGTTTGGTTTCCTTTGTTTTGGCAGAAATATACGTATTTATAACAAATTCGATGAACGTGCTAAGCCTGACATTTTCATCGGATATCCGCATGGCCAGAAGGGTTACAAAATTTTTGATCTATCATCAAAATCTGTGTATGTATCACGCGATGTAGTGTTTCATGAACATATATTTCCTTTTAAACATATGTCTTCATCAGCATCAGTTCCTGTTGATCCTTCACAGCCTGATTATTCTTACTGCGACTCCATATTTCAGTCCCAATCATATGGTGATATTCCGAATCCTGAGCATTCTATCCCATGCTCTCAGTCTCAGTCGCATTCTGAGCATTCAGATCCTGTCGTACCTTCTCATGATTCTGCTGCACAACCAACTATTTCTACACGCAATTCCATGAGTGGCTCGTCTTCTGTCTGTCCCGCAGAATCAATTTATATCTATACTACTACTGTTCCAGTAGTTCAGTCACCTGCCGTATTTCCAGGCCAATCAGCCACATCTCCACCTATTCAGGTGCCTATCTCTCCAGCGATTCCATGATCAGCAATACATTCACATCCATCTCGTTCTCGTAATCCATCATCCTATTTAAAGGATTACCATTTTTTTTCTACTAAGGATGCGTCTTCATCACTATATCCAATGACAAATTCACTGCTTCACACAAAGCCTTTTTAACTTCAGTTATTCTCACTGATGAACCGAGATCATTCTCTCAGGCAAATATCCCAAATGGCGTGCATCCATGGCCAAAGAAATCATTCCTTTGGAAGCCAACAATGCTTGGATATTAGTATATTTAGCACCTGGTAAAACAGCCATTGGATGCAAATGGGTTTTTAAAATCAAGTTCAATGCTGACGGTACCGTTGAACGTTACAAGGATCGACCGGTAGCCAAAGGATACACACAACAAGAGGGTATAGACTACTATGATACCTTTGCACCAGTAGCTAATTTGGTTACGGTTCGTGTCTTATTATCTATTGCAGTTATTAAGGGAATGGTCTCTTCATCAACTTGATGTCAACAACGCGTTTCTTCAAGGTGATTTGGATGAAGAAATTTACATGAAGCTTCCACCAAGTATGGCACGTCCAGGTGAGTCCAAAGTTTTTAAACTCAAAAATTCTCTCTATGGTTTAAAGCAAGCCTCTCTCCAATGGTTTGCGAAGCTTTCTTCAGTTTTGTTATCTGAAGGATTTGATAAATCCTTATGTGATAATTCTCTTTTCATATATCATCGTGGTACAACCTCTATATTTGTTCTTGTCTATGTTGATGATATTATCATCACTGGTACAGATAATAACTTCAATAATTCTCTCAAATTGCGTCTCGCTTCTCATTTTTCAATCAAGGATCTTGGTAGTTTGAAGTATTTTTTGGGAATTGAAGTTTCTCGCTCATCCAATGGTATATTTCTATGTCAAAGAAAATATATTCTTGATATCCTTAAGGATTCCGGCCTCACAGGGGCTCGTACATCAGCTTATCCAATGGATACAAAACTCAAGTTGCTTTCTACAGATGGTACGCAATTGACTGATCCAAGCTGCTTTCATCGTTTAATAGGTCGTTTGTTATATCTTACGGTAACACGACCAGATATCACATACTCAGTTAATTATCTGAGTCAATTTTCGCAACATCCCAGATCAGCTCATATGGATGATGCTCATCGTATTCTAAGATATCTCAAGGGAACCATTGGACATGGCATATTCTTGTCCTCATCCAGTTCTCCTTCTATTCATGGTTACACTGACTCTGATTGGGCAGGCTTCCCAATTAGTCGTCGTTCTACCACTGGATATTTTGTTACCTTAGGTAATAGTCCAATTTCTTGGAAATCAAAGAAACAGCCTACTGTGGCTCGTTCATAAGCTGAAGCTGAATATCGTGCTTTGGAAAATCTAACTGCTGAGCTTCAATGATTAGTTTATCTCTTCAAAGACATGCACATTTCTTGTCCTCTTCCTATCACTGTTTCTTGTGATAGTCAAGAAGCAATTCATATTGCTCAAAATCCGGTATTTCACGAACGTACTAAACGCATCGAGATTGATTGCTATTTTGTTCGTGAAAAATTAATAAGTGGATTGATTCTACCAAAACATTTTTCGTCGTCTGATCAACTGGATGATGTTTTCACTAAGCCTCTGGGAGCTCCGCAACTTGGTCGTCTAGTTGGCAAGTTGGGCGTTCGTTCAGGCTCTACCGCTCCAACTTGAGGGGGGGTATTAACACATGCAAATATATAAGAAGATCAACACATATTAAGTACATGCAATGAAGAATATGGAAACCATATTAGTACATGTAAAGAATAATATGTGATTGAATACATGCAATGTAGAATATGGAAACAAAGATTAGTACATGCAAAGAATAATATTGATGTAATTAGTTTTAATTTTTTTGATTTATCTATATGAATAAATTTAATTTTCTTGATGTAATTATAGTATTAGGATCTTCACTCATTCAATGTATTTGTACAAGTATATATACAAAATAATGAAATTAATCTCAACACAGTTGTGTGAGATAGAAATCCCAAAATCCAATATTGCAACAAAGAAGAAGATAAATATATCAATAGATATATAAATGATGGTGGTACTAAGATATGAAGTGATGTCATAGCTGCCATGGCTGCTGATGTGCTTGTTTTCTTAAGATTTTTTTTTTTATATTAAATCTTACTGTCGTTTTCTAGAGATTCATCATATTTTCAGAGAGGAGGGAGACCCCTTCTTGTTTTGAAAATTTATTAAAACGATAAAGGCAAACCAAAGCGATCTGACCCTATACTACTGGCCAAAAAAACTGGTGGGAAGGTTTCTTCACTTCTGATCCAGATTTTTATATGAATGCAAGGACTAAATTAACCCATTTGTTGTGGATCAAAATCTGTTCTTCGAGAAGTTCCTTTTATCAATGATCATGATTGCTGAGTTAAACGTATTGACTGGTAACCAAGGACAGAGATCTGTTAGAATACGGGCATCCAACTCAAAACCAATTAGCAATAAATGGAGTGGCCCATAGAGTTATAAACCGCAGGATCTTAGATAATCCAAAATAATATGGGACTAATAATCTCAACACGCCCCCTCACGTGTAGCCTCGTTGGGTCTAACAGGTGGACAATTAAATCGGGTGACGCAGAGTAAAGGCGCGGTCAAATGACTCGTCGCAAATAGCCTGCTCTGATACCATGTTAAAGTCTGCGGGAATCCAACTCAAAACCAACTGGCAATGAGTGGAGTGGCCCTTCCATATTATATTTAAGTTAATTAAGCGAATTATAGCGATGTGGGACTATTGTCCTTTCACATACACCCTCACGTGTAAGGCCAGTTACTGGGCCTCACACGTGGACCTACGTACGCATTACCAGTCCATCGGTAACAGGTGTACACATGTGAATGACTAAACTAGGGGGTAACACCTCGGCCAGAATCGGCACTGGCCTACACCCCGGGTGTACAAGTGACAAAATCGGTTAAACACTTCGGCCTACACCCGACGTACGAAGGTCTGGGTCTGGGGCATAGCTCTGATACCATGTTAGAATACGGATATCCAACTCATAACCTATTGGAAATAAGTGGAGTGACCCATAGAGTTATAAACCGCAGGATCTTAGATAACCCATGTTAGAATACGGATATCCAACTCATAACCTATTGGAAATAAGTGGAGTGACCCATAGAGTTATAAACCGCAGGATCTTAGATAACCCAAACAATGTGGGACTAATAATCTCAACACGCCCCCTCACGTGTAGCCTCGTTGGGTCTAAAACGTGGACAATTAAATCGGGTGACGCAGAGTAAAGGCGCGGTCAAATGACTCGTTGCAAATAGCCTGCTTTGATACCATGTTAAAGTCTGCGGGCATCCAACTTAAAACCAATTGGCAATGAGTGAAGCGGCACTTCCATATTATATTTTAAGTTAATTAAGCGGATTATAACGATGTGGGACTATTATCCTTTCACAAGATTTGATTGGGCCAATTATCCAGCTCATAACCCAAACACTTCATCGTACTTGTCCTTTGTAATTGATGAAGTAGAAGATCGCTAAGTGGTAAGCTAAATTAACCCGGCTTCTTTATCAAGGTTTGTTTGCTAGCTGGTCCGGTCGGTTAGATGTAATATAATGCGTTCTTAAACCAAGTTGTTCAGAAAACGTACAGTCAGCCATTTGCCAAAATAACAATTTGAAAGTCAGATGTACTTCTAAGAGTCTTTACATTATAACTTGAGGCATTACGCATTAGATTGTCTACATTAGTGGCGATTCATTTGAGTGCTCTTTTGCTTTTGGTTATTCCACAAAATGGAGGCAACCACAAACTCATCCTATTACAGGTTTCAAACTTCCATTAAGATGAAAACAATTTATACCCTTTCTCCCTTACTTAAAGAGAAACGACATCCTTGAGAACTAAGGATCGCAAATTTTGATTTTGTGTCAATTCGTTCCCTCAGTTTGAAAGTAAATGCAACTTCCATTCTTGAAACCATCTAAATTACATTTCTAAAAAGAAAAACAACCTATAATGTGGAGACGGAAGGAATCTGTGAATTGTAGTACAAAGTTATTCAAACAGACTCAAAAGAATACAAAGAAAGTGAAGCTTATTTATAAGCTTCATTACAAGACAGACTAAGACAATTACAGATAGAGTAATACAGGAGAACTGAGCTGGAGATGTGCTGTCAATAACCAATGCAAGGTTAGCACGTGTATAGTTCAGATGAGTCAGCATTGCACGGTCATGCTTGCTCTAACAGAGACTTCACGATTAATTCATTAAACGTCATAAGAGAAGTGTGACTAGGAAGATAATTAAGATGATAATGTAAATGCCATAATAGACGACATAAAGCTTCGTTTGTCATTTAAAATTTGCTAATGCTTTTTTTTTCTCTCTCGTTGGATAGAAGATAAACGGTGGTGTAGGAGACGATTTATAAGTTTCACGTACAACGTTGTTAAAGGAGCTAACTAAAGTTAAAAGGTAGACTACTTTTCACCCCCATCGATTATAGTACTACATCAATTTGTTTGATCGATAGGTTAATATGGGAAATTGGAGTAAGCTAAATAAATGTCAGAGGAAATATCCACCCACCACTGATTTCATAGAAAATGAAGTGCAAAAGAATATGGCGATTAACAATGAGTTGTTCGAAACCCCGGTCATTACACATACTAGATTCTACTCTATAGGTATATATACGTAACATTACTTGATAATCCTCGGTTGGTTTTAAGTTTTAACTAACTTGATTTGTAAATTTTCAGATGCTGCAACATGCGATCTCTTGCTAAATTTTGGGTGCAAAAGGTGTGTTAGTAAGCATTTTCTTTTAGGAAAGCTGTTTCCTGCCTCCCAAATGGGTAGGAAAAATATTTTCCTCCACCCGGGGAACCAATCACGATTGTGATAATTAGTTAGAACAATACTTTTTTTTCTTTTTTGAGATCCCAGATAAAACCGTCTTTGAACTCCTTTGTTCTGATATTTATGTTCGGTGTGAATTGAGTAAACTATCAATCGAGCTCTGCAAATCGGGAGATTACTGAGATAACTCAGTAATAGAAAATTTTCAAAACTTTAACTTCTAGTCAATCATTCTCTCTTGTTCTAGCTTCGTTTTACTCATAAATCCTTCCTGTTTCTTTCATTTTTGGCATGAGTTTTTTAATTACATTCAAAAATTTCTTCCATTAATGCATAATCAATATTTTGTGCTTTCTTTGTTCGATTTAGTTCTACTGTAGTTTTGATCCTTGAAATTTCAATATTCTTCGGAAGGCATGCAGTCAATCCATACCAGAACAATATTCAATGCACCCACGAATATTTTCCAACTATTCTCAAGGAAACAAAATATTTTCTTTCCTCCTTATCAATTCACAAACCTAGATATAAAGCATTATCCCAACACTTGTTTTCCTCAAGAAAAAGAAAGCATAAACCCTAGAGGAAAATAAAATACCTGTGGAAGAATGAGTTCTAGCAGTATTAGCAGCAAAGTGAACGATATCACTGAGAAGATGAAAAGCAAAGTGATCAAGAAAGCACGTGGCAGTTCAACCAGAGGTGCCATTGGTTCTTCAAAACATATTACTGAAGCGGCTAAAGAATGGGAAAACAGTCTTACTGGAAAACTTATCATCAACAATGAGGAGATTGAAACTGGTGATGTCAAGGATGAGCTGAATCTTTTATGGAGAAACTACAGAAAGAGAGTTACAAGGGTTGTAGGAAACCATTTATATGTCTTCAAGTTTGACACTCCAAGAGACATGATGGATGTTCTCAAAAAATCTCCTTGGAATGTTCAAAGATGTCTTCTTGCACTTGAGAAGTACACTACTGAAAAGAAATACCAGGATTATACCTTCCCTACACAAGAATGGAATGTTCAGTTTAGGGGGCTCTTACTAGAGCACCACCATGTTGTTGTTATAACTGAAGCTATTGAGGATCTTGTAAGGAAAATATCTACCAACCCTCCTAACTGCAGACCTAGATCAGGGAACATGATTACTGCAAGGATTGATATGAAGCTTAACACCTCACTCAAGATAGGAGAATGGTGGAACACTAATTATGGTGACATTGTCTGGATTAAATATCATTGGGTTAAACAACCACACATCCTCTGTCCCTAATGCTATACAGTGGATCATAATGATGAAACTTGTGAAGAAGTCGCTGAAATCCTAAAGGAAAGAGCAATGACACAGGAGGAGTATGAGCAACATATAGCTAAGAAGAATGGGGAAGCTACTGAGATGGATGGAGATGACGCCATTAATGAAGAGTATGTGCTAGGTGAAAAAAACATGGAAGATAATGAAACCTTGGAGGAAGGAATAAACACCAAGAGAGCTAGGAATCAACCAGATAACATGGTAGGGACCAACCCATCAATCTCAGGACCAATTGTTTCCACCCATGGTGGTAACACTCTTAGTAATGATCATACTTCCAGCAACAACACTCACAATGAGCTCATGGAGGGAATAGTCATGGACTTGCCTCAAGGATCTGCAGATAGTACAAAGTTGGAAACCATACAAGATCAAGGGAACATTGCAGCTAAGGTAATTTACTGGTTTTACCATTACACTTTTTGTGTTATCAATACTTCTCATACTATTTTTTTAAATTCTCCTTATTTTGTGATTAGATATCGCCATAAAAATTCTCATTTATATATTTTAAACACTGATAATATGAGGGTTTTAGCATGGAATTCTCAAGGTCTTAATAATAATACCACTAAAGATTATCTTAAGGATTTAATCTATAGGTATGACCCTGACATTATCTTTATATCTGAAGCTAAGTTTGGAGTTGATAAACTGTCTAGATTGATTAAACCTTTTAAATATCCAAATAACAAGCTTGTTTCCTCTAGAGGACTTGCTGGAGATCTTATACTTCTTTGGAAAGATGGGTTCCATTTTCAGGTTGTTAATGCAGATACTTGGATTATAAATTGCTTAGTTTATGAAGATCCTTCTAAGCCAGAATGGCTTCTCACCTTCATGTATGGCTCTTCTTATCCCGAGCATAAGGAAAAACAATGATCTTATATCAAGGAACTTGGACAAACCATTCAGAAGCCTTGGGTGGTAATAGGTGATTTAAATTTGGTCTTTAACAATGAAGACAAGATTTCTACACAGAGTAAATCTTCTTCAAGATATGTTGCTTCCTATACAAGAAACATTGCTTCTTCTTCCAGAGATTCTCCTTATGGCAACATGATTTATGAAGCTGGTTTGGAAGATATGGGATACACAGGCAGATCCTTCACTTGGTCCAGCAATATTCATAGCACTGGTGTGATAAGATCAAGACTTTATAGGGGAAGCATGAATAGTGAATGGGTATTACATTTTCCTGATGCAAAACTATTGCACCTTCCTCCACTGGGCTCTGATTACTGTACCTTTTTACTTGATTTTGCAATCTCAAATGAAGATATAAAAAGAAACTGGAAGTATTTCCAGTGCTATGAAAGGGATGATACCTTGAAAAATCAAGTCATTGCTGCATGGAATCAAAATATTAATGGATCTCATGCTTACCAACTTTCTAAAAAACTGGTGTTTACCAGAAAGTTTGTTTCCATTTGGAATAAATAAAAATTTGGTAATATACAAAGAAATATTCTTCTTCTACATCAACAACTTGAAGCCATTCAACAAGAAGAACATCCTAATCACACTACTAATGTCCATATCCAACAAGTTGAGTAGCAGACAGAACACTGGCATCAAATCCAAAGTGAGTTTTGGGGGCAAAAAGCAAGAGATCAATATTATTTGGAGATGGACAGAAACAAAAAATATCATCATACTAATGCAAGTAGTAGGAGATCAAGAAATAATATAGCTGCATTGAAAGATAACAATGGTCACTGGTGTTCAAGCAGACTAGAGATGGAAACTCTTCTTACAGATCATTATACTTCTTTGCATACTTCAGTTTCTCCTGCCAGAGATAATGCAATCCTTGATTGTAGACCCTCCACCATTACTTCTCTTGATAATGGTGAACTAGTTCAAATACCAAGTGCAGATGAAATCTTTAAAGCTTTGAAAGATATGAAATTTTGGAAAGCACCAGGTCCGGATGGGTTTCCACCTGGTTTCTTCAAATATCATTGGGATATTGTTGGGAATGATGTAATTCAGATGGTACAACAATTCTTTCAAACATGATACATTCTAAATGAGTTAAATGCTACTAATATTTCTTTAATTCCAAAAACCAAGAACAAGCAATTTTCTTCTGATCTCAGGCCAATTGCACTTTGCAACACTTCTTATAAAATTATTTCTAAAATTCTTTTTGCAAGAATAAAAAAGGTGATGAATAAAATTATTTCACCACTACAAGCTTCTTATGTCCCATGCAGGAAAATATCAGATAACATACAATTGGCTCAAGAGATCATTCATACTATGAAGAAGAAAAAAGATGAAGGAAAACATCTTGCTCTCAAATTAGATATGTCAAAAGCCTTTGACAGGCTTGAGTGGTCTTTTTTGAAGGATTTTATGCTTCAAATGGGTTTTTGTGAAGAATGGTGCAACCTTATAATGCAATGTGTTAGTACCACAAAGATATCAATTCTTCTCAATGGTTCTCCTTGCAATTCTTATTATCCTACTAGAGGTATTAGACAAGGTGACCCCTTGTCACCCTATCTTTTCATTATTGTCATGGAAGCATTTTCAAGATAATTATATACAGCTGAACAGAATCATAAAATAGAGGGGATTAAAATACCCACATGTGCTCCTTCTATCTCACACATTTTCTTTGCAGATGATTGTCTGCTGTTTGTCAATGCATATTTGGTTAATTTCAACAATCTTCTTCAAATAATTGAAGATTTTGGAGCTGCATCGGGTCAAATGGCCAACTTCAACAAGTCCAGTGTATTCTTTAGCACAAGTGTTCCACAAAGATTTTGCAGAATTTTGTCAAGAAGACTTAAAGTTTCAAGAAGAAGGGTACTTACTCTATTTCATGGAAGTATCTTAAATGACATAAGGATATTGGTAGTCAAGGTTTCAGAGATTTGAGAATTCTAAATCAAGCTCTACTTATTAGAGCAACTCGGAGAATATGCACAAACTCAGATGCATTATGGGTTAAGTGCATGTCTGCAAAATATTTTCCTTGTACAAGCATGTTACATGCCAGTAAAAAGAATGATTTTTCTTGGGCTTGTAAGGGGGTGCAAAAGAACATAGAGTTCATAAAGAAACACAGTTGTTGGATATTATGTTCAGGTGATCAAATAAAGATATGGCTTGATGTTTGGATTATTGGGCTGGATTCTCCACCCATTCCAAAACAAGAAGTTGTAGATAGTGAAAATTTTGTATGGGTTAAATTCCTGGCAAATGCTAGGCAGTGGAATGTGGATTTGGCGCAGCATCTCTTCCAAGCTGTAACTGCAGCTCTTATTCTTCAAATGAGAATACCACATACTTCTATGACAAGCTCATCTGGAGACTGAAAAAGAATGGAAGCTTTACTCTTAAATCTACTTACAACAAACTATTTGAGAACAGTCTGGGAAATGTACAAGTATCCACTTTTATTCAAAATACAAACATCAGTTGGAATAAGTTCAGGAAAATCAACACTTGGCCAAGAGTTAGACACTGTGTCTGGAAATGTCTTAGTGATATACTTCCTACGAGGGTGAGATTAACAAGATACAGTGGACACTTATCAAAGTTATGTCCCTTCTGTGCTCAACATGATGAAGAAATAATGCATGTTCTCTTCAGCTGTTCTTTCTCTAGAGCAGTCTGGATGTCAGTTCCAGGGGGTAGCAATGTTATCTCAGCAGCAACTAATCTTGGGTTTGAAACAATGTTTGAGACCTGGTACAATCATAGTATGGCGCAAAGTGGTCAACATGACTGGCTAAATATGGCAATGGTGGTCACATGGAGCATTTGGAATGAAAGATGTGAAGTAGTTTTCCAGGATAAGAAAGCTAATGCTGCCAAAGCCATAAACTTTGCTACTTATATTGGCAAACTTCATGAGAAGGATTCATCTCTGAATAACATAGATTCTATATCCTCCTTACCCTCTGCATTATGGAAATCTTATTATGCACCTTATATTACCCTTAATTGTGATGCTTCTTTTGACTTAAACACTAGACTAACTGGAATTGGTCTGGTTTTACGTGACTTTGCAGGAAACTGGAGAGGAATCCATGCAAAATTCTATGCAGGAGTAGTAGATTCAGAGGAAGCCGAATGTCTTTCTCTCTTGGAAGAGGTTACATGGAGCAAGGAGTTGCAGTTATCTCGTCTTGTACTACAGACTGACTTGAAGAACATTGAGGGGTATATCAACAACAACTCTCCTGTCATTTCCCGAGAGAATGAAACTATTCTGCATGATGCTTTAAACTATTTAAACACCAACATAGCTAGTTGGAAGTGCATTTTTATTCCTAGAACATGTAAATTAACCATGCATATGATTAGCGAGGGTAAAGGTAATCTAGTCTGTGATAAAGCAATGCTAATTTTTGGTGATTATATATATTTTTATATGAAATAAAAACTCTAATCCATCTTTCAAAGGGTTTTATTTCTTTCTCAGTGAAAAAGAAATAATATCATACTTATTTGACAAAGTTAACCATCCATACCGTTTTCTTGAAAGATTCTTTCACTTTCATATTATGCTTGTTTTGTATGGTTTTTCGTTGTATCTTGTGTTTTAATATTTGAAAAAGCGAGGGTCTAACAACCACACCCAATATTTCATTTAAGCAATCTGTATGGACTAACTCCAATATATTTCCAAGAGAATCAACTAGATAGTTAGACCCAATCAAAGAAAATACATCCAGGAGTTATATCTCAATTTCTGAAATCAATCTGCAATCGAACAGATAGAAATCTGTAAGCCGGATTAATACGGGAAATAACTTGGATGGTGTCAAAGACCAATATCCAAGTGTCAATCAATTTATATAAACAACCAAAGGTTGGATTATCTAATTGATTGAACTACGCACAATCTGTGATATTTCTATTATATAAAAATATAATGCGAAAAAGAAATAACACAGACACCAGAAATTTTGTTAATGAGGAAACCGCAAATGCAGAAAAACCCCGAGAACTAGTCCATATTTGAACACCACACAGTATTAAGCCGATACAGACTCTAGCCTACTACAAGTTAACTTCGGACTGGAATGTAGTTGAGCCCTAACCAATCTCACACTGATCAAGGTACAGTTGTGCTCATTACGTCTCTGAATCCCAGCAGGACTCTATGCCTTTGATTCCCTTAGCTGATCTCACCCACAAATAAAAATTATTACGAACCAAAGTCAAAGACTTGATAAACCAATCTGTCTCACACAGAAAAGTCTATTAAATAGATAAATCTATCTCTTACAGAAATACCTATGAGTTTTCTTCCGTCTTTTGATAGATCAAGGTGAACATCAACCAATTGATACACTTGACTTGTATTCCCGGAGAACATCCTAGTAATATCAATCGCCTCATAATAATCTTAATAGTGTGGTAGCGAAACAAGATATTGTGGAATCACAAATGATGAGACGAAGATGTTTGTGATTACTTTTTATCTTGCATATCTGAGAATAAATGTCGATAAAATATTAGAGAAGATAGTACTCAATACGATAGAAAACAGCATGATTTGAACACGCAACTACAAAGAAAATAGTTGGGTCTGGCTTCACAATCCCAATGAATTCTTCAAGTCGTTAACCTATAATGGTTTTAGAAAAACTTAGGTTAAAGGAGAATCGACTCTACTCGCAACTAGTATCACACAGGAGGTGTGGGGATTAGGTTTCCGAGTTGCTAGAGTTCTCCTTTATATAGTCTTCAAATCAGGGTTTGCAATCAATTTTACCTTGGTAACAAAGCATTCAATATTCACCGTTAGATGAAAACTCGGTTAGACTCAAGATAATATCTTTCAACCGTTAGATCGAACTTATCTTGTTACAGACATATGAAAAGTGACTTCGTTTAAATATGGGTAATCGTACCTAAACGTGTACATATTGTTGGCTCAACGATAGTTAAACGAAGTTATCCATATGAACACTTTCATATCAACCTTATTCATCTTAACACAACTAGTTCAAATGACTCAAATAAAACTAGTTATAGAGTTGTTCAATTGTTTATATTCTCATAGAAGTATACAAGACACAATTGAAGAAAACTCGATTTTGATGCACTCGAGTCAATTCATCAAAATTATAGCCACGATTTGCAAAATATTGCATTCCTTATTATATAAATTAGTTTATTAGTTTATGAGCAAAACGATTTTAGAACATAATCTACTCAACTATGCGAACGGATACGCATACCTAAGTGGCCAGACTAAGTTTGGGTTCGCCAGTATGTGAACGGGTACACATACCTTCCAAACTCAGTTAAATCCCGGAACTTTGAGATTACGCTAGTACGCGTACAGGTATGCATACTAAGTACTTCCTGGACTTCCATTAAACCAACCAGTACGTGTACATGTATGCATACTATGTTTCCCGGACTTGGAATAAGTTGCAACTGTTAGCATACAAGTACGCTAATTTTCTATATCTAATCATGGTTATTTGTTCTAAACTCTCAGTTAAATCATTGAAACGTTCTTAGAAGACGAGAATATCTGTATCACACAAACTATTATCTTCAAAGCAATTTTCAAGTGATCGACTGATCAATACGAAACATTCCGAGTCTACATCAAATGATTTTCTCACACAAATCATGTAAGATGTTACCATACGATTTTCACATTATCATCTTTTGAATTTCGTCAAAAATATAAGATGAACTTGCTTAAAGCAAAAGCTTACCCACACATATTTAGAGAAATATGTAAGTGAGTTAAACTCAGGTCAAAATATCAAATATGTACAATCGAATTCTATATAGCTATACGACTTTTGTCTCAAATAGGAGATAGAGTAGATAGACTTTTGAGTGATAGATGAGTTCAAGTCTCCACATACCTTTTGTTGATGAAGTTCCATAAACTCCCCTTAGTAGTTCTTCGTCTTCAATTGATGAACGCCGCGAAGTCTAAAGCTCAACTACACTTTCTATCCTAATCCGAGACTTAGCTATAAGTAGACTAGAAATAAAGACTTATAGTTTTGGAAACTAAATTTGACAAACAAGCTTGAGATAGCAAGGCTTGCGAGTTCGACCGAGCAGTGCTCTAACAATCCCCCCCCTTTGTCAATTTTAATGAACTATCAATACATATGGATTACAAAATAAATAAACTTTGTAGCTCCTCATCCAAATGCTTGATTTCCTTGATTCTTCAACATTACTCGAAATCTTCGTCACTTCCAAGTATTCCAATGATTTTGAACGTGTTCAACTCAGCATCATAGTTGTTGAAGATCCGTGGCTATAACATTGTATAAAAACAAGATGTTTTCGTATTGTTATAAAGTGGCATATTATTATACAACATTAAAGTCCAATTGCATCACAACTTTGACAACAATACTATGGTGATATGTATCACTCCCCTTAGTCAATAATTCATCTCACAATGAAAACCACTCCCTCTTACATAATGATCCATAAACTATATGTATTTTTAGTATGAACTACACAAAAATTCAACCCCTTTATGTCAATATAAATTGGCAAAGGTACGAAAACTAGTGGGATCATAATGAAATTCTCATAGAGATACTTCATGACTAAAAAATAACATATCAACTTTGTTTCGATGGTTTCACATAGTCGAAACTTAATGTATTCATCAAGGAGTTTATAAAGATACAAGATAACTCCTACAATATTCCACAGCCGCACTCCCCACAAATATTTGCCAATTAAGCACAAGTTCAATTAAGAAGTCTCCCCCATAAAATGCCATTCCCGAAAGAATAACAAGAGTGACATTACTTTTAAAATTGTTGAGAAAAAAAAAATACACAAACAAAAATAAAAAAAATCAAAGAATTGAATCTGGATTTCACCATTCATATACAAGAATTCAACCATGTCTATAACCTACAGTTATTTAACTTCACCGTTATTTAACTTCATCAGCCGTTTCATACTCAAACCCATCATCTTCTTAGATCATTCACAATCTAACTCGATCTCAATATTTAGAGAACACGGTAAAATAAAATAAAAACAATAATAATTAAGAACCCTAAATCAACACACAAAAACTAAAATTCATCTTCTAAAAATAAACCCATCACAGAGATTCATCAATAAAATTAGAAATCAGAGTAAAATTAAAAAAAAAATAATTTTGTAAGAACCCTAAAATTATAGCCTTGAAACTCAATAAATCTCTAAATTTTCCAAATCAAAAAGTGGTGGTGCTGGTGATGCTGGCGTATAGCAGATGGTGGTGCTGATGATGGTGGTGTAACCGGTGCTGGTGGTGTAGCAGGTGGTGGTGCAGATGTTGTTGATTTAGGTTGGGAAACAGGAAGAAAAAAAAAAGTAACCGAAAAAGGGAAAAAAGAAGAAGGTGGTGATTGTGGTGTTGATCGTGATCATAAGTGGTGGTAGTGACAGTGTGTAAAAGAAGAAAAAAATGGAGAAACATGCGGCTGTTCCGTGAATAAGAAAGAGAATAGAAGAAGAAAGAGAGAGGCGACTGTTCTCAACTGAGCACTAATTTAGGTTTAGGTTGGTTATATGCTTATATGCAAATAAATGTAGGGTGAGGATTAAAAGAATCTATAAAATCAATGGTTATAGAGAGTCGGTTCATATGGTTCGGTTCGGTCGGTTATGAGGCTCAAACTGTTGACCGAACCGAATATCTAACGGTTGCGTCTTCTCAAATTGAGATCGACCGTTGGATGAACGGTTCGTCTCGGTTTCGGTCCGGTTCTATCGGTTTCGACTCGGTTTGACGGTTCGGTTTCTTTGCACCCCTTAGTGGCACAAGTGCGACAAAATGGAGCAAAACACTCAAAAACAAGAGACAGGATAAATACCAATTTTAACTCATTCAAATTTAGGAATTCTCATCACCATTTTGAAGATAACTCAAATAGGAAGAGAACAAAAAAAGAATGAGGTCATTCTGAGTTCGGAAAAAGAAGTGACGGCCAAAAAAAGTTTACCGAAAAACGAAATCTATTGACCAGTTCGCAAACCGGTATGCAAACGGGAATAACTGAAATTTCAGTATGCAAACGGGTATGCAAACGAATTTCCCTGTATTTTGTTACAAATAATCAGTTTGCAAACTGGTATGCACACTGGTATCCATGCCTGAAGTGTACCATGAAGGCCAAACATCCAGAACAACGTATTTTCAACCCGGAACACTTAAGAACCTTAAACACAAATCAAGTTCGGTAGACATGAACGAAACACAAGGTCTATGGATCATTATAAGTACTTCAAGAAAATAATAAAAACATAAATATTTTTCAAGTTTAGAGACATACCTTTTAGTAGAATCCAGTCAAATTCCATACCGTTACGAAAAATTCAGAAACTTACCCAACATAATATGTGTGCCCCAATTATTGTGCTTCCCTCACCGTATACATAAAAGTGCATTTCTTGGTGAGTATGCACTTTCAAGACAATCAAGTTATGTTGAGGTGAACAATGTCTTGCTCACCATGGGTGACAGAAACCGACCATGGATTTTTTACAATCTATAGTTTTTTGTTTATTTCGTTTCTTCTTTCACTGATTCTTGTGTTCCACTTTTGAATTACCATGAAAGATGTCACTGTTAGAACCTTCCATATCCAAATTCATTTTTTTATAGTACCTTTCAACATCCAACATCATGGATACTGCTTTCTTCATGGTCATGGAATTTTCTGGGTGATCATTCCTTTTCACACTCAAAGCATCATTGACTTTCTTTGGTATCCACTTCTAAGTGAGTTTAGGAACAATCAAAACCTTCTTCCTATTACTCTCATTTAGATTACTCGAAAGAGAATTGGATTGACTATTTTTTTGCAAGTTAGTTTTTCTTCAATTGGGAGCATTGGATATCGTCTTCGTCTCTCCAAAGTTATTCCTTTGATAATCATTACGATTGTGAAAAGGTTTCGTATGACGTTTATAGGATAAACTGGGTTTATCACACCACTGATTCCTTTGCCCAAAGGTTTTACATTGACAACCCGTAATGTCAAGAGTGTTAGTCTTAACATATGATCTAGGTTTAGTAACTTCTTTTGACACCAAAACAAGAGTATCATGAAGTTTTTCATTCCTTATACGAAAACGACATTTCCTTTCCAGGTTACCTTTGTTTCCGCAATAATGACAAATATAAGGAACTTTGTTACCTGCTGGATTCACGTGTGTTGGTTTTGGAGGTTGATAGACATTTATCTTTCGAACCTTAATTGCAGGTGAAGGTATTTCAATTTTTCCATCAGTAGAAACCTTTTATTCGGAAGAATCACTAGAGTTGACAAATTTTACCTCTTTGCTAATACTTAGAGCATCTATTCCCTTATAGCCCAATCCTCGTGTATCACAATTATTTTTATTTGCTCCTAGCATAGTGGATAATTTGTTTGAGGTAGCATTGAACTTTTTCAAGTCCTCTTCCAACATCTTGATTTTATCAAGAGCAACAGCTAAATCATCCTCAAGGCGTTTTTCTCGAACGAGACAAGAACTTTCTCTGTCGTCAAAACTAATGTTGAGAGTTAATCTTCGCTTCAGATTCTGCAAGTTTCTCTTCCAACGAAAAGTACTTTTGATAAAGATTATCACATTCAAGTGACTTCATACGTAGGTTTTCCTCAGAATCCTTGAGGATCAATTCGTTAGAATGAATTGAAACATAAACCCGCGTAACATCTTCTCAATTTCTTGTTTGCACGACTGATATTAGTCATAAAAGGTGTGACATGAGAAGTTTTCATCTTCTTCTTTTCCACCGAATCCAATAGCTTAACATACTCTGAGACTTCCTCATCAACATCTCTATCAATATCTGATCACTTTTTTTATATAATATAAAGGTAAATCCTAGTTGGGCCACACATCTATGGGCTGCATGTCCTACAACAATAAAAGATTCTTTTTCCTTTTCTTGTTGAGCCTGATTTATTAGATCCAGTGTAGTTCCTCCCTAGGTAAGAGACATGAATCAACTCGTAATCGTGTCAAGAATATAAGAAATGAATCGTACGTGTGAATCGAATAAAATCTCTTAAAACCAAAAACAAGGAGTGCAGCAGTTTCTTTTTACTGAAGTCCGCAATTTAATTGGCAGTCTATTTTATAAGAAAAATAAATAAAATTTCTCGACGCTGACGAGTATCGAGCCCGGGTACTTGGTATTGCCACCTAACAACTTTAGCACCGTGGAGACATTTTTGATATTAATTAGCTTTTGCACGGGAGCACAAGTTAACATGACCCTAAATATTATTGTAACTATGTTAATTGAAAAGCCATCACGAATCACGATTCTATTCACAATTTAAAAATCTCAGACTGTTTCTCAGTTGTAGGATCGCAAGTGCATTTACGATGAATGAATTAATTAAGCAACAATTTGCGCTAGCCTGAATTTTTCCTTCATAGCACATACAATTGGTGACTCTAATTTTTCCTGCATGTTTACAATTTTTTACTGTGTACGGATGCACGAAATTTCGGTTAAGAACGCCAAACAGAAACATAAGAACAAGCCTAACAGTATTTATGAAGAACAAATGTTTAAATGCGAAGACGAGAGAGTCGAACGCGACATTTTATTAAGTACTATTCAGGGTGCAGAGGAATTGGTGGCAGAGATTGATGACAGTAACGCAATCAAGGTAGGCAGCCATATACGTATAGAGGATCACTGAAGTGTTCCACACATCGGGTGCATTAAGCGGTTATTCGGCAAGTCTGGGCTGGATGTGATGGTTTCTTTCCTGGATAATGCAATAATAGTATTGCCACTTATATTAACTAGACTGCATCAAAAACAACAGGAGGTGTCAACTAGTCTTTTAAATTCTATGGAGAAAATGAAAATTATTTCTTCCAGTTTTAAGCAGCAGAACACAACGGGTTCGAGTACTAAATGCGAAGCATCTACTTCTTGTGCATTCCTTTAGCTAGGCTAACAATATAGAGAACTTGTTACTCTATTGATGCTGAGATAATGAAAATTGTTTTCTTTTCTAGAATTTAAGTTCTTTAAGATTTTAATTCATATTCTGTAAGATTGTTGGTTACACATTTGAACGATTATATAATGTTAAGATCATAAAATATCTAAGCATGCATAAGTTGACTGACGAATACACATCAGGAAAATCTCGTTAGAACCTCCCTCGAGTAATCCCTTGACGATACCGAAATTAGTAGCATTACCCTTGACCAATGTAGTCAATATCGGCCGTATCGGCCGATATATCGGGGAGAATTCGGATATCGGCCCAGAACGATACGATAAGAAGGATATCGGGGATACGATATTCGCCCGATAATATCGGCCGTATCGGTCGAATATCTGCCGTTTCGGTCAAATATCGGCCGTATCGGTCGATACGAAATTTTCCTACATTTCCTGATATGAGACGGTATTGGTCGTTTTCTATAAAGTTTAAGGGTAATTTTGGCGAAGAAAGTCTTCCGGGTGGTAGTAGAGGTGCATGTAGCTCTCGAAGCAAGTCTACTAAAGTTACTCTTTTGTTTTTTTGATAAAATTGATGTTATCTATTATATTTTATCCGAAAATTATAGTCTCTAAATCTAGAACCGATATTTCAACGATAATATCCCAAATATAAAATCGTACCAGTGTATCGGTCCCGGCCGAGATGAACCGATATCCGATATTAACTACATTGCCCTTGACTACCAAATCCCTTAACCAGAGCAAAGCAAAAAAAAAAAAAAAAACTCTTCAACCAGATTAACGTTTGGCCATCGATTCCTTTTTTGTTTCCTTTTTTTCTTGAATTGAGAACTAAGGCCAAAGAAATGAAGAAAAGGTTTTCCATTTCTTTGGCCAGAGGCCATCTTAGGGGTTTCACAGAGATCCTAACCCCCACAGGATCTCTTCTACGAAATAATCTACCATGTAATTAGATGTTGATGTTGAGAGCATATCTTAGAATCTAGGGATCACTCATACACGGTTTTATGAACGCCCAAAATATATAGTTGAGCTTACTCAACATTTTCCTTCTTCCCTTAATGAATCTTGTCTCTGTAAACCCTTTGGAAAATGATACTTTGGTGTGGACCGGAACAAAATAATTAAGTCAGGACAGTTTATTAGTGTGAAATCTGCTTATGATTTTCATCTTGAGCATGAAGTAGGGATTCTTGGCCTCATAAGTTTGTTGGCAATCCGTGTTGGAAAAGCATCCCACATTAGGTAACTTGCAAAAGAGAGGTTCAAATTCAACTCTTATTGATAATGTATGCAAATACTGTAACAACTCTACCGAACTTTGAGCTGCCCGTACCTGTATTGTGGTACGCAAATTAGTAGCCATGATCAGAAATTTAAATTCTTTAAGTGTGTGGTCAAGTTTTTGCGGTGTGTAGTAAACCTAAATAACATGACCACCGAGTTGTCTTTGTATTGGACGTGTATATGTAAACTATAGTCCACCAACAGCTGCGCCGTCAACACACACCTACGGTTAACCAATAAGAGCAAGTATTCCGGGGTCAAGCAGCTGAGTCTGTATAAAGTCCGAGTCCTTTGTTTACTTCCTGTTGTATTCAACCTATATTATATGAGTCTTCCTGTATTATCTCTGAATAAGTATAACAAATCTGTATATCGAGTCTTATAAATTGAATGAGAAAAAAAAGAGTCTACACAGTTGTGTAAACTTACCAGTATATCTAGATTCTTAGTTTTAAGATGGTATCCTTGTAGATCCTATGAACCCTAAATTTATCTCTTCCGCTTCATCTCTGATACACAATCCTTTTATCTACATTCTTAATCATCATCATCCCTGTTTTATCACCATGCCTGAAACAAATCAATCTGTGCCTCCTTCCCCAACTCATCACTCTGAATCATCCAATAACTCTAGGATTTTTGACCCATATGTCATACATCCTTCTGACAATCCTGCTACAGTTCTCTTTTCTCCTTTACTGCAAGGATATAATTATGGCGCCTGGGTTAGAGGAATAACCAAAGCTTTGAATGCTAAGGGAAAACTAGGTTTTGTCGATGGTTCCTTACCACCTCCGGAGGATGATCTCACACATCGCTGCTAGAAACGATGCGATGACTTAGTGGGAAGTTGGCTTCTGAATTCTGTCCACCTAGACATTCGTGCAAGTTGCTTATATGCATCTTCTTTACATGCAATATGGAAAGACTTGCAGGTAAGGTTCTGTATCTCAGACGCTCCAATTATGTTTTGTTTGAAGTATGCCATATCATCAATCAGGCAAGAGTCAATGCCGGTGTCCCTTTACTATACCAAAATTAAAACTTTATGGGACCAATATGATTCACTTGTGGCTTCCACTGAAGCCTGTATATGTGGTGCTGGGAAACATATGATAGAACGCCTCGAGAGAGATCGAGCAATGTAATTCTTGCAGGGCTTGCATGACAGGTTTTCCAATTTGCGAAGTCAGATTCTCACAATGGAACCCTTTCCAACGGCTTTGCGCATTTTCAATCTTATGCAACAAGAGGAGGAGCAACAACATATTACAGCCTCCCAACTACCAGTAGTTGTTTCATCTGCCCTTAATACTTCTCGACACCTTCCATCGTCGTCTCGTCCTCCATCTATCCACAACAAGCGTCCTCGGCCTCACTGTGACTATTGTAACAAACACGGACATGTTAGAGAAAAATGCTACCGCCTTCATGGTTTCCCAAATCCAAACAACACTCTGCCAGTTGCTGCTGCTGCTACAGCAATGCCCAGTGAAGCTCAGGCCATTCAACCGGCGATTTCAGGTGTTTCCGCTGATCAGTATGCACGTCTGCTGACTTTAATCAATCCCCCTGAACCTGCACATCTGGAACCACGTGCAAATTTTGCTGGTACAATTCTTACTACCTATTTTATTACTCCATGGTTTATTGACAGTGGTGCTACGCACCACATCTGCAATTCTTTGCAATTTTTTACTTCGTATTCTCCTGTTAAGTCATTGATTCAAATGCAATTACCAGATGATTTTTTTTCTGTGGTAAAGCATATTGGCGAAGTCATTTTCTCGCCCACTCTTAAACTGTCGAATATGCATCACATTCCTAATTTCAAATTTGATCTTCTTTCAGTCAGTCAGTTAACTCGCCAATCAAATTGTATTGCTTATTTTTTCTGATAATATCTGTTTCCTTCATGACCGTGTCACGAGTCAAGTGATTGGTCAGGCTAATTTTCACTCCGGCTTGTATCACCTTCAAGTTCGTCCGCAAATGCCAGAGACGCACAGAGCCTTATGTAATAAAGTGTCTTTAGATGTTTGGCATTGCCGACTAGGACATCCTAGTTTAGATCGTTTCAAATTATTATACCGTACTTTCGATTACATTAATTCCAGTTCATCTACATTTTGTGATGTTTGCCCTCTTGCAAAACAGAGTCGATTATCATTCAATATAAATAAAATTTCCTCTACACGTTGCTTTGAATTAATACATTGTGACATCTGGGGTCCATTCTTGACTCCCTCTACCACAGGTGCTCGATATTGTTTAACAATAGTTGATGATTTTTCTCGGTGTACCTGGATTTATTTTATGAATGAAACTTTTAAGTTCCTCAAATTTTTTACTTCTTTCATTGCAACACAGTATTCACACAATATTTTTTGTGTTTCCATGAATAATTTTGTTCCCTATTTGCCAATATTACAGCGAGTGCAATCTGATAATGGGACTGAATTCTTATCTCGTGACATACAAGCTTGGTTTGCTGACAAAGGTATCCACCATCAATGTAGTTGTGTCTCTACGCCTCAACAAAATGGAGTAGTAGAGCGTAAGCATCGTCATTTACTTAACATAGCTAGAGCTTTACGTTTGCAAGCATATCTGCCCATTACTTATTGCGGCGAATGTATTCTAACTGTAGCTTACTTAATTAATAAGATGCCAACTTCGATTCTTTCCCATAAAACTCCCCATGAAATTCTATTGGGAAAATCATCTAACTATCATCATTTGTGAGTATTTGGTTTTTATGTTTTGCTCGCAATGCTAATATATCTTCCAAATTTGATCCAGGGCAATTCTTGGTGTAATCCATGGTTATCCTTTTAATCACAAAGGCTATATTATTTTAAACCTTGAAACAAAAACTACTTTTATTTCAAGTGATGTTGTTTTTCATGAGCATTGTTTCCCATTTAAAGATGCTAATGTCAGTAACAAGGATTTCTTATTTTCCCGTCCACATGAAGAGGCATATTATGATGATAGTACAATTTTGTCACCTGTCTAACACCCTCTTATCCCTGTGTCAAACTCTCATCCAAAGACTGTACCTGTTCAGTATATTTCCATACCTGACAATACTTTGTTTGCAGGTGACTCTTCACCTTCCGATGCCGAGCAATCATCACCGACAATATATACCGCTGTTGTTACTCTGCCACTAATGCCGGCAACCTCACCTGATGCTAATCTGCCACTAATACTGGCAGTTGCACCTGACATTTCTCAGTCTTCCAATGAACAACTTGTTAGGAGATCTTCTGGGAAAAGTCATCCTCCACCTCTCCTGAAGGATTATATTTGCACAATAACACAAAGTAAGTCCAATTCTCCTTATCCTCTCACCAATTATATTTATTTCGATAAGTTCACTCCACAACATCGTGCGTTTCTTTCTTCCGTTATCACTAATGACGAACCTCGCAATTTTACGGAAGCTATTAAAATACCTGAATGGCGTGATGCCATCGTACAAGAACATTCCGCTTTGCAAGACAATGATACCTTCACTACCACTACTCTACCTCCTGGAAAAACAACCATTGGTTGTAAGTGGGTATTTAAAATAAAATATAGACCGGATGGCACGATCGAGCGTCGTAAGGTACGTCTTGTTTCCAAAGGCTATACTCAACAGGAAGGAATCGATTATCATGATACATTTGCCCCTGTTGCGAAACTAGTATCTGTACGTGTTCTCCTATCTATTGCTGCCATTAATAATTGGATTTTACATCAATTGGATGTTAATATTGCTTTTTTACAAGGCGATCTCAATGAAGAAATATACATGAAGAATCTTGGTCGTAAGGCACGTCTCGTGTCTACAAGCTTAACAAATCCTTATACGGGCTAAAACAAGCTTCTCGACAATGGTTTGCAAAACTTTCTTCCGCTTTACTTAATGAGGGATTTGTTCAATCTCGTGCTGATTATTCTATTTTTATTTTTCATTCTGGTAATACATCTATTTATGTTTTAGTCAATGTTGATGACATTGTTATTACAGGCAACAATGAATCGACAATTCAGGATCTCAAACATAAACTTGAAACCAAGTTTTCTCTCAAGAATCTTGGTTGCTTACAATATTTCTTGGGTATTGAAGTTTCTCGATATCCCAAAGGTATTTTTCTATGTCAACGCAAGTATATTCTTGACATTGTCCGTGATTCTGGACTTCTAGGTGCTAAGGTTGCTCTTTCTCCTATGGAACAACATCTTAAGCTTCTCCCAACTTCAGGTGATCCTCTTCCTGATCCTAGCATTTATCGACGCTTAATAGGTCACCTACTTTATCTTCAGGTAACACGACCCGACATTACCTACTCGATCAATTATTTAAGTCAATTTATGCAGCAACCATGTTTTGGTCACTTGGATGCTGCATACCGGGTAGTTCGTTATCTCAAAGGAACTGTTAGTCATGGCATCTTCCTTTCTGCAACTATCTCTCTATCTCTTGCTGGTTATACTGATTCTGATTGGCCGGGTTGTCCCACTACTCGACGTTCCACTACAAGATATTTCATAATGCTCGGAAATAGTCTTATCTCTTGGAAATTTAAGAAACAACCCACAATCTCTTTATTCACTGATCTTCGTGTTGCTATTCCAAAGCCTATTCGAGTTTATTGCGATAACCAGACTTCTATTCACATCTCAGAAAATCCTGTTTTTCACGAAAGAACTAAACATATCGAAATCGATTGTTATTTCGTTCGTGAAAAGCTTTTATCGGGTCTAATTAAACCAACTCACATTCCTTCCGCAGAACAACTAGCCGATCTCTATACCAAACCACTAGGAGTGGATCATTTTCGACGTATTACAAGTAAGTTGAGCGTTCGACCTCATTCGTCCACCGCTCCAACTTGAGGGGGGGTATTGGACGTGTATATGTAAACTATAATCCACCAACAGTTGCGCCGTCAACACACACCTACGGTTATCCAATAAGAGCAAGTATTCCGGGGTCAAGCAGCTGAGTTTGTATAAAGTCCGAGTCCTTTGTTTACTTCCTGTTGTATTCGACCTATATTATCTGAGTCTTCCTATATTATCTCTGAGTCAGTATAACAAATCTGTATATCAAGTCTTATAAATTAAATGAGAAAACAAAGAGTCTAAACAGTTGTGTAAAAACTTACCAGTATATCTAGATTCTTAGTTTTAAGACTTAGGATACATATATTTTCCGAATTAAGAAATCTTTTCCTTTTTTCCTAAATTCATAAAACGTTTCCTTAGTTAATCTGACAGGACTCTTATAAAGGGAGTCCCTTTCCTAAATACACACAACACTAAGGAAGAACGTACAAAAGTGTTGCATAAATTCTTGTATCTTAGGATAATACTGAGATAGATAGATATTTTTGAAATTCCTAATGGGTGGATATGCACCATTAGCATCTGAGGAGAGATGTGAATATTATTATCAATCAGGGCGAATGGCAGTAGCACCATCTCTCGTGCGATACTATGAAACAAAAGGTAAACAAAATTACTCTTTCTGTAATATTTTCGAATCAGATAACAAAAATTGTAGAGATAATATAATGGCAACTGCAAGATGAAACTTAGCTTATATAAAGACAACTCTCTTTATTGATGTTTAGAAAATCTCTCAAAACTAAACACAAGCTCTAATCTTGCTCATATGATCAACCACAACTTTGGTGATCATATATATATAGAACTATGAATTCCTTTTCCTAGTCCTATTACCTTATTACATGTCTTTCCTTTTCTTAGAACTAGATGACTTCTAATTCCCTTTGGATTACATCAATTTCCTAATCTTGTCCTAACCATCTTGTTAGTGACTTCTATGTTGAAGTTTAACCAACATTCTCCCCGTTAAGTGGTGGGCCCGGGAAAGTGTATAAAATTGAAGCGAAATGAAACGGGCCTACAGTAATACCGCAAGTGCACGGTCGTCAGTTGTAGCTCGTGCAAGTACGGGTCGATCCACAGAGACTGGGAGTGTTTGGAGTTTCTAGCTATTTGGGCTCTAAATTGCTATTGGGCTTCTAATTGTGCTTTGGGCTTCTAATTGTGCTTTGGGATTAATGGGTTTTTGTAACAATGAAATGGTTTTGGGCTCAGTGGGCTTTTGGATTGACTGTGAACTTATGGGCTTTTGGTCTTTTGAATTGCACTGGGCCTTGGGCTAACAGTGACTGTGAATTGGGCTCAATGTCTTTTGATGTGAATTGGGACTTAGCTTTTCACCTGGGCTTTGATTAAGTCCACAGTGGACTGGACCTTTGATTTTTGGACTGAACTGAGCCTTGGGCTCAGTTGGCTGGGCCTTTAGATTAGCTAGGCTTCTGAGCTATGAACTAGGCTTTAGGCCTTAACCTGGATTTTGAACCTGGGCTTTTAGCCTTTGGTTCTAAGATAACTGTTTGGAGCAGCAGCAGTGGTGGCTTCAGCAGCAGCAGAAGCAGTGCACAGCAGCAGCAGACAAGGATGGGCTGGAAAAGAAGCAGCAGCAGGGTTGCAGGACAAGGCAAAACAGGGCAATATATCAGAGGGAAAGTGGACAATGGCAATGGAGATAGTATCATTATATACAATGTGACAATATATACAATGATAAAACAACAGTAATCTACATGTGCATATTAACAATGGCATAAGCAAACAGCAAACAACAATGATGATAGTGAAGGTGATAATGGCATAAAGAATGACAAAGAGATAAACCAAGGCCTAAGCCAAGGGCAATGGCAGGGGAGCAAAATTACAGATACAAAACAGAGAAACAACACAACTCGGTTATGAATCCACCTTGTGACCTAGCCAGATGGTGCAATTCTATGTTAAATCCCTGTCCCTAATGGAGCTAGGTGAAGGTTCAAGCCTGCCTATGTTCCAGGGCATACAAAAATGGAATGGAAGGAGAAGAAGCTTGCTCAACTGTTTACTCCTAGCATTGACTGTCTTTTGACAGCACAATCAATCACAAGCACAGTTGAGCACTAAATTCCTCCATTACTCAATCAACTCAATTTACATGAATTATAACCTAGCATTCCACCACTAACAGTGACTTAAGGCATCATCTCAGCCTAGCTATACACATACACATGTGAGCTCACATAACAGCAACAAAAACAAAACAATTACTAAACAGAGCATTGAACTAAACATAAACAAACACAGAAGACATAAAACAAAAACATGAACTGAATTGAAACTAAATAAGAGCAACTGAACTGAAACTAAACAAGAGTAATGGAATAAACATAAAGATAGTTGCAAATTAAACACTAACCCTTGAGACACTGGCTATTCCAGTGCTCTTGGGTGACACACTGGCTAATCCAGGCATAATTCATTACACACACCACAGTCCCCTTTTTATACCCAATTACATAATTAGGGTTTACACCCTTTTCACCCAAAAATTCCCAAAACAGTAGACATTAGGGTTCTACCTAATGTGACAGAAAATCACAGTTAGGTTCAATTACCTACCCTATATCACCCACTTTATCTTCTCCATGCTCTATCTCAACCTAATTAGGATTTATGTAAAAACCCCCAAATTGACAGAACTAGGGTTTGGTAAATTCTTACCCAAATTGATGCGATTACACGCTACTGACTTCGACCCATTCTTCTCCTTAGTCTCCTGCTCTTCTCCATGCCTCTGATTTCTTCTCTAGCCCTAGCTATTGTACCAATTTCTTTCCTAGGGTTTTCTGAGAAAAAAAGAAAATTGGTAGGATAGATGGCTAGAAGATGGGGGGAATGATTATAGTGGAGTTGGTGGTGGTGTTTAGGTGGCTATGGAGTAGGTGGTGGCGATGGCAGTGGCAGGGTGATGGTGGTGGTTCTGCACAGGGTATGGTGGAGAGGAAGAAGGTGAAGGTCGATTGTTTTGGGAAGAAGGGGATGTTTGGTTAGGTCATAGGGTTCGGTCGCTATGGTGTGTAGCGGGATCATCAAGTTCGATGTTTGGCGAATCTCGACCGTGAGATATGGAGATGAAAGATCAATCTGACGGTGAGATGAAGTGGATCCTGAAGCGACCGTTGGATTATACAATACAACAAAATTAACGACACCAGATGGAGTTAGGTGTTGTAGTGTTAAGCGAAAGTATCGAGGTTTGATGCGCAGGCAAAGAAGCGATCGTTGGATTCAACTACAATCTAATCTGAAGGCTTGGAATTTAAGCGCTGTGGTGTTTTGCAGAGACTTCAGATTTTGATGCTCTACGAAGGAGCGACGGTAGGATTTCGATGTAGTCCCATCTAACGGCTGAGAATGGAGGCGGTTATGGATATAGAAAATGGGTTTGGGTAAGGGTTTTGGGCCTTGGGTATGCCAAGCCCATATCTTCTTTAAGAACAATTCTTCCTTCTTGAGCCCATTCCTAGCTTTTTGGACGTGTGCTCCATTCTTTGCGGCTTCCTTGCGTAATTCCTCCCGGCTTTTCACTACTTTTCTGCTCTTTTCGCTCCGCGACTCATCCGAACTTCGTTTATTACCTAAAAATGCAAAATTAAGTAAGAAAAATATTTATTCTTGAAAACAAAGAAAATACAGAATATGGGATAAAATGTAGAATTACTGCACAAAAGATGAGTTAAATGCCAACAAAAAGGGATAAATATATACATTATTTGGCACTCATCAAATACCCCCAAACCTGAATTTTACTTGTCCTCAAGTAAAACAAAACTAAGGAAATCCTACCTATACCACTGTCGCTGGTCTCTCGAATGCATTTAGCGTATGCACTAAGCCTTTTAAACCACTAAGTGTCCCTAGTGGACGAGTTGAAGTCTCGTGAAGGTTTGCTTAGAACGTACCTACAAAGTTCTAGGTCAAAATATAAGCTCAGATTCCATCAAATGTGACATGTGCAAGACAGTTTAAGCTCACAGCAAAATGGAGATGTCAATCTAGCTATCAAAGGCACAATCCTAGCACTGATAACAAAAAAAGACATGTGATAAGAGTGTAAAGTGTATCTACACATGTGTAAAGAAAGATCTGAAGTTATGACTACTAATCACCAAGAGATAGTTTCTCAGGCTAAGAACCAAGGTCGAAATCTAGCTAGCTGTCCGGACTTTACGAGAATTGTGAATGAGTTGGAGGTATTTCACAATTACTCGCGTTGTACATCAATGGCATACACCCTCCTTGCTTATTACAATGAAACAACAAAATGACTATTTGCATGACTCTTATTTACATTGACTACTCTCTTTTATTTTTGGAACAAGAGAGAATGGAATTGATAAATACATGATTTTTTTTTTGTTTTTTTTGTTTTTTTTTTTTTTTTTTGAAAAAGGAAACACTTTTGATACATATAAAAAAGGAAACAAAAGATTACATGACATTTTGCAAGAGGTAGCCCTTTTTGATGCACCCAGTTAAATTCGATGGTTGTCTTTCTTAATGTAACCTCCACCTTCTATCCCAACCAACCAAAAAACAAGCTAGTCAAGTTTCGTTCAGTATTCTAAAGTGATTGGCAATCGTGACTTCCTATCAAACACCTTGAAGATCGAGGCTATACATGTATTGGTAGATCGTGCGCGTGCAAATTTCTTATCACTATGTGAATTGTGCTAGAATCAGGGTGCCTAAATATCTAACTAAGACTCCTAATAATTACATATTTGCACAAGAGTCAACATTTCAAGGTAAATGAGCTCCATTTTTTATGTTTTTTTTTTTAATTTTTTTATTTTTTATTTTGATTTTTCAATTTTTTTTTTGGATTTTTTCAATTTTTTCAAAAGAGGGAGTTCTTGTTTTCAATTATGGCATATTATCATGGTATCTACTCTATACCCCCAAACCTAAACTAAACATTGTCCTCAATGTTTAAAAATATGGAAAGAATTAAAATGCAACATATGGAAAGGGACATGCTGAGTAGAGTAAAAGGAGAGAGAATACCCGATTTCGGCGAAAGCAGAATTAAAACTCCGTTATCCAAGGCAAAACTCCAACATATTCGGAGTCACAATGGATGAGCACAAAATATATACAAAAGGAAATTGAACTAACACATTATCTACAAGAAAATTTGGTTTTTAATGGGATTGGACTTTTTGGGAAAAAATTGGTTTTGTCGGGAGACATTTGGTTTTGATGGGAAAAAGAAAAATTTTGGTTTTTAGGGAAACATTTGGAAAACTTTGGTTTTTATGGGAGAAATTTTTGGTTTTTGAATGGGAGAGAAAATATTTATTTATTTATTTATTTATTTTAAAAGAAAATAAAATTTGGTTTTTTTTTTTTTTTTTGAATTTGGGAGCAAGCCCACTGTTGGTCCTCTAATGGAACGGGAGGAAGGCTGCGGCCCACGAAACACTAAGTTTTAATTTTGAAAGTTTAATTTGGCCCAGTTGGTTAAGGCCCGACGTTTGTTTTAAAACTTTGGTTTCGAGGTCCACTCTTGAGTGGAAACAAGCCCACAATCGGTTACAAGCTCAGCTGGGTTTAAAAACCCAGACTACAAAATACCAGTCCAAATTAAACAAGCTCACAAAAATTAAATACAAGCCCACAAATTAAACAAACAAGCCCACAAAAATTAATTACAAACCCAACAGAAAATAAAAAGCCCAAAAATTGGCTTTAATATTACAAGCCCACAATTAAGAATTGGAAGCCCACAATTCGGGTTCTTTTAAATGGGTTACCTTTTAAGCACAGCCCAGCTGCTCTGATATTGTTGCAAAAACCCAGTTGGGCTTTGGTTCTTTTCCTTGGTGGCGTCCCAGCAGAGGAAAAACTGGTTCAGAAAAGCAGGTCCAACAGCAAATGAAGTGAAGCAGATGCAGATGCAAATGCTATGCAGTGAAATGCAAAAATAGCTAATAAAACTACAAGAAAAACACAGCACCAGTTCCTCGGCAGCGGCGCCAAAAACTTGGTGGGCCCGGGAAAGTGTATAAAATTGAAGCGAAGTGAAACGGGCCTACAGTAATACCGCAAGTGCACGGTCGTCAGTTGTAACTCGTGCAAGTACGGGTTGATCCACAGAGACTGGGAGTGTTTGGAGTTTCTAGCTATTTGGGCTCTAAATTGCTATTGGGCTTCTAATTGTGCTTTGGGCTTCTAATTGTGCTTTGGGCTTCTAATTGTGCTTTGGGCTTAATGGGTTTTTGTAACAATGAAATGGTTTTGGGCTCAGTGGGCTTTTGGATTGACTGTGAACTTATGGGCTTTTGGTCTTTTGAATTGCACTGGGCCTTGGGCTAACAGTGACTGTGAATTGGGCTCAATGTCTTTTGATGTGAACTGGGCCTTAGCTTTTCACCTGGGCTTTGATTAAGTCCACAGTGGACTGGACCTTTGATTTTTGGACTGAACTGAGCCTTGGGCTCAGTTGGCTGGGCCTTTAGATTAGCTAGGCTTCTGAGCTATGAACTAGGCTTTAGGCCTTAACCTGGATTTTGAACCTGGGCTTTTAGCCTTTGGTTCTAAGCTAACTGTTTGGAGCAGCAGCAGTGGTGGCTTCAGCAGCAGCAGAAGCAGTGCACAGCAGCAGCAGACAAGGCTGGGCTGGAAAAGAAGCAGCAACAGGGTTGCAGGACAAGGAAAAACAGGGAAATATATCAGAGGGAAAGTGGACAATGGCAATGGAGATAGTATCATTATATACAATGTGACAATATATACAATGATAAAACAACAGTAATCTACATGTGCATATTAATAATGGCATAAGCAAACAGCAAACAACAATGATGATGGTGAAGGTGATAATGGCATAAAGAATGACAAAGAGATAAACCAAGGCCTAAGCCAAGGGCAATGGCAGGGGAGCAAAATTACAGATACAAAACAGAGAAACAACACAACTAGGTTATGAATCCACCTTGTGACCTAGCCAGATGGTGTAATTCTATGTTAAATCTCTGTCCCTAATGGAGCTAGGTGAAGGTTCAAGCCTGCCTATGTTCCAGGGCATACAAAAATGGAATGGAAGGAGAAGAAGCTTGCTCAACTGTTTACTCCTAGCATTGACTGTCTTTTGACAGCACAATCAATCACAAGCACAGTTGAGCACTAAATTCCTCCATTACTCAATCAACTCAATTTACATGAATTATAACCTAGCATTCCACCACTAACAGTGACTTAAGGCATCATCTCAGCCTAGCTATACACATACACATGTGAGCTCACATAACATCAACAAAAACAAAACAATTACTAAACAGAGCATTGAACTGAACATAAACAAACACAGAAGACATAAAAAAAAAACATGAACTGAATTGAAACTAAATAAGAGCAACTGAACTGAAACTAAACAAGAGTAATGGAATAAACATAAAGATAGTTGCAAATTAAACACTAACCCTTGAGACACTGGCTATTCCAGTGCTCTTGGGTGACACACTGGCTAATCCACGCATAATTCATTACACACACCACAGTCCCCTTTTTATACCCAATTACATAATTAGGGTTTACACCCTTTTCACCCAAAAATTCCCAAAACAGTAGACATTAGGGTTCTACCTAATGTGACAGAAAATCACAGTTAGGTTCAATTACCTACCCTATATCACCCACTTTATCTTCTCCATGCTCTATCTCAACATAATTAGGATTTATGTAAAAACCCCCAAATTGACAGAACTAGGGTTTGGTAAATTCTGACCCAAATTGATGCGATTACACGCTACTGACTTCGACCCATTCTTCTCCTTAGTCTCCTGCTCTTCTCCATGCCTCTGATTTCTTCTCTAGCCCTAGCTATTGTACCAATTCCTTTCCTAGGGTTTTCTGAGAAAGAAAAGAAAAGAAATTGGTAGGATAGATGGCTAGAAGATGGGGGGAATGATTATAGTGGAGTTGGTGGTGGTGTTTAGGTGGCTATGGAGTAGGTGGTGGCGATGGCAGTGGCAGGGTGATGGTGGTGGTTCTGCACAGGGTATGGTGGAGAGGAAGAAGGTGAAGGTCGATTGTTTTGGGAAGAAGGGGATGTTTGGTTAGGTCATAGGGTTCGGTCGCTATGGTGTGTAGCGGGATCATCAAGTTCGATGTTTGGAGAATCTCGACCGTGAGATATGGAGATGAAAGATCAATCTGACGGTGAGATGAAGTGGATCCTGAAGCGACCGTTGGATTATACAATACAACAAAATTAACGACACCAGATGGAGTTAGGTGTTGTAGTGTTAAGCGAAAGTATCGAGGTTTGATGCACAGGCAAAGAAGCGATCGTTGGATTCAACTACAATCTAATCTGAAGGCTTGGAATTTAAGCACTGTGGTGTTTTGCAGAGACTTCAGATTTTGATGCTCTACGAAGGAGCGACCGTAGGATTTCGATGTAGTCCCATCTAACGGCTGAGAATGGAGGCGGTTATGAATATAGAAAATGGGTTTGGGTAAGGGTTTTGGGCCTTGGGTATGCCAAGCCCATATCTTCTTTAAGAACAATTCTTCCTTCTTGAGCCCATTCCTAGCTTTTTGGACGTGTGCTCCATTCTTTGCGGCTTGCTTGCGTAATTCCTCCCGGCTTTTCACTACTTTTCTGCTCTTTTCGCTCCGCGACTCATCCGAACTTCGTTTATTACCTAAAAATGCAAAATTAAGTAAGAAAAATATTTATTCTTGAAAACAAAGAAAATACAGAATATGGGATAAAATGTAGAATTACTGCACAAAAGATGAGTTAAATGCCAACAAAAAGGGATAAATATATACATTATTTGGCACTCATCATTAAGCTTCAACCTTGCCCGTGACATATCTTGTACTCCAATTAATTGTCTCATTTCTTCAAATTTGATCCGAGCTAATGCCTTTGTCAATATATCTTCTTTCTGCTCAGTTCCTGGTATGTGTTCAACGTTGATGATCTCCTTCTCGATACATTCTCGTATGAAATGGTACCTTTTGTGAATGTGTTTCGTCTTCCCATGAAACACTGGATTTTTAGTGAGTGCAATTGCAGACTTATTATCAATCTTGATGAGAACTTTTTCAGGTTCTCTTCCTTTGATTTCACCCAACAGTTCTTGAAGCCATATTGATTGTTTAACTGCTTCCGTTGCGGCCATGAACTCAGCTTCACAGGATGAGAGGGCTACAATGTCTTGCTTCTGTGAACACCATGTAATAGGTGCTTCTCCTAGATAAAATATATGACCAGTTGTACCTTTTCCATCATCTTGGTCAATATTATGACTGCTGTCACTATACCCAACAATTCGTTTTGATCCTCCTCGACCATACTTGAATCCACAGCTGATTGTTCCTCTTAGATATCTCAATATCTGCTTTATTACATCACCATGAGACTTGCGTGGACTCTGCATATAACGGCTTGCTACTCCCACAGAGAAAGCCAAATCTGGTCTTGTATGTAATAAGTATCTTAGGCATCCAACATTTCTTCTATAACTCGTTGAATCAATCTCTGCTTCTTCTTGTGCCTTTGAAACTTTAAGTCCAAACTCCATTGGTATCTTAGTTGGATTACAAGTTTCAAGTCCCGCTTCTTTCAGAATTCTCCTTACATAAGCTTCTTTTTTAATCTGAATCCCATCTACTCCTTGATGGACTTCTATCCCAAGGTAATAAGTGAGTTTTCCGAGGTCTGACATCTCAAACTTTGATGACATTTCTCTCTTGAACTCATTGATCACCTTAAGGGAGTTGCCAGTCAAAAATAGATCATCTACATAGACTGCAATCACAGGAAGCGTTCCCTTTTCTTCTCTTCTGTATACTGATGTTTGTTTAGAGCACTTAACAAATCTGATTTCTCTTAAGATTTGATATAACTTTGTATTCCAGGCTCAAGGAGCTTGTCTTAGACCATATAGAGCTTTTGATAACTTATAAACCTTATGCTCTTTTCCTTTTACTTCAAAACCTTCTGGTTGTTCAACATACACATCTTCTCGCAATTCACCATGTAAGAATGTTGTCTTAACATCTAAGTGGTGAATTTCCCATGAGTTTGATGCAGCTTATGCTATTAAGAGACGAATTGTCTCTAGTCTTGCAACTGGTGCGAAAACTTCATCAAAGTCTATGCCTGATTCTTGAACGTATCCCTTAGCTACAAGTCTTTCCTTATATTTGTTAATAGTTCCATTAGCATTTATTTTAACCTTGAATATCCACTTGAGGCCAATCACTTTTATCCCACCTGGCTTATCAACTAGAAACCAAGTCTTATTTCTATTGATTGAAATAATTTCTTCTCTACTTGCTTGTGTCCATTTAGTCGAGACCTTTGCTTCCTGAAAATTCCTTGGTTCATCATTAATAGAAAGTAGCATAATCTCACATTCTTCTGCAGCTTGAAGAACATAATCTTCCAGATACTGTGGCTTTTGTATCTGTCTTGTTGATTTTCGCAGTGGAATGGGTTGAGTTATTTCATCGATCTCCTCTTCTTCTTCTTCTACTTCTTCGTTATTCTCAGTGTTTTCATTATTCTCTTCTTCTTCTTGATTAACATCATTGTTTCCATTGGTATTGATGATTATGGGTCCTTCGCCTTCATCAATTACTTGACCCCATCTCATGTCAAACATTCCTGGATCCCTACTTGGTCCATCATTAGTTTCTTTCGAGTTCCAGTTTGCTTTTTCATCGAATACCACATCTCGACTCACTATTACTCTTTTCGTTGTTGGATTGAATAATCTGTAAGCTTTGGATCCAGGATCAATTCCTAGATTCACAAGAGTCTGAGATCGATCATCCAGTTTCTTAAGAGTTGCAGAATCAACTTTTGCGTATGCTTTGCAACCAAATACTCTTAAATGATCTATGTTTGGTTTTCTCTTTCTTAAACTTTCATATGGAGTCATGTCTTTCAGAGCTTTCGTAGGTATCCTGTTTATTAGGTATGTGGAGTGTCGTACAGCTTCTCCCCATATATAATTAGGTACCTGCATAGCCTTTAAAGAACTTCTTGTCATCTCCATTAGAGTCATGTTTCTCCTCTCCACCACTCTGTTTTGTTGTGGTGTATATGGTGTAATAGGACCACATAAATCAGCATGAAGAAGCTCTAATGGCTTTGAGGCTCTGAATGTTGTTGCTTTTGGAAAACCTTGACGTGTTTGTTTCCCAACTAAACATGATTCACAGATCCTTGATTCATCGTTTATCTGTGGTAGCCCTCGAACCATCTTGTTCTGAGACATTGCTTTTAAAGTTCTAAAGCTTATGTGTCCTAACCTTGCGTGCCACTTCCATGTCTGATCTTCCAGTCTCATATTCAGACACAATGGCCTTCCAATCATGAGACTTATCTTGTAGAGTCTATTTTGTGAGCGTGAGACTCTAACTAAAAGTCTTCCACTTGGGTCATGAACTGTTAGATAATCTTGTCGCATTCTAACATCACATCCAACTTCCGTAGCTTGTCCTAAACTTAGAATGTTGCTTTGTAAGTTTGGGATGAAATAGATGTTTGTGACAAGCTTCTGTTCTCCGCTCTTGCTCTGAAATAGAATTGATCCTTTCCCTTCAATTTCTACAGAAGATCCATCCCCAAACTTCACTTGTCCTTTGATTTTCTCATTGAGTTCAGAAAAGTAGTGTCTCTTACCAGTCATGTGATTGCTGGCTCCATTATCTAAATACCAGATTCCTTCTTCTCCATCCTTTGATTCGTAGTTCTTTGGTATTAGTTTCCCTTCGTTTAAGAATACAACTTCATACATGAAAAGAGTTGTATCTGCTTCCCTTGTTTCATTCTTGTTTTCTTCTTCCATCTTTTGTATTCTTTCAGGGCATACAGAGGAGAAGTGTCCTGGTTTATCACATCTGTAACAAATAATGTTTGATATATCCTTCTTTTCTTTCCCTTGGTTTTGATCATTCTGACTTGTTGTTCTATCTTGTGAGTTAAACCTTCCTCCCCTTCCTCGGCCTCTGTTTCCTCTACCACCTCTTCCACGACCTCTTCCTCTTGTCGCAGCGTTTTTTTGGTAAGAGTTTTTGTACAAGAGTTTTCCTTGAGTTTCTCCGTTGTTTTCTTCATCAAGGTTTCTCTCTTAATATGCTTTCAATCTTCCAATTATATCTTCATATCTAGTCTTCTTTAAATCTAAGACTTGTTCGAGAGAAGCTATGATATGAATATACTTGGATCTTGGTAAACTATTGAGAAACTTCTTTACCAGTTTATCTTCATCAATGGATTGTCCAAGTGGCGCAGCTTTTGAGGCTATCTCTGATAGCTTTCCTGCAAAGCTATCAATAGTATCAGTGTCTTTCATCTTCACTCTTTCAAATTCAGACATTAAGGTTTGCAGATGGGCTTTTTAACTCGATCAGCTCCGAGATTACGTGCCTTTATTGCATCCCAAATTTTCTTTGAAGTTTCTTGTTCACCAACTTGTAGAACAAGACATTCTGGTATTGCTTGAAAGAGTAATCCAATGGCAACATTGTTTTTGTCTGGGTCCAATGTACCAGAATCAATTGTTTCCCAAACTTTGTAGATTTTCATCAGTACTTTCATTTTCATGGCCCATACTGTGTAGTTTGTGGCGTTGAGGATTGGAACTTGTATTGATGATGGCGTGAACTTTTTTGCACCCACAATGGTGGTTTCATTTTCCATGGCTCAGAAAAAATCTCTGATACCAATTAATGGCAACTGCAAGATGAAACTTAGATTATACAAAGACAACTTTCTTTATTGATGTTTAGAAAATCTCTCAAAACTAAACACAAGCTTTAATCTTGCTCATATGATCAACCACAACTTTGGTGATCATATATATATAGAATTATGAATTCCGTTTCTTAGTCCTATTATCTTATTACATGTCTTTCCTTTTCTTAGAACTAGATGACGTATAATTTCCTTAGGATTACATCAATTTCCTAATCTTGTCCTAACCAGCTTGTTAGTGACTTCTATGTTGAAGTTTAACCAACATAATATACCTGAATTGAGTGGTACTTCTTTTTATCAAAAAAACTCTCATTATTATATGCGATAAAGACTATTATGATTATACTTCATCAAGTTGGAACTATGGTGATTGTTTTCTTTGGAACCCCATGACAAATGAGAGAATTCAGTTACCTACATTACTAGAGTTTTGTAAAGATGGATTCAGATTTACCGATTGTGTTTTGTCTTCACCACCTTGTACAACCAATACTAGTCCTGATCAGAACAATAATGATTCGATGGTTTTAGTTTTTCTTTCTAACGTTCGTCATGAAGAGCATCGATACACTTTTATATTTTGCCGCCCCGGAGAAACAAACTGGAGAAGCCAAAAGTTATCTCCATATATTGTAGACTTGATACCACAACAAAAGCCTAAGTTTGTCCTTTGCTTTAGAGGTAAGTTATATTTAATGTGTATGTATGATCATCAAATAGATGAGCATCACCTAGAGATTGAACACTTCACCAACAATACGGATTTGACCATATTTATAAAGTCATTCCACGTAAAGAAGGAGGTGACGTTTCCAAAAATAGGAAAAGCACTTCCTACGTCGCGCTATGTTGAATCTCATGATGAACTTTTCAGGGTTGACTTAATTCAAAGTAGACATAGTAGTGAGGTGATCTCAATAGAAGTGGTGAGGTTGAATTTCTCGTTAATAGAATGGGAGAAGGTGGTTAGTTTTGGAGATCGTGTTCTATTGATTGGTAGTCAACACACCACATGTTGTTGTTCAGCCGCTGAATTGGGCTTCAAAAGGGGTTGTTTGTACGAAAATGTTGGGTGTATCGCGGTTTATCACCCTGATGTGCACCGAAGTGTTGGTGTAAGAGAGAAAAAAGGTGGTGGGCCCCACCATTAACCTCACCCCTGCAAATCTTTCCCAGGGATTTCCTAACATAAGTTGTTTACAGCCCTTCAAAGTTATATTAATAATAAGTCAGTCCATCTTCGTTTTTTCTTTTTAATGAGAACCCCCATCACAGCTGGGCTTATTGTTACCCCTGGGCTGCTGTTGCCTGCAAGTGGGGCTTGCCCTGCTTGCCTATCAGGCCCGGCCATTTCTCTAGAGACCACAGTGAGACTATCTTCAATGTCGTAAACCCGATGATGAAAGCTACTCCATCAACCTCTCCGATCTACCAGACTATACAATCCGTTTTCATAAGGATGGTTGGCTACTAATGACAAGACATCATAACATATTTTTCTATAATCCATTAACACGATAGAAGGTAAAACTTCCAGACATGGATAGGGATAGTTGCTATTCAGTCGTTTCTTTTTCTTCTTTGCCGACTTCTTCAGATTGCATAGTTTTCGCTATGGATGATACGGGTGTTGGGTTCTACATCGACTTCATTAGAAGGGGAGAAGTACATTGGAGATCTCATATCTTTCATCACACTGGTATTACCCGTCATCATTCGTTGACACCGCAGTTTTTCATGACGGGGATTTTTTTTTGCGTCGATCTTTATTGTGGAACTGTGGGAGTCTTTTCTGCAAAGGATAATAGTTGGAAAGTTCTAGAAAAACCTCATGAACTAGATTTTGGTGGTATAACTCCAGGTTTCTTAGTAGAGTGTGGTGGAGATCTTTTAATAGTGAAATTAGAAGAATTTCACTGGAAGCCCATTAGGATTTTTAGACTGAATTTCTCTGAGATGAAAAGGGAAGAAGTTAAGAGTCTGGGAGAGCATGTGTTATTCATTAGCCACACTTCTTGTGCATCGGCAGTTGCACCGGATAGTTACATGAATAACAAGATCTATTTCCCTAGATTATATCTGAACGAAGGAGGGATTGTATTCTACTCACTTGAAACACATAGTTATCGCTCTCGTGGGGGTGAGCATGCTGCAAACAATTTATCTGGTACTGAAGGATGGTTTAGGAACTGCACTTGGATTCAACCTAATATGGCGATGTCCACTGCTGAGGAGCTTGACTGGCTCAAGCCACCATTCTAAAAGTAACTGATAGTTTTCTCTACTGAGGATTTTGTTTTCTTATGACTCTAAAACGAAATACATTATCGTGGATCATTTTCTTTTCTTTTAATACTTTTAACTTTAGTTCGTGTTTCTGCTAACTACACTTGCTATGTTACAAATTTCATTTTCCTTTCGTCTACGTAAAATTCTGAGATTCCCGAACTTAATTAATCAACCAATCTGGAAAGTGTCTGATAAGACCACGTTTTATGGAACAAGTCAATGGTGTTGATCCGATGAGTCACTCAGGCATATTTGACATATATGATCCTTTATGCGGGTCAAGTGTCTCAAAATTGTGGAAGCCACCTTGGCTAGCAAGTGAAGGGCGCAACGAGCATACAAGTCCAACAGAAGCACAAGGCATTGGATAAGCATACATTATTTATTATTAGAGATAATATATTTATTTAGGTATTTTGTTATATTTTAAGTATTTAATTATTTTATTTAGAGTTTATATTTGTTTGGAATAGTATTTTAGGAGTAGTATTGTTTTCTTATTGTTCAAGTAACGTAGCCTATAAATATGCCTTGTCAGTTGATTAATGATAAAAAGAAAATTATTAAGCAAATTGCTACCCATTAGTTTATTGATTTCTTCGAATCATGACCTTTTGAGCTTGAGCTGCTGGCCGTTGAATAAGAAACAAATCGTTTCTTATCAATTGGTATCAGAACAAGTTCGCTCCTATTCCATCTTCCGCAACACCATTAATCAATTACAACTTCTTTCATCGATTCATCCATCACCGCTATTATATATAAAAAGGAAAAGATGTCGTTGCAACCTGATTTTATTTGGGGGGTTTCCATCAAGGTCTTTAATTGTAAGGTTTGGTACTGCATTCTCTCTGCTCATGTTGGTTTATTCTCATCCGTAGAACTGTTAAGAGTTTTGACGTAATCGGTGAGTTCCTACTGGTTGATATTACATCTTTAACTTCATACCTAGCACATACCAATATATACTATACCATCAAATGCATATCAATACATAAACATCTATAGGCCTATTCCTATGCACATGTTAAAAACATTTTGGCATATGCGCATCCATTATGGGTATGCCAAATGCCAAACTCATATACCTATATGCCAGGAATAACATATAGGCATACACAGGCTGTGTCCCGAAACTGCTCCCTATGACACACAGCTCTTGGGACCCCAAACTCGTAGTGAGCAAGGACGTACATATCCCTCGATAAGTCTAGCAACGCTGTTATTATTTATCAACAAAATAACAAAGCTTGAAATGTCAGACATGATAATACTAAAACTCCAGTTACGGAACTATTGCAAGGTTCAGGGTTCAGAGATGGTGCAGAGAATCCAGGGTGCTGAGAGGCGTACGCAGTTCTAGAGGTGCTGAGATGGTCAAAGCTTGTACATCACAATTGCCGCAGATTGAAGGAACTTGCAGCAACGTATTTTTCTTTTTTCCTTGAAGCTAAATGCCTTTCTACTAGGGTGATCATGAAGTTTTTTCTTTCTAAGAAAAGGGATTATATTGGAAAAAGAAAACTAAATATCCACAACTACAACCATCACTTAACTTTAAAGCTATCGTAGAGCACCCTTCCAATGGAACAGTATGTTGTTCAGAGGGATCAGGTGGAATATGTCATCATCTTATTAAAGTCTGCGGGCATCCAACTCAAAATCAATCGGCAATGAGTGGAGAAGCCCTTATAGATTATACACCTGCAGGATTTTAAATAACCCAACCATGTGGGATTAATAATCTCAACACGCCCCCTCACGTGTAGCCACGACGGGTCTTACAAACACGTGGATAATTAAATCGGGTGACCCGGAGTAAAGGTGCGGTCAACTGACTCGACACAAATAGCCTGCTCTGATACCATATTAAAGTCTACGGGCATCCAACTCAAAACCAATTGGCAATGAGTGGAGAGGCCCTTATAGATTATAAAGCTGCAGGATTTTAAATAACCCAACCATATGGGACTAATAATCTCAACACATCTGATGACCAAATACACTACTATTTCTCTCCCTCCAAATCACCCATGTTATAGCATAAGGTAGAAGTTTTGAGATGTTTCTTTTTTTTAATCTTCCAAAATGGTGTATTGCCAAGCTTGAAAGATCCCCACCAACTTGGGTAGTGAAGTTGATAACCGACCGTACTTACAAGTCACAACCAGATATTAAATCTTGTCTGATACACCTATATTTGCCAATAGCTGGCTCGACATTATATTTTCCAATACAAGGAAATTTAAAAGCCTTCTGAACAAAATAATGATGAAAATCTGACCGACCTTATCAAAATATTCACTAAAATATGAAAATCGGAAGAACATGTTATTTAGGTTCAAAAAATAAGCAACAGCCTAGTTTTTCCTTCGTCATTGTCATGATTTATAAAGGGGATAACAGTCCTATTAAGTGTTGATACCATTTCATCGATCCAACGGCCAGGATCGATGAAATTTTTTTGTCCTATATAAAACGGTATCAGCACCTAGTAGAACTAGTATCCCTTTATAAATCATGATTATTGTGGTGACATCCCTTTATAAATCATGATTATTGTGGTGGCCTTGTTGAAGTTAAAAAGAGGGTGACCCTACAATCAGTCTCTTGACTGAGCATCAAAGAAAACACAACCTGTTTTGGTGGGTGGTCACTACTGGTGCCTCGCACTGAATCTTGAATGCCTCGTTAATGACGGTCGGTTTCCTTTTTGGGTGGGTGGTCATTATTGGTGCCTTCACACCGTGTTTACTAGTACCACAATAATGATTTCTTTGTAAACCGGTGAACCAGTAAGAAAAACGGTCTGATTAACATGGTTTAAACCGGACTGGTTGGATCAGTAAACCATGTGACCCAATCCGATCTAAAACTGGTTTAACCCAGACATATTACTAGAAGAAAAGAAAAACGAAGAATAATCTAACATTTTTTCTTTTATAAAAACCAAGGAATTACAGTATTGAAACATACGGTGCTACAAAAATTGAAGGAACCAAAACATAAGAGATAAGAGGACAGGGGTGGAGCCAAGAATTATGGGATGGGGGTGCAATTTTTATTTAGGGGTGCAACAAAACAAAAGTGGGCTTACATATACAAAAAAAATTCTAATTGAGCATAAAATAGGCTATGGAACTAGCTGGTCAGGGATGCAAGTATACACCCTTGAAATTGACTCGATACACCCCTGTAGAAGGAAGCATGAAAGTAAAGTAAAATCAACCCTACATGGCTTGATCTCCCAAATAATTAATCATAGAAGAACATATCTATATATACGTTGCGATGCTATTGTGATTTTTATTTGCTTTTTTGTTTTCTTTTTAAGGCGAGTAAAGATTGATCATAGAAAGAAAATGAAGGATGAATAAACAGAGAGAAATGGGCGGAAATAAACAGGTTGCACACTAAGGACACGTACCAGTGAACTATTGTATCTTCCCCTCCCCCTAGAGTCCGTGTACTTCTTACTTCCATGTTTACATTAAACTATTATTTGCATGACCCTATAAATCACCGGTTGAACCTATGGTCCACCCAGTTGACCCTGACCCAATAATTTTATTGGTTCACTGTCCGGTCCGGGTTCAAGACATTGGTCGAGCAATGCTCAAATTTGACTGTTAGTAAAACGGGGTATACTTCTATGCTCACAAAAATATAAGATGGGACAAAGGGTCTTTAATTAGGGGCTGTTGCTCCTATCAAATAATGCATTTCCCTTTACAGTTACAGCAGCCTTTTCAATTATGCATTGCCCCTACATTACAATAAATTTTCTTAACTTCTTCTCACAACATTAGGAAGTCAACTTTTCACTACTACACATACTTGACTATATAGGCCTAACGGTTTCCAACCCACAAATATATTTGAGCTCTTATCTGAACCACTACTGCACCTAACTAATTTTGCAATGGAACGAGTGAATCAGCTTTCACTATTCTTCTCATCAACAAATCTTAACATACACAAAACCGGAATCAGTACTCTACTGATTGGAATCGCGTTAGCCTATATCTTCATTCACAGATGGAATCAAAGAAATGTGAAGGGCCCGAAATCTTGGCCTTTCATAGGGGTACTCATCGAACTTCTCAACAACTACAATAGAATGCATGATTGGTTAACTGAATACTTTGTTGAATCAAAAACTGTCAAGGTTCCGCTGCCGTTTACGACCTTAACTTTCATTGCAGATCCTCCAAATATTGAACATGTTCTTAAAACTAACTTCTCCAACTACCCCAAGGGTGAAGCTTTTCGTGCACACATGGAAGAGTTGCTTGGGGATGGAATTTTTAATTCAGATGGAGAGATGTGGAAGCAACAAAGAAAATTTTCTAGTTTGGAGTTCGCATCTAGAAACTTGAGAGATTTCAGCACCACTGTTTTCAGAGACTATGCATTGAATCTCTTTGGCATTTTGCAGCGCTTATCAACTTGTAACGAGCAAATCGATATGCAGGTAATACAGATATCCCCAACTATTTAAACGCCAATTGCTTATCTTAAGCTTAGGTGTATATTTAATGCTTTTAAGTAATGAAAAATTCGTTTTTGTTACTTGTTAGGAACTGTTGATGAGGATGACTTTGGATTCTATATGTAAGGTTGGATTTGGGGTAGAAATTAGAACTTTGGCTTATGAATTACCTGATAATCGTTTCGCTAATGCTTTTGAATATGCAAGTAGTACTGTTACTTACAGATTCGTCAACCCTTTGTGGAGATTCAAAAGATTTCTGAATGTTGGGTCTGAAGCATTATTTGGTCAAAGTATCCAAGTCATTGACGAATTTACATATAAATTAATTCATAAAAGGAAAGCAGAATTACAAGAAGCTAAATCAACTAGTTACAATGGATACAAGGTAATAAAGCATGATCTTCTGTCGAGATTCATTGAGTTGAGTGAGAGCAATGACAGTAATTCAACAGACAAAAGCCTTAGAGATCTTATTATAAACTTTGTTTTGGCGGGACGTGACACCACAGCAGCCACAATATCTTGGTCTATATACATGCTCATGATAAATCCTAATGTAGCAGAGCATATCTATGCAGAGCTTATTACATTGAAGAAAATCAAGTTAAGGAAATGACTGGTTATGATGCCGAGCACCCAAAATCTTTCTCTGAGAAAATAACACAATTTGCAAGTCTTCTGACTTATGATTCACTTGCAAAATTATCGTACTTGCATGCAACAATCACTGAGACACTTCGCTTGTATCCTGCTGTGCCCCAGGTATTGATTTTCTAAGGCAGCCAGATCGATTTTGGAGTTTTCATTTAATGTTCTGTAATATCTGAAGAAAACAAAACAAAATTGCATATTATACTTGTAGGATCCTAAAGGAATATTAGAAGATGATGTTTTACCTGATGGAACGAAAGTGAGAGCAGGTGGATTGATGATTACTGTTCCATATGTCATGGGGAGAATGGAGTACAACTGGGGACCTGATGCAACTTCGTTCAGCCCTGGTAGATGGCTCAATGAAAAAGGGCAATTTCAAAGTGAATCTCCATTTAAATTCACAGATTTTCAGGTAAGCATTTTAAAGTATGTAAATCTTTTTTTTTTTTTTTTTGATGGAGGAAAAGGCTCAAAAGAGCCCATTTTATTAAACTACCTCAGTTAAATCAGGTTTGCAGGAAAACAAGGGGGTGGGGAATTTTCATCCCACCAAGTATTTACATTGTTATGCATTGCATATTGACACATCGAGTGTGCTAAGAAATCAACATTTTTAGGCACATTTTGGAACTTCACTTGAAAAAAAAAAAAAGAAGTATGAAAATCTGATATGGCATTTATAGAAGAACCAATAAGATGTTAATTACATTGACACCTGCAACATGAATGTATAAATATGCGACATTGATGCTCATGCAGGCTGGACCAAGAACATGCCTGGGGAAGGACTCGGCGTATCTACAGATGAAGATGACACTTGCTATCTTATGTAGATTCTGCAATTTTCATTTGATACCGAACCACCCTGTTAAGTATACAATGATGCCAAGTCTAACTATGGAGCATGGTGTAAACTAAGTGTACTTACACAAACATAAGAATGCTAGGTTAGGAAGCTGCTCGAATTTAGATTAGGAAGCTTCTCAAATTAATTATAGAAATCCTAAACCCACATAGATTTGTATAAGCCTATATTTGGAAATCCCAACTAAACCAAGTTCTGATCGAGCTCCTACTATAAATAAACACATATGTACCCTTATCAGCACTACAATATTCCTCAGATGATCTTTCTGCCTATACTTTTCATTATGAGGAGAAACGAAGATGAAAACAACTACTCCTAAAGAAGAAGTTTGCCATGCTTACGTGCAGGTTGTGAAGCAATCACCAAAGTACAATCAATTTCTTCACCTCATGGAAAATTTCTGGTTCAAGGAAGAACACAACAGAAACGCGCTCAGTTTTATATCAAAAAGAGCGAAACAGTTATTTGAAGGCCATCCAGAACTGGCTTCTAAATTCAAAACTTTCGTGCATGATCCATATGAGGATACCACCGTAGCAGTCGAAGGAGACGGTGGTGAGGATGAAGAACCACTACATCTAGAATACAGTTTCTATGAGAAAGCCATGACGTTATTACGAAGCCTTAATGAGTACAAGCAATTCTTGAAGTTCTTATATCTTTAAAGCAAAAAGATTATTTCAAAAGATGAATTGCAAGATTTGACTGGCTTCACGTGGACAAAGAATGAAGATACATGTGAAACAACAAAGAGTGCTGAGAATTGGTCGGATAAGCGTGGAGACTGCGAGAAGGATGAAAGGGAAAAACGTCGATGCTTTGAGGCTTCCACGTCAAAAAGGAGGAGACTTATTGAGGAACCCAAATTATCTATGCTTGATGCACATATCATTTAGTAATTAGGGTGAAATCAGAGTGAAACCATTAGAGAAGAAGAGACGAACTATCAGACTAGAAGCAAGGCGAAATCATAGAATCAGGGAAGGAAAACCAGATAAGAAGCCATGATCTAAAATATCACCATTTTCATAGATAACCTATGATTATTACACAATGGCACATATATAGCCAAACCTATAATTGTCCATAGAAACTACCCAAACTACCTATTATATGTGTACATATCATTGAGCGCCTTTTAGAATTTAAAGGTGAGAATCCAAGTTATAAAGAATCGACAAGAAAGAATAATCAGATAAGTTTATTTGCAAGCGGAATCAGTACAAATCCTGAAGATGATGAAGTACCGCACTATGAACCAAAAAAGAATACCGAGACAAGTTCGGAATACTTTAGACATAGTATTTACGAGGAACAAATGTTTAAATGTGAAGACGAAAGAGTTGAACGCGACATTTTGTTAAGTACTATTCAGGATGCAGAGGAATTGATTGCAAAGATTGATGACAGTAACTCAATCAAGGTACGCAGCCATATACGTGTAAGCCAAAGAACCTTGGAGGACTGGGTTTAAGGAGCTTGAGACATGTAAATAGATATTTACTTTCAAAGTGGCACTGGAGATTTGCTAAAGAAAAAGGGGCTTGGTGGAGAAAGATAATGGTGGAGAAAAGAAGTTCCAATGAGAATTGTATAATTCCGGCAATTTCTAGTGAGGCTGTAGGTAAAAGTTTGTGGCATGTAATATCTAAGGCGAAGCAGGATTTCTCAGAAGTGGTAGATATCAAGGTGGGAGACGGTAAGAGCTTGCGTTTTTGGCATGATAGCTGGCTAGGAAAACTGGAGTTAAAAGTGAAGTATCCAAGGCTGTATAGGTTGAGCACGCAAAAGTCTGATCTGGTTGCTGCGACTATGGGCAATAATATGAGTCTACAATTCTCTAGAGGTCTTGATCCGGCAGAGAGAATAGATTTTCTAGAGTTGAAGTTTGAGCCGAGTGTTGGAACAAAGGAGAATATTTGGTTTCTCTATTTATGATTGGCTTACACTGCAAGAGAATATTCTCTAGATATGTTTCTATCTATACGAATATGTGGCATGTATAGGATATATATATACACTTCTTGTAAAACCTCCATTGATAATAAGAAACCCTAATCATTCTTCTCTCGTGGACGTAGGCTATAGCCGAACCACGTTAAACTGTGTTTCTTCTTTAATCTGTTTTAGTTAACTGCATAACATCTTATGCAGATCCAATATTGACTGCATAACATCTTATGCATACCAACATGGTATCAGGGGATCGTTAACGATCCTGGCCGTTTCTCTGTAATCAAGTTTCGTTCCTCTGTGTGTTTACTATGGCACAATCAGATCATAATACTAGTTTGCGTTTAACCTCTGTCTTGCTGAATGATGTCAATTATGTCAGCTGGTCTAGGGATGCTGCTCTTGCTCTTGGGGGTAAAAGAAAGTCTGGGTATATTGGTGAGAATAGTACTTGTCCAGATGCTAAAGATCCAAAGTATGAAGATTGGATTGCTGATGATCAACTGGTTCGCACGTGGCTTCTCCAGTCGATGGAACCACATATTTCGGAAATTTTCTCGTTTTCAGAATATGCAAAGGATTTGTGGAAGTCTGCTGCTAGTCTGTATGGCTTACGGAATAATGTTGCTCGGGTGTTTGAGCTGAAGCGTGAGATTGCTGAGGCTGCACAAGGTACGAAAAGTTTTACTGAGCATTTTGGTTATTTAAAAAGGAAGTGGGATGAACTGGATACATATCGTCCTCATACAACTGATGCCAAAATTCTCTTAAAGAGGGTTGAGGAGGATAAATTTTTTGATGTGCTCAGTAGCCTCACATCAGAGTATGAATCTCTTAGAAGCACTATTCTCATGAGTGCTGAATTGCCAAGTTTGTCTAGTGTCTGTGCGACTGTGCAACGCGAAGAGACGCAAGAAAGTTATGAATCCTGTTTCTAAAAGCATTGTAGTCCTAGATGCTGCTGAATCCAGTGCTCTTCTAAGCTCCAGAGATGATAAACGAAGAGCCATGCCATTTGATAAGGACAACACTTCTCGTGCTAAGGGTAAGAGAGAAGTTTTTCATTGTGATCATTGTAATAAAACTGGTCATACCAAGGATCGTTGTTGGGATATTTATCCTCATCTTAAAGCTAATTTTGACAAAAATAAGCTTGCTCGAGCTGCTGTAGCTGACAATTCATCCTTTACCATAGACCAGTTGAAGGATTTCTTTCACCAGTTGAGTAATAAGAATGAGCGCAAGGCCAACCATACTTCAGGTAACCTGCTAGCCTTTCTTACTACGCCTGTTTCCAACCATCACATTTGGATTATTGATTCAGGAGCTACAGATCATATGGAAAATGATCATTCGTCAGTTCATGCATTTATTCGCAGCTCTCATAAAAATGTGTCTGTTGCTAATGGCTCTACTGCTCCTGTGCTGGGCAGTGGGAAGTGCATTTTTTTCCAGATTGTCCGCCATCTAATGCACTTGCTGTTCCCTCGTTTCCTACTCAATTGTTATCTGTTGTTCAAATCACTAATTCTATGAATTGTGATGTTACATTTACCCCTACCTCGGTCATCTTTCGGGATCGAAAGACGAAGAAGACGATTGGTAGAGGCATCTTTTGTCATGGATTGTACCTGTTACGCTCTAGTGACATGGCATGTCTCACTCACAGATCAACTCCGCAGTTTCTTTATCATCAACGACTTGGACATCCTTCCAGTCGTGTTTTGTCTAGGATTTTTCCCACTTTTTCTTTTCAGTCTCAAGTCTGTGATGTTTGCCAGTTTTCTAAACAATCTAGTTTTCCATTTCCTAACTCTGTGACTCGATCTACAATTCATTTTGAATTAATTCATTCTGATTTATGGGGTCCTGCTCCAATTGATGCTTATGATGGGTATAAATATTTCGTTATCTTTATAGATGATTGGTCACGTGCTACATGGATCTATTTACTCAAATCCAAAACTGAAGTTTCATCTGTATTTGTGGATTTTCATTGTATGATCCGCAACCAATTTGATGCACAGGTCAAATTTTTTAGATCCGATAATGGCACTGAGTTTGTCAAAGGCCCTCTTCCAGGTTATTTGCGTAGTCATGGTATTATCCATCAAACTAGCTGTGTTGGTACTTCACAGCAAAATGGTGTTGCTGAAAGGAAACTCCGTCATATTCTGGAAACAACCCGTGCTCTTATGATTCAGATGCATGTTCCAAAGAAATTTTGGTCTCATGGTTCTCTGACGGCCACTTACTTGATCAATCGTCTGCCTAGTCGTGTGCTTGAGTTAAAATCTCCATTAGAGGTTTAAAACATCATCATCCTGACATTTCTCATCTTAGAGTTTTCGGTTGGGTGTGTTATGTACATTTACAAGCAAAGCATCGTGATAAACTGGATTCACGGGAAACTAAGTGTGTGTTCTTTGGTTACTCTTCTACAAAGAAAGGATATATTTGTTATCATCCACCCACTAGAAAGCTACAGATTTATCGTGATGTTGTGTTTGATGAAACAATGGCTTATTTTCAGTGTGATTCTGACAGTCGGTCTCAGGGGAGTGTTATACAGATTTGACCCCATTTCCAGTTATTAATGAGATACCTACTGCAACAGATTCCCACAGAGATAATGGTGATGGGGTAGAGTTGGTGGACTTACCTACTGCATTGTTGGATGTGCATAATGAAGCAGTTCATGAAGAAGCTTCAGACAATAATGTTAATGTTACTGATGATAATACAGGACTACAAGATGTGCCGCATCAAGTTCCAGAAACTGAGGTTATGGTTCCACAACCAGTGGTACCAATTGTCAGAACCTCAAGTCGTGAGAAGAAGGCTCCAGAGAAATACAAAGATTTATTTACATATCATTCCGCTGCGTATCCTATACAAGCACATTTAACTTATGATCATGTAGGTTCTTCACACTCTGCATTTCTAAGTGTTATATCCAGTCATCAAGAACCTAAAAACTATAATGAAGCAAAGTCTAATCCAAAATGGAGGGCACCAATGGAGAATGAGTTACGTGCCTTAGATGTAAATAATACATACAGTATTGTCAAGTTGCCTCCCGGGAAGAAGACTGTTGGATGTATATGGGTGTACAAAATTAAATACAGAAGTGATGGAACTGTTGAGCGTTATAAGGCAAGATTAGTGGAAAGAGGTTTTACTCAGAGATATGGAGAAGACTACACAAAAACTTTTGCACCAGTTGCAAAGATGAATACTTTTCGTGTTCTTATGTCTCTTGCAGTTAATAAAGATTGGAAATTGTTTCAAATGGATGTGAAGAATGCATTCTTACAAGGTGATCTAGAAGAAGATGTGTATATGAGTATACCACCTGGACACCCTAAAGAAGGAGAGAGCAATATGGTTTGCAAGCTTAAGAAGGCAATATATGGTTTAAAGCAATCACCACGTGCATGGTATGCAAAGCTAAGTTCAGTACTCATCCAAAATAAGTTCAAAAGGAGATCTGCCGATTCTTCCTTGTTTATTAAAAGAAGTAATCTTGGTACAACTATAGTTCTAGTGTATGTTGATGACCTTGTGATTACAGGAGACAATCAACAAGAAATTAGAAATCTTAAAGCAATGCTTCATTCCATATTTGACATCAAGGATTTAGGAATACTGAAGTATTTCCTGGGATTAGAAGTTGCTTACTCAAATAAGGGTATTTTTCTGAATCAAAGAAAATATGTGTTGGACCTGCTAAAGGCTACAGGAAAAATGGGAGTAAAGCCTTGTGATACTCCTACAGAAATTGGCAACAAACTTGATAATGATGGTGATGTGTTAAGTGATATTGGGTCATATCAAAGGTTAGTAGGCAAGTTAACTTATCTCACTGTTACCAGACCTGACATAGCACATGCAGTAAGCTTAGTCAGTCGTTATATGCATACACCTCGTGTTAAACATCTAAATGCAGTAACTAGGATTCTACAGTATTTAAAAGGATCACCAGGAAGAGGAGTTTTGATGAAAAAGAATGAAGCCTATTCAATTTCTAGCTACTGTATAACAGCATATTCAGATGCTGATTATGCTGGATGTCCAGTTGATCGTAAATCAACAACAGGGTACTGCATATTCTTTGGTGGTAATCTGGTTACATAGAGAAGCAAGAAACAAAATGTTGTTTCTCGATCAAGTGCTGAAGCAGAATACATAGCCATGGCTTCAACAACTTGTGAGATTGTTTGGCTGCGAGCATTACTTAAAGATTTGGGTTTTCTGTCACCTCAGCCAGCTAAGATGTTTTGTGACAATCAAGCAGCGATACAAATCACATCAAATCCCACCTTTCATGAGAGTACAAAGCACATAGTAGAGGATTGTCATTTTGTTAGAGAGAAGGTATTGGCCAAAGTAATATGCACTCCCTTCGTTCGTAGTCATCAACAACTGGCAGATGTTTTTACTAAGGGTTTACCTGTCAAGCAATTCAATGGAATTCTATCCAAGTTGGGCTCCATTGATATCTTCGCACCAACTTGAGGGGGAGTGTTGGAACAAAGGAGAATATTTGGTTTCTCTATTTATGATTGGCTTACACTGCAAGAAAATATTCTCTAGATATGTTGCTATCTATACGAATATGTGGGATGTATAGGATATATATATACACTTATTGTAAAACCTCCATTGATAATAAGAAACCCTAATCATTCTTCTCCCGTGGACGTAGGCTATAGCCGAACCATGTTAAACTGTGTTTCTTCTTTAATCTGTTTTAGTTAACTGCATAACATCTTATGCAGATCTAATATTGACTGCATAACATCTTATGGATACTGCATAACATCTTATGCATACCAACACTGAGAAATATTGTTTTAGTGGAAGGAGTGGAAGACAGTTTCTCAGGAGAGTATTCTGCAAAGATGGGTTATGAAAAGATATTGGATGATACAGATGGGGTGGATTTTAAAGGCCCTCTGGAGAACAATCTTATTCCGCCAAAGGTAATGTTTCTCACTTGGGCGTCACTACATAATTCTCTATCTACAAGATGTATGCTTAGAAGAAGAAGAGTGCAGATTCTATCTACAACTTGTGTGCTCTGCAATGAGGAGGAGGAAGATCTAAAACATCTGTTTATTCATTGCACCTGGACGAAGTAAATTTGGGACTATTTTCTGGCTTCCTTAAAGGTGAACTGGGCAATGCCCGAAAGTTGGAGATTGTGTAGAGGGACTAAGAAGAAAGATATAATTTGGCAGTTAACTTCTTATGCAATTTTTTGGGAGATTTGGAAGGAAAGAAACTCCAGAATTCATGGAGGAAGAAGTAAGGATGTTGAAGACGTCAATTTCTGGTGATTCAAAATATTTACTTATGGAGTTCTCTGAAGGATATTTTCAAGAATTACACAGCAAGTCAAGTTTTGTTTCAATGGGAACCTACAGTTTCTATGTAAAGAAACTCTTTTGATTTTCGGTTGGGTTTGAAAGATCCTGAGATCTTTTTGTATATACTGTAAATACCTTTTTCTTTCTCAATATATACTTCTTTTTTCTAAAAAAAGAAAAAAGTGTTGCACATCTCGGGTGCATTAAGCGGTTATTCAGTTGTGAGTTCCAATAGGTTTGAGAATTTTTGGCCAGCCTATTAAAGAAGCATCAGTCGTGCACTTATCCAACGAGTTCAAGTTTGAAACAATTAGGGGTAATTCAGATATTCCACGGCCTAGTCAACTCAGTCTGCTTGACCCGATTTATGGACTTAACGGCAGTAACTGTTTTACTGGAAAAACGGGATAGAGAAGTAAAAACAGGTGTATTTTAGCAATTTTAGAAAAAACGGGTGTGATTTAGGAAATACTAATCCCATAGGGTGTACTTTATCAAAATCCCCATTTTGGAACACATTTGAACGGTTATATAATGTAAGATCATAAAATATCTAAGCCTGCATAAGTTAACGAATATTCATTAGGTAAATTCGTTAGAACCTCCTTCGAGTAATCCACTGAAAAAATTATTATTCCAGTATCGAAAGTCGCAGATAGATTTTCTAAGAATTATGAATTTATAAATTGTTATTAATTATTAATAATATAATTTCAGGTGAATTTCCTCTACTGTGGTTAAAAGCTGAATAAAGGAATATCAAACCTAAAAATAAAAGAGACTTGCATCTCAATCATCAGAGATAAATTTCTCTCTGCGCAACTAAACCCTAATCACTAATGGTTTACGACTAGAAGAAGAAAAGAAAAACCTAAGGCTCCGGAAGAAACAATGGTGGCAAGAGGAAGAAGGGATAACATAGGTGAAAAGACTACACCGTGTTATACCAGGCACGTTATAATTTTTTTTTATAGAAACATAATCAGGCAAAAAGACCACGAAAACTGCACTTCATATGTTTTGAACTATTAATCTTTCAATTGTTTCTATGATGCAATTGCTACTCAGCTCTTTTAATTTTTTTCTCATTCACTTGGTTCCCTGTTGGTCACTCTACTTTGTTTACAGAAGAAACATCATTGCTAGAAGCTTAGGCTAATCTGAAAGGTACACTAAAGTAGTTTGACATTTCTTGCAATCTCACTTTCGTGAGAACCCAGTCTTTTACATATTAAGTAGGACTGCTCAATGACTCCAGGTAATTCTTTATCATATATTCATATATTCATCTACTTTAAGTGTAGAGATTTAGCACAAGCATTTAGATACATGGTATGTACCACAGAATCCAAAGGGAAGCATAGAAGTTTAAGTGGAGAGGCGGGCCAGGTAAGATCAGTTTTCTTTTCTTATTTGTTGGACATCTTTTTATTATTAGATTTGATTTTCAGCATAATCATTGTTCTTAGTTTCCTCTTATTTCACTTTTTTTGGTTTTCACCCAAACAGACGAAGTTCACTCCTTTTGTTCTCAGTTTGCTCCAGTAAAACAGTTGATTGATTACATACACATGGTTTTTCTTATTTTAATTTTATCAACTTAAAAATGGAATGAAATTTGTTTTAACTTGATTATTGTTTTTGATTTAGTTACTGGCCGAGAGAAGAGGCAAGGAATAGAAAAAATGCTAACTCTATGGTAAGATATTTATTCTTCTGGAATGCAACATCAAGCTATAACGGAAGGAAGGAATTCTTCCATTAAATAACATGTACATTGTAAACAGTTAAAGTAGATCGAAGCGGTTTAATGCTGGTGCAGATAATTCCTTCAATATTTTTCTACTTGATCATTTAGGGGAACGTCAAGCAAGTATGCCTAATGCTTTGCAATTGTGTACACATATATCTCACTATCAGACACGTGTATATAAAAAGATACGTGGAAAGCATGCAGGCCAAAACATCAAAACACGATGCGTCACGAAACACCAAATAAACCCCGAGGAGTTACTTTATCTCATCCCCAAAAAAGAAGCTAAGATCAACGGTGGAGAGAAAGTTAGCTGACACGGACTGACAGGGGCAGAAGACACTTGTCTGACACGAGCAGCCCCTCAACTACCCGCATTAAACACTCTGAGCAGTGTACGTGTCGACCAACCTGTGGAACGAGCGAGGATGCCTCTGCGGGATCAAGGGGCAAACGCAGACCTCCGCGTTATGGACGCAAGGACACAACAAGATAAGGTTCCAACGGTCTTCAGAGATGGGTCCCACGTTCTAACCTTATAAATACCCAATCTCCACCAAGAGGAAAGGGGATGGGAAATATCAGGAAGGGAAGGAGAGAGAGAGAGAGAGAAATAGTAAGGGTAAGTTAATCCCTTAGAGGAGAGAAACATGTAAACCCCAAAAGTCATTCAACTATTCGTGTAACCGTGAAGAACATAGTAAAACAACAAACCCCGTGGATGTAGGTGATGAGTGCTAAAAAGTGCATATTTTTATATATTTTTCTTGGTATTTAACTCATCTTTTGTGCGTTAATTCTACATTTTATCCCATATTCTGTATTTTCATTGTTTTCAAGAATAAATATTTTTATTAATTAATTTTGCATTTTTAGGTAATAAATAAAGTTAGATGAATTGCGGAGCGGAAAAGAGCAGAAAAGTAGTGAAAAGCCGGAAGGAATTACGCAAGGAAGCCGCGAAGAATGTTGTGCACAAGACCAAAAGGTTAGAATTGGGCTTGAAGAGGAAGAATTGTCTTAAAGAATATATGGGCTTGGCATATCCAAGGCCCAAAACCCTCACCCAGATCCATACCCGTTTCCCTTTCTAGCCGTCAGATTGGACACATCTGAATCCAATGGTCGCAACATCGCCAGTACATCAAAGTCTGAAGCTCCTGTCTAACACTACAGCACCTAACTCCATCTTGCGTCGTTAATTTCGTTGTATTATACAATCCAACGGTCGCTACAAGCTCTTCACGTATAGACGTTAGATCGATCTATCATTTATACATCCCACGGCTCAGCGTCGCAGATCATCAAACTTTGCTATCTCCGCCTCACACCATAGTACCTAATACCTATACCCATCAACCAAACACACCCCAACCTTCTTCTCCATCGACTTCACCTCCCCCATCCCTCTGCAAAGAAACAACCACCACCCTCTCCGTCGCCTCAACCACCATAACTCCCACCAAAAGCCATCATGGCTTCTAACAACCACAAACCATCATCACTACCACGTCCTACATCTTCCTCAACAACTAATTTCATCTATTTTCACGCCACTGAACCCTAGGTGTGAAGTTGGTGAAATAGGTTGATGAGCTAGAAGTAATTGGAGCAGGACATGGAGCGGGAAGAGAAATAGAAGGATGGGTAGACGTGATGGAGCAGTTATTTCATCGAATTAGGTAAGATTTGGTGAACCCTAATTTTACTGTTTGGGGATTTTTTGGGGAAAAAGCTTGCATGTATAAATTGAAGAGATGGGTGTTGATTTCGGGCATGCCCGGAGTAGCCGGTGTACCAAGCTGTAGTAGTTTATTTTCAGTATTGTGCATCATGTTATAATTCAATAACTAGGGTTTTGATGAAACCCATAATCATATGTTAAGATAATTCATGTTCATGTTGTTGTTCTTGATTGTGCTTCATTGCTTTCGGAATGATAGTTAGCTAATGGATCAAATTAGCCTGTGATCAATTGTACTGTAAGAAGACAGTTGATACTAGGGGTGAGTTAGTGAAGTTGGTTGATAAGTCATCCATTTGAGACCTCTCTGGAAGAAGAAATGTGCTTCATTGCTTTAGGAATGATAGTTAGCTAATTAAACCAAATGAGCCTGTGATAGGTTGTGATGTAAGAAGACAGCTTATATTAGGGGTGAGTTAGGGAGACTAACTGATAGATCATTCATTGTAGTTTTATCTGGAAAGGAACAAGAACATAATTTGAATAGGTATTGCCTTAGCTTAGGATTATTGGGTGAATTCAATCCCTAGTGCTTTACTTTCTGTCACTAGAAAAGTAGAAACAACACCAGCTCCCTCCTTGTCCCTGTGGACTTCCCCTGCTTTTCATTATCTACCATCTGACCCTGTATACTTGCAGGTGTAAATATAACCATAGTTTTAGGTTTAATTCCTTAGCTATCAAGTTTTTGGCGCCGCTTCCGGGGACTCGGTAGCGGCGTTGTGTTGTCTCTTTGTTTTTCTTGCATTCTTGCTTGTTGTCCATAACCATCATTCCCTTCTTGCACTGTCATCTTGCATATATTGCATTTTTAGCTAGTGCATTCTTCACTGCATCTGCATCATTCATTGCATCTTGTTTCATCTTTACTGCATATCATCTTAGCTGCATCTTGCATACTCAGTCAAGCATTAACACCTGCATCATTAGCTTTGCATTAGCATCATAAGCATATTGCATCATCATTAGCCTGCATCCTAGTTTGCATCTACTCAGCATGGATCTTAGTTTGCATCATCATTAGTTTGCATCTGCATCATTAGCATTGCATCTGCATCTGCATATTGCAGCTTTAGCTTGCATCTAGTTTTGTCCTGCATATTCAGTTATCAACTCATCTTGCAGCTCATTGATTCTGTCCTTTAACTTTCTTATTTGTCATCTGAAGCGTGTGCCATCTGCATTGCATCTTACATCATCTTGGCATACTTGTCATCTTATATTCTTGCATATCTTCTTGCACTGCATCCATTTGCATAAGCATCACTGTGTAACTGCATCTTAGTCTCACTTGCTTCTGTGCATTTAGTGTAAGCATTTAACTGTTCTTGCATACTGTTTTGCATTACCAAGCATCTTTGTTGTTCTTGCTTACTTAGTTGCATCTTTTAGCTTAGCTTAGTGTAAGCATAGTCCATGTTCTTGCACTTCCTGTTAGGCATTGTCTTACCTCTTTAGTGCATTGTCTTGCTTCTTTCTCTTGCTCTTGTTATTGCTCTTGCTTTTGCCTTGCTGTTGGGTTCAGAATAAAAGCTGCTGCAATTGACCAAGCCCACTTGCTGTTGAACAATTCTGCTGGGCTTGCTGTTTGAACTGCAGTAGTGATCCTGCTGCCAAGCTTCTGTTGCTGGGATGTGCAATAAAGAAACAAAAGCCCAACTGGGCTGTAAGCTGCAGAAGGAGAGGAAATTGAACCAAGCCCAACTGGGCCTTGAGTGTTGAAGCCAAAGCTTAGGATGATCCAGAGCCCAACTGGGCTTTTGCAACCAAACTGAACAGCTGGGCTGTGCTTCAAAGGTAAGCCTAAACCCATTAAGAGAACCCGAATTGTGGGCTTCCAAATTTTAATTGTGGGCTTGTAATAATTTTGTTTCTATTTTGGTCTTGTAATAATTTTTACTTTATTTCTTTTTCCTTTTTATTTTTGGGCTTGTAATAATTTTATTTTTATTTTTTTTTTTATTTTTTTTTATGGGCATGTAATTATTTGTATTGTTATTTTTATTTTAATTTATTTTGTGGGTTTTGATAATTTCTAATAGTTCAAATATCAAAAAAAAAAAAAAAAAAAAAAAAAAAAAAAATTTGCTCCTAATTTCAAAAACCAAATTTTTGCTCCCTATCTTTAAAAACCAAAATGGGCTTTTCCCCTTGCCTTTAAAAACCAAATTTTCATCAACCAAATAGTGGGCTTTGTGCACACTAGTTTCCTTTTTTTTTCAAATATGGGCCAACCTCATGCTCTCCATGAATACATGTTTCCCACAATAAAAACTCCATTATCATGTATTGTTTTACCTCAAACCGATAACTTTTTTAAAATAAATGCAAGCATGATACAAATACTTCCAAAATTTCAAGGGATCGATTCTGAGAACCCCTACATTCATGTAAGAGAGTTTGAACAAATTTGCCGGATTATGCAACCTGAACATATGTCCGAAGACTCTCTGAAATTGCGTTTGTTTACTTTTTCTTTAAAGGAAAAGGCCAAAACATGGTTTTACGGTTTGAAACCACAATCAATCAACACTTGGGACCAACTCACAGATCTATTTTTCAAAAAATTCTTTCCACATCATAGGACCATCGCTATTCGTCAAAGTATCAATTGTTTTGTCCAATTGGATGAGGAAACTGTTTTTGACTATTTTGAACGTTTTAATGATTTGTTGAGCGAATGTCCACACCATGGAATTGAGAAGTGGAGACTTGTCGCTATCCTCTATGAGGGACTAGACTTTAAATCTCGAGCCATGGTTGAGTGTATGTGTAATGGTGAATTTCTTGATAAAACTGTGGATGATGCATGGAAATTTTTAGCTGAGATTGCAGAGAAAACCCATCAGTGGGAAACCTATAGGGAAACTAGGACCATGCCACATGATATGGGTAATCACCATGAGTCAGATGTTGATTTTCCCAATGAGCTTAATTCTGGAGATAGTGTTTCATACCCTATTGCTGAAAATGTCAATCCATATTCACCTATTTTAGAGGCAGATGTATGGACGAAAAACACTAATGGTTTTGACAAAGTAGGATTTTCATGTATTTGTGATGATGATGATGATGATTATGATGATGTTATATTAGAAGAACATGTCTATGCTGAAAATGTTATGGAACCTTTGGGTTCAAATACATTAGGCTTTTCTGCCCCGACCTTCATGAATGATGTTTCTTCTAGTATTCCATATACATGTGATGAGGCTACTGATTTAGATATTGTGCAGTTATCCTGTGAAGAGCATGACTTAGGTAATGTTGAATCTTCTGTTGACACTAATGATCCTATGCATGAAAATATAGTTGATGTGTCTGATTCCATACTTAGGCCACAATATATTGCTTCTTTTGATGTTAATTTGGATATTTCGGATAACCATGATTCTGAATTTGGACTTGTGAAATTGTGTTGTGATGATGAGCATGCTACAAAACTTGATTATGATTTAGAAAATGCTGATGTGACTGATAATATTGGTACTTTTGATCTCATGCATGTGAGAAACTTAGATGTCACCTCCTTGCCTAAGTCACAGATTGAGATTATTCCACCCAACCTAGATTTGGTCTGTAACAAAAATTTTAAACCAACTTTTCTGAAGATTCCCAACCTAGGATTGGAACTGTGTGCCTCTCAAGTCCTCTTGGACTATTTTGCATCTAAATATAATACTTTTAAGGAGCCACAGTTGGAATATGCGTGTTTGTCCATCCCAAACAAAGTCCATTTTCAGTTAGACCTTGTGAATCCTGCACCCCTAAAATTGTTAGATTTTGTGCTTAAAAGTAAACCTGTTGAAAAATTTAGGTTTAGGGGTGATTCATTCGGTTTTTCACTCTCACTCCCATTCAAGTCCAATTTTAGTGTTTTGAAACTTTCTATGTCTCTACACTTTTTCTTTTGGGTTGATCCTCAACTCTTTAGACTTTTGGTGTATGGTGAATTTTTTAGTAGAAAATTTTTTAAAACTCTTTTGTTTTTTTTGTACATATTTTTGCTAATCCACTATGATCTCGGCTGACATACGTTGGATTTTTACCTTGAATAACGGAGTTTTAATCTTGCTTTCGCCGAAATCGGGTATTCTCTCTCCTTTTACTCTACTCAGCATGATCCTCTTCATATGTTGCATTATAATTTTGTTATCTTTTGAAACATTGAGGACAATGTTTAGTTTAGGTTTGGGGGTATGGAATGGATACCATGATAATATGCTATAATTGAAAACGAACTCCTTCTTCTTTTGAAAAAAAATGACAAAAATCAAAATTAAAAATTAAAAATTTAAAAAATCATAAAAATGGAGCTCATTTACCTTGAAATGTTGACTCTTGTGCAAATATGTAATTATTAGGAGTCTTAGTCTAGATATTTAGGCACCCTGATTCTAGCACAATTCACATAGTGATAAGAAATTTGCACGCGCACGATCTACCAATACATGTATAGCCTCGATCTTCAAGGTGTTTGATAGGAAGTCACGATTGCCAATCACTTTAGAATACTGAACGAAACTTGACTAGCTTGTTCTTTGGTTGGTTGGGATAGAAGGTGGAGGTTACATTAAGAAAAACAACCATCGAATTTAACTGGGTGCATCAAAAAGGGCTACCTCTTGCAAAGTGTCATGTAATTTTTTGTTTCTTTTTCCTTTTGTATCAAAAGTGTTTCCTTGTTCAAATTCCATTTGTGTCATGTAAAGAAAATAGTTCTCTCTTATCCAAAAATAAAAGAGAGTAGTCAATGTAAATAAGAGTCATGTAAATAGTCATTTTGTTGTTTCATTGTAATAAGCAAGGAAGGGTGCAAGCCATTGATGTACAACGCGAGTAATTGTGAAATACCTCCAACTCATTCACAATTCTCGTAAAGTCCGGACAGCTAGCTAGATTTCGACCTCAGTTCTTAGCCTGAGAAACTATCTCTTGGTGATTAGTAGTCATAACATCCGATCTTTCTTTACACATGTGTAGATACACTTTACACTCTTATCACATGTCTTTTTTTGTTATCAGTGCTAGGATTGTGCCTTTGATAGCTAGATTGGCATCTCCATTTTGCTGTGAGCTTAAACTGTCTTGCACATGTCACATTTGATGGAATATGAGCTTATATTTTGACCTAGAACTTTGTAGGTACGTTCTAAGCAAACCTTCACGAGACTTAACTCGTCCACTAGGGACACTTAGTGGTTTAAAAGGCTTAGTGCATATGCTAAATGCATTCGAGAGACCAGCGACAGTGGTACAGGTAGGATTTCCTTAGTTTTGTTTTACTTGAGGACAAGTAAAATTCAGGTTTTGGGGTATTTGATGAGTGCTAAAAAGTGCATATTTTTATATATTTTTCTTGGTATTTAACTCATCTTTTGTGCGTTAATTCTACATTTTATCCCATATTCTGTATTTTCATTGTTTTCAAGAATAAATATTTTTATTAATTAATTTTGCATTTTTAGGTAATAAATAAAGTTAGATGAATTGCGGAGCGGAAAAGAGCAGAAAAGTAGTGAAAAGCCGGAAGGAATTACGCAAGGAAGCCGCGAAGAATGTTGTGCACAAGACCAAAAGGTTAGAATTGGGCTTGAAGAGGAAGAATTGTCTTAAAGAAGATATGGGCTTGGCATATCCAAGGCCCAAAACCCTCACCCAGATCCATTTCCTATATCCATACCCGTTTCCCTTTCTAGCCGTCAGATTGGACACATCTGAATCCAATGGTCGCAACATCGCCAGTACATCAAAGTCTGAAGCTCCTGTCTAACACTACAGCACCTAAATCCATCTTGCGTCGTTAATTTCGTTGTATTATACAATCCAACGGTCGCTACAAGCTCTTCACGTATAGCCGTTAGATCGATCTATCATTTATACATCCCACGGCTCAGTGTCGCAGATCATCAAACTTTGCTATCTCCGCCTCACACCATAGTTAGCTAATGGATCAAATTAGCCTGTGATCAATTGTACTGTAAGAAGACAGTTGATACTAGGGGTGAGTTAGTGAAGTTGGTTGATAAGTCATCCATTTGAGACCTCTCTGGAAGAAGAAATGTGCTTCATTGCTTTAGGAATGATAGTTAGCTAATTAAACCAAATGAGCCTGTGATAGGTTGTGCTGTAAGAAGACAGCTTATACTAGGGGTGACTTAGGGAGACTAACTGATAGATCATTCATTGTAATTTTATCTGGAAAGGAACAAGAACATAATTTGAATAGGTATTGCCTTAGCTTAGGATTATTGGGTGAATTCAATCCCTAGTGCTTTACTTTCTGTCACTAGAAAAGTAGAAACAACACCAGCTCCCTCCTTGTCCCTGTGGACTTCCCCTGCTTTTCATTATCTACCATCTGACCCTGTATACTTGCAGGTGTAAATATAACCATAGTTTTAGGTTTAATTCCTTAGCTATCAGTAGGCCTTAGTGCTGAACCACGTAAACCTTGGTCTTATTTACATTTCAGCACTTTACATTCATTTAGCTCCATGCATGTTTACTTATATGTTTTGTTTTCCTTAATACTTATATCCCATACGCAAACGCCTCGCATGGAGTTGTTGGATGAGGCCATGATAAACCCGAAGGTTTTGAGCCAATGAATCAACACCAGGGTACCATCATCACAATCTCTTTAGATGATAATGATTGATTGTGAGCGTTCGGACCCCCTCGCTATCCGTGTGCTCACAATTTGGCGCTAGAAACAGGGACTTCGTCCCGGTAAAAGATTTATCTTGTCCTGTGATTTCATTTTAAATTGGCATATGATTGCTCTGATTTGTCAGCTCGGACCGTATAGATCATTCGTTAACTGTATTATGTTCAAAAACCCACCTTTTATCTTCGATAAGAGTTATCGTTCTAAGCGGGTTATTGTTCTAATCCGTCGGATTTACAATTTTCGTAGTTTTTATACTAAGGATCTCCTTTAATAAAACTTTAACCCGTATATTATAGCCTGCGTGTATTAATTCCCTCTTGAAAAATTGTATTTCGCCAACTAACCCGCTTCACGCGGATATTCCCGTTTCTGTTGTTTGAAATAACTTATGCAGAGAGAACGGTTGTGAGTAAAGAAGGCAAGTTTAGGCGAGATTTCATTATCAACAAAAGGGCAGGTGATGGAAAAGACGCAGGAAGCAGGAAAATCCAAAGCTTTGTCAAAAGAAACACCCAGAACAACCCCGATCATCACCCGAAGCAAGCAGAAAGGAGATAAAGCTAAAATGACCAATCGAAGGCAAGATACTGCGGAAATCACTTCACCTATGAACGCTAATTCAGTTGCAGCGGCGGCTCTCAGAGCAGCAACGATAAAGTACGGGGAGGCTGCGGTAGTCCCGAAGGCTGCGGAGGCTAGCAATACCTTCGCCATGAGTCAACTTAATCAACCAAGAGAAAGGGTGGATGAATCCAGAACATTCCAACCCGCGCAACTTCTAACTTTTGGAATGCCGCTAACAAATAATCAGAATCAAACCATACCGGCGGCTCTAGCACCGCAGAGGGGCGCTCACTCCAATTTGGAAACACCAGCAACCGAAGCTGAACCCCTGCCACCTTTAGTACAGACCATGGAGGAGGGCGGCACCACGGCTGTAGCGGCACGCGCTGGGACTCCCAATCAGGGGTCCAACCAATCACACCGACTAATGGCTGAGCTTGAGGAACTGAGGAAGAGCCAGCAGGTTTACGCAGAAGCTGTAGCTCTGTTGGCCAGAGAAAATCAAGATTTAAAGGAGCGGATTGCTCTAAGCACGAAGACCAGCCAACAACTTGACGAAGCAAGCTCCAAAGCACCAGAGCCAAACCAAGACTGTAGATTCGTCATAGCGGCTAATGAAGACGCGACAAGGAGACGTAGCGTATCCGACCCGAATTATGACGATGGAGAGTCAGACGGTAATGAGCTGAAGAATTTAGAGCACCAACGCGCAATGGAGAAACTACGAGATGAGATGATGGCCGAGATCAGGCAATTAAAAAATAAACAAGGTGGGGGAAGGTTAGAAGAGGTCATGAGAGAAGCTAACTCCACGCCCTTAACGCATCGCTTGGCCAACACCCCTATTCCACTGAAATGCCCTGTCCCAACGTTCGAATGCTACGATGGATCCAGCGACCCTGCTGCACATGTTCGGTACTACAACCGTGTCTTAGCTAGATGGGGTCAGAACGACGCCGTACCCTGTAGATACTTCCCGTCAAGCCTGAAGGGATCGGCGTTATCATGGTTTGATAATCTGCCACCAAACTCCATCCACTCATACGACCAACTCGCAGAGAAATTCTTAAGAACATACATGTACAACAAGACTGTAAACACCGGGATGGATAAGCTCTTTTCACTAGCAATTGGCTACAAGGAAACCACGAGGGAGTACACAAACAGATGGCATAAGATCTTCCAAGCCATAGGGAGCGTGGACCCAGTGGTAAGCCTCAACTGCTACAAATGGGGCTTAGACCGAATGAGTCCCCTATTTGTTGAAGTTCATGGGAGCGTGCCCAAGACAGAAGGAGATCTCCGAATAATTATCGAAAAGCACGCTCGACTTGAAGAAATTCAACGGGAAAACCCGAGGGCATATCCGCAGAGGTCTCACCGCACCAATTCAGCGGAACAAACCAATGGGGACAAAAGGGGTTGCTCAGATGAGATACCTCACGAAGATAGGAAGGAACAGAGGGATGAACGAAGAACCGGCGACCGAAAATTCGAAGATCAAGTTTACACGAAACTCAACGCTAGCTATGCTCGTATCCTACGAGAGATCAAAGGGAGGGAAAACTTAGAGTGGCCATGGTCTAAGGGAAAGCAGCCCCCGAGATCCGAGAAGTCTAAAAATTACTGTGAGTATCACTGTTTCAATGGGCACCAGACCAAAAAGTGCAAGAACCTTAAAATAATGATCCAAAAATTAATTGATGCGGGAGAGCTCAAACATTACATACGAAAGGATGTTACCGAGGACAGATCCAAACGAACCAAACCAGTCCAACTTCTGGAAGGAAACCGAACAATCAACACCATCTCGTGTTCCGAAGCCACAGGACCCTCACTCACAGCGCAGATTGGAAAAAGGTTACGGAAGCAATTCGAAGACCGCTGCGAGTTGTATAAGGTCGATGGGATAGCGGTGGACGAACACGAAGAATGGATGGAATCTCCTATCATCTTCGACGCTGAGGATATCGAAGAAGATATGGAAGACCATAACGATCCCTTGGTCCTAACACTACCAGTAGCTGGATGTAACCTCAAAAAGATCCTCATATACGGGGGGAGCTCTGTAAACGTCCTATTCTATGATGCATTCAAACGGATGAAGCTCCATGATGAACAGTTAATGAACTCTTATCACACCATCTACGGATTCAATGGAGCAGCCACGAAACCCTTGGGAGACATCGTGTTACAGGTTAACGCAGGGCCCATGAAACTGGAAACCCGATTCAGTGTGGTGGACACCCCTTCCCCCTACAACGCTATTATTGGACGAAAATGGGTACACAAGTTCAAAGGAGTCGCGGCAACATACCACCAATATCTCAGATTTCCAACACCTGAGGGAATAATGGAGATCAAGGGAGATCGGATCACTACGCGAGAGTGCCAGGCCACTCAGGATCATATCAACAATGAGCAAGAAGAGCAGCGAAAAATCCGAAGAGTAAAAAATCAAGAAACCGCGAAAGAGAAGGCCGTAGACCTGTTCCTTAAGGAAACTACAGGAAAGGGCTTGACGAAAGATGGTAATATCCAAAGCGCGGAAACAAGTACCTCAACAACCAGCGAAGAACAGAAACAGGCTAAATAGCAATTAAAGAGTGCTCCAGTCCTCGGAAACCCGAAGCCTGTGTTCACACCAGTAGAACCCGTAAAGGAAATCAACATAGGAACGGAAGAAGACCCGAAGATGATCAAAATCGGGACCATCATGGACGAAGGAAGAGAACATTCCTTAACCAAATTACTTAAGGAATATGCGGATGTGTTCGCCTGGAAGTTAGGAGATATGCCGGGGATTGACCCAAAAGTAATCCAACATGAACTACGCATCAAACCGGGCACGCCCCCGTTCAGGAAGAAAATACGAAAAGTGGCTCCGGAGTATCATAAGGCAGTAGAAACAGAACTTCGGAAGCTACTAGACGCAGGATTTATCAAGGAAGTCAAGTACCCTACCTGGATCTCCAACATGGTCATTGTTCCTAAGAAAAATGGAGGGGTTAGAATATGCATCGACTTTACTAATCTCAACAAGGCATGTCCAAAGGACAGCTATCCCCTACCGAGCATAGACCAGCTGGTAGAAGCAGTAGAAGGATACGAAGAACTATCATTCATGGATGGACATTCTGGCTACAACCAAGTAGCCCTGGCAGAAGAAGATCAGCCACACACAGCGTTCTATACCCCACATGGACTTTATTGCTATACCAGAATGCCTTTCGGACTTCGAAACGCAGGGGAAACATACCAAAGGATGGTCGATGCTATCTTCAAACCATAGATTGGAGGAACCCTAGAAGTCTACGTGGACGACATGCTCGTCAAAAGCAAGCTGCGTAAAAATCACCACCAGGACCTGAGGAATATCTTCGAAGCAATGAGACAGCATCACATGAAAGTGAAACCGGAGAAATGTACTTTCGGGGTCACCTCGGGGAAGTTCCTCGGGTATCTGGTAACAAAAAGGGGCATCGAGGTAGACCCAGCGAAGATTCAAGCCATAGTAGAGATGCCGTCCCCGAAGAATCTAAAGGAAGTGCAGAAGCTCAATGGGTCTATAGCAGCGTTGGGCAGATTTATTGCACGGTCTTCGGACAAATGCAAACATTTCTTCAATATTCTTAAAAAAGGGAGCAGGTTCGAATGGACCGCCGAATGCGAGGAAGCATTCCAAAAAATCAAAGAACATCTAGCTTCAATCCCGATCCTGCAGAAGCCAGACCCTGATGAAGTTTTGGCACTGTACATAGTAGCAACGGAGGACGCAGTCAGCGCGGTATTAGTCAAAACCAGTACAAAGGTAGAACAGCCTATCTATTACTTCAGCAAGACACTCAATTCCGCGGAAAGAAATTATACTAAGATTGAACAACTCATCCTCGCACTGGTATGGGCTACCCAAAAACTGAGAACCTACTTCCTAACTCACCTCGTCAGGGTACCATGCAAAGCACCATTGGAAGCAGTCCTCAAAAGCACGGGAAAAATGGGCCGAATAGCCAAATGGAACACCCATCTGGACCAATTCAACATCATTCATGAAATTCAACATTCTCAGAAGTCCCAAGTTCTGGCAGATTTCTTAGCAGACATCCCCCTTGACAACGACGAAGAGATTAAGGGAATACCAGAAGCCGAGGAAGAAATCAAGGATCCAATGGATATCCTCGAACCTGCGAGTCAAAGACAATGGGAAGTCTTTGTCGACGGATCTAAAAATAAGGAAGGAGCAGGAATAGGCATTGTCATTATCACCCCAACTGGAGAAAGGATTATACAGGCACTTAGATTGGAATTCAAAGAGCATACCAACAACATTGTTGAATACGAAGCTGTCGTACATGCCCTACGTATAATAATAGAGATGGGGGTAACCGATGTAAGGCTGACAATTGATTCGCAGCTTGTCATACGGCAAATAGGGCTCGAGTATAATGTGTACGATGACACCCTTTCAGCTTACATGGCCTTGGTCCAAACATTGGCATCACAAATCCCGAACATTAAGTTCCGGCACTTATGCAGAAGGGACCTCAGGCACGCGGATGCCCTAGCATATATATCATCCATGCTGAGGGATAAAAATGCCGAAGGTATTAAAATAGCAAGGGTATACGAGCCTTCGATTGCATCTCAATTCTCCTTCGCTACCAATCAAGATGTGATGGAAGAAAATATCGAAGACCAGGTAGGAGAAGACATCCATAATGACTTTGATGAAGAGGACATCCTGTCAAGAGCAAATCAAGACGAAGACTTCAGCAACGAAGATGACTGGAGGGTGACAATACATGCCTTTCTCAAAAAAGGAAGCTTACCTGCGGATCGGAAACAAGCTAGGAAGATACTCTCCAAAGTGGGAAGATATGATCTTCGGGAGGGGGTCCTGTATAGGAAATCCTTCCTTGGACCATTACTACGCTGCTTGTCCCGGAAATAGGGGCATCGAATTCTAAATGATATCCATTATGGTGACGCAGGGAATCATAGCGGCATGAGATCACTAGCTGACAAAGCAAAAACGCAAGGATATTACTGGCCGACAATGATACAAGATGTCGCGAGGATGTCCCGACGATGTGAAGAATGTCAGCGCTTCACAAAAAAGATCCACGCGCCGACATCAATGTTAAACTCCGTTGATAGCCCGTGGCCATTTGCAAAATGGGGCGTAGACATCGTCGGGCCTTTCATCGAAGGATCAGGGAAGAGACGATTTTTGATAGTAGCCACGGACTACTTCAGTAAATGGGTGGAGGCTAAGGCCTTGGCCAGGATCAGAGACGCGGATGTGTTCACTTTCATATTCCAGAACATCATTTGCAGATTTGGTATACCTGCTGAAATTGTATCTGATAACGGCAAGCAATTACAGGGGAAAAATATAGACATGCTCTTCGACACTTTCAAAATAAGAAAGAACAAGTCCACCCCCATATACCCTCAAAGCAACGGACAAGCGGAAGCTACCAACAAGACCCTCGCCCTTATTCTCAAAAAACAATTAGACGAGCATAAGGGAAGATGGTGCGAACAACTGAACAATGTCTTATGGGCATACAGGACAACACGAAGATCCGCCACCGGGGAATCCCCGTTTCTTCTAACTTATGGAGCTGAAGCAGTCATACCTACGGAAATCCTCATGCCAACCACGAAGACCGAAGCTTGGGAGAAAAAACTCACAACAGATATGATGTTAGAAAGGTTGGACGACTTGGAAGGAAGAAGGGAAGTAGCATTGCAAAAGATGGAAAATTATCAACGAAGACTAGCAAGGGAGTACAACAAAAAGGTAAAGCTACGGAATTTTGTAGAAGGACAGTATGTGTTGAGAACAATCCCACGGTATCAGCAAGAAAAGAAATGGGGAAAGTTAGCACCTACATGGGGAGGACCTTTTATAATACACGACATTGCGGGTAACGGTTCATACTACCTTCGTAATCTAAAAGGCGAGGTCCTCCGGCATCCTTGGAATGCTAAGTGGCTCAAACCATACTTCCCATAGAAGCAACGCGAATTTGAATCTGCTTGGAGTGTACCAGAAGAAGAAGGGAGCCTGACCACTCCACATGTTTCTATCTCTGGAAGAGGAATTGCAGGCCTCAACTTATCAATCAAACAAGCTTTCAAATTATCAAGTCAGTGGATCTACCGACAATATTGGGGAAAGTAGTTAATCTACAATATCTCAGGGCTCCCCCATCAGTGTCCATAAGTGTAAGACCAGGGGGAAGGCACCCAGCAGAAAGAGATACCCAACCAATCTTAAGGCAACGGGTCGACGGAATGGGTGTGTAAATATTTTAATCCCATATCCTATAACGTTGCCACGGCCCCCACCGTCTGGGAATCCTCTGGCCCAGGATTCGCCAGCGGGGTGAAAGGTCTCAAGACGATCACGAAGGTACCTTTCTTCAGTATCGCACTCAAAAACACTTAAAAACTTGTTTTGTTTTTTCACAAATACTTAAAGTAAAAACAAACCAACATTTAGGAATATCAAGAAAAGGATTCATTTCATAAAGGGTGATTACAAGAAGTGAAAGGCCAAAGTCAAGGATACACAATCAAAAAATATTCCTTTTACAGGATCATCAGCAAAAAATATCCTTGTTACATGATTACAAAAAGTGTAATGATGCCGCGGACCCTACAGAATGCTGCGGTCTCTACCTAGGTGGCGGCCCCATCGGCAGGATTATTCCGAAGACTTGATGGGACGCTCCCACCAGAAGAGGGTCCCGAGGAGCTGGGCAAGGCAGAAGGAACGGGACGACGAGGATAGTTCTTCACGAGACCATGTTCGTTCCTTAGGCCAAGTTCTATCCTCTCCAGCATCTTGTTCGTCTCCTCAGCCAATTGACAACGAGCCTTGTGCTTAATAACTGTTGTCCGCTGTTGGGCTTGGGATAATAACGAAGATAGCCGATTCACTTCTCTAGAAGCAGCACCAACGGCCTCCTCGCGGGTTGCTGCTAAATTCTTGAAGTAATTGGTCTGTTCTTCCTGCTGCGCTAAGGAAGATTGAGCATTTTCAAGTTTTTCATTTGTGACGCGAAGGCGTCCCTCGAGCTCTGAAAAAGACAACACCACGGAGTTAGCGTAGAAAAAAAACAAGGTCACACTCGATGAAATGGGATTATACCTTCGACACAAGCCGAAGCCTCTTCATACTCATTAACAACCGCATCTCGCGCTTCATCAAGATGATCATATTCCGCGGATAATTTCTTATAGTCTAGTTGAAGGTTGGTGAGAGTAAATTGACAGGCATCTAATTCTACCTGCTTCATCGAGTCCATATGACGAAGGTGGTCGACCTCTTTATTTATCTCTGAGACCCCTTTGCTGAGTCTGTACATGCACACTTCAAGATTCCTCTCAGACTCAGCATGACGAGCTACGTCGGCACGAGACGCGGAAAGAGCATTGCTGAGAGCGTAGACTTCAGCACGAGCATCATCTCTTTCTCTGGCAAGACAGAGCATATTATCCTGGACCCCTGAAAGAGGAATGGATCGAGCCGTCTGTAATTCTTCTTCCAACAGCTGAATCCTAGATTCCAACAAGGAAGTACGCTCACGGGCTTCCCGCAGATTATCACGGGTCCACAGCAGTGTGCCATGAAATAAGGCACGATCATGGTTGTACAGATTTTGCATGTCGACCATCTGAACATGCCGCGCGCGCCATACCTCAACCCGAGCATCCCATTTCAAAGTTGGAGAAGACCGCAGATGATGCTCGGGCACTAACGAACGTAAAGGAGGAATGTCAAAAGCAACAGCGCGGGGCGGAGCCTGCGTACTCCTAGTATCATCACGAGGAAGAGCCGCTGAGCGATCGAAGACTCTTCGGGAACCAGACGGAATTGTCGGAAGAATCTCTTCCCTAGAGGACGAGGCTTTCGCTCCAGAAGAAACTCGACTCCGACGAACATCATCTTGAGACTCTCGACGCGGAGGAGATCTCGATAGCCCAGAATCAGGAGTCTGATTAGTAATCCGCGGACGGTCAGACATGGCTGCGAAAAAAAAAAAAAAATCAAGAACGAGTTACACACAATCATAAAACATTACCAAATATAAAAAAACCACATCCATAGCAATACACGCACGATAACGCAGAAACCCTAAAATCAGTACACATGCTCAAAATTTCATAAAATTCACACCCTCGAAGTAGTGGCTTCCTTAATTTCAGACGAAGAACAGGGGCAAACTAGTATGCAAGCATCAGAAGTCCTTCATCACAAACAAGGAACAGTAATAGAGAATTCACAAATCAACACAGCGTGAAACAGTGGAAATAAAGAAAAGAAAAACTTACCGGCAAAAACAGCAGTAGAAGAAACAAACAGGGGAAGCGGGCGTGATTAATGCTAAGGTGGGAAGAATTTAAGATCACAAGTGCAATGAAGACTGACAGAGAATTTAAGATCACAGGTGCAATGAAGACTGACAGAGAATTTAAGGTCACAGGTTCAATGAAGACAGACAGAAAATTTAAAGGCTGAAAAAAAGAATGAAAACTGAGAGAGTGTTTAGGAAGAATGAAATTAAATTTTCTTTCTATCCTTAAAATACCCGAAAGAAAGAGAAGGAAATTAAGGGAGGAATGGGAAACGTGCCCGTTACATAAGCAGTTAATGCACGAATAAAAGACGTGCCCAAGTATCTAGGAGAAGTTATTAGGAGTGAGAAGAATATCCGACGATAGTTTTTCTTCAAGGCACCCATTAGTCATTCAATCCCGAAGAAAAGGGGAAAATTGTGTACACATATATCTCACTATCATACACGTGTATATAAAAAGATACGTGGAAAGCATGCAGGCCAAAACATCAAAACATGATGCGTCATGAAACACCAAATAAACCCTGAGGAGTTACTTTATCTCATCCCCAAAAAAGAAGCTAAGATCAACGGTGGAGAGAAAGTTAGCTGACACGGACTGACAGGGGCAGAAGACACTTGTCTGACACGAGCAGACCCCTCAACTACCCGCATTAAACACTCTGAGCAGTGTACGTGTCGACCAACCTGTGGAACGAGCGAGGATGCCTCTGCGGTATCAAGGGGCAAACGCAGACCTCCGTGTGATGGACGCAAGGACACAAGAAGATAAGGTTCCAACGGTCTTCAGAGATGGGTCCCACGTTCTAACCTTATAAATACCCAATCTCCACCAAGAGGAAAGGGGATGGGAAATATCAGGAAGGGAAGGAGAGAGAGAGAGAGAGAAATAGTAAGGGTAAGTTAATCCCTTAGAGGAGAGAAACATGTAAACCCCAAAAGTCATTCAACTATTCGTGTAACCGTGAAGAACATAGTAAAACAACAAACCCCGTGGATGTAGGCCTTAGTGCTGAACCACGTAAACCTTGGTCTTATTTACATTTCAGCACTTTACATTCATTTAGCTCCATGCATGTTTACTTATATGTTTTGTTTTCCTTAATACTTATATCCCATACTCAAACGCCTCGCATGGAGTTGTTGGATGAGGCCATGATAAACCCGAAGTTTTTGAGCCAATGAATCAACACCAGGGTACCATCATCACAATCTCTTTAGATGATAATGATTGATTGTGAGCGTTCGGACCCCCTCGCTATCCGTGTGCTCACAGCAATACATTTTCTCTTTTAATTTTTTAAACCTTTTATTTTAGTAGCATTTTAGATTTTCAGGTGGTCTTAACATCGAAATTCGTGCTTACAATCCGTAAGAACTTGGATTGAATCCGTTAAGCTTCGCAGAACTGGTTTCATTAGGAGCAAAGCCACTTTTTAGAAAAGAAGGTCGATACCGCACATTTTTGGAGTTCCTTGATTTAACATATTTCTCACTAAACTTATATTCAGAGGTCACTGTTTTCTCTTCTGTGTGATGCCCTGTACTGAAATTATTGTTAGCGAAAAACAGTAACTTTTTGGAGACTTACATTTTAGCCAGTTTGGACTAATAACATTTGGGATACTTTAGGACATGGTAAAACGTCTAATGAGAGTTGTTTTATGGATCCCTATGGATTTTTATCCATTTCCATTTAGGAATATAGACCCCTTGGCCCTTGCATGTAATTTGGCTTAGGACATATCTTTTGCTACTGTAAGTTTTGAATGCTGGCAGGCTAAGAGAACGTTTCCTGTGATCAAGTATTTCTCAATATAGAGAGCTTGTTAGTCTATTTATAGGTGAAGCATCTACTTCCTGTGCAATCCTTTAGCTGAGCTAACAATATAGAGAGCTTGTTAGTCTATTTATGCTGAGATAGTGATTTTCTTTTTCTTAATTTAAATTTTGTAACACATTTGAACAGTTATATAATGTCAAGATCATAAAATATCTAAGCCTGCATAAGTTGACGAATATTCATTAGGTAAATTCGTTAGAACCCCCTTCGAGTAATCCATTAAAAACATTTTTATTCCAGTATCGAAAGTCGCAGATAGATTTTCTAAGAATTATGAATTTATAAATTATCAGAATTATTAGTGATAATTCAGAGTACTTGAAAAGAAGTAAGATCCAACATCTATGGAGTATAGTTGCTGGTTTATTTGAGAAAATAAAAAAAGACCACATACAATGAAGTTTTAATATATATGATGAAGTCTCCATTAACATGTAAACAAACATAAAAATCCCAAAAAAAAAGATGAATAATACCCACATAAGCCATAATAAATAGCCTTAGGAACATAATACAGCTACTAATCAAAACAGAAGTACCTCAATTACACAATAGAGTCCTCTTCGTATCTTCTACCCGACATAACAAAACCATCTCCCCAGAGAATATGATTTAGTCCTTGAGGAAAATCAGCTGGTTCTACCACACGTTCAATCTCATCTTCAACGGTGGAAAACCGCTTTTCTTTCTTCTCAGCTTCAAGTATCCTCTTTTTTTCAAATTTTGCCAGATAATGTTCAGCTAGACCCCATGAACTTTCAAACTATTCTAGTTTCTTGCGTCTAAGTTCGACGACAAGATGCTTCACCGGATGCATACCGAAACCCTTCTCAATCATAATATGATTGTTACAATTCTTGCAAATTTTGGCGGGATCTTGGGCCCCTTTGCATTCATCACTAGAGCAGAAATATACATGATGAAAGAGATTTGGAAGTTTAAGCGAATTACAACGGACATGGAGATGAGAATGACCACGTTTTTCAGCAAGTGCAGCACCAGCATTTATTCCCTTGAATACTTGATGATAAAAAGAATGTCCAGCTTTTGAGAACTTAGCTGAAGCAACGATTGGGTCTCCTAGCTTATTGCGTAAAATAACTCCATATCCTTCATAGATCGTATAGCACAGAACAGGATTGATAGGCATAGTTGAAGTTCCGTCAAGAACTTAGTTAAAATCTGATTCTAGGATCTAGATTCTAAGGTAAAAAGATTGATAATCAAATTGATAATAATAATATTGATAATAAGATGTGTTCCAAAACAAGAAGGCATAGCCTTTACATAGGTTCACAAGAACCGACCAAACAGAAAAGAAAAAGGAAATCTAATCAAACTAGGAAATAACAAACTTGCAAGACAAGTAAACTTAAAAAGATGTAAAGGATCAACTGTGACAGTTGATACGTACGTAAGGGATCAACAATCATTGTTGATACATAGAAAGATGTACTACATCAGTCCCTCCTTCTTGAAAGAAACTCGCCCTCGAGTTAAAGTATAGAAAGAACTTCATTCTCTCCGTGAAATGTTGCACATTTAAGATATTAGAGATATTCCAAGTTGATGGAAGATCAATAATGTAAGCGTTGTCAGTGATTTTCTTCAAAATCTTGAATGTTCCATATTTCTTCATCTTAGTTCTGTTGTAAGTACCAGCAGGAAATCTTTCTTTTCTGAGATGAATCATAACAAATTCTCCTTCATCAAATGTCTTAAGTCTTTTATGTTGATTCGCATCTTCCTTGTACTTGTTATTTGAATCTGCAAGCTTTGACTTTACTTCTTGATGTATGAGTGAAGGTTTCTCAATAAAATTGTCTGCCTTAGCATTTGATTTACGCAGCTCGGGAAGCACCACCAGATTCAAAATATGATTAGGAACCTTAGAATAAACAATCTCAAAAGGTGTCTTACCTTTGGATCGATTGGCTAAAGGAACTTGTCCCATTGCTTCTGTTTTCCGCCGATAACCATTGCTCTAATCAGATTTCCTAGATATCGATTGACAACTTCAGTTTGTCCATCTGTTTGAGGATGAGCAGTTGTACTATACTAAAGTTTAGTTCCCAGACACATCCATAAATACTTCTAAAAGTAGCTCAAAAACTTAGTTTCTCGATTAGAAGTAATTGTCTTGGGAATTCCATGCAGACGTACTATTTCTTTGAAGAATAAATAAGCAACAGTGGATGCATATGTATTTTTCTTGCATGCTATGAAGTGACCAATTTTTGAGTAAAGATTAACCAATATAATAGAATCATTCCTCCTGGAAGTACGTGGTAAACCAAGCACAAAGTCCATGCTAATATCCACCCAAGGTGCATCTGAATTGGAAATGGAGTATACAATCCTGTGTTATGAATATTCCCTTTAGACTGTTGACAAACCATGCATGTTTGTAAGTACTTCTGAATGTCTCATTTAATTGAAGTCCAAAAATAACGTTCCTCAACCAAAGCAATGGTTTTATCACATCCAAAATTTTCTCCTAGGCCACTCCCATGTAATTCTTGGATCAAATGAAGACGTAAAGAACACCGTGGTATATGTAAACGATTTCCCTTAAAAACAAAACCATCTTGAATGAGATAATCATCAACACTGCCTGTTGAAGAACCACACGTTTCCCATAGATTCTTAAAATCTTTATCTTCACTATACAGATCTTTCAAGAAATCAAAAGCTAAAAACTCATGTTTGAGAGTGACAAGAAGATGAGCTCTTCTACTTAAAGCATCAGCCACCTGATTCAATTTTCCACTCTGGTGTTTAATAGAAAATGTGTACTGATTGATTGTAGATAACCACCTATCATGCATTCGATTGAATTTTGAAGAAGTTTTCAAAAACTTAAGAGCCTGAGTATCAGTATTGACAACAAACTCACCGTGAATAACATAAGGATGCCAATTCTTAAGAGCTTGAACAAGAGCAATTAATTCCAACTCATAAGTTGACCACTTCTTCCTTGTATCTGAATTTTTTCACTATAATATGCAACTAAATGTCCTTCTTGAGATAATACATCACCAATGCCAACAATGGAAGCATAGTAATGGATCTCAAAAGGTTTATCAAAATTTGGCATGGAAAGAACAGGGGCACTACATAACTTCTATTTGAGTAAATTAAAACTCTTATCTGCTTCTTCATTCCATTAAAAAGTTTCACACTTCAAACAATCTGTTAAACCAGCTGCAATGGTACAAAAATTCCTCACAAATCTTCTTTAGAATGAAGCTAAGCCATGAATATTGGCTTGCACTTCTATCATGTGGATCAACAAAAACAGTTGATCCCTGTGAATATGGATCAACAACGACTGTTGATCCCTTTTCACCCTGGTAGCCATAAGAGTTATATGGTCTGGCAGTTTTATAATAATATTGATAACGAGTTTGTCGTGGAGTTGCTTGTCGAGAAGTACCGAGCACACGCCTTTCAACTTTAAGATCTTGATGTATTGCTTCAACCATCGTAAATACAGATTGTGTCATCCCTTGTTGAATTAAATTGTTCAAACCATCAATAAAACGTGCAACTAATTGTTCTTAGGTTTCTTTTAATTGGTTTCGAGTAACCAAACCGTAAAACTCAGCTACATATTCTTCAACCAATTTAGCTCCTTGTCGACAGTTTTGAAGCTTGATAAACAGTTGCTTCTTATAATCTTTTGGTAAAAACTTGTCTCTTAATAAACGTCTCATGCGAGTCCAAGTAAGTATAGGAGGTTTGTGATACTTATATCGATCTTCACAAAGTTTTTCCCACCAAGATGCAGCTCCACCCTCCAATTTATAGGCTACCAGTTTTACTCTACAAGATTCAGGGGCGTCCATGAACTTGAAGAAAGATTCGACTTCATAAAACCAATCCAGTAGCCCTTCAATTTGTAAACCACCATGAAAACTAGGTATATAATCCTTTAATTTATATTCTGGTAGATTTCATAAGAATTCATAGTAGAGTTTAATCTCTTTTCATCCATCCACTTTTGTCTTTCCACTTCTTCGCTTTGGTCTTCTTCATCACTGTGGATATTTACAGGAGTAGTTTTTTTGTCAAGAAAACCTTCTAAAGGCTCATTATGTTGAATATTATGGGAGATATCATCAGGAATAGAATTATTCTAAACAAAAGAAGGATTAACTTTCTTTGTTTCATCATCTTCCTTTTCTCTAGTTTTCTTCTCTCCATCTGTATCATCGACTAAATCAGGTATGTCTTCCTTTTCTAAACCAATGTGTTTCAATAATTTGTTTATATACTCTCCATGGGATACCAACCTTTTTTCAATAGATCCAAACTGCTGTGTAATACCATCTGTATGATTTTTGATGTCAGTTTTATTGGTATCAATAGAGGTTTGAATAGTTTTCAAAAGTTCTACGATTTCAGCTAGGGTAGGAGTATTATCTGCCATTGAAAAGAAAATTATGGTTGTGAGTTTGTGTTTTGCGGAAGCTGTGAACTATCTGTTTCTAGATAGAAATCTAAAAACTCTGTATTTGATACCAACTAGTGTAGCACATAACAGGATTCATAGGGATAGTTGAAGTTCCATCAAGAACTTAGTTAAAATCTGATTCTAGGATCTAGATTCTAAGTTAAAAAGATTGATAATCAAATTGATAATAATAATATTAATAATAATATTAATAATAAGATGTGTTCCAAAACAAGAAGGCATAGCCTTTAAATAGGTTCACAAAAACCGACTAAACAGAAAAGAAAAAGGAAATATAATCAAACTAGGAAAGAACAAACTTGCAAGACAAGTAAACTTAAACAGACGTAAAGGATCAACTGTGACAGTTGATACGTACGTAAGGGATTGTAGATGGTGGATTTTCGAAAAGGGTTAAAATCCTAAAACCATAATTATACATGCCCCTAATCCAGCAATCAGATGAGTATTGAGGCCCATGTCTCTCGTTGAAGCATGAAAGCTCATGCCATAAAATCTCTGACTGAGAAGGATGTCTCTCAGATTATATGTAGATGTGTAGTCTCCCAGCTGAGGCAGTGGCACATCTCATGAATACTGAGCAATATCAGTAATTATTTCTATATAGAATCGAAAGATTGGACGGCTCCTAGACAGCGTGCCTGCTAGTATAGAGCGACAACGTCTTTAGGATACAACAAGGTTTTCCCTGACTATATAAAGGAAATATGACGTTTCAACAAGCTCATGTTTCTCAATTCTCAGATAATTAATGCTCCTAGACAGCATGCCTGCTAGTGTAGAGCCGTCAGTTAATTATCTATAATCGTTAACTGAATATTCAACAACATTCTACGATTCTTAGTAATATTTCGTCACTTCAATTTGTGGTTCTTCCCAGCATAATTCCATGGGTTAGTGATAACTATTCAACGTGCGGGCATCTGAGCAGCTATCGAGTAAGCCCCGACCAAAATGGTGTTAGTGTACTCAGCAATAATGCACGAACGAGCACCTGAATGCACAAACGAGCATTCCAAAACATGAAGGAGCGATAAACCTATACAAAATAGGAAGAGGATAATAAAAAATAAAATATTAATCAAGGCGCTGGGGACTGGGCCCACCGGCCGGCCGATCGTGCCGTGGCCAGTCCCACGTCCAATTTTATATTTTATCATGTGTTTTTATTATTTTCCCTAATCTCATGAAAATCCCTTCATTTGAACAAATTTCCGTCGTCTCAAGGAAACTCCTAGTCTCATGGTGTTTCCTCATATCAAAGAAATAATAAAATTTAGGAAAGGTGTCGCGGGACCGGGTTCACTAGCCGATCCCACACCTCATGACTTCTTATTATTTTATTATTTCCCTCATCCCATGAAAATTCCATGATTTCATGATATTTCCCTCAATTCAAGAAATATTATAAATAAGGGAGAAAACGCACGGGACCCGGGCTCATTGGCCGGCCGGCCATGCCCTAGCCGTGGCCGGTCCCACACGCCTATGTATTAATATTTTGATAATATTTGTTTCCTCATCTTATGGAAACTCCTTCACTTCAAGAGAATTCCCTAGTTTCAGCAAACTCCTTGGATTCATGAAATTTCACTCAAGTTCATGAAAAATAATATAAAATTAGGGAAACCCGTGGGACCGGCTCATAGCCGGCCGATCACGCCCTAGCTGGTCCCACACACCTCTTATTTTATCATTATTATTTTTTATGTTTCTCTCATCTCATAGAAACTCCTTGATTTCAAAAAATTCCTTGGTTTCAACAAACTTCTTGATTTTATGATATTTTCCTAAAATCATGAAAATATTATATATTAGGAAAAAGTGCCTTGGACCGGCTCCTTGGTTTGCCGGCCATGCCTTGTCCTAGCCGGTCCCACAACTCATGATTCCTTCATTATTTTATAATTTTATTCCTTCATCTCATGAAGTTTCACGGTTTCGGCAAAATCCCTGATTTCTTCATATTTTCTCAAAATGTTGCTCAAACGCGCACCGGAAAATATCGAAACTCTCAGGACTAAGACACGGACATTATGGTGAAACGGGCATGTATCCTTGACCGACCAACGCTGGTCCTGAGGCTTGCAAATAGCCGGTCCCACGTGTTTTAATAATTTTGACCTAATTTGCTAAATTGTTAATACTGGGTCCAAACCCTTCTCAAACAGCTGGGAGTTTGTTAAAACGACCATCAGCTGGTCCCATGACTACCAAGGTCCGGTGTCATTATCCCTTTTTCAGTCCCTTATCTCTCCATAATCAGGTTCTACCACCTGACTCTCACAGGAGCACTATTCGAAAAATGATTAAACCAGCATTTAATCATCCTTTCACCAACTGGTCTTCAAAAGACTTTGGCATTTTTCTCACTGGAGCATCTTGGCTTTACATGGTCGGTTCATCATCCCATGTAGCCGGTCCCTTCTCCATTTCAGAATGATTTTCAACAAATCATCAATTTAGCAGTTGATCAAAATTAGGGTTTCGAATCCAGAGCTCTGCAAAACGTAATTCTGAGTAAATTCAAACGCCAATAATTTTTATGTTGATCCCATGATCAATACCCTAATTAATTATACTAGGCCGAACTGCCAGTATTTTAATTAATAATTATCTTGATCCTGTCACCAATGATTCCTCAAATGAGCAGCATTCGCTCAAATGAACAATATATGTTCACGTTAAGAATATTGGTTCAACTGTCAATATTCGATAATTCGAGAAACATTTTTCTCATACGAGAAGCATTTGCTCATACAAGCAACATTTGATCATACGAGCAATATTTGTTCAAATCATGAATATTGGTTTGACTATCAATATTCAATAATTCATCAGAGCAACATTTGCTCAGATGAGCAATATTTGCTCAGACTAAGGAATATTATTTCAACAATTAATATTCAATGATTCAGCAGCACAGTTTTCTCAGATTATCAATATTTATTCGACAATGATATTTTTTTGTCTCAGCAGACATGTTCAATTCATGATTCTCAGAACATTTGCAAATTATGTTCAACTCAGCAACACAAGGACTCATCGTCCCATAAAGTCGGCAACTGACTAGCTAAATACATGTCAGTCTTGCAGACTCCACAATCACAAGATGCCAATCACGTCACATGGGGGGATATTAACTAGAGTTTTGGTCTGGCGGTCTACGGCACGCGTGTTCATACACACGATGAGAATGTGAGCAAGTCATACAATCAGTTGGAGGATTTAGCAAAGTAGTGGGTGGAAAGTTAACCAAGTATCTGCACGATGAGCAACTGGTTTCAACACGATTTTCATTTCCCCACTCTTTGACTCCAGCAACTGTCACACTTCATGGGATCATGGATTTTTCAATTCAGCAATATAAAAAGTCTATGAATCCTGATTGAAACAGACACGAATTTCTCAACAAGTTCACACAGACTATCTTTCGTCTACACGAACTCATCGTCTGAGCAATCACTCTCAACTGAGTAAAATTCAGTCATTCAGAACTTTCTTACGCAGAATACAAAATATACCTACAATCTCGATCACCATTGATCTCACACATTTCTCAGCTTCCCTCCTACAGATCAGCCCATCCTCTCGTGTGACCGAATTGACTCTAGAACGACCATTGTCTTGGTTTACGCCGAAGTCCTACAGATTGATCTCTCGAACTTAAAACACTCCCTTCTTGCAGTGCATCTGTGTGAGGTTAAACATTTCTCTCGGTTCAAGGAGTCTCCTCCACACGGTCGTCTCCTCAATCCCGTAAAAACCAGCAAATCGTTTTTCCCCATCTACATATTGGCGACCAAAGTGGGAGATTAATCTCTCGGTTGCAATCTCACATTCTCACAAAGATGGATGGTGTTAGGTCTGGGTTAGTTACAGGTTCCAACAAAAACGACGCTAGCACTAGAAACAATAAAAATGAGGATATGCCGGAAACAATTCAGGCTTCTAACACTGTCGGTGGTAACGCTTTTCCTCCTCACACTAACATGGAAGGTCATCCCTTGTTCGGCCGACACCCTAAAGAAGTCAGGGGGAATCCACCACCTACCATGGTTGATCTCATTAAGGTGCAAGAGACTCTTGCAAAGAATCAAACTGACATGGATGCACCACAGAAGGAGTTATTCAATTATCTCAAGACTCTCACTGACAAGATGTCATAGAAGACTCAAGGAAAAGGAAAAGAAAAGGAAGCATCCTCAGATATTGATCCAGAAGTAGTTCAAATTCATACAGTGGATGACAACAAAGTCCGCAAAGCTGCAGACGATCCATCAGCGAAGGAATAATCAAATTTCATTACTCGGGAAGATTTGGAACGCCTCTTGGAGAACCATCGAAAAGACAAGACATCACATTTTCGTCGTCACCAACCTCCGTACCCTGCTGCTACACAAAGGATTCCTCTTCCAAAAGGTTATACCTCTCCAACCTTCATTTTGTATGACGGAACAGGAAATGCTTGGGAACATGTTTCTCGGTTCCTGGAAGCCTTGGGTGAACATGAACATAACCATGTTGTTCGCCTCAAAGAATTTTCAAAATCCTTGAAAGGCAGAGCATACACCTGGTACAACAACATCGCACCACGAATTATCAAAAATTGGGGAGAAATGATTAACGCTTTCTACAGAAAATACTTCTTTGTGTCAGAGCAAGTTATTCTCTCTGATCTTGGAAGAATGTTTCAGAAGAACAATGAACATCCCAATGACTACGTGAAGAGATTCAGAGTTCAGGCCCTGCACTGTCATGATCCAAACGTCACGGAGCAACAACTGGTAGACTTGTGTATTAACGGATGATCCAGGTCTATAGATCTTTATTGAAAAATCTTCGTTTCCACACTTTTTCAGAGCTTCATGAAGCAGCGAAGAGATCGGAAACTACTGCACCTGCTTTACTGGAAAGAACATAAGTTACAAAGGCTGAGGAACCACGGGACGTTCGAGGTAGCAGACGTCTGATCAACAAGCAGTACAATCTACAGCCTTCCACAAACCCTATCGCAGAAGGGAGCAAACGGAAAGCTGAACCACCGCGCAAGCATACCTCCGCTCCTTCAAAGGCAAAAAGAAAGGATAAGAAAGATGCACAAGTCCCTGACCAGCATACAGGGGCTCCTGATCTAGACGCACCTGACTTTCCCCTTTCCATTGAAGAAGTAATCGATCTCCTGGATTCTTGGATCCAAGATGGTGCAATCAAGTTGCCATATTTCAAGAAAGAACCAACTGAAGAATACATGGAAAGTCCTCGTTACTTTCACTTCCATAGGTTCGTCAATCATCCCACAAATGATTGCAGAGTTTTGAAACACATATTCAGGGAAAAAGTTGAATCAGGAGAGCTGAACTTGGGGAATGAAAGAGTGCACAGAGACCCTCTCCCAGTCAGTACTTTCTCCATCTCTGAACAACCAGTTAAAGAAACACTTCAGTCATTGATCGAGCATGTCTGTGAATTTCTTTATCTTTCAAAAGCGCAAAGGGGAGACATGTTCATGGCTTTGAACAATATAGTATCCGGAAAACGTTTACTGTTTCCAGAAGTATCTCCTGAGCCTCCATCCACTGACAAAGAAATGTATAACTGGGGACTGCTCCCCACAGTGTATATCAAGGGAAATGAATTCAAAAGATCATTCGTTGGTGTTGGTACTGCCATCAACATCATTCGTTTGAAAACTCTCAGAGCTGCTGGCATCACTCGACAAGAATCTATTCATGCTCCCATGTAAATTAGGGATCATGAAGGGACACTCAGAGATGCATCCGGCTACATCACTCTTAAGGTAAGAGAAAACTCGGTTTGTACTGAAGCCAAGTTTTACATAATTCGGGAAGATCCAAGATATGACATGATTCTTGGACGACCTTGGGTTCATGCTGGAAAAGTGGCTCTAATGCCTTCAATTGAAGAAAGCTCTGACTCAGAAGAAATAAAATATATTCCATCAATCGAACATCTGGAGGAAGTTAAAGCTTTGGTGGAATTAGCACAGAAACCTGGAGAAAGTGCACACTCTTTTATCGAAAGGTTCCGAACTCAGGCAAGTCTAATTCCCCTTCATGTGCCTATACTACCAATGTTTAATTATGTTGATATGGTTTGGGGACTTCTTCTAACTAACAACTTAGCAATCACAAAAAGCTACGAGTGGAAATCTTCACCTCAACAATATTACACCAAATGGTTGAGCACAGAGCCCCATCAAATCGATCATTCAATCAAGAGGTTCATTGCTGAAGATATGGCTAAGCATGACAAACAGTACTCTGGATACTCCTCTTTGCATGAGCGTCCATATGTGCCACAGCCTTGGAATCCCTCCACACGAGGAGTTCCGAATCATCAAAAGATATTCAAGGAACGGAAAACTAAACCTAACAAATTTTTGAAGGAGATCTAGTTCTCAAAGCAACTCAGCGCAACCTCCACTCCGCAAGAAATTTCAATTGGGAAGGGCCATTTGTGGTTTCTAAGTCCATCGCCGGGGGGTACTACAGGTTGATCAACCAAGATGGTAGGACCCTACCAGTAATCCATGAAAATTGGCTTAAGGCATCTGATACCTGAAGTTATTGGACGTCTGAAGTACTAGGCGTTTGAGCATTCATGATGCCTGGGATTTGGCATTTAGGATTTGAATTCAGCAATTTATCAAAATTCAGTTCATTTTACTTACAGAAAATCTCTGTCAAATCCAAAAGAAAATCCTCAATCATCTGCCAATCCAAAACCAATCTATATCAAAACCAAAATAAAACCTCACATCTCTCAGAAGTTCAGGAGATCATGAAAAGAAATCAAAGGAAGTCAGCAAAGAAAAACTTTTGCTCCTCTGCATCCTTCAAGATTTACAAAGCCGCCTTCTCCAGGTTCAGCGCCTCGGTCAACTTAGCAATCTTTTCCTCCTTCTACATCACAACATTATTGGGAAAGGGTATGTTATTCTCACATGAATCCTTAATAATATTTATTTTATTACGAAGCCACTTCACGTTGAAGCCAAGTCTTTCAGAATTCTCCAAATTGAACTCCCAATCAAAGAGTACACCTGGAGTCACAATATTTCTAGCCCTGGCGCATATATCACTTACAACACGTAAGATTACACTTGCATTGTTAAAGCATAAGCACGTCCAGGATCTCTAGTAACGATGATGTGACCAAACTTCCTCCATATCTTCTCGTACAAGCCTGCATATCCCATAGGAACACTGAATCCACCAACTAGTTCATGATATGGGAATGATGCATCAAATGGAGGATAAAAAGAAACTCCTGCACTTGGATATTCATGCACCACTATGTGATTCTCAATTATTGGAGCAACTTCTACGGTCATGGCAACAGTTTCTTCATCCTCCTCTACTTGTGGCTCGGTTTCTTCTACTACTGGAGTAGTAATAATCGAGGTTCCCATAACTTCAGTGACAACCCTATCATGGCCTTGAAGTGCAGGGATGGTTGTATATTCATCAATAACTCCAGGGCTGCTCGCGTTATCATTACTGATTTCAGTATCCTCAACTTCGGTATTTGGTACCTAATACGAAGATTGCATGAGGTTAGAGCAATCTAGATATGGAAAACAAATAGGATCATAAAATACAGCATACAAGCAGTCCAACATCATCCAGGTTCATCATTATGCACTCAATACGCAATTAAATAGCGTGAAATTCACAAAAACACGTTTTACGGCAAGCTCGTCTGAAAAGATTTTACTCTGCCCTGTACAAGAAGACGAATTGGGAGCAATCTACAAGGAATATAAGGATGAGTTATATACCATTATATTCTTACGGATGTCTTCTAAAACATATAAAAATTTCATAACAATTCGATGAATGAGCAGGGAAATGTAGTCAAAACATTGGACAACATGCAGTCTGAAAAAGTTCTGAAAGTCTCCTGGAAGTTTAATGTTTCGCTGATTTCGACCTCTAAACGTGCTCAAAACTTAAAAATATTCTTCTTAAAGGTTGGAAAATTTCCGGTCTTGAATATACACATGCAGACTTTGAAAATTTGACTTCAAATGAAGATTTTATAGCGTTTTGGCTGAAAGAATGAGTTCTGAATTTTCTGGTGACGTATTTCGGCAAAGTTTTCGTATATGAACATGGATTCTTGTTCACACATTCATAAATCAACAAGTTTATGCTTCCATGGATAAAACACAAGAGAAATACTTACTTGGGTGGGCTCTAGAGTGTTCAAAGAACCAGAATTGCTTGTATCAACGTCAACAACCCCATTACTTTCATTCGGTTTCGAGTTCTGGGGGTTTTCCTTGTTGCTATCCTCCAAAAAAACATCACCAATGCTATCCACTTCCACGAAGACATCCTCCTGGATATTTTTCAGCAATCAGTATTTTATCTACGAAGCATCTTAATTTTTTATGCAAAGAAATACTTATTTCGTCCTCTCTTTCAACACTTGAGTCATAAATCATATGCCCAGCAGCAGAGAATCGAAGACCGTCAATACTTGATGGCGCAAAGTTCTACCATGGAATAACAAATATTGGTTTCACGATCCTAATTACACGGAGGAATAAGTCACAACAAAGGAATATTGATGACTCACCAAAGAAACAATTGGAGATTTTATGGTGTTAGATAACAACTTATAATTATTGCTCCTGCGCTCTGCGCCATGAATAATTGTTTCAGTTTCTGAGAAGTCTACACGGATTCGAGGTCTTACATTACGACCGTCTTGTGGAAAATTTTGATACAATGATCAAAATATAATTATCATAATTTTATGAAGATTATGAAAAGGGTTCATACCTTTGAACATCCTGGGGATGTCTTTCGTTTATCACCAGAAAGATACTTCAATCTTGGTCGAGTGGAAAACATCTCATCGGAAGGATCATTTTCCACCGGAGATTGACCAGTCGTTGATAAATTATGTAGACGTTCAAGCTGCTGATCCCAGAAGTATACATAACCTGCAGTTACATAAGTAATCCTTTCGGAGCAAGGAAACCAGTAAGCGCTTCCTTCCACATGTGTGCGGTCCAAATGGGTCCTAAGTTGCTCAACCAATGGTTTTCTCCTTCGAAAAGTGGGAACACACTGATCCATACCCATTTGACGAGCTGCACTGTCAATGTTATATTCCTCCACTGAAATCTCTCCATATATTGCTGATATCAAGTGACCAGGAGTGCAACTCAGCATGAAAGATCTCTCGCAGTCACTCAGGCCCGGACCAGATGATAAAACTCTACTTTCTCCAGTATTGAAGGTTGTCGTCTGGGAAATACAAGAAGGAATTGAAACCCATGGGAGAAAATTGAACTCAGATTCATCGTCTAAAACATCAATGAGACGTGTCTTGAACCGAGGATGCTTTGTAGACCAACGCATAATCCTGGCATTATCTTTTTCAGATAAGACGTGACGGGCATCATCACTCGGTTCTGGAAGGATATTACGTGGAATAGGAGAATAGTTCTTAAAATATTCCCACAATAAAGCTTGGAGAAACATCGTATTGGCATAACACTCGATTTTCATGAAGCCATTTGATACACTGGAGTCTATAATCAGAGAATCCAAATTAGAGTACAAAGAACCCAAGAATAGACTACCTATCGGGAGTTTCTCACCTTGAGCTATCTTGATAGCACAGGGAATCACAAATGGTTTCAATAAAGTTCCACTGTCTTCGAACACATCTCTGGACAGCCATAAGCATAAGAAAGCAGCAATAGACAACGTACCGTCAACGGGACAGTCAAGAACCTCATCTCTTGGCCACCAACGCGTTAACCATTGAAAGACCTTCAGGAAGATTACCTGTGATTGGGAAATGCAACAAATCCGCCACATCCTCTAAGGTAACAGTAAAATCTCCCCATCTGCATATGAAGATATGGTTGGAATGTACCAACGAGCAAGAAGAGCCACTATGCCTCGCGCATCATGAAAAATAAACAAATCTCCAGATGCTTGAATGGCCTTTTTTACTTGTGCCTGGTTCAACATAGCTCTGACATGAGGAAAGCCCAGCATGTGCCTCGCCCATCCAGAGAATTTCTCCAAAGGTCGTCGAGAAAGTTTAAACTCTATGATTGATGCAAGAAAAATTCCTCTTTCAAGGAAAAATCGAATTACTGTCTTGGGAGTCACCAATTTCTTTCGAGTAACAATCCTGGGATTCATCAGAAGATGATATGCTAGGGACTTAAGACGTTTTTCGGTCTTCTGTTGAACCTCAAAAAATGCATCATCCACGTTTGGAACATTCTTGATCCCAGGAGTTTCTTCTTCTTCTTCACCAATGGTAGTCTCATCCATGCATGTATCATCTCTGGATGCATCATCATATATGCGTACATCCCTGGAGGCACCATTTTCTTAAGGATCAGACATCTTTGCGAAGTGGATGTAACATGCACACGGTATTTTACTTCAGTCTACCATCCATACAAGATGCAAACATCGACGGAATGAAGTAATTGGAAAAGTGCTCGTGCCAACATCTACAAAATGGTAATCCTTAACTCTTACCTTTTTACAATTCCACTAACAATAATGATGGCAATGCAAGAGTTAGCACTTCAAAACTTGCTCGTTTCTTCGAACCTGCAAAAGCGAGCAAAACTCAGGTTTTCATAAAATCGTGAACATAAATTTTCATCATGTGAACAGTCACGACCAGGTTATGAAAATTTACATGAAAATAATATTTCATCATAAATAATTGTTTACTTTATCGATTGCTCAAAATCATATTTTATTTGTCAACACAAATATATATATGCATGTTATATATATATGCGAGAACTATTCATATATATTTCTCATGAAAAATATACTTCACGTAAAAATAAAAAAAAAAAATCCTGACCAGGTCACGATTTTACAAAAAAAAAAGAGAAATAAAAATCTCTTTTCCTTCGTACGAACATCTTTCTTTGAAACCAAGGTTTATTTAGATTTTACGAAAAGTTCAAACCTTTTAAGATGAAGTTTTGCTTTCCATGAAAGCTCATAATCAAAAATTTTATCACTGGATACAGGTCTATTTTCAAAAGAAAAATATCTCTCAAGCTAGGGATTGTTGCTAGTCTCTTGAACTAACGATCAAACGAACATACGCTTAATAAAACAATGGTTTTCAACAAAACTCACACTCATATATAGACGTGTATAAAATTTTAATATGATCAAAGCATGAACAACTCATGAAATCAGCAAAAAAAAAAAAAAAACTCACTGGTCGGCGTTGGCCGGACGGTGGTCAGACGGCGCCGACGATCGACTGCTCCGACAGAAACCTCTCTTCTTCTCCCTGATGGCGTGAAGGTGATGAAGAGATGAAGGTGGTGGTCGTGGAAGAAAATAAAAAAAAGGGATTAATTCCCTTTTATATCAATTTTTATTTCCAAAACCTAATTTCACAAGGATTTCCTTTTCGGGCCGGGCCCGTGAATTTAATTCGATCAAGGTCCCATCACCAAACCAATGGTTCTACACCAATTTATGCTCGTTGGGTGATGCTCTATTATGCCACTGGGTTTTCATTCAATCCATGGTTTGCTCATTCAGTCGAAAATCCGGTAACGTCTTATCTTACGACTAAGTTCAATTACTTATTTTGTCTGTAAAAAATCACCATTCAGTGATGACTGAGGAACATGACTGTCCCTCACTAAGTAGGGGACTTTATATGGTGTATTTTCGACAAGGGTTAAAATCGTAAAACCATAATTATACATGCTCCTGATCCGGAAATTAAATGAGTATTGAGGCTCATGTCTCTCGTTGAAGCATGAAAGCTCACACCATAAAATCTCTGACTGAGAAGGATGTCTCTCAGAGTATATGTAGATGTGTAGTCTCCCAGCTGAGGCAACGGCACATCTCAGAGTTTTGATGGTAACGATGTTAAAGTCACAGGCCGCGTCGATCAATGTGTTGTCAAGATCGGCATCTCTCAGATAAACCGTGGTCATCAGTCCCCAGTTTATTTTCCAGCACCTCTTCCCGAGAGAGTTTGGGGTTCTGGCGGGGTTTTTTCAATAAGAAAAAGTCGCTTTCCCGACATGAATCGATTAAGGGATGTAAATATATCTTGACGCTGTGCCTTGGAGAAATAGAGAATCTCGCATACATGCTCCATGATGGATTGCACGGTTTTGTGAATAGAGTCCCCAGAGAGCATGCAACTCCTAACTGGAAAAGGATCTTTGTGAACTCCCTCATTTCCCAGTTGAAGTTCCCATGCCTCCACATTTTCTTTAAAAATACGCTTTAACTTTTTGCAGTCACTGGTCGGGTGATGGACAAATTTGTGGTAGCGGCAATACTTAGGATTCACTATTCCCTCTTCAGTTGTTGGGCGCTTGATAGGAGGCAGCTTGATGGCATCATCTTGGATCCATGCTTCCAAGAGTTCAATTACCTCTTCGATTGGGAACGGGAAATCTAAGGCATTTTCTCCGGATTCTTGATGCTGCGCAAGAGCCTTAGCTACGGTCTTTCGCGCTGGAGACGCCTGATGTGCTGGAATTGTGCGCTTGGATTGCTACTCTGCCGCTGGAGCCTTCCTTTTTCACAAAATTGGTTAAAATGACCAACAATTCCTGGATGAAAAGGACATTTAGATTTTGATACTGTTTAAATGGACAAAAATGTAAAAATAGTCAGGATGTAAACAGTTTCATCCTACCCATTTTCAATTTTTTTTTTATTTTTAATTTACATCAGGATGCATCCGGTTTCATCCTTGCTATTTTTTAAGTTCAAGTCAGGATGAATCCAGTTTCATCCTTGTTATTTTTTTGGTATCCATTTCACCCATACTAATTTTTACTCGTCCATTTGAAACATGTTTTAAAAATATTTGGAAAAATGACCCATTTTCCGTTCCTTTTTCCTCTTCACTTACCATACTCACAGAGGGGCCAGTGTTATATTGCTTGTTGATGAGGCGTCTGTTTCCTCGAGTTTTGCGTGCGTCTTCAACCTTGGCCGGTATGGTTTTTTCCAACAATGTTGGCGCTGTTGTTGCCGACCGTTTAGCAGCCTCATGAAGTTCAGAGAACGTCTGGAAACGCAGATTCTCCAGTAAGGCACGGTAGATTGGAACCATACCATTGATGCAAGAATCCAATAATTGTTGTTCGGTCACATTTGGGTCGTGACAGTCCAGCGCTTGAATCCTGAATCTTTTGACGTAATTATTTGGATGATCATTGTTTCATTGAAACATCCTTCATAAATCTGAGAAGGTAATTTGCTCAGACACAAAAAAGTACTTCTTGTAGAAAGCCGTAACCATGTCATGCCATTTGGATATGTTGTTTGGTGCAATGTTGTTGTACCAGGTGTATGCTCTTCCGTTAAGTGACTTTGAAAAATCCCTCAAACGGAGGACATGGTTGTATTCGTGCTCGCCCAAGGATTCCAAAATTGAGAGACATGTTCATGCGCATTACCGGTGCCGTCATACAAGGAGAATTGAGGAGAAGATTACCCTCTCAGAAGAGGAATTCTTTGTACTTCAAGAGGATACGGGGGTTGATGCTGATGCATGTCTGCAGAATCACTTTTGTCTCGGTTTCGAAGAATTCGTTCCAAATCTTCTCGTGTGACAAAATTGGACGGCTGATTCCTCTCCGTTGGAACCCCTGAACGAGTATCTTCTTCTACAAAGGTGCGCCTTGCTGAGGCATCGACACTAGGGGTATTCAAGGTGTTCCTCACTGGTTCTGGTTGGCGTGACTCCTGTGGTAGCCGCTCCATTAGTGTCTTGAGGAAAAGAAGCACCTTTTTCCGAGTCGAAGCCATGTTCGTCTGATCCCTAGCAAGAACTTCCTGTCTTTCCATCAAATCAGCAACGATAATAAGAGGTTGGATCACTCTGGCTCCCCCAGTCTCTCGTAAAGATGGTGGAGTAGCAACATCTCTGGTGACGGTTGGAGGTGTCACATTTGAAGAAATGTTGGTGTGGGGGGAGGGGGGGAAGCAGCAGCGGCCCTATCTATAGTGACTGGAGGTGTAACACCTGAAGGAACATTTTCCACGGCAGCGACTCTGGCTCTGGTTACCGAATGTGTAACGCCTGAAGGAACATTCCCCGCGCTGCTGGTGTTGACAGGTGGCATATTAACGCTACTGGAAGGAACGCTAATACCGAGAATAATTTCAGCGCTAGTGTTTTCAGGATTTGTTACTGACCCGGACCTAAGCTCTACCATCTTGAAATTCGGATTGAAAAATAAAATTGAAATTAGTATTGCAACCGAAATATTAATCTCCCACTGTGGTCGCCAATTGTTTGAGGGTGAAAACTGTTTCTGCTGGTTTTGGTAAATTCGTGTGTGTGGATGAGAAACGAGTCTAAACCTTAAAAAATGTACTGCACGGGAGTAATTTTGATTCGAGAGATCAATCTGTACAATCCTGGCCTAAACCAAGAAATGGCCGTTCCAGGCTTGCTTCGGTCACAAAGTGAAGGAGAAGGGTTGGCCTTAGGGAGAGAAGCGAAGAAAGTGTTGAGACCAGAATCGTTGATCCTGAAGGTGTGGTTTCTTATGACTTGTATCAGAAAGTAGAACTGGCTAGCATAATGGAAAGGTACTAGGTTATTTCTGGATACTATGTTGTTCTCCGAACAAAACTTGTTGTTTGGTGGAAATAGGTGAATCCTATTTATACAAGTCATATTGAAACGTACCCTGGTCTCGTAGGAAGTGGAAATAATTGAGCGGTGGAAAAATAGAGTAACGTTTAACCGTCACACATTATGCTTCCATGATGAAGGAAGTGAATTCGTGTAACCTTAAGACATTATGCTTCCATGATGAAGGAGTGATTTCGTTTACACCGTTACTTTTCACCACCAATAATTGTCCCGCTTCATGACACTTTCTTGTAACGGGCGCGTTGCACGCTGCACACTGTAAACCGCCAGACCAATACCCTGATGAGCATCCCCCAGTTTGTGACATGTATGATGTCTCGAGTGTTTTCTTGGAAAACATGTAGCAGTTTGCTACGTGTGGCAAGACAAAGTCAAGGGACTTACCGCAGGAAAATAACATGTAATGCTATTAGGCTCGTTTTGACTGGTCTCCTAAAACTTTCCAAAGGTTTGTCAGTTCGGTGGCGAACTTCGATGGCTGAGATCGCATCTCATGAAGGAGGGTAGCCATTGATTATGGCTACCTTGTGTTGGCGCCTGATAATGGCGCAGTTGCGTTTTGGTGCACACCAGTGGCAATGTGGCACGGCTGGCATGGCTTGTGCATGCCAGTGGCACGGTGGTGCAAGTGGCGCCTGGCGTAGCCATGGCCATTAGATTTAGACAGCTGGTCACCTGAATCTTGCCACAAGTCTGTCAGTTTGGTGGGAACTTGTATGGCCGAGATTGCATCTCATGAGGAAGGATGGCCATTGATTATGGACGCATCTTGTTGTATAGAGAGGTGGCGCCCTTGGCATAGTGGCGCCTGTTGGAGCCATGGCATAGCGGCATGCTAGTGGCGCAGCCGTGGCAGCTGTTTTGGCATATTGGAATTAGACCCAAATATGGCTTCTGGAAACATTGGACCTGTTGCTAAGTTAATCTTGAGGCCTCAGAGAGTCACTGGACTCAGTTGGCATGGAAACTTTTAGGAAAATTAGGGTTTGGCGCATTGCAACTCTATTTAGCACGTGCGTCATGGCGGCGCGGCTGGCATAGTTAGCACATGCAAGTGGAACGAAGTAGCGTCTGGCATAGCCATGGCCGCTGGACTTTGGCACCTCGGTGTCGGACCAACATGTGGCATGGAAACATTGGCCATGTTACCACATCAATACCCACGCTATGGGAGACGTTATTTGGCATTGGTTGGCGTAGAAATTTTGCCCAAATTAGGATTTTGCATGTCGAAACCCTAATTAGTGCGTGTAGCATGCGGCCCGGCATGGCGATACTTATTTTGCAAACGGCGCCATAGCTATGCCAAAGGAACTATGGCAAGGCCATAGTGTGGAAACGACCATAAGAGTAGGGATTGGCGTGGGTGGCTATGATATGGTGCCAACCTAGGGCTTCCTGGGTCCCACACAACTCGCGGCATGTTGTGGGGTCGAAGTGGCATAATTTGTGCCACGACTGGAAATTAGGGTTTTGGTTAATGCAGAGTCGTGCTTTTGACTATAAAACCCTAACTTAAGCTTTTCATGGCGTTGGCCACGAACATGAGGGAGGTTAGCACATAGGGCGCTATTTATGTCATGTTTCCATGAAATGGGATGTTTGGCACGTTGGTGCCGCGGAGTGGCATGTGATGTGATTTCAAATTGAGTTGTAATAAAAAGTTCATTGAGACTTGTGAAAGCAAAAGATTTTAGATTTAATGAAATTTAAAAACAAACAAGAATTAATTCAAGATTATTAGGAATAACCAAGACATTGATTCCACTATCACACATGACTAAATTATGGAAAATAATTCAAAACTCTAATTATCTTTTGAGTCCCTTAATTCTTAATTCACAAATAATCAGGCAAATTCTCAAATATCATTGTATTCCCTAAGTATAAATTATCAATTGACTAAACAAAGTATAACCTATCAGATTGAATCTCAACTAATTAAAAAAAATTATGCAAACAATTTAAAACTCTGCAAAAGCAGTGATTGAGTGAATTATAAATTATAAATTAGAGAAAATAAAATAGTTACCAATTATTCATGCGTAAATAGCTTCCTCATTGCCTTGGTTGTGGGAGATTTAGTTCATTATCATGTTGGAAACACGCTCACAAGTTGATTTCATTGCTCAAATGGTGTTTACAAATGATGAAAAGGGAGAAATAATTCAAAACCGAGTTTGTAACGCTTATAATTGTTGCAAACCAAAGAACGATATAGAGGATGTGTCACTGTTACTGTAAGTCTAAGACTGTCGCTGAGGAGTCGCAAACACTGTAGCAAAAACGACTGCTTCTGTGGGTCAATGTTCTTCGTGTTCTTTAATGGCAGCAGCAGCAACAGTTTTCTCTGGTGATCTTATTTCGCTTCTGTGATGTTCCAAAGCCTTCCCAAACTCTCCGTAACCCTTACTGGCTCTCGTAGACCCTTTATATACCCAACAACGACAAAAATATTCCCTCATTACTCCGAAAAATCTTTCCATAGCTCGGCAGTAAATAAAAAATAATCTCGGACAATTTTCTTTCCTTTCTTGCCTCTTCATGCGTCTGCAACTGTATGATTCGTGCAAAATATTGCTGCACGTTTCTTCAGCATTCCAACTCGATCCAAACACAAGCAAAATACGTCTATCCTTGTTGTAATCCATGGTTATCTCCTCCAGTCACGTACTCTCCTGTGTAACTTACAATGATTATACGTCCCAAATAAACACATACGAACACCCATACCAACTTTGTTTAGAAAAAGTCCGTTCATTCCGGTCGAAACCAGTGGTTGAGTCTCACTAAAACTCCTCAAAAATCCAACAGAAAATAACGAAGTGAACTGCATTATTTTCCCTCCAAAACAATCTTCAAAGGAGGAAGGAGATGGGTGCCCTTATCCAACATCCAGGGTGCCGAATAAAACAGTGGGTGCTAAAGATAAATATGGGCTACACATAGACGTGGGTGCCGCTTAGCAAATGTGGGGGTCCGTATATCAATTTCCAACAATATTTATTTCCAAAAAATACCTACAAACACACAAAACACCATAATAAGTACGAAATTGAGCACCAATAATACAGAAAATTGAGGACAACTTAGACACAAAAATGTGGCTATCAAATACCCCCAAACTTATTATTTTCTAGTCCTCGAGCAAAACTAATTTAGAAAATAAAATGACTACACTTAGCACGTGCAGCAAGCCGTTAAATCGCTAGGTGGCCCTAGCGGCGGAGTGTTGTCTCCGGAGGGTTTACCAGAGGTGTGCCCACAAAACCTTTACTCCAGACCCTAGCTATCTACGCAGAACCTTGGAAGGCACTAAAGAATCTCCTTGGTTGGTATACAAACATTGACTATAGGAGGAAGTACCGTGATGCGAAATTCCAATTGATGTACACAAGTTTGCACTCAGCATAGTATAATTCATATATAAGTGACAGAGCTCCACTCAGATAGTTTCTAAACATCATAACCAGAGTCAACCAATCACATGGAAAGATTAAGAAGATAGATAAAGAGAAAAATAGATGGTTAAAGTGAACGGTGTTTCCCATATATGTCTGAAGGCCTCTGCCAAGATGAACCTATCCTAATGGACTGAGATACCGGTCTGACTAATATCAACACAACTGGCATATACAAGGGAATCCGTGGTCGACTTTATTGATTTTATTCTGGTTGGTCTGATGGTCTGGTATCAAACTTTTTTTTTTTTTGGTATCTCAATCACCCTAATTCACCCTAGCAAAGGTAACAACTTGAATCGTGTGCCCCACCAAGTCACTTAAAAAAAATAAAAATAGAAGGATTAGGATTCAATGAGATATGGCGAAACTACCATGTTTTTTTTTTAATTCTAACACCTGAGATCTGTGCTTTTATGAATAGACTCTTTAGATGTTTCCATCTAATCAGATTGGTTCCTCAACTCCTACAACCAAGATGTTCCCATCCACTTAGATTGGTTGGTGCCAACCTTAATAAGCATAAATTTCTAGGCTCTTGAGTTTATTTATTGCAACTAAAAGCTAACAAAAAGTTTCTTCCCCACCCCCAAACTTAAATCTAACATTGTCCTCAACGTTCCTAATGAAATAGAAATACCAAAAAGCAAAGTAAAATGAGTAATCAGTAAAGAGAGAAGTTGGAAAGATAGTACCTGGGTGAAGAGAGAAATCAAAATCTAATATACAACATACAATCACCTCGATGGTCAATCAAGGGTAAACAAGTCCTCCAGAGGGACCTCCTCAACATCACCTGTAGGAAAGGTCTCTATAAAGGGTTTCAATCTCTGACCGTTAACCTTCGAAGAACTACTACCATCTGGAGTCTCAATCTCTACATCTCCATGAGGAAAGAAAGTGCGAACAATAAAAAGACCCGTCCACTAAGAACGTAACTTCCCAGGGAAAAGATGCAAGCGGGTATCATACAGAAGAACTTTTTGACCTGGAGAAAATGACTTCCTTAAAATATTTGTATCATGAACAAGTTTCATTTTTTTCTTATACTCCTTCGCACTATCGTAAGCATCTATACGAATCTTTTCCAACTCATTGAGCTGGAGTTTCCTATGGGCTCCTTCCTTGTCAAGTGAAACATTTAGCAGCTTAACAGCCCAATAAGCTCTATGTTCTAACTCAACAGGTAAATGACATGCCTTGCCATACACAAGCCGATAAGGCGGCATTCCAATGGGGGTCTTAAATGCAGTAAGGTAAGCCCAAAAGGCATCAGTAAGCCTAGATGACCATTCTTTCCGATTAGGATTAACTGTTTTCTCTAATATACGCTTTATCTCCCTATTGGAAACCTCTACCTGACCACTAGTCTGTGGATGATATGGGGTAGCTACCTTATGTCTAATACCATATTTCTTCATCAAAAGCCTAAAAGGTCTATTACAAAAGTGCGACCCTCCATCACTAATTATAGCTCGCCGTGTACCAAAACGTGTAAGTATATTATTTTTCAAGAACTCAATCACAACCCTATGGTCATTGGTTTTACACGCAACTGCCTCAATCCACTTAGAGATATAGTCTACAACGACAAGTAACACAGTGACTATGGGAGTCTTTAAACAACGAAGGCCAATAGAATACACTGCAATATCTTAGCAGCAGTCTTCTTAGCACTAAAGTGACCCCCCACAAGCATGATCATGACAAAAGGAAATAATACTGGACAGATCACTCTAAGGTATACATATCCTAATAATCTGGTCTGGACAATACTTAAACAAATAAGGATCATCCCAAAAGAAATGCTTCACCTCGGCTAAAAATCTAGAACGATCTTGTTTACTCCAATGTTGGCGCATTCGACCAGTAACAAGATAATTCACTATATTCGCATACCAAGGTTCTTGGGTAACAAACAACAGTTGTTCATCAGGGAAACTATCCCTAACATGAGGAGCATCATTAAGGGTATCCACAACAAGCCTAGAAAAGTGGTATGCTACTAAATTTTATGCACCTTTTTTTGTCTCTAATGTCTAAGGAAAATTCCTGCAACAATAGGATTCATCTAATCAATCTAGGTTTAGTATCCTTCTTGGAAAGAAGATACTTCAAAGCAGCATGATCAGTAAAGATTATGACCTTAGAACCTAAGAGGTAGGATCTAAACTTGTCTAAGGCAAACACAATAGCTAATAGTTCCTTCTCCATAGTGGTATAGTTTAACTGGGCATCATTCAGATTTTTGCTAGCATAGTAAATCACATGAAGTAACTTATTTTCTCGCTGACCTAGCACAACACCAGTAGCATAATCTGAAGAGTCACACATGATCTCAAAGGGTAGGTTCCAGTTGGGTGCCTGGACTATGAGGGCGGTAGTGAGTAAATTCTTAAGCTTCTCAAAAGCCTCTAAACAAGCATCATCAAAGACAAACTTAACGTCTTCTGCAAGCAAATTGCAAAGAGGTTTAGAAATCAAGCAAAAATCCTTAATGAATCGGCGATAAAAACCTGCATGCCCTAAGAATGACCTAATATCTCTTACGGATTTTGGGACCTGTAAAGTTTTAATAAGGTCAACTTTGGCTCTATCTACCTCTATATCCTTCGAAGAAACGATATGCTCTGGAACGATTGTTGAACGAACCATGAAGTGACATTTCTCCCAATTAAACACTAAATTCTTTTCCTTACGCCTAGTCAAAACTAATGACAAATGATGCAAGCACTCATTGACAAGCACGTAATTTCTATATTTTATACCCATATTTATATTAGCTAGAACTCGATATTTTAATTAACAATACGATTTTAGTGCTTTTGTAGAAAGTACATGCAAATCCGATTTCCGAAAGAATAAGCAGATAAATGAACAACTAAATGGCGTTTGTGGACGAAATTGATCAAATATGCTAGCCTGGTGTTTCTATATATCAACAACACTTATCATGCTGGCCTGGTATTTCTATATATCAGCAGCACTTATTAAGTTGGCATGGTATTTCCATGTATCAGCAGCCGGGTTGGCCGGATATTTCCATGTATCAGCAACCACAATGATGAAATGGGGTTGGCCTGGTATTTCCATGTATCAGCAACCATAATAGTTAATCACTGTACCCACCTGAGACAAGGAGGGATGTTAGGCTACCTATTTATCACCACAACCATTTTACTGTCAGAAAGAAACAAAGAATAGCTTTTCTTTGTTATATCATGAGACCACTAGTGGGTGTAGATAAGAAAGTGGTGTCACGTGCCCACTATCTCGTTTCTCATCAGCCAGAAGAAAGTCTCGAAAAGCTAATCTTCTTATCAGAGAAAGGTGAACAACAATTCGGTGATAATTAAGTTCTGATGTTCCATCGAAGCAGCTTAATGGCATGGATCGATTGCAGGAGGAAGATTAGATGTTGTCCGGAACTGTATCTCGTACGGTAGCTATCTGTGAGAACTGATGGAAGAATATTGAGCTCGAGAGGGAGAAATTATGGATGGATCGATGAGGCTATGGTCTGTGTACAGACAGAAGATGGAGAAAGGTGTTGGCTGAGGTTGCATTTGGTTTTTGTGGCTCATTCATATTGCAATAGCGAAGACGGAATCTGTGCATTCGATAATAATAAAAGGAAATGCAATCGATGTACGGGTTCTGTAGCAGATGGACAGAATGGAAAAGAAAGTGTGGTGATAGTCCTCGAGCAAACAAAGAATTGACCCACTACACAGCTGGTCATATTATAAGAGAGAGTTAGACCCGCTACACAGTTATAAAATGAAAATTTTAAACACCATACACAAGACCCGCTACAGAGCTGGTCATAGAAAATACCCTAGAAAAGACCCGCTACACAGCTGGTCATAACCCTAAAAACATAATGATAATATTTTTTTTAAGACCCGCTACACAGCTGATCATCTTTTTCTTTTCTTTTTTAATTTTCTTTTAGACCCGCTACACAGCTGGTCATAACATTTTTTTTTATTATTATTAGAAATTCCTAACGAAAGTCCCACACCCCCACACTTAAACATTAAATTTTCTTCAATGTAATTGAGTCATCCAACGTAGAAATTAAGGTGGGAAATTTTAAAATACAATAAAAGTAAAAGATAGAGTGCAGGGAACAAATCTGATGGGTTGACTCCCATGAAGCTAAAGGTATTTGTTTCCCTGATTTCCAGTAGCGTGTAGTCTCAAACAAGGTGAGGTTGGAACCCCAAACTAAGCTGCCAATCATATATATAGAGTCTGAAAAGTTGGGGACTGACCCAACATATCAGTTTAGCTGAAAAGATAATCCTGCAACCAGATTGATTATTACCGAGAGAGCTAAAACTGAATTCAATCTTATTTGGAAAATAATTCAAACTTTCCCAACCATATGTGGAAATATGAAGCAAATCAGATTGAACAATTGTTAAACTCCCTAAATCTGGCTCTAAGTTTGAGGAAATAATTTCCGCGGATGATATTGGTTCAAATTCAGCAAAATATGGCAGGCGAACATATATTAGCTCAAATTCACTCGCTGAACAATGTCTCAATGGAGCAATGATATAATGACTCATATACCCGCTATCATTTACAACGGTTTCATTATAAATATTATCAAGATGAGTCAAGGTTGGAGAATTATCGATTGATGGAACTAGTCGAGACTCGGGCAGAATTAGAGGTTCTAGTTTGGGTTTCCATTTATTAGTGTCTAGCAGCGGTGCTGAGTCTAATAAGGCATTGACTTCACAAATAACACTATCATCATCAAAATCATACCCAAAATAAGCTAAGCAAACCTCTAATGGATCTTCCGAGTGGCTCTTACAAAATCCTTGCGAGTGCATACTTTCTTTTCGCCCACAACACTTCAGGCTAAGGTACCTAAAAAAATCAAATAAAATGCGTAAAAAGAACCAAAAGAAATCTAAAACAAGAACAAAAATAAATTATGTATAAAAAAAAAGCTATATATAAAAATTTATATCAATCAGAGAGTATTATGCAACCACTCCCCGGCAGCGGCGCCAAAAACTTGGTAGGCTCAGAAACCTACAATAATATACTGCAAGTGCACAACGTCTAACTAGTAGACAATGGCAAGTATAGGTCGTTCCCACGAGGAGTGTGAAAATACTTCTACTAACTAATACCAAAAAGTAACCAAACAAATTCAATATTTCAGAAGTTTTTGAAACAGTGAAAGCAAAATAATATAAATGTAACCAAGGATGTAAGAGTCGGTAACTAGGGTTTTATGGAATCAACTACTATTTCAATTCAATTACTGATAAGAAACATAATTCTGAATATGTATTTATCTATTGTTCTATTGGCATCACCTATTATAAGCATAGAGTCGTAAACGTCACTGGTATATCCTAAGTATAGCGCATCAAAGGAATAAATCCAAGAATGCACCATCAAAACGCATCAGCAAGAAAGTTATACGAAACTAAATATTAATTCACAAATATTGTTTGACTATTCTAAGCATAACCCATCAAAGAATTTAACCCAAGTATGAATTATCAAATAATGAGACCAAAAATATTTGTAAGATTATCAATTAAGTACATAGGTTTTTAGAACCGGCAATGCAACAACTCGTTTTCAATAAATCGATAAACAATATCAAAAATTAATTTATTCAAATCATAATGGTCTAATGCTTCATAATTCAATTCAATCAAAAATGGCTTAATACCCAAGTAGTTTTAACCATAAACTCTAGCTACAAAACATCTAGCAGAACATGACAATGGATTTCTCAAAATCCATCGAAACAAATAATACAAGATAGAGGGATTAAACCCAAAAGATCTTTGTCGTCTTCCTCTTGCTCCGCTCTCACCAAACGACAGTGTAGTCGCCTCCTTTGTCCTCTGGTTTTGGCTCTGTAGCCGCAACCCCCCTCCTCAGTTTCTATTCACTGATGTTTATATATGCGCTGTCACAAATCTAAACTGGACCCAGTTGAAATTGTCAGGCCCAATCCACCACCGGCTTCCAAATTCAAGCCAAATCCAACTCCGTTTGTTGCTCCAAAATCTCGGCCACCACATCTTTCTACTGACCATTCAAATCTCGACCTACACATCACCGGCAAAGTGTGCACTTCAACACTGGTTTCTCGGCAAGCCAGACTAACCAGACTCGATCCATTAGCTCTTCTATCTTCTTGTCTGTCTAATGCAAATCAGTCCACCATTACAGTCACTGTTCAATCATACACAACACCATTCTTTCCTTGCATTTCAGTTTACATCAGTGTTTCGTCTGAATTCCCTGCCAAGAAGTTCTCGTCTTCGCTGCACCAGCTTCTTAATTAATTTATTCCCATACTCCACTGTTGTTTTAGTGGGTGTAGAGACGATCCCATTCTTCTTTGCTCCGTCGACTGCACAACTCAAATCAGTCTCCACCAGCAGTTCTTCAACTCACAACTGGACATGAAGAAACTCAATCACCACCACCAAAAATCTCCAGTACTCAGTCCAACTCTCCTCGGGTCACAACAACAACTCGATATAAAGCATCTCCATTTATCTCCTCGATCTATCAACGCCAAACAAGACCCCTGCAACAATGTTTCTCAGCTTCTTGTGTTTACGATACCAACACCAAAATTCCGAGGCACCATTCCTTGTATCACAAGCTCTCGTGAATGTATGGCTAGCTTTAAAAATGATATTCTCTTGTTGATTCTTCTAACTCCACAGCAACCCCATCTTGACTGCTTCATTCTCGTCTGTTGTCATCCATGAAGAACAACCAACTCCAATACCTAGCTTTGCCTTCTTCAACATCGAAGTACACCACCAGAAAATCATTGTTGTTGCTGCTAACCATTTCTGTCAGTCGTCTGCGACAGCTTAACACCGACTATCACCACACTTTCTTTTCCATTCTGTCCATTTGCTATAGAACCCATACATCGATTGCATTTCCTTTTCTTATTATCGACTTCACAGATTCCGTCTTCGCTATTGCAATATGAATGAGCCACAGAAACCAAATGCAACCTCAGCCAACACCTTTCTCCATCTTTTGTCCGTACGCAGACCATAGCCTCATCGATCCATCCATAATTTCTCCATCTCGAGCTCAATATTCTTCCATTAGTTCTCACAGATAGCTACCATACGAGATACAGTTTCGGACAACATCTAATCTTCCTCCTGCAATCGATCCATGCCATTAAGATGCTTCGATGGAACTTAATTACCACCGAATTGTTGTTCACCTTTCTCTGATAAGAAGATTAGCTTCTTGAGACTTTCTTCTGGCTGATGAGAAACCAGTGTTGAAGTGCACACTTTGCCGGTGATGTGTAGGTCGAGATTTGAATGGTCAGTAGAAAGATGTGGTGGCCGAGATTTTGGAGCAACAAACGGAGTTGGATTTGGATTGAATTTGGAAGCCGGTGGTGGATTGGGCCTGACAATTTCAACTAGGTCCAGTTTAGATTTGTGACAGCGCATATATAAACATCAGTGAATAGAAACTGTGGAGGGGGGTTGCGGCTACAGATCCAAAACCAGAGGAGAAAGGAGGCGGCTACACTGTCATTTGGTGAGAGCGGAGCAAGAGGAAGACGACGACGATCCTTTGGGTTTAATCTCTCTATCTTGTCTTATTTGTTTTGATGGATTTTGAGAAATTCATTATCATATTCTGCTAGATGTTTTGTAGCTAGGATTTATGGTTAAAACTACTTGGGTATTAAGCCATTTTTTATTTTTGATTGAATTGAATTATGAAGTATTAGACCATTATGATTTGAATAAATTAATTCTTGATATTGTTTATCGATTTATTGAAAACGAGTTGATGCATTGCCGGTTCTAGTAACCTATGTACTTAATTGATAATCTTACAAATAGTTTTGGTCTCATTATTTGATAATTCATATTTGGGTTAAATTCTTTGATGGGTTATGGTTAGAATAGCCAAACAATACTAATATTTAGTTTCTTATAACTTTCTCGCTGATGCGTTTTGATGGTGCATGCTTGGATTTATTCTTTTGATGCGCTATACTTAGGATATACCAGTGACGTTTACGACTCTATGCTTATAATAGGTGATGCCAATAGAACAAAAGATAAATACATATTCAGAATTATGTTTCTTATCAGTAATTGAATATAAATAGTAGTTGATTCCATAAAACCCTAGTTACCGACTCTCACATCCTTGGTTACATTTTTATTATTTTTCTTTCATTGTTTCAAAAACTTCTGAAATATTGAATTTGTTTGGTTACTTTTTGGTATTAGTTAGTAGAAGTATTTTCACACTCCTCGTGGGAACGACCTGTACTTGCCATTGTCAACTAGTTAGACGATGTGCACTTGTAGTATATTATTGTAGGTTTCCGAGCCTACCACTCATCGAAAGACGAACCAAACACTGAAAAATCATCCATAAAGACCTCTAAGAACCGTTCTACCATGTTAGAAAATATGCTCATCATACAACGCTGAAAGGTCGCAGGGGCATTATATAGCCCGAAAGGCATGCGTATATACGCAAAGGTACCAAAGGGACAGGTAAAAGTGGTTTTCTCTTGGTCTTCTGAGGCTATGACAATCTGATTATAACCGCAATATCCATCTAAAAAGCAATAATGGCTACGTACAGCTAATCTCTCTAGCATTTGGTCGATGAAGGGAAGGGGAAGGTGGTCCTTCCTAGTGACCTTGTTCAATTTCCTATAGACAATATAGACACGCCAATCCGTGGTCACCCGGGTTGGGATTAACTCATTGTTATCATTCTGGACTACAGTAATACCGGGTTTCTTGGGAAAAACCTGAACAGGGCTGACCCACTTACTGTCTGAAATGGGGTAGATAATGCCTGCATCTAACTTTTTAAGAACCTCGGTTCGAACTACTTCTTTCATATTAGGGTCCAGTCGACGTTGCATCTCCCTATAAGGTTTGGTGTCACTCTCTAAATAGATATGATACATACAATCAGTAGGACTTATACCCTTAATGTATGCTATGGTCCACCCTAAAGCTTCCTTGTTATTTTAATGGACGGTCACTAGCCTACTTTCCTTATCACTATCCAAGTCGGATGCTATAATCACAGGTAAAGTTTCATATGGGCCTAAAAACAGATACTTCAGGGAATCTGGTAATGGTTTAAGGTCCAACTTAGGAGGCTTTTCTAACGAAGGAACTAGGGTAGACTCAGAAATGGGTAGAGATTCGAACTTAGGTTTCCAACCATTACTAGTGTCTATCAAAGGGGTTGACTCTAACAAAGCATTCACCTTATTAATCACATTCTCATCATCAAAATCAATCCCAAAGTGGGCTAGGCATTTCTCTAATGGATCTTCTAACAAAGTGTTTGGTAATGACTCCTCGATTAATGTTCCAATCATGTTCACCTCTTCTATGTTCGAGTCATCTAGTTCAGAGGGTATATTACTAATATTAAAAATGTTCAGCTCAACAGTCAAATTACCAAAAGACAAATTCATAATACCATTTCGACAGTTAATGATCGCATTGGATGTAGCTAAAAACGGGCGACCAAAAATCACTGGTATTTGGTTCTCTGGGTCAGGGACAGGTTGGGTATCTAGGATAACAAAATCCACTGGATAAATAAACTTGTCAACCTCAATAAGAACGTCCTCGATCACACCACGAGGAATTTTAACGGACCTATCAGCTAACTGAAGTGTCATCTTGGTAGGTTTCATCTCACCAAGTCCTAGCTTAAGGTACACATGGTATGGCAGTAAGTTCACACTGGCTCCTAAGTCAAGCAAAGCTTTCTTGACACGGTATTTACCTATTGTGCAAGAAATAGTAGGGGACCCTGGGTCTTTATACTTAGGAGTAGTGGTATTCAGAATAATAGAACTCACATGACTAGCTAGGAAGGCTTTCTTCTGGATACTAAGTTTTCGCTTTCGCGTACACATATCCTTAAGAAACTTGGAATAAGCCGGAATCTGCTTAATCGCATCTAACAAGGGGAGGTTGATAATAACCTCCTTTAAAAACCTCTAATATATCATTAAAGTTGGACTCCCTCTTAGTTGGAACTAGAAGCTGGGGGAACGGGGCTCTGGGAACAAAGTCGGGCTCAGCATGACCCTTATTCGTCTCTTTGGAGACTCTATCAGTCTCCTCATTTTCTGGCTCAGCAGGGTGAACTACAGCATGTTCACTATTAGGCATGGCAACCTTATTGTTAACTTTCTTTCCAATCCCAAGGGTTGTTATAGAATTCACATGATTGTACGATTTCTCTCCTTTAGGGTTAGGATCAGTTTGACTAGGGAATCTTCCATCTTCTTTTTTGCTAAGAAACTTAGCTATTTGGCCGACTTTAAGTTCTAAGTTAGCAAGAGACTGGGAATTATTCTTAAAATTCTGCCTGGTTTCTTCTTGAAAACCATAGTGGTTCTTTGATAACATCTCATGGTTCTTTGCTAACATAGTAAGGGTTTGTTCTAAGGTGGAGATCTTTTTCTCATTTTGGAACTGGGGTTGACCTGAAGAGTTCTTAGCATAACCAAAACCTGGGGGAGGCTGAGAATTACTAGACTGTCCTTGATTCTGACCCCTAGACCAAGAAAAATTAGGATGGTTTCTCCAACCAGGGTTGTAAGTCTCTGAGTATGGGTCAAACTTATGACGGTTCTCAAACCTAGCATTGTTATAGACAACATGGGCTTGCTCTTCACTAACCTGACCTTCCCAAAATGAGTTATTGGGTTCTACTCCACAACTAGACACTTGAGAGGCTCTAAACCTATCATCAGGTTCAACAAGGGACCTATGTTTAGGATTATTCAATTCCAAAGCTTCTAACCTTCTAGACAAAGCAGCAAACTTAGCATAAGACCCGAAGCTTGTATCTACCACATTGGTGCTAGTTCTATTGACCAAGAGTCTTTTGGTGGGTTCAACACAAGACTCCCACTGTTGGGATTTTTCAGCGACATCTCCTAAGAAGGTAAAAGCATCATCAACACTTTTACTAGTGAACCCTCCAGCGCCGTAGACTCAACCATGGCTTTGGTTGAATAGTCTAAACCATCATAAATAATCTCTACGAGTTTCATCTTATCAAATCCATGGTGAGAAAACTGGGATAGGAGATCATTGAATCTCTCTAAGAACCTATAAAGAGACTCTCCCTCTTGTTGCACACTAGCACTAATTTTCTGCCTAACAGACGCAGTTTTATACTTTGGGTAGAATTTCATATAGAAAGAAGCAATAAGTTCCTGCCATGTTTAAATATATTCGAATGGTTGGTTGTTCATCCAGGTCTTGGCTTTATCTGTCAAGGAAAAGGGAAACATCTTAAGTTTCAAGACTTCATCAGTAAGGCCTTTTATTCTAATTGTCCCACAAATTTCCTCAAAGTCCCTAATATGAAAATAAGGGTTCTCATCATCTTTCCCAAAGAATATAGGGATCATCTGAAGAATACTAGGTTTTATTTCGAAATTAGCCGTAGTGGATGGAAATTTAATGCACGAACCTCAGGTGAACCTAGTTGGGAACATGTAATCTTTCAAAGTTGCCATCGCTGGCACAACTGAAGTACTAGGGGTATTTTCCTCACGAAGAGACAGATTCTCAAAACTGAAGTTTCTAAAAACAAGGATCTCAAAAGAAGAGTCTTCAAGCTCCCCGCCTTCACAAGAAGAACTAATAGGTTTATCAAACGACCTAGAGTGTTTCTTTTCCAATCCCGCTCTTTAATAACCTTGGGCATACACTAGAAAAACAAAAGAAAAAGAAAGAAATCCTAAAAGGAAAGGAAGTTCCATGCAAACACAAACAAGGCTGAATCCAGCGCAACAAACCTACTGATTTCTAGCAAACAAAAAGCATGATGGCTCCACTTAGATTGTTTCTAGACCAGCTTCTAATCCTTCGAAATGGAATTCGTTACAATTTAAGCAAACCCCTCTGGAATCAATCCGAGTTTAAGTAAGTTGAATCGAGACGAGGGAAGATCAATGGAGCTTTGATACCCAAGGCCTTACCGGCGTTACAAGGCGGCGTATTCAAATCACAGAAACCATCATGAACTTTGAAGCATGCTTAAAAGAGTAACCAATATTTTTCGAATGACTTTCCTATTAAGCTCGTTACCCTATAAGTCTCGTTCTAGTCAAATTTTAGGCTTAGGTTCGCGTTTGGTTTCATTTTCCTAAGGCGGGCAAGAAGGGAACGGTGATGAAATCCGAACCCTTATCTTGTATGGCCATTCCTTGCCCTTTACTAGGAAATTAAAGAAGCCGTTTTCAAATCCTCAGCATATATGCAAACGAAGGAATACAGTAACTCGCTGACAGGAGATTCGTGAATGTTTCAACAAACTTACCTCCCGTACCAGACGGGGGATGAACCGCCGAAGTCGACTCGGGCCACGACTCCTATGTCATGTACGAAACCGAGGGGCCGAGGCGATATCGTAATCGTCGTCCTTCTCTGCAAACAATTTATATTTAAACTACCTTTCTGTAGGGTTTAAAAAAAATAAAGTCCCAAAGTCCAAAGTCCAAAGTCAAAAATAAAGTGCAAAAGAAAAAGATAATCTAAAAAAATTGTCTCTCTCTCTTTTTTTAATTAATTTTTATTCTTCTTTTCTTTCGCTCCCTTCGCTTTTCTTTTACTACAAATCTTTAAGTATTCACCAAAAACTTTGGCAAATTTTTCTTTCGCTCTAAACTCCAAAATCTGTAAGGAAAAAACAAAAACCCTAAAACGTAAAGAAGAACAAATAGAATAAAAATGAAAAACAAATAAAAACCTAAAAAGAAAAAAACATAAAAACTCTATCCTAAAGACAAGTCCGCGTCGACGGCGCCAAAAATTGATGTGATTTCAAATTGAGTTGTAATAAAAAGTTCGTTGAGACTTGTGAAAGCAAAAGATTTTAGATTTAATGAAATTTAAAAACAAACAAGAATTAATTCAAGATTATTAGGAATAACCAAGACACTGATTCCAGTATCACACATGAATAAATTATGGCAAATAATCCAAAACTCTAATTATCTTTTGAGTCCCATAATTCTTAATTCACAAATAATCAGGCAAATTCTCAAATATCAATTGTATTCCCTAAGTATAGATTATCAATTGACTAAACAAAGTATAACCTATCAGATTGAATCACAACTAATTAAAAAAAAATATGCAAACAATTTAAAACTCTGCAAAAGCAGTGACTGAGTGAATTATAAATTATAAATTAGAGAAAATAAAATAGTTACCAATTATTCATGCGTAAATAGCTTCCTCATTGCGTTGGTTGTGGGAGATTTAGCTCATTATCATGTTAGAAACACGCCCAAAAGTTGATTTCATTGCTCAAATGGTGTTTACAAATAATGAAAAGGGAGAAATAATTCAAAACCGGGTTTGTAACGCTTATAATTGTTGCAAACCAAAGAACGATACAGAGGATGTGTCACTGTTACTGTAGCTCTAAGTCTATCGCTGAGCAGTCGCAAACACTGTAGCAAAAACGACTGCTTTTGTGGGTTAATCTTCTTCGTGTTCTTCAATGGAAGCAGCAACAACAGTTTTCTCTGGTGATCGTGTTTCGCCTCTGTGATTTTCCAAAGCCTTCCCAAACTCTTCGTAACCATTACTGGCTCCCGTAGACCCTTTATATACCCAACAACGACAAGAATCTTCGCTCATTACTCCGAAAAATCTTTCCGTAGCTCGGCAGTAAATAAAAAATAATCTCGGACAATTTTCTTTCCTTTGTCTCCTCTTTATGCGTCTGCAGCTGTATGATTCGTGCAAAATATTTTTGCACGTTTCTTCAGCATTCCAACTCGATCCAAACACAAGCAAAATACGTTTATCCTTGCTGTAATCCATGGTTATCTCCTCCGGTCACGTACTCTCCTGTGTAAGTTACAATGATTATACGTCCCAAATAAACACATATGAACACCCATACCAACTTTGTTTGGACAAAGTCCGTTCATCCCGGTCGAAACCAGTGGTTGAGTCTCACTAAAACTCCTCAAAAATCCAACTGAAAATAACACAGTGAACTGCATTATTTTCCCTCCAAAACAATCTTCAAAGGAGGAAGGAGATGGGTGCCCTTATCCAACATCCAGGGTGACGAATAAAATAGTGGGTGCTAATGATGAATATGGGCTACACATAGACGTGGGTGCCCCTTAGCAAAAGTGAGGGTCCGTATAGCAATTGTCCTCCGAGGGTGCTTCGAGCAACTTTTCGGGCCGCAATTTCCAACAATATTTATTTCCAAAAAATACCTACAAACACACAAAACACCATAATAAGTATGAAATTGAGTACCAACAATACAGAAAATTGAGAACAACTTAGACACAAAAATGTGTCTATCAGCATGTTGGGATGCCGCTCAACTTATTGGTGCAACATGGAACGTTTGGCATGTTAATGCGGCAGAGTGGCATATTTGCATGTTACTGCAGCAGAGTGGCGTGTTGGCATGCCGATTAATATGTTGTTGTGGCAGGACGCGTTTGGATTTCCAGTTAGTACGGTGGCGCGGCAGGGTACGTTTGGACTTTAATGTATAGTGGCGAGTTTAGAGCGACTTGATTGGTCAAGAAAAGGGGCCGGCCAAACTTAAGCGCAGATACACCTCTAGTGCTCGTGGCGCATTTTAAAGTGACCTGATTGGTCGGTAGGAAGGAGAGGGGCCGGCCAATCATGGGCGTGGCCACACTTCTGGTGTGAGTGTGGCAGCTTTAGAGCAACCTGATTGGTCGATGGAAAGTGTGGCCGGCAAGTAAGGGCCCAACCACAACTTATGTGTGTGTGGATAGTTTGAGGCTACCTGATTGATCGAGGGAATTAGGGCCGGTTTAGGATGGGGCGTAGCCAATGGCAAGTGGCGCCAGTTGGCCTAAAGCATGGCCACGCCTCCCTTTGCTGCTGCGGCTCCCTTTTTCTGATTCTGGGAAAGATTTTGTACTTACTAATCCATGGTGGATTAATTACCTAGTTTTCCTAGGATTACTTTTGACAAGCAAGGTATGGTATACTGCGTAAGGCGCAAAAGTAATTGACTGAATTCTATGTGTTGACACAGAGTTCTTTAAGTTCATAGCCAGAGAGAAGCATGCTTTCTGATTGAATACCTCATGCAAAGACCTTATCCTTGGTATTTGGAAATTCGTGCTACTCTGCTGCGAGTGAACACAAATTATCATGCCATATCAATATTAAGGGTTCAGCCGGGGAACATAGCATAGAAAGCATTCGAAGAAACTTATATTAAGTGAATATAGGTAAGGTGCCAAAGTTTACAGAACATGGCATGGTTACTATATGTGCCAGTCTGGATAAATTTCATGTAAATATATTGAATGGATGAATAAATATGTCAGCGAAGAGATTAACACTCATGGCTCCGTTTCCTTACAAAGTGACGTCACATCAGATGCAAGGTTTTACAATTTTAATCCTAAGCTAAAACCACCATAAACACTAGGGTTTGGAATAGCCATTATTGTGAGTACACATAGCTATGTCCAACGTTTTCATCTTGCAATGTTTTTAGATTGATTTATTTAAATTCTAAAGTGATTTGGAAGATGATGTTTGCAGTATTAATTTTTACGGTTTTATATATTGCAATATGTTATGGGATATGTGTGTTTGCGTCCGTGAAATATTATTGTCCCATACGATGTCAAAAGTTATCTCTTTCATATGTCGATATGCATGTATTGATACAAGATCGATGAACTTTTGACAAACAAAAGTTAAGCCTATTATGTCAATTCATTGATGGAAGATAGGTTAAAATCTTTTGTTTACGAGGATTATGTCTATTGTATGTCGTTATGCAAATAGTGATGAAGATAGAATGAATCCTTGTATATTCCGCAGTATTGATCTTTCCCTGATCCATATTTTATTTTTATACTGTGCAGCTCCATAATTCTTCTTGTGTGAGAATTTCCAACTAAACTAACCATAGATTTGTTTGTGGTTATTTTGGTTGTGTATTCCGATTAAATTAATCATGGGTTATCTTGTTGTTAGTTTAATTGACAAATTTTGGATACAAAATCATTTTGTGGTTTTTGGTGTCCAAGGAAATCCTTTTTTTCTTGTAAAAGTAAGGTCGCTCTTGTTGTTCTTTCGAGAATGACATCAAATGGGGGAGAGTTCTTTTGAACTTGCGCTTAATTTCCATATCTTTGTGGGGAGTGCGGATGTGGAATTTTGAGGAGTTATCTTGTATCTTTATAAACTCCGTGATGAATGCATTTAGCTTCGGCTATATGATTGGATCTAAACAAGTTGATATGTGCTTTTCTTTGGTCTTGAAGTGTCTCCATGAAAATTTCATTAGGATCCCGTTTTCGTACCTTTGCTAATTTTATTGACAAAAAGGGGGAGAATTAATATGTAGTTCACACTACAAATACATACGGTTTTCGGATCATTATGTAAGGGGGAGAGGTTTTCGTGTTGAGACGAAGTATTGACTAAGGGGGAGTGATATATATCACCATAGTATTGTTGTCGAAGTTGTGATATAAGAACTTTGATACTGTGTAATAATACTATGACACTGTATAACAATGATCGAGAGCTTTTGTTTTCTCATTGTTATGGCTACAGAACTTCAACAACTACGATGCTGAATTGAACATCTATGGAATCATGGGAGTACTTGGAAAAGACGAAGTTTTCAAGTAACGTTGAAGCACCAAGGGGATCAAGCATGTGGAATACAATCTACAAAGTTTTATTTATTCTGTAATCCATATGTATTTATAGTTTTTCCACTAAAATTGACAAAGGGGGAGATTGTTAGAGCACTGCTCGGTCGAACTCGCATGCGTTGCTATCTCAAGCATGTTTGTCAAGTTTAGTTGTCAAAACTGTATGTCTTGATTTCTAGACTACTTATAGCTAAGTCTCGGTTTAGGACATATTAGTGTAGTTGAGCTCCATACTTCATGGAGATCATCTTACGAAGACGAAGAACTACTCGAGGAACCATTGGAACTTCATCCGACTAAAAGGTATGTGGAGACTTGAACTTATCTATCACTCAAAACTCTATCTCTCTATATCATACTCTTGAGACAAAGTCGTATATATATGATAGTTTTCATACATACACATTTTCTATTTCGAGCCGAGTTTACTCGCCTATCTTTTTCTCGAAATACGTGTTGGTAAGATTTCGCGTTAACCACTTTTCATCTTTATCCGTGACGAAAGTCATGATGACGTTTCAATCTTGAAAATAGCTTTGATGACGATAGTCGTGAATAACGATTGTTATAACATTATAGAAGAATGTTTCAATGATTCAAATGTAGAGTTGAGATTATGTAACCAACTATGGATATAAGCATATATAGTGTGTTCACAGATTAGTGTATAAATCCATGTGTCGGAGACCAATTGTGTGCACTTGTGCATGCGACATTGGTAAAGGAGACAGGATCGGTACGCGTACTGGCGGAAGTTTTCTAACCGAAAATTTCTGCTGTAGTTTGTAGTTTAAAAACTGGAAAACCAGTCACCTTAGGTACGCGTACCCGTATGCGTACTCACGGAAGTTTTCGAACCGAAAATTTCTGCTGAGTGTCCAAACTCAAATCCGGTAGCTAAGGTACACGTACCCGTATGTGTACCCAAGCTGGTTATTTCTCAAATCCGAAGTTTATGAACTTAAAAACAATAAATAAATAAGGAATGCAATCTTTGGAAACCATGGATATATTGTTCATGAATTTATTCAAGTGAATCAAACCGATTTTGTTTCAATTGTGTCTATGAATAAAGACCTACGCAATTGAACAACTCTATCAACTAGTTCTTATGAGTCATTTGAACTAGTTATGAGAAAGATGAATATGGTCGATATGAAAGTATTCATATGGCTAACCTCGGTAAACTATTTGTGAACCAACCAAGTGTACACGTTTATGTACGGTTACTCAAACCTAAATGAAACACATTTCATTTGTGTATGACAAGCTAAGTTTCGATCTAACGGTTGAAAGATATTAACTTGGAGAAGTCAGATTTTTCATCTAACGGTGAATATAGAATTCTTTGTTACCAAGGTATCTTAGATTGCAAACCCTGATTTGAAAACTATATAAAGGAGACATCTAGCAACTGGAAAAACTAATCCCCACACCTCCTGTGTGATACTAGTTAGTTTTCTAGAGTCGATTCTCCTTTAAACTTAGGTTTCTTCACGAGACCCTGTAGGTTAATGACTGAAAGACTTCATTGGGATTGTGAAGCCAGACGAAACTACTTCTCTTATAGTTGAGCGATCTAATCTTTCCAGTTTCTATCATACTAGTTCAATTGAATAATTGGCTTGAGATTATATGTCTGATAGGGCAAGATAAAAAGAAATCACAAACATCTTCGTCTCATCGTTTGTGATTCCGCAACATCTTGTTTCGCTACCATATGATTAAGATTGTTGTGAGATGATTGATAATACTAGGATGTTCTTCGAGAATATAAGTCTGGATTATCAATTAGTTCCTGTTCACATTGATTTATCAAAAGATGGAACAAAAACTCTTAGGTCTATCTGTAGGAGACAGATTTACCTATCATAGACTTTTCTGCGTGATACATATTTGTTTATTGAAGTTTTCGACTTTGGGTCGTAGCAACTCTTAATTGTGGGTGAGATCATCTAAGGGAATCAAGTGCGTAGTATCCTTCTGGTATCAGAGACCTAAGGAGTGCAACTGTACCTTGAATCAGTATGAGATTTATTAGGGTTCAACTACAGTCCAGACCGAAGTTAGTTTGTAGTATGCTAGTGTCTGTAGCTGATTAATACAGTGTGGTGTTCAATCTGGACTAGGTCCCGGGGTTTTTCTGCATTTGCAGTTTCCTTGTTAACAAAATTTCTGGTGTATGTGTTCTTTCTATTCCGCATTATATTTTGTTATATAATTGAAATATCACAGGTTGTGCGTTAAGATAAATCAATTAGAATATCCAACTTTTGGTTGTTGATTTAAATTGATTGGCACTTGGATATTGGTCTTTGGTAACATCCAAGTTATTATCTTTGTATTTGGTAAAGACTCGCAGATTCTATTTGCTTGAGTAAAGATCAAATCAAGTGAGAGAGATATTAACTCCTCTATATACTTTACTCTAGATTGAGTCTGACTGTCTAGTTGATTCTCTAGAACGTACGTTGGAGTTTGTCCATACAAATTTTTAATCTAAATATTGAGTGTGGTTGTTGTACCCCCGCTTTTTCACTAAGTCTAGGCCACTTAGTGATCACTTTGACCTTCATTGGATCAATCTTCAATTGTCCACCACCAACAATGAATCCGAGATACGCCAACTCCTACTTCCCAAACTCACTCATTTTTACGTTCAACTTCCGATGGCCTTCTGTTTATGGTGGTTTTTAGCTTAGGGTAAAAATTGTAAAACCTTGATTCTGATGTGACGTCACTCTGTAAGGAAACGGATCCATGAGTGTTAACCTCTCCGCTGACATATTTATTCAGTCATTCAATATATTTATATGAAATTTATCCAGACTGGCGCATGTAGCAACCATCCGATGTTCTGTAAACTTCGGCGCCTTTCCTATATTCACTTAATATAAGTTTCTTTGAATGCTTTCTATGCTATTTTCGCCGGATGAACTCTTAATATTGATATAGCATGAAAATTTGTGCTCACTCACAGCAGAGTAGCACGGATTTTCAAATATCAAGGATAAGATCTTTGCATGAGGTATTCAATCAGAAAGCATGCTTCTCTCTGGCTATGAACCTAAAGAACTTTGTGTCAACACATAGAATTCAATAAATTAATTTTGCGCCTTGCACAGTATACCAGACCTTGCTTGTCAAAAGTAACCATAGGAAAACTAGGTAATTAATCCGCTATGGATTAGTAGGTGCATAATCTTGCCCAGAATCAGAAAACAGGGAGCGGCAGTAGCAAAGGGAGGCGTGGCCATGCCTTAGACCAACTGGCGCCACTTGCCATTGGACACTCCCCATCCTAAACCGGCCCTATTTCCCTCGACCAATCAGGTCGCCTCAAACTAGACACACGCACATAAGTTGTAGCTGGGCCCTTATTTGTCGGCCCCACTTCCCATCGACCAATCAGGTTGCTCTAAAGCCTCCACATTCACACCAGAAGTGTGGCCACGCCAATGCTTGGACGGACCCTCTCCTTCCTACCGACCAATCAGGTCACTTTAAATTGCGACACGAGTACTAGAGGTGTAGCCGCGCCTTATGTTTGACCGACCCCTTTTCTTGACCAATTAAGTCGCTCTAAACTCGCCATTATACATTAAAGTCCAAAAGCACCCTGCCGCGCCACCATACTAACTGGAAACCAAAACGCGCTACATTGGCATGCCAACATGCCACCCTGCCGCAATGACATGTCAACATACCACTCTGCCACAGTAACATGCCAATGTGCCACAAATGACGCCACTACGTGTTAATCCACTTTTTGTTCGTGGCCAATGCCATAACGGAATCCAATTAGGATTTCATGATCAAAACAAGAATTTTGCTTCAGTAGCATTAGCCGAAACCCTAATTTTGGTCATAGTCCACAACATGCCATGAGCCAATTTAGCCTTGGCCGCGCCGCCAAGCCCAAACTTTGGCCACGACGCCAAATCCTAGCCTTGGCCACGCCGCCAAGCCCTAACTTTGGCCACGATTCCAAATCCTAGCCTTGGCCACGCCGCCAAGACCTAACTTTGGCCACGACGCCATGCCGAACGTGCTAAATAGGGTTGCGATGCGCCAAACCCTAATTTAGATAAAAGGTCCCATGACAACTGAGTCCAGTGACTCTCCCAAGGCTTCAAGATTAACTTAGAAATAGGGCCAATGTTTCCAGATCCATATTCGGGTCTAACACCAATATGCCAAAACAGCTGCCACGGCGCCACTGACATGCCGCTATGCCATGGCTCCGCCAGGCGCCACTATGTGGTACCACTTCGGTATGAAAACAATATGCGTCCATAATCAATGGCCATCCTTCCTCATGAGATGAAATCTCGGCCATCCAAGTTAGCCAACGAACTGACAGACTTGTAGCAAGTTTCAGGCGACCAGCTGCCTAAATCTAGTGGCCATGTCTACGCCAGGTGCCACTTGCACCACCGTGCCACTGGCATGCACGATCCATGCCAGTCGTGCCACATTGCCACTGGCTTGCACCAAAAAGCCACTGCGCCATTATCAGGCGCTAACACAAGTTATCCATAATCAACGGCTACCCTTCTTCATGAGATGCGATCTCAGCCATTGAAGTTCGCCACCGAACTGTCAAACCTGTGGCAAGTTTTAGGCGACTAGCCAAGACGAGCCTAATAGCATCACATGTTATTTTCCTGTGGTAAGTCCCTTAACTTTGACTTTCCACACGTAGCAAAGTTCTACATGTTTTCCACGAAAATACTCGAGACATCAAACATGTCACAAACTGGGGGATGCTCATCAGGGTATTGGTATGGCGTTTTACAAAGTGCGGCGTGCAGTGCGACCGTTGCAAGAAAGTGTCACGAAGCAGGACAATTAGTGGTGGTGAAAAGTAACGGTATAAACGAATTCACTTTCTTCATCATGGAAGCATAATGTCTGACGGTTACACAAATTTCACTTCCTTCATCATGGAAGCATAATGTATGACGGTCACACGTTACTCTATTTTTCCACCACTCAATCGTTTTCACTTCCTACGAGACCAGGGTACGTTTCAATATGACTTGTATAAATAGGCTTCACCTATTTCCACCAAACAACAAGTTTTGGTAAGGAAAGCAACACAGTATCCAGAAATCACCTGATATCTTTTCATTCAGCTAGCCAGTTCTACTTTCTGATACAAGTCGTAAACAACCACACCTTCAGAATTAACTATTCTGGTGTCAACACTTTCTTCGCTTCCCTCCCTAAGTCCAACCCTTCTCCTTCACTTTATGACCAAAGCAATCCTGGAACGGCCATTTCTTGGTTTAGGCCAGGGCTGTACATATTGATCTCTCGAATCAAAAGTACTCCCGTGCAGTACATTGTTTAGGGTTTAGAATGGTTTCTCACCCACACACACGAAATTACCAAAAACAGCAGAAACCGTTATCACCCTCAAACACCTTCATGAAATACTTTAAACACCTTTTCAACGTGAAGGAGATGCTCTTCCCAAGTTCTGCTGCATATTAGGATATCATCCAAGTAAACAATCACAAAATCTTCGATAAAAGGTCGTAACAAATCATTCAAAAAACGCATAAACGTCGCTGGAGCATTACACAAACCAAAAGGCATCATCAACCAGTCGAACAAGCCTTGTTTGGTTTTGAAAGCATCTTTTCCATGTATCATCTTCTCGATCTCTCATCTGATGATATCGAATTTGAAATCTAATTTTGTAAAGACTTGAGCTTTTTCCAACTGATCCATCATGTCCTCTATCCTAGGTAAAGGGTAACAATTCTTGATTGTGATCTTGTTCAATGCTCTATAATCAATACACATGCTCCATCCTCCATCTTTCTTTGGAACCAACAACACCGTTGACCCACAAGGTGAAGCACTTGGCACTATTATTCATAATTCTAGAAGTTCCTGGACTTGTTTCTTGATCTCATTATATTCTCTACGGTCAACATAATTTCATGCTCCACACTCCTCTTTGGCGGTAACCCCGTGACATCAGAAAATAAATCCTTGTACTTCCACTTCAACCTTTCTAGGTCATCTTCTTGTTGTGCAGTCAAGGATGCCAAACAACTATACTCGGCTTCTCCTCAAGATGACGGATCACAAGGAGAATGAAATTTTTGCTAGCATTCAACAACCTCTTAGCCTGAGTGACTATGATCAAGCTTGCTCCCTCAAGAGGAGAATCAATAGCCCGAATCACAAAACTTTCTCCATCTTTTGTAAAGGTGTACTTTTGTTCCCTCATGTGTAGAGTTGCATCTCTATCCCATAGGTAAGGATTACCTATTACCACCTGAAAAACATCCAAAGGAACTACGTCGCATGTAACTTCGTCAATATATGACTCATCTAGAGCAAATTTGAACTTGCATTGCTGTGAAACTTGTAATCCCCCTTCCTTTTGAAGCCATGCATCCTAAAGGGTATGGTTTTGGATGTTTGAAAGTATTCAAACCTAACTTCTGCACCAAAGAATTTGAAAGTAAATTCTTCTGACTTCTCGGGTCAATAACAACATCAATTAGTGATGTTTTGACTTGCATCTTAACTGTGAAGAGACGCTCCCTAAGATCATCTTTTGAAGGTATTTCTTTTTCCCATGTCATAAGATAAAGCTTTGAATTGGGTTCCATTCGTTCGTGGACTTATTTTGGAGTTTGTGCGACTAGTGCTGCCTTCTTGGCCTCTTTCCTCTACAACCCTTTAGGCTTTAGATGAGGGTTCTTAACCCAACACTTGTCGACAACGTGATTTGCTTGCAATGGGTTCAAGACAAACCTTCCTTGTCACCAGAATCCTATTCTTCTTTGCTCCTTTCAAATCCTCTCACAGTGGTACCTCCAGATTTCACCTTAGTATTTCCCTTTGAATAAGATTTCTTAAGCCTTCCCTCAATGGCATTAGCTTTTATACTTTCTTAGGAGATAGTATACACCGAAAACATCTTCAACTACTTCCGTATATACTCATGAAACCCGGTATATTTAATATAGATAACATAATCTCCCAAGTCTAAATCCAAAATCATAGCTCGATTCTGAAATTCCGAAGTATATTCTTGTACGATTTGGTTGTTTAGGTCTGCTTCAAGTTGTACCACTTGAACCATCTCTCCTCAAGGTAGCCAACCGGATAAAACTGTTTCCTTACAAATGCCTTGAATCTTTTCCTCGACAATACTCCCTTACCTAGGTTTTGTCTTTGATAAGCTTTCCAACAGGTTAGCATGCTTTTGTATCTTCAATTTTGCGAAAGAAATCTTTTCCTTTGAACCATATTCAAACAAATAAAAATACGTCTCTAGACGTTCAATCCAATCATCTAATTTTTCTTCATCGACACTCCCATCGTAAAGTGGAATATCAACACGAAAATCAATTTTCAGATTCTTACCATGAGGTTTAGTTGATGTAGGACTTTTAAGAAACTCACTTTTCTTCTTTTCTTCATCCTAATCTTCTTATTCTTCTGAATCGTCTTCTTCCGAATCATGTTTTTCTGAATCTTCAGGTGAAGGTGTAATCTTTTTCTTCGTCTTCGGCTTGGGTGTATGAGAACGAATACATTCACTCAATTTCTTCAGGGTTCTTGAATTGACTTCATGTGTGTTTGCAACGTACCCACCTTTTCTTCCATAGTTTGTGGCTCGGTTTCCTTATGTTCGTCATCTGATTTTGTCATCCTTGATCCCCTTGTTTTCTTAACGTCTTCCAACTTCTCGAGTACCTCACCAAGCTTTGCATAGAGAGATCTAGTGAAAACCATAAACCATAGGGATTTACCTTAAAAAATAACCTCACTCGTGATGCCAACTTGATACGTATCGATCTCTATACCTTGGTAGCCATTACTATAAAGGCAAAATTCAGAATAATAATAGACGAGAAACTTAGAAAATAGAACACAAGTAGTAATTCGAAGAAAATATCTTCTCTAGATTATGAACAAGAAAACGATTACAATTCTCTCTTTATTACTCTGACAATCTTCTCTAAACAGTGGATTAATCTTAAACTGTTTGCTAAGCTTGCAGAAGTTTTGTCCCAAGCTTTCTCTAGGTTTTCTCTGCCTAGAATTCTGTGTGTCCTTAGATATCATCTAAAGCCCTCTATTTATAGCCTTCATCGTACTCATCCGACCAAGGACTTCTATTAGGAACCTATTTCCTAAACTAAGAGTATTGACTAAAAAAAACTCTTCCCTAACTAGGAATTCTGCCTAAACAAGGATTCCTGCCTAAAATAAGATTCTTCGTTCAACTTAGCTTGAGGTTAACTAAGTTCCCTAAAGAAGTACGGATACACCTATATCAATATAACTCAGAGAAGTCTTAACAAAATCATAATATATATATATATATATATATATATATATTATATTTAGCTTTGATCCTTGTAAATAAACATGATTGATATGTGTAATACCCCATTAACTAGATATAATTGAAAAACAACTTACGGTCCCTCCCATTTGCTGAATCATGGTAATACAAGGTTAATGCTCAAACACAAAGGAAGCAAGACCAAGGTGAAACTAAAGTTGGGGCATACTAAATCTAAATTAAATGTTACAAGGATAAGAAAGGCATTGATCTTTTTTGATTTTTTTTTTTTCTGAAGCTATGAATGTGAAAATATGAAGAAATAGTTGTCCACCAAAAAAAATATTAAGAAAATGTGTAATTCTTGAGAAAAACTAAACTAGAATTTAAGATAAAAATTTCTTACATAGCAGGCAAGCGAGTACAAGCGGCGCCGCAGACCTTTTTTGTATCTAATCCTGGTAACATTTAATTCTTGAAAGAATTTTTTATTTAGATTTCAAAGATTTCACTCGCCAGTTCTTTTCGCTTCTCTCGACGTTTCATAGTGTCTGTTGGGTCAAATAACATCTCAACAATTTATTGTGTGTCTCTTGGGGTCAAACGGCGCCAGTAGGTCAACCAGACCATTTTCAAAAGTTGTCTTTAACTTTAGTTGCCATGGCCGGTGTTGGGTTTTTAAAACTATCCTACAAAAGAAAAGAAAAAGGTTTTTCAGCAGACTAAAGCCATACCTAATTATCTCGTTGGGACATGGCTTACTTTGACTATTCAACCTAACAGTACGTTATCAAGCCCGACCAGGTTATAACCATCATTCTTCTTCATTGAATCTCTTTTCCTATATATACATGCCTACACTTTCTTCATACTCTTCATTACCCTACACTTTCTTCATACTCTGCATTACGTAGTACTGTTGTTTAATAACTCCGTAGTGATGGCAATTGGAAGTATTGTTGGGGTTGAAAATGGAAAGACTGATTCTGTACCGGAAAGTTTCATTCCAGGAGGTATGGCACCAGAAAATGGAGTAATAAGTAGAGAAAAAACAGGAGAATATTGTGTCCCAAGAAATGTTCACGATGCAACACTTAGTCATGCTATTACAGAGCCTGAAGCTAATAATGAGAGCACTGAAGAAAGAGATGCAGATATGGCTACTGTGCTAGCTAAGTATGAAAACTATCTTCTTGAAAGGGTCAAGCATCAGTTAGGTACGTACATATGCGCTTAAAAATATGGGGTCCTAAAAATATTTAATGTTTTCAAAAGTACAATTATAATGGGTAGGCACATTGCACCAATGCCTAGCTATTAAATGTTCATCGAGTAATAGAACATGCTTCCTGACAAAATGCGAACATTTGATTATTTAAAAAATCCGATATTCCATTGCATCCCCTTGATAGTTCCCACAAGGACGGGTTCCACTTTCCGTGAAAGGGAAGATTTTGGTATGGTTTGGAAGTTGGAACTACGGTCGGTCTATATGAAATCTGATTTTGATATCTCTAATGTAGTTCTTGACTAGATATTTTAAAGAGCTGCCTGAATATAAAAGTCTTTATAAAGATTTCGCTGGATATATTATTTTTTAGAGTTATTTTATTTTTGTGTCACTATAAGTGACCCTTAACACAACATGGCCCTAAAAATGTCTAATGTCATATGTGTGTTCTGGTCAAATGGTCGATAAAAATCCTCAAAGAGCGTTACTACTCCGATTTAGCACTTTGGCTATGAAATTCAATAATTCTTTTTGAAAAGGTGTTCCATTTCCTTGGCCAGAGGCCATCTCAGGGGTTTCTTCGAGTCTTCAAGAGGGGTTTTATAGAGTCTTCAAGAAATTACATAAATGAACGTCAACTTCATTAGTTAGGCGTTATATCTCTAATCTCATCTAAAATTATGTCACATTAATAAAATTTAAAAAGCTTACAGGTTACCCTAAGAATATGGACTTGGATCATGGTACTCCTCTTGCTTGGCTTCAACGTTTCCATCTCAACAATTGTGGTGATCCCTTTACTAAGAGCAACTTTGGTCTCAATTCTCAACAGTTCGAATTGGGTGTGTTAGATTGGTTTGCTCAACTTTGGGAAATCGGTAATCATGAATATTGGGGTTACATTACAAATGGTGGTACAGAAAGCAATCATCATGGTATCTTTATGGGGTGAGTTTTATTGCTAAGTAAAAAAAATTAGGGTTCATGAAGTTGATTATTTCTTAGTTGTATAAAAATAACTTTTTGCACATATGACCATCTGGGAGCTTTATCCTGACGGAGTTTTAGTAAACATGCCTGTAAACAATTAGTAATGAAAATAAACTAAACATGCCTGTAAAGGAGTTTAGTAAACGACTGTTAAAGGAGCTGTTGATGATCTCGACCTGGTTATAGCAACCCTTAAGGCAGCTGCTTTCTCAGAAGATAGATTTTACATTCACTGTGATGGGGCGCTATCCGGGATTATGATGCCATTTATCGAACATGTCAGTTCTCTCTCTCTCTCTCTCTCTCTCTCTCTCTCTCTCTCTCCCTCTCTCTCCCTCCCTCCCTCCCTCCCTCTCATCAACTACGTACATGTCCCCTATGTGTGCGATCCCTAGTGAATCAATAGACATTTGCTAATTAGAACTTGTACAAAGAGTCGGTACGTAAAACATGTCTGTGTAGCTTTCTGAAACAAAGATTTCAGATAGAATACAAAATTAGAGGGGGAAAAGTTTAAAGTTGAAGAGAAAACTAGAGAAGTGTTTCTAATTTAAAATCACTTCAGCATCTCTTTTTACCTAAATTTCTTTTACTAACCAATCTTCCTTGCTTAACAAAGTTGTTTGTGGCATTGAGCAGGCTCCAAAAATCTCATTTAAGAAGCCAATAGGGAGTGTTAGTATTTCTGGCCACAAGTTTATTGGTTGTCCAACACCCTGCAGTGTTCAGATAACAAGGTTGGATCATATCAATGCCATGTCAAGGTATGTTGAGTGCATTGCCTCCAGGGATGCCACGATCTCGGGAAGACGCAATGGTCATGCCCCAGTCTTCCTGTGGTACGCCCTTAACAGTAAAGGTTATGGAGGGCTTCAGAAAGAAGTCCAAACATGCGTCAGGAAGGCCCAGTATCTGAAAAACCGTTTACGTTCTGAAGGGATAAGTGTGATGCTTAATGAGCTCAGTATAACTGTTGTATTTGAAAGGCCAAAAGATGAAGAGTTCGTTCGTCATTGGCAACTTGCTTGTCAGGGAAACATTGCTCATGTTGTGGTTCTGCCGAGTGTCACTATCAAGATACTTGATGAGTTCTTGAATGATCTGATTATGAAACGCTCGATGTGGCAGCTCCAGGATGGAAAGGTTCAACCTACTTGTATCGCCGTAGATATTGGAAAGGAAAGTTGTGCTTGTCCTCAGCATAAAGGAAGCTCTGCTACAACCTAAAGATGATAACTGTGCGATATTTGACGTCCGTAGCTGATAACTGGGCTAACTGTTTATGGTTTTTATCTACGATCCAGTTCAGGTACTCTCACATTTACAGAGAAGGAAATGGCGTAGCTGATTTACTTGCAAAACGGGACGCTTCTTCAAGTTCTCAATGGTGGATAGAGCCACCATCTTTCATTCGTCCAAATTTGGGTAATGATAGGTCGAACCTGTCTACTTATAGATTTCGATAATTGTAACATGGTTTCTCGGTTTTTGTTTCTTCTTTTCCTTTCTTTTTGAGGTTTTGGCTTAGTCTCCTTCTTCTTTTTTGTTGCCTTTTAATAAAAATAATCTCCTCGTGAGCGTTGCCAAAAAAAAGAAAAAAAATTTATTTGACGTCCGTAAAACAATTCACAAAATTGGTTAAAATGAGTAAAACCAATAATTCCTGGGTGAAAAGGACACTTAGATTTTGATACTGTTTAAATGGACAAAAATGTAAAAATAGTCAGGATGTTAACAGTTTCATCCCGCCAATTTTCAAATACTTTTTCTTATTTTTTAATTTACACAGGATGCATCCAGTTTCATCTTCACTATTTTTTAAGTTTAAGTCACGATGAATCTATTTCACTCATAATAATTTTTACTCGTCCATTTGAACCATGTTTTAAAAATATTTGGGCAAATGATCCATTTTAGGAAAACAATTAGGGACACAGTAAGAATATGGGAAGAACGATTTTTTTTTTTTGCCGGGGTTCATTTTATAATATGGAAAGGTGACACGGTAAGAAAATGGGAAGAAAACCTCTACAGGATCTCTCTTGTATCCCAACGCCTACAGGATCTCTTCTACAGTAGTCTACCATGCTAGGTTCCTGTGTGGTTGATGTTGAGGGCATATCTTTGAATCTAGGGATCACATATATACACGGCTTCATGACGCCTAAAATAGCTGTGTTTTCTCAACTCCTCCCTTCTTCCCTTACTAGATTTTGCTTCTTTATACCCTTCGGAAGATGGTATTTTGGTGTGGACCGGAACAAATAATTAAGTCGGGAGAATATATTATTGTGAAATCTTCTTATGATCTTCAGCTTGCGCATCAAGTAGGGATTCTTGCCTCTTGGCCTCATAGGTATGCTTTATTCCATTAGCAATGTTTGTTGAAAAGGCTTCCACGTTAGATAACTTGAGAAACAGAGGTTCAACTCTTATTAGCACCAACGGTACTAATATTCATAACGTGTGCAAGTACTGTAATAAGTCTACTGAAACCTCCGATCATATCTTTATCGAGTGTTCTTCGGCACTGGAAATATAGGATTACCTCTTTGTTTTTGCAGGTATACCTTGAACATTTCAGGGATCTCTCAAGGATCTGATCTTAAGTTGGAGCTATGAGATTTTGGAGCGCGTCCTGATGAGTACAAGCAATTCTTGAAGAGCTTATATCTGTACAGCTAGGAGATTATTTCAAGAGACGAATTTCAGAATTTGACTGGTTTTACGTGTACAGGGAATGAAGGTATATGTAGAACAACAAAGAGTACTGAGAATAGTCCAGATAAACACCAAGACTGCGAAAAGGATGAAATGGCAAAACGTTAAGGCTTAGAGGCTTCAAAATAAAAGGGAGACTTATTGAGGAACCCCATTCTCTATATCGCCTTTTAGAATGTAAGGATGAGAATCCAAGTTATAGGCAATCGACAAGAAAGAATAATCAGACATAGTATTTATGAAGAACAGATGCGGAGTACTTAATTTAGATATGGTATTTATGAAGAACAAATATATAAATGAGAAGATGAGAGAGTCGAAGGCGACATTTTATCAAATACTATTAAGGGTGCAGAGCAATTTGTATGGTTGAATGGATATAACACGATCAAGGTAGGAATCCATATACGTACAGAGGATCACGTATCCTATATCTCGGGCGCATTATGCGGTTATTCCGGTAAGTCTGGGCTGGTTATGATGGATTCATTCAGGAAGAATGCAATTCATGTATTGCCAATTATATTAACTCGATTGCATTATAAACAATGTTGTCAACTACTCCAGTTTCTTCCATCAACTCCAGTTTCGAGCAGAAGAACACAATGAGTTCGAGTACTCAAGACGATGCGTCTACTTCTGATCCAAATCCTTTAACTGAGCTAAATACAGAAAAATTATGAAATTGTCATTTTTTATCTTCAATTTCCATGTCTTGGATGCAATTCAATTTTTATGTCCACTGTATACAAATGGTCTATGGAAAATACATAAATGTCCATGCTAGCTGTTGGTTACACATTTAAACGTTTGACATAATGCCAAGATCACAAAATATCTAATTAGCCTGCAATAGTTGTCGAATATTCATCGGGTATATGTCGTTAGGACCTCCCTCGAATACTCTCTTGGCGATGATGACATTAGTAGCATCAGTCGGATGGAATGAATCCCAAAATACATACTTAGATCGGTTCGGACAAACTACAGATGGTGGAAGACATGGAACCAAACCCCCAAACCTACCAGAAAGTCTACAACATGCACTATTGGAATTCTCGAAACCTGCATTCACAAACATATATATTGGTCCATCAGTTCGCTAAAGTTGGAGTTTTCAAGAGAGAAAATGTATTGGTAGTCAGAATTTCTGAAAAGAGTTGTACGATGTAACATTAGTGTGCTAACCGTAAGATTGATAATTCCGAATGATGTCAGAAACAATGTGGTAAATATCTGCATATAAGAGCTTAGATTGTGGTAGATCTGAATTCAAATCCATTATCAGAGTCTTCAACTTTTTGTTGAATAATATTGCTAATTGATTCGGTAAATCAACACATGAATTTCTGGCCAATGGGTTCTTATCCCGTTGGTCAGGAATGCAACCAATTGGTCCTACATTTACAACGATAATCCTCCTAGCACCCATATCATACAGTCTCTACAAATTAAAGCAAAATCAATAATGAAACTTAACATAAAAAAGTATGAAACTGATTTGAAATTGAATAAATGATTTCTTCTTACTCTTAATTGCACATTGAATCTTCCAATCATTTGATTTACAAACGTCTCTGGGCTAATCAAGATTGCAGTTGTATGACTTAACAAGTAGTTATTAATGAAATCATTAGAACCAGTTGTGAAAGAGAATAAAGCGTTCCCGAAATGTTCCGAAGCCGCAGAAGAACCCATTCTTGAGATTATGTATTGCCTTGTTTTAGCGAAGTTATCTATCTGTGCGTCATTGTTGATACGTCCAACCTGAATTCAAGATACAGTCACTATAATCCATAAATAATTTTTGAACAAATTCATGATCAAGCATAGAAAAAGAATCAAGCTTACGTAATTTCTGCCTGTTCCTCTAAGAATTCCACTAGCTGCGGATGCGTAATTAACTCCATCAAGGACAACATCTCCAACTGTAGTTGGTGCCAAGTATGCCGGAGTAAAAGTTCTCCAGCCCAATTCTAGACCTGAACAGAGTGTACTCAAAACAGCAAAAATGAGAAAACAGAGAACATATATTGAAAATCAGCACTGCTAATTTAAGTAGTTGCAGTTACCTATATTGTCAACGACCGTTCTTCCATTACAAAACCTTCCAGTAGGATTACGTCCGGGAGGGAAATCAAGTCCATTTGGTAAGTAATTTGACTTGGAAAAAGTTGCAATGTAGTTATTGTTACCAACATCAACCAAAGAATCTCCAAAAACATAATTAGAAGAAAATCTTTCTAGAGCTGAACAAGACTTGAGCAACAATGAGGTAAAAAATAAAACTTCAAGAAGAACATGAACATTTGTGTAAACACCCATGATTCAAGCACTTTTCGTGTCAACTGAAAATCAAAAGAACATTGGTATTAATAGACTTTGAGAATGCAATTTTTGTTAGAGGTTTGAATTAATTTAACGGGTTTGAAACTCTGGAGATAACATTTAAAACACAAAGTCAATGGTGTTGGACCACATTATAGGCTGGAAATACTCAATACAAGGTTTGTTTTGGTTGGGAAGCAACAAAGGCATATGCTTTGTGCACACTAGTGACGTTTGTGTGGACTAGGATGAAAAAAAAAATCCATTCTGTAGGGGCAAATATAAATATAAGGTCAGCTGCTTCGCGGCTCAACAACCCAACTAATTATCGCACTTATGCTATAGCCATTAACCTCGCGTTATAGGTCCCACTTTTTCAATAAAGGGCTCTATTCGTTATGGATTTTCAGATAATAACCAGCTTCTAACTGTGATCCATTCTCTTTTCGAAACTAGGTACGAGGCACTACGATCACCACCCAACTCACCACTGCATCTTTCCTCTACATTTAATCAATTTTACCACTACCCGTTTCCGTATATCATGCAATAGTTTTTGGCTGTATTCATCCAACGAGTTTCAGTATTCAGTTCGTTAATTATATTTTGAGTTTTGGGTTTAGAATCAATAATCCAAATCAAAAAATAAATATATCATCCAAATCAACAATTTGTACCCTCATATATGTCACATAAAACAAAACAAAACCCCATTACAGTTGGGTGGTTCTAAAATTGGTTAGTGTAGACATTGCTCCAAGTGATACCTTGAAAGGTATTTTCAGTTTCATATTGTTCTCACATCAAAAATATTTTCCTTGAGAGCAGTTTTTTCCCAGCAAAGTACGTTGACACTTGACAATTAATTAGCTAGCGCACGAGTATAGTACGTCGATCGTGAGTTATTTAACACCAATTGTATATTTAGAGTGTGTTTGCTTTCTGCTAACTTGGAATCTGGATCTAACTCGAATCCTGACTCGGTTCGAGTCAGATGTCAGATCGTTTGTTTTTAATTTTGAGTGCGATCTGACTCGTGATCTGAATCAGGACTAATTCCTGATTTAGACCCGTTTGAGTCATTACAAAACAAGTAGCTTCTAAGGACGGCTGTTTTGAAAAAACCGTCCCTAAAGAAGGATATTTGGGAATGGCCTGACCGTCCCTAATAGTCATAAAATATTTAAATCAAGGCTAAAATATGTCCGTCCCAAAAAGAAAACATGGCCAAATAGTATTAGTGACGGTGGAACAGGGGACGGTACATAAACCGTCCCTAATACCTCTTGGGACGGTTTTTTGTCCTCTTGGGACGTTTTTTGGCCGTCCCAAGAGGCGTTCTGTTTTGTAGTGAGTCAGGTAACAAAATACATTTGATTCATAGGAACAAACCACTGACTCATATTTTTGAGTCAGATGATATATTGAGCAAGATTCAAATGCGTCAGGTGAGTCGGGTGCAGTGAAGTCAATCTCGACCATCTCGGCCGAGATAACGGCGATATTCTCGGTACCGTTCTTGGAGCGAGACGAAATTGCAATCTCGCCGAGACGATATTCTACCGGTAATATCGGCCGCAATCAGTTGACTCGGGATGATTCGGACGAAATTCCGCCGATATAGTTAGGTCTGGTTTATATAAAAAATCTAAAAATGGAAGAGCTTCTGCTTGTTTCATCTGATTGATTTCAAACAAGTGTTTCTTTGATTCATCCACAGCATAATAAGTAAACGAAACGATAATCAAAACTGAATAAAAACTGATTAAACTCTCAACAGTTTGATAATCACCAGCACAAGTAAAATCAAAATCTTTGTAAAGAATGAATCATTGTTCAAGAATACAAAGATAAAATTTGAAGAAATTGGTCGAATGAATAGGCTGTGGCGGATATGCCATTGCAGGAGGAAAAAAGAAAAAGAAGGAAGAAGAAGATATCAAACAGATGCGGCTAAAACTAGGGATTCATTTGGGAATGGTTTTGAGTGTTTTTGACCAAAAAAAGAATATATCCCTTCTGAATGTCGATATTTTACTTAAATGCTATATTAATTACAAGATGTATATCTATATATGTGAAGAGGAAATGGAGGTGTAAATTAGGGTATAAACTGTACAAAATATTGTATGTGTATAAAATTTGGAACTAAGAATTCTAAAAGTTCCTCCGATATTTGGAACCCAGATTTCCCCGATATGAAATTGTACCAGTGTATCGATCCTTGACCGAGACAAACTGAAATCCGATATTGACTATATTGGTGAGGAGAAAACAAACGCACACTTTGTTATGATAACGTAGTACGTAGATGAGATGACTTATCGTTAGAAACCAATTATCAAATAGCTAACAATGGATAATGCTCTCTTATCTGAATACAAGTGGTCGGCACAAGTACATTTCAGAACTTAACAGTAGAAAGAAACAGATGAATGCATCGAATCCATCCATCTAGATCTGTTCGGTGATAATTATTAGGCATATTTTTACTTTAGGTCACATAAAAGTGACCAGAATTGCGTTTGGGTCACCATGAAATTTTAATTAGAGTTTCGATCATCATACCGTTGTTGACCGTCTTGACCGTTAATGAAATAACTTCTATATTAATTAATTTTCATTTATGAAACGCTGTTAGTTAATATTGAGCACACGAGTCGCACGTGAGACTAAAACAATCCAGCGGTCAAGAATAAATAGAATCTAACAGTCTAGATTATTTTTCAGTTACCAGACCTTTGGACCCAACCTCGAAACCCCGTAAACACCAAATTAAGCCATTTTTCAGGCAATAATTTCACACCTGCAGACGGTTTCAAAGCTCACAATTTGGGCAAAATCAACAGATCTCCATATGGATAAAATGAAGAACAAAGGCATGCTAGAAACCGAAATAACTTACATTTATAAACCAATTTATGCACATCTGCAACTTACATTCGTACAAGCATACAAGTGAATTTCTCTATTTTTATTGCAAGGGTGTGTCATATATGCAATGAGAGTGTGAAGATGACGCAAGTTACCAACCAACAAATTATGTTCACTACGGCCAATTATGCTGACTTACTACACTCTCCCGCATCTTTCAATTAATAGCAAGTGAACCAATTGAAAATATGCCAATAACTCTCTCACCTATAACTCCTTGTGTGGCAATCTCAACATCCACCTCCTCAGATGATTTTTCCACCTTTAATCAAATATGTGCATGACAAAAGCATAAATTGAAGGAACCCGAAGTCATAATAAATTGGAATCAAGTTCAGCTAATTTAATTATAAAAGGAAAGAGAACCTCAACAATGAAAACAACCCCAAATTTTGATCAACCCTAGAACAAACATTAAAATTACATGAACAAAGCAAAATTTTGACTGCTAAATCTTTTAAGGCTCAATTTCATGCTAATACATCCACCACAAACCATCCAAAACACAAATTATAAGTTTCTACAGTCAAAACCCAAAAATTTATGAATCAAAAAGTCCAAATTATACTGATAAACTCTAATTTCTATAAAATATGCATGTTGTAAAACGAAGATAATTTGTAGTAGGTTTCATGCACTAACCGTTTTTGACGAACCATAGTTTCTCGATTTAACCTTCAACTTCAGCTGTGATGGAGAATAAAACCATCGTGTAGTTTCTTCAATTTCCCTTCTTCTTCTTCCACTATGGCTAACCAAAACAACCATAAATCCAAATAAAACTAAGGACGATTCAATTGTGGATCATCTCTCTCACCATTTCTTTCTCGCGTCTGCAACTTTGCTGTTTCAGTTGGGATAAGACAACGACTTTAATTAAATGGTGGTGGAAAAACTAGATCTATTTACTTCCTTAGACACATAATACCAAATCTTTAAGAAATCCCAACCATACACCAATTTAACGGAAAGTACTATGGCAGGGTTAGTAAATAATTCGAAGTTTAATAGATATTTGGTCATTTTAGAATTTAACAAACTTTCCTAACAGTCAAGACGGTTAAAATGGTCTCGTGACCCAAACTGTAATTAAAATTTCATGATGACCCGAACCCAACTCTGATCAAAATCAAAATATCCCTATTTATTATTACAAACCTAATGTCAAATAGCTTAACAGCAGTCATCTAGTACAGTTTGATGGGAATTTATTATTACAAACAAATACTAAAAATATATATACATACGCATCGAGTTTAGGAAATTATTAAACAGCCAACTGACAACGCCTTCTTCTTCGTCACCAATACATGTCTCCGGCATGGCCAAAATATCTGGAGTTTTTAGTCATTATCAAGCTGTGATTTGGGCACAAGCAACAAAATAGTAGCCTGATTGTCAAACGAGAGAAAAGAGAATAAACAGTACAGAAGACCAAATTAATTATGGGGATGAGTTGTTCCCTAGCGCCTCTTGGTTTTGCCATAGTATAAATTTGTTGTTGCCAGTTATTTTGTCAAAAGGACGGGGTAAGTCAGAAAAACCAAGTTATACCACCTTATGTTACGCTTCCTTTCTAAATAATATAACCTGGGTACCAATGACGGGAACTATGACATGGACAAGAAGGATGCTATGCAACACGGATAAGGAGACGCAACAATTTTTGGAAAAGATAGGACATGGATACATTGATCAGACGTCAATATTTTATGATTTAAATTGTCGAGCATACCTAGTTTTTCATAATAAAATAGAAAAAAAACAAAACGAAAAAAATGAAATTACCTTACCATGTCTTTATTTTACTTTTCTCCGTAGTGCTGGTCATGATCACATGATCATCTCATGATGTGTTGAGGTTGCACCCATGAATTCGTCGTCAGATTCAAGCGCAGACATGGCTTTTGGTGAAAGAAAAATCTCGAGATCCACGCTCCCTCCACCAGCCTTACCTGGATTCGTCCAAACGTTCCCACTGAATTTATAAGGCCAGCCAATAAGAACTGCCAAGGGCTTACCCCAACCAAAATCACATCCATAAGGGTTGAATCTTGGGGACCCTCCTACAAGCATACTGCTATTATCATAATTGGATCCAAGGTTAATTATCTTTGATTCCTTTTTCCAATCATTTAGCCAACTCCGAATGTTTTCATCTGTGCGATCAGCTATAACTGCATGCAGACCCAACGCGGTCGATCCAAGGTTTTGACGAAGTAGTTCCCCTGCCTTGGTTTTAACCATCTCTACGGTGATGTAACAACCAAAGTGATTCTCAGATAGTGGAGGCTTCAATCTGTCTCGATCATTGACATAGATTGGGCTGAGATGTGAAAGATTTTCTCCACAAGAGGAGGTGGTGGATATCTGCTGATAAACTCGTCAGAGTGAGAGAAAGGGAGGTTGATGATAGAATCACCATCATGTCCAACATTATCTACCTCCTTTTGGTGTTCCTTCAAAAACCAGCGGTCAAGGATAGGCGGTTGGGATATGAACTCGCCAGCATTTTCTTTGGCTCTACAAATTTCCGCCCAAGCATTAAAAAGAATGCAGGAGCGGTGTAAGGCCTATGGCCCATAAATGTCCTGTCCAACTAGGTAGTTAGGGTTTTTTCAAGGTTGTATATAAAACATACTCTGCTATATGATATGGCTGTTTCCTATCAATATAATCCCTCTTGTCGTTTCTAATATTCTTGGTCTTCTCTCTGTTTTTTCCCCTCAAAGAAAGCTCTATTTTGTTTCCTAAGCTGACGGATTTGCACAAAAAGTAGATGCGTCGTCTTTAGTAGTCAAAGTCGTTGTATTCTGTTGCTCAAAACTGCTTTCCTCCTGATTGAATCCATCGGTTGGGACCTTAGTCCCACAGTGGTAGATGGGGCTTAATTGGATAGTTTATAAGTCGATGGGATCCCTCATCTAGTCAACCGGTTTTCAAGTTGAGTTTTATCCATGGGCTTATGACGAGTTGGGCTCGGTACCCTAATATTTGGTGGTATCAGAGCCAACCACCACGACCCATACCCTCAGAGCCAACCACCACGACCCATACCCCCTCCACGGAAGGGGTGACATATAAGTTGTTATCAGAGCCAACCACCACGACCGATATCAGAGCCAACCACCACGACCGATATCAGAGCCAACCACGGAAGGGGTGACCTATAGGCTGGTATCATAGCCAACCACCAGGACCCATAACCCCTCGACGGAATGGGTGACTGGTACCATAGCCAACCACCACGACCCATACCTACCCTCAAAGCCAACCACCACGATCCATACTCGCTCCACGGAAGAGGTGATCTATAGGATGGTATCAGATCCAACCACCACGACCGGTACCAGAGCCAACCACCACGACCCATACCCGCTCCACGGAAGGGGTGACTTATAGGCTGGTATCAGAGCCAACCACCTGATGGTTTATCAAAAGTGATTGTAGAAGTGGTAAAAACAGGGTCTTTTCAGACTTGTGAAGAAAACAATTTTTCTAGATTTAAATTAAACAGGCAAATAAATAAAATAGTTCAAACCTTTAGAGAAAATACCAAGACTAGGATTCCACCATTAACCAATTAAATAGTAAATTCTAAATAATATTCATGCAATTCTATCTTTAAAAATAATTCTAATATTTGCCTCAAATATATTTTTGAAGTAATAATTGTAATCACGAAGTATAAAACATCAAAAGTTTTTAAAACCCAGCATGCTTCATCAAAATAATTCACAACTATTCAATAAAAACTAATATTTTAAATTCAATTCCATGCAAATAATCAAATAATAATATTGCAAATAAATAATAAATTTTTTTTATACCAATCAATATGGACCAATGGCTTCCTCTGTCGTCTCGGCTAATGGGTTTAGCTCCTCATCCCAAAGACACACTCACAAGATGAATTCATGGCTAAAATAGGTGTTTTTATTGATGAATATAATATGAAACAGAAATTTGCAATGCTGTAATGGTGTTACAGCGCCACTGTTACAAAGGGGTATGGTAGTTTAAGACTGCTGTAAACGATAACTATCTACTGCTGTGAAACAACAACAGTGGTATGAAAAAGAGTCTGCTGAAGAACGACTGACTCTGCGAGTCTGTTCTTCGTGTTCTTCAGAAGCTTTAATGGCAGCAGCAGCAGCAGCGTTGTCTCCTCTATAATTGCTTCTCCTAGGCTCTCATAGACTCTAAACTCTCTCCTAAAGGTTTCTAACCTTTCTTTGATGTAAACCAACACTTATATAGCCTTCAGATTCCCTAGAAACTCGATCAAATTCGAGAATAAATCTCTTATTCTTCACGTGCAGTTTGAACAATAATTCCATCTGTCGATCTTTGTATGCGTCTGTGAGCTATTCTATTGCTCCCAAAATATTCTCTGACTTGAACTCAACTGTTTTGAAGTATATCCCACGCAAGAATCTCTCCCAAATCTTTCAAACCAATTCAAAACCCTAAACAGGGACCGTGTGCACTGTCTTGACTTTGTGTGGATTTTCTGACTTATCCAGCCCAATTAGATGGGTCTAATCGCTTCTAACAGGTCCCTTATGTCTTGTAGAGTCCGTGGGTACCAAATTTGCCCATTGAATCGCCTGCTAGGTCGCTCAAATCTTTGATCCAAAACTGTTGACGCTGCGGCCTTTTTTCCCGCCAAAATTTTCTTTTGAATTTGAGAAGTTGACCTCCCCTTATCTGTGGCTGGTCTCCCTTTAGCAGATGCCTGGAAATGGGTCACCCCTTAGTAATTAGGTTACCCCTTATCCAAAATCAAGGGTCCGTATAGCAAGTGTCCTCTGGGGCATTTTCCGCATTTTTTTTCGGGGTTCCTCCGGGGTATTTCTGGGATACTTCCGGTACACTTCTGAGGCGCTTCCGGTACGTTATCAACGGAGGTCCAAATGCCACATTTTTAGCCAAATTCGCCGCAAGAGATTATTTTCCAAAAACACCTACAAATACATAAAATAACCAAATAAGTACAATATCGAGTACTAACAATATATACAAATGAGCTATATTAGACACATAAATGCGTCTATCAAATACCCCCAAACTTATTATTTGCTAGTCCCGAGCAAATCAAAACTACAAAATAAAATCCTAACTCACTGTCACTGTCGCAGGCATCGTCGATTGCATTTAGCGTATGCAATAAGCCTTTAAACCCCTAGGTGGCCCTAGTGGCCGAGTTATAGTCTCGGGAGGGCTTACCAGAGATATACCCACAAAACCTGTACTCCAGACCTTAGATATCTACGCAGAACCTTGGAAGGCACTAAAGAATCTCCTTGGTTGGCATACTTATTGACTACAGGAAGAAGTACCCTGATGCGAAATTCCAATTGCTGTACACGAGTTTGCACTCAAGCATACTAAAATTCATATAAAGTGACAGAGCTCTACTCAGATAGTTGCACTATGGACATCATATTCGGAGTCAAAACTAATCACATGGATAGATCAAGAAGATGGATATAGAAAACATAGATGGTTTTGATGTTTACTAAGTGAACGACGTTTCCCATATCTGTCTGAAGGCCTCCACCAAAATGAACCTATCCTAATGGATTGAGATACTAGTCTGACTAACATCAACACACTGACATATACAAGGGTACCAGTGGTCGATAACCTAACTCTAGGTCAACACAACTGGCATATACAAGGGTACCAGTGGTCGACTTTATTGAATTTATTCCTTTTGGTCAAATGGTCTGGTCTCAATTTCTTTCTTTCTTTTTTCTTTTTTTTTTTTTTTTTTTTTTTTTTTTTTTTTCATTCTTTTCTTTTTCAACTTTTTTTTTTTTTCATGGTATCTCAATCACTCTAATTCACCCTAGCATTGGTAACAACTTGAATCGTGGGCCCCACCTATCACTTAGAGAAACATAGTTTAAAAACAAAATAAAATAAAAATAGAAGTGAAAAGGACTCAACGAGATATGGTGAAACTATCATGTTATTTCTAACATCTGAGCTCTGTGCTTTTATGAATAGACTCTTTAGATGTTTCCATCTAATCAGATTGGTTCCTCAAACTCCGACAATCAAATGCTCCATCCACTTAGATTAGTTAGTGCAATCCTCAATAGGCATAAATTTCTAGGCTCTGAGTTTATTTATTGCAACTAAAAGCTAACAAAAAGTGTTTCTTCCCCCCCCCAAACTTAAATCTTACATTGTCCTCAATGTTCTAAGGATGAAAAAAAGCATGAACAAGGAGAAACTATTACCACTGGAGGGAAAAGAAATAAGGAAGGATATTACCGTATCACATGAACGCGGGAGCCTCCCAGTAAATGCTAAATTTATAGTCATTAGCTAGACATCAAATACCTCAAAAGAATTTTCACCTTCCAAAGTCGTATACCAATAGTCGAAATAATTGTGGGTCCATAAGACCAAATAGAACTGCCACAAATAGGAGACAAATGCTCAAGATCAGAAAAATGAGCATATAGAGCACAACCTGATCTAAAGTTTCTCGCAAGACAACTGGATTTATCTGAGGTGCCCACTTGGGCTTCATATGAGTGTCTCGGCAAACAGATTCATCCGAAAAACGGGTCTCTAACATTTGGATTTTCTCCTGGACATTATCAGGCGGATCAGGTTGTGGAGTCTGAATACACTCAAGCGATACCTCAGATGCACTAGGCTTGAGTCCCAAGTTAGGGACTTCTATTGGGGATAATTGACAATCTCTACCCCCAAACTTAGAATTTTGGGTGCCTCTACAATGACTAGTCACAATGTTCCTAATTTCTAGACCATCGGGTTCTTGAAAAAGGTCAATTGCTTTCTCTAAGTCATAATCAGGTGGTTCATCCTCAGCTTGCTTCATATCTTCTATGGTCCACTCTAAGGCTTCCTTATTTTCTTGAAGCACGGTCTCTGGACTACTTTCCTGATCACTATCCAAATCGGAGGCTATAATCACAGGGAAAGACTCGGGTGGGCCTAAAAATGTATAATTAGACTCCAACTCAGGAGGCTCTTTTAAATAAGGTATTAAGATAGACTCAGAAGCTAGTAATGGTTCGAACCTATCTTTCCATATATCAATATCTAACATAGGAACAGAATCCAACAGAGCATTTACTTGTTCAATGTTACTATCATCGTCGAAATCCAGGCTAAAATGGGATAAACAACTCTCCAATGTATTTTCCGGTACGATGTTTGGTAATGACTCCTGAACTAAGGTTCCTATCATGTTCACCTCTTCAATACATGTGCTATCTAGCTCAGAATGTAGCTTGTTTACATTAAAAATATTCAGCTCAATAGTCATATTACCAAAAGATAGATTCATAATACCATTCGACAGTTTATGATCGATTAGACGTAGCTAAGAATGGGCGACCTAAAATCACAGGTATTTGGTTCTCTGGGTCGGGGACAGGTTGGGTATCTAGGACCACGAAATCCACTGGATAAATAAACTTGTCGACCTCAATAAGAACATCCTCGATCACACCACGAGGGATTTTAACGGACCTATCAGCTAACTGGAGTGTTATCTGGGTAGGTTTCATCTCACCAAGTCCTAGCTTAAGGTACACATGGTATGGCAGTAAGTTCACACTGGCTCCTAAGTCAAGCAACGCTTTCTCAACACGGTACTTACCTATTGTACAAGAAATGGTAGGGGACCCTGGGTCTTTATACTTAGGAGTAGTGGTATTCTGAATAATAGAACTCACATGACTAGCTATGAAGGCTTTCTTCTGGACACTGAGCTTACGCTTTCGCGTACACAAGTCCTTAAGGAACTTGGCATAAGAGGGAATCTGCCTAATTGCATCTAATAATGGAAGGTTGATATTAACCTGCTTAAAAACCTCCAATATATCATTAAAGTTGGACTCCCTCTTAGTCGGAACTAGCAGCTGGGGAAACGGGGCTCTGGGAACAAAGTGAGGCTCAACAGGACCCTCATTGGTCTCTTTGGAGACTCTATCAGTCTCCTCATTTTCTGGCTCAGCAGGGTGAACTACAGCATGTTCACTATCAGGCATGGCGACCTTGTTGTCAACTTTCTTTCCACTTCTTAGGGTTGTGACAGCATTCACATGATTGTACGATTTCTCTCCTCTAGGGTTAGGATCAGTATGACTAGGGAACCTTCCATCCTCTCTCTCACTTATAAACTTATTTGTCCTACTTGAAGTTCTAACTTGGCAAGACTCTGGGAAGTATTCTTCAATTCCTGCCTAGTTTCTTGTTGAAAGCTCATGTGGTTCTTTGATAGCATGTCATGGTTACTTACTAACATAGTGATAGCTTCCTCTAAGGTAGAGATCTTTTTCTCGGAAGTGTTCTGAAACTGGGTTTGACCTGAAGAGTTCTTAAAACCAAAACCTGGGGGAGGCTGAGAATTGCTAGACTGGCCTTGATTCTGGCCCTTAGACCAAGAGAAATTAGGATGGTTTCTCCAACCAGGGTTGTAGGTTTCTGAGTATGGGTCAAACTTCTGACGGTTCTCAAACCTAGAGTTGTTATAGACAGCATGAACTTGTTCTTCACTAACTTGACCTTCCCAAAATGAATTATCGGGCTCTATTCCACAACTAGAGACTTGAGAGGCTCTATTAGGTTCAACAAGGGGCCTATTTTTAGACTGACCCATTTCTAAAGCTTCTAACCTTCTGGACAAAGCAGCAAACTTAGCATCTGACGCAAAACTCGTATCTACCATATTGGTGCTACTTCTATTGACCAAGAGTCTTTTAGGGGGTTCAACACAAGATTCCCACTGTTGGGATTTTTCAGCGATAGCTCCTAAGAAGGTAAAAGCATCATCAGCATTTTTACTAGTGAACTCACCAGCGCACATAGACTCAACCATGGCTTTGGTCGAATAGTCTAAACCATCATAAATAATCTGTACAAGTTTCATATTATCAAATCCATGGTGAGGACACTGAGATAGGAGATCATTGAATCGCTCTAAAAACCTATAAAGAGACTCTCCCTCTTGTTGCACACTAGCAATAATTTTCTGCCTAACAGCTGCAGTTTTATGCTTAGGGTAGAATTTCATATAGAAAGCAGCAATAAGTTCCTGCCATGTTTCAATAGATTCAGATGGTAGGTTGTTTAGCCAGGTCTTGGCTTTATCTCTCAAGGAAAATGGAAACATCTTAGTTTCAAGACTTCATCAGTAAGGTCTTTTATTCTAATTGTCCCACAGATTTCCTCAAAGTCCCTAATATGAAAATAAGGGTTCTCATCATCTTTTCCTAAGAATATAGGGATCATTTGAAGAATACTAGGTTTTATCTCGAAATTAGCCGTAGTGGCTGGAAATTTAATGCATGAAGCTCGGTTGGTCCTAGTTGGGAACATGTAATCTTTCAAAGTTGCCATCGTTGGCTCAACTGGAGTACTAGGGGTACTTTTGTCACTCAGAGATAAATTCTCAAAACTGAAGTTTCCAAAAACAGGGCTCTCCAAAGAAGAGTCTTCGAGCTCACCTAGAGTATCTCTTTTCCAAGCCCTAACAAAATCGGGCATACACTAAAAAAAATTCAAAAAGAAATAAAAATCCTAACAAGAAGGTTCTAGCAATCACACAGCAGGCTGACTCGACTTTACCACAGCAAACCTAAAGATTTCTAGCAAACAACAAGCATGATGGCTCCACTTAGATTGTTTCTAGACCAGCTTCTAATCCTTCGAAAGGGAATTCGTTACAATTTGAGCAAACCCCTCTGGAATCAATCCGAGTTAAAGCAAGTTGAATCGAGGCGAGGGAAGCTCAGTGGAGCTTTGATACCCAAAACCTCACCGATCCAATGCGGCGCAGTCACGCATTCAACTCGTAGAAACCGTCAAGAACTTCGAGGTGTGCTTAAAAGAGTAACCAATATTTTTCGAATGATTGTCCTGTTAAGCTCGATACCCTATAGGTCTCTTTCTAGTCCAAATTTTAGGCTTAGGTTCGCTTTAGGTTTCGTTTTCCTAAGGCGGGCAAGAAGGGAGCGGTGATGAAATCCGAACCCTTATCTTATATGGTCCAGTCCTTGCCCTTTACTAGGAATTTAAAAACAGTCCATGTTCAAGTCCTCAGCATATATTCACCTTAAGGAGTCCAGTAACCCGCTTGCAGGAGATTCGCGGGTGTTTAGAATTTTACCTCCCGTACCAGACGGGCGAAGAACCGCTGAAGTTGACTCGGGCCACGACTCCTATGCCGTGTGCGAACCCGAGGGGCCGAGACGATATCGTAATCGTCGTCCTTCCCTGCAAACAGTTTATATTTAAGGGTACCCTTCCGTAGGGTTTAAAAATAAAAATAAAAATGTCCCAAAATTAATGTCCAAAGTCCATAAAAAAAAAGAAAGAAAAGAAAAGAAAGTCTAATTAAAAACAAATTACAAAAATAAAAATGTCTCTCTTTTTTTTTTTCTCTCTTTTACAAAATAAAGAAAATCTTCTTCTTTCGCTCCTTTAGCTTTGCTTTTCGCTCCCAAACTTTAAGTAAATCACCACAAGCTTTGGTAAATTTATCTCTCGCTCCAACTTCAAAAATCTGCAAGGAAACAAAAAAAAACCAAAAACGTAAAGAAGAACAAGAATAATAATAAAAAAAAAATCTAAAAAAAATGCTACCTAAACACAAATCCGCGTCGGCGGCGCCAAAAATTTGATGGTTTATCAAAAGTGATTGTAGTAGTGGTAAAAACAGGGTCTTTTCAGACTTGTGAAGAAAACAATTTTTCTAGATTTAAATTAAACAGGCAAATAAATGAAATAGTTCAAACCTTTAGAGAAAATAGCAAGACTAGGATTCCACCATTAACCAATTAAATAGTAAATTCTAAATAATATTCATGCAATTCTATCTTTAAAAATAATTCTAATATTTGCCTCAAATATATTTTTGAAGTAATAATTGTAATCACGAAGTATAAAACATCAAAAGTTTTTAAAACCCAGCATGCTTCATCAAAATAATTCACAACTATTCAATAAAAACTAATATTTTAAATTCAATTCCATGCAAATAATCAAATAATAATATTGCAAATAAATAATAAAATTAGAATTATACCAATCAATATGGACCAATGGCTTCCTCCGTCGTCTCGGCTAATGGGTTTAGCTCCTCATCCCAAAGACACACTCACAAGATGAATTCATGGCTAAAATAGGTGTTTTTATTGATGAATATAATATGAAACAGAAATTTGCAACGCTGTAATGGTGTTACAGCGCCACTGTTACAAAGGGGTATGGTAGTTTAAGACTGCTGTAAACGATAACTATCTACTGCTGTGAAACAACAACAGTGGTATGAAAAAGAGTCTGCTGAAGAACGACTGACTCTGCGAGTCTGTTCTTCGTGTTCTTCAGAAGCTTTAATGGCAGCAGCAGCGTTGTCTCCTCTATAATTGCTTCTCCTAGGCTCTCATAGACTCTAAACTCTCTCCTAAAGGTTTCTAACCTTTCTTTGATGTAAACCAACACTTATATAGCCTTCAGATTCCCTAGAAACTCGATCAAATTCGAGAATAAATCTCTTATTCTTCACGTGCAGTTTGAACAATAATTCCATCTGTCGATCTTTGTATGCGTCTGTGAGCTATTCTATTGCTCCCAAAATATTCTCTGACTTGAACTCAACTGTTTTGAAGTATATCCCACGCAAGAATCTCTCCCAAATCTTTCAAACCAATTCAAAACCCTAAACAGGGACCGTGTGCACTGTCTTGACTTTGTGTGGATTTTCTGACTTATCCAGCCCAATTAGATGGGTCTAATCGCTTCTAACAGGTCCCTTATGTCTTGTAGAGTCCGTGGGTACCAAATTTGCCCATTGAATCGCCTGCTAGGTCGCTCAAATCTTTGATCCAAAACTGTTGACGCTGCGGCCTTTTTTCCCGCCAAAATTTTCTTTTGAATTTGAGAAGTTGACCTCCCCTTATCTGTGGCTGGTCTCCCTTTAGCAGATGCCTGGAAATGGGTCACCCCTTAGTAATTAGGTTACCCCTTATCCAAAATCAAGGGTCCGTATAGCAAGTGTCCTCTGGGGCATTTTCCGCATTTTTTTTTCGGGGTTCCTCCGGGGTATTTCTGGGATACTTCCGGTACACTTCTGAGGCGCTTCCGGTACGTTATCAACGGAGGTCCAAATGCCACATTTTTAGCCAAATTCGCCGCAAGAGATTATTTTCCAAAAACACCTACAAATACATAAAATAACCAAATAAGTACAATATCGAGTACTAACAATATATACAAATGAGCTATATTAGACACATAAATGCGTCTATCACCACCTCGATCCATACCCCTCCAAGTAAGGGGTGACTTATATGTTGGATTAAGGTGTAGGGGCACCTATGTATCGGCGTAGTTGTCACCGCATTGAATACGGTTTTCGAGTTGAGTTATACCCATATGCTTATGACGAGTTTGGGTCGGTACCCTAACACCATCACATCCAGCCCAGACTTACCGAATAACCTCTTAATGCACCCTAGTAATGGGAGAGCTAAGTCAATTTTTATATGGATGCCTACCTTGATTGTGTTATTGCCATCAATTTTTTCCACAAATTCCTCTGCGCTTACTACCTTGATTGTGTTATTGCCATCAATTTTTTCCACGAATTCCCCTGCACCATTCTTAATACTACCTGATAAAATGTCTCATTCGACTCTCTTGTCTCTTCACATTTAAGTATTTATTCTTCAAAGGATATGGCTACAGTATTCCGAACTTATCTCGGTAGGATGTCTAACTATAGGCTTAAACGAGTGTATGAGGGTGTTGATGGTGATTTTTAGCTTAGGATTAAAATCGCAAAACCGCACATCTGACATGACGTCACGATGACCATTAGCGCATTTATTGGACCAATCAGCATGCCTACGTAAGAATTACCAGGGAACCTTTTTTTTTATATATATGTGTCATGTTCCATGGCAGAACCCTTAACATTGACCGACATCATCTATGCCAAACCCTAATTCCCATGCTACCGTGCCAATGGAAAACCATGCCATCCACGTCTCCGCACCAAGGCATGCCAGCCACGTCTCCGCGCCAAGACATGACAACCATGCCAGCCACGTCTCCGCGCCATGGCATGCCAACCCTGCCAACCGCACCACCATGCCAATGGCAAACCATGCCAGCCACGTCTCGGCGCCAAGGTATGCCAACCATGCCAGCCGCACCACAGGCGCCAATGGCATGCCGTGCCATCCGCGACACCGTGCCAATGGAAAATCATTCCATCCACGTTCCCATGCCAAAGCCATGTCGGCCCCGCTACATGCCGCTGGCTGCCAAAATAAAGGGTTGCAACAATCAACGACCACCCTTCCATCTAAGATGCAGATCTTAGCCATCCAAGGTCACCAACTAACGCATTGTAACCTTTGGCCCAATTCCAAAACCCTAGTTTTGGCCGCGCCTAAACCGCGCCAAGGCATGCCGACCATGCCACATGTGGCAATGGCGTGCCGTGCCAGCCACCTTGCCGCGCCTAAACCATGCCATGTCGGCCTTTCCTTTACGGCTTCCAAAATGAAGGGTTGCAACAATCAACGACCACCCTTCCATCTGAGACGCAGATCTTAGCCATCCAAGGACACCAACCAACGCATGGTAACCTTTGTCCCAACGCCAAAAACCTAGTTTTGGCCGCGCCTAAACCGTGCCAATGGCATGCCTTGTCAGCCACCTTGCCGCGCCTAAACCATGCCATGCCGGCCTTTCCTTTACGGTTGCGAAAACGAAGGATTGCAACAATCAACGGCCACCGTTCCATCTGAGACGCAGATCTTAGCTGTCTAAGGTCACCAACCAACGCATGGTAACCTTTGGACCAACGCTAAACCCTAGTTTTGGCCGCGCCTAAACCGCACCAAGGAATGCCGACCATGTCACATTGCCAATGGCATGCTATGCCAGCCACCTTGCCGCGCCTAAACCATGCCATGTCGGCCTTTCTTTTACGGCTGCCAAAACGAAGGGTTACAACAATCAACGACCACCCTTCCATCTGAGATGCAGATCTTAGCCATCCAAGGTCACCAACCAACGCCTGGTAACCTTTGTCCCAACGCCAAAATCCTAGTTTTGGCCGCGCCTAAACCGCGCCAAGGCATGCCGACCATGCCACATGTGCCAATGGCATGCCTTGTCAGCCACCTTGCCGCGCCTAAACCATGTCATGCCGGCCTTTCCTTTACCATGGTTGCAAAAACGAAGGGTTGCAACAGTCAACGGCCACCATTCCATCTGAGACGCAGATCTTAGCTGTCTAAGGTCACCAACCAACGCATGGTAACCTTTGGCCCAACGCTAAAACCCTAGTTTTGGCCGCGCCTAAACCGCTCAAAGGAATGCCGACCATGCCACATTGCCAATGGCATACTATGCCATCCACCTTGCCGCACCTAAACCATGCCAAGTCATCCTTTCCTTTACGACAGCCAAAACGAAGGCTTGCAACAATTAATGGTCACCCTTCCATATGAGATACAAATCTTAGCTGTCCAAGGTCACCAACCAACGCATGGTAACCTTTGGCCCAACGCCAAAACCCTAGTTTTGGCCGCGCCTAAACCACGCAAAGGCATGCCAACCATGCCACATGTGCCAATGGCATGCCGCGCCAGCCACACCTCCACGCCAAGGCATGCCAACCATGCCACCCGCACTGCTATGCAAAAATCCTGGCTTTGCCACGCCTAATCATATCAAAGCCATGCCGACCAAGATTTCATACCGCTGGCTACCAAGTGAAGGGTTGCAATAATCAACGGTTACCCTTCCTCTCAAGATGCAAAATCTCGACCGTCGAAGGTCATTACTGAGCCGGCAAGTCTCCCAAGCTCAAATTTCCAAACAGCAGCAACATGCTACATGTTTTCCACAGAAACACTCGAAACATCAACACATATCACAAACTGGAGGATGCTCATTGGGTATTGGTTTGGCGGCTTACAGCGTGCAGCGTACACTATGCCGTTACAAGATAGTGTCATAAGGATGAGGCGGTTAGTAAATACAGGGAGTAATGGTGAAACGCTTTCCTTCATTATGGAACATCAATTCCAGGCGTTACCGGTTACCACCTCATCCCATTTACTCATCCATTTTCCATTTCTTACGAAACCAGAGTACGTTTCACTTCGACTTGTATAAATAGGTCTTACCCATTTTCCACCAGAAAACAAGTTTTGGTCAGGAGCATACAACACTCAGAAAACATTTGTTAGATTTCCCATCTGTTAGCTTACGCTTTCTGATACAATTAAAATAACTACTCTTCCAGAACCAACTATTCTGGTCTCAACACTTTCTTCGCTTCCCTCCCCAAAACCAACCCTTCTCCTCCTCTTTGTGACCGAAGCAAGTATGGAACGGCCATTTCTTGGTATAAGTCGTATTTGTACAGATTGATCTCTCGAATCTAAAGTACTCCCTTTCAGTACATTGTTTAGGTATTAGACTCATTTCTCACCCACTCACGCGAGATTACTGAAATCTGCAGAAACCGTTTTCACCCTCAAACAATTGGCGACCACAGTGGGAGGTTGATCTTTCGGTTACAATGTCAACTTCCAATCCTCGATCTCATATTTCAACCCAGACGTCAGGACGGTATAATCAAACGATCCGCTCAGGGATCGACGACTCAGCTACCAGACAACCCGATTACCAGTCATGACACGACAAGCGACGACTGGGGACTTCCGAGAGGACGACCCGCCCAAGGATCGGCGGCTCAGTTACTAGACAACTCGGTTACCAGTCATGACACGACAAGGGATGACTGGGGATTTTCCACAGTCACGGCGGTGCTTCCCACAAAACTCGGTCTTACACCCGGAGATTTGTTTTCATCAGGAGATCCAAAAAACCGAATAAGTGTTTCTAGACAAAATACATGGTCTACTACTTCAAATGTTCATAGGGGAGATAAAAAACCGATAGCCATATTTTTCTCGTGTTTCATGCTTTCTACTATCGCACAACATTCACAATTCCGTGACTTACCTGGGTACTCATGCAACTTATACTCATAACCAAAAACATCATTACTCTAAAACAGTTCATTCCAAATAATAATCCAAAACCCTCAGTGGTAATACTTGTCTATCAACCCAAAAATACAGAAAATCAAAACCACAAACTAGGCGTTTCATTTTCCTTTCAAAAAAAAAAAACCCTAAAATAAGAAGTTCAAAAGAGAAAATGCATTCAAGGAAAGTTTTTCAACAACGGATTGCTCTTCTTTAGCGAAAGCCTCATTCGTGCTTTGGAGAGCCGCCCGTTTCAACTTCAGCTTCCTAGACAAATTTTCGACTTCCGCTTCCTGCTGTTTGACCCTATCCGCATATGGACCTTCGACTGTTTCGGCCAGCAACTTTTAAACCTCAGAGAAACCTTCAACGAACCAAGGAGCATTGAACTCGAAATTTATGCACATGTCACGATGGAACCTCCAGCTTGAGATTTCATCCTCAAAAACGGTACAGCTAGTCACGTTGCACATGTCGTCAATTGAAGAAAAGGATTCCTCCACACGCTTAACCTACGCAAATCGACTAGTAATTCTCTTGGTCGTGGCGATATGTTCGTAGCTTTCCCATATATTAGTGTATAGTTCCGCATGCTTGGATGGCATGCTAAATCCCCCGATCAACACATGATCTGGATGAGGAACCAGATATGGAGGATTGAAGGTGGCGTCCGCAAATGCATCAGCGACCGGCAAGTAATTCCTAACGACAATTGCGCCAGCATTCACGGGAGTGATCTCCATTGTCTGAGTGGCAACAACACTTTCATCTTGATCAACCTCTGTTTCAAGGTCACCAGGTGCGGCTTCCACGGTTAGAGACAAAGCTGTACCTCCACCAGTCTTCGTCTCAGGTTCATCTTCAGAAACGGCTTCCCCCTATGATATCACGGATTAGATACTTTCCCAAAAAGAAGAGAGAAAGAAGGAAGAAGGAAAAACATGTAGAAGACTCGCTAATTCGCTTTCAGACCGACCAAAAGAAGATTCAACACTACTGTTGGAAGAACTATTCTCGTCGTCACTAGACTCCGAACTTTCTTCCTTCTCGGGTTCCCCTTCACCACGGTCAGGTTCAGCATCGCCACTTCCCGTCTCAAGAAACGTTATTTTCTGACTACTTGCAAGTTTGGTAAAGGCGTTCACGCTGCTGAGACCCTGGGTAAGGCACAAAGATAGGCGCTTAGAAAAGAGTCGAGGATATACGCAATCCAACTAAAATCAAATAGAAAATCATATGTACTCGCATATTAGAAGAATTGAAAGTCGGAAGAGCCGTCGAATCCGAATGGAAACCATCTGAACGGCTTTTAAACCTTCGCTCCTTCTCTTGGGGACTGTCCGCGTCCGGGCTGACGGATTTTCTTTTGGTTGAAGAAGGATCCCTCAACAACGGATGTTTCGCTGAAATCGCAGCAGAAGGATTACCACGGGTATTCTCTAATACATATTTCACAAATTTCTGGATGACAAGGAACTCACTCTGCCAGAGTGTTTTATACTTGGAGGTAGTCGAAGGATTTCTTTCTGAAAACAAGAAAGGGATACTTTTACCCGGCGTGACAACACTAGCATCAAGAACGGCTAGTAACGAGTCCTCTGGAGCTACCGGCTGACGAACAAGAGGGACCCCTTGGTTGAAACCCATATGCCGAGATGACCGATCAATATTGTAAGAGACTTCCTGACACGATCCTTGAAAGAAAGATGGTATATAACCATACGTACAACTTTGCATGAATACAACCTATCCGACACCCATGTTCCTTTCGTCAGAGAGCAAACACATGTTTGGAGCGGAAGCAAAAGTGTTGACCTGAACTACGGATGTCCACACCGGGGCCCACGGATGAAAGTTGACCGCGTATGAATTGTCGAGGAAATCAACCAGGTTTGAACCAGCTCTTGGGGGCCTATTCGACCAGCGAAGTATCCTTGAACCACCACAATACTCGGGAAGTGAATCCAACGGTTTAGGAGCATATCTCTCGAAATACTCCCATAGCCATGCCTGGAGGAAAGCGGCATGAACATATGAGTCCACTTTCATGTAACCATTTGAAGCGCGCATATCCGCAACCAGATGATCCAAGTGTGTGTACAGAGAACCGAGAAACAAGCCGCCAATGGGGAGAACGACTCCTTTCGCTAATCTTATAGCAAATTTGATAAGTTATGGCCTTATCGCCTTCTTACCAGAGCCAAGAATGTCGCGACTTGAAGCGTACTATTCTTTTGATCCGGTGCCACCTCATCAGGAAACCATTGAAACACCCACCAGCTACAGAAACACCTTGTCTCGTTTTCTTTTCGAACGAACCCTTTGGACTTCGCAAACAGGGCGGCACACATTTCTTTTTCATCATCTGAAAACTTGATGTTGAGGTTTCCTGTTATGGGAAGACTCAGCAGAACGACCGCACTTTCTAAGGATATAGTCATTTCACCCCACCTGCATATGGCCGTGTGAGTATCTGGACACCATATGGAGATGAAAGCAACAAAACCAGGGATATATTTCCTAATTTGAAGTGATGCAGAAGCCGCGACATCATCAATGATTTGCGCCTTGGTCAAGCTAGCTCTTGCGCAATCTTGACTTATCATGAATTGCATGCATTTATCAAAGGAACTCAATGGACTCACGGAGATATTGAAGTCAACAGGAGAGGCGGAATAGTCTTTCATCTGAAGACAAAACCGCATTACGTTCCCTGGCGGAACCGACCGACCGGTCATAAGAATCAACACATGCTTAGGATGATTTCTCCTGGCAGAAAATATCATGACGAATTTATCAGCCACGTTTGGCTTAGAGTTTCTAACATCCTTTGGTACGACAATGCTTCCCTCAAGTGACATCCTAACAAAATTTTCTTACGCCGCTTTTGCTATCGAATGGACTACACTGAAAAAAAAACGAAGAGAAGTTACTACGAAAGTACATGGAAGCTATTTTATCAACCGCGGAGGATCCATTCTGGACACAAGCAAATTTGCTGCAAAGTCATAACACGCAAGGCAAAGAAGTGGGGACTGACGGACTCTGCGTCACCACCTCATTCCAAGGCCGTACCCTGCAACGGGAAGTTCGTGCCCGGCCGAGAAGGCGCACAACACCACGGAAACCGTATACACGGCCACAATAAGGAAATGGAGGAACCTAGAAGCTAGATTATCATGGGGAAGGAATGGGCGACAGTTACCTGCCCATGCATGCCTACTTTGCGTAATAATTGAGGCGGCCAACATTACTACGGTATTCACCCCGAAATGTTACTACAAATTCATGGAAAGTATATCTACGACTAGGATTCATACCAACACAGTAGACCAATATTTATACAAGTTCATAAAAAGGTACGCCTACGGCTAGGGTTTGCATCAACACAAGAAAACAAGAAAAAAAAGTTAAAGAGGAAATGATGGAAGACATACCTGGGATACGCTTGCTCACTTTATTACTACCACGCGGACAAAACGAAAGAACAAAGGTGTGAAATATAGGGAGAGGCCGGCCCCTTTTATAGGCGTGATGATTAGAGATTTTTCGTGGGTTGTAGTAATGAGGTTCAAACTCTCGGACTTGTGAAGGATAATTTTTTAAACTTAATAAAAAATATAAATATATACAATAAAAATATTAACACTGGTGCGAGAAACTGGGACTAAAGATTCGGCCATTTTCATTTTCAAGTGGTTCAGAATTTAATTCTAGGCGATTATATTTCAAAACAAAACAAATATTAACTTTATTCTTTGCCAAAGTAGATTCTATAAAATATTACTTGTATTTTATGAGCATGGTGCATCAAGAATCTCTAAGACTAAGCATGCTCCATCAAGTAAAATCAGAAATAATTAATTAAAATCTTAATTCAATTAAAATTGGTGCAAAAAGTAAATAAAGAATTAATTTAAATTACCACATGGATGAAACACGACCTCCTCCGTCGTCCCAGTGCGTGGGGTTTAACTCGTCATATTAATCATGTTCTCAAAATACATAATTGATGCTCAAAATTTGATTAATAGAGTGAAAAAGTATAAAACAGTGAATCTACGACCCACAAAAGGCGTCCAGAAATCAACGATGGAAGTGTACTGCTGTAAAACAACGATACTTAGCTGCTGATGTTGACACTGTTGAAGAACGACGGTCCTGGGACGTCTGTTCTTCGTCTTCTCCTTCTTCTTCAACAGCAGCAGGAAACTTTCCTGCAGTTCTTCTCTTCGCCTCTGCAACATCCCTGTGGTCTCCCAATCGACCCTAAACTCTCGACACCTCTTCTATGAGTCCCAAGCACTCTATATATACTCCACAGGATCAAGAAGTCTCGCTATAACTCGAGATAATTCTCTCTTAACTCGGTTTGATGAAAAAATATTCTGGGAATATTTTCTTCCCTGATTTAGCTTCTCACACGTAGATTTCCATCCTGGTCACTCTAGAAATGTTTACACACGACCCAAAATGTTGCTAGAGCCCTCATGCATGAGCAGAACACGCTCAAATCTTCTCCAATCCCGTGTCCAACCCGTGTTTCCCTGTTTTGCATTCCGTGAATTATCCAGCTAATTCTGGACAAATTTGATCAAACCAAAAGCCCATACCATCTTTATTATGATATATCACATCTTTCCACAAAGTTTCAGCGATTGAATCGCACAAAATCACGTCCAAATGTCCGATCAAACTTCTGCCAGTTGCATGCATCATTTTTCCCGCCTTTTTCTGATTTCAAATTTTGGAAGAAAGGGACCTCCCCTTTGTCCATTCCTGGGGTCCCTTTAGCAATTGGGGCGGAAATAATAATTTTTCTAGGTGTTTATAACAACTCCTCCGGTGCTTTTAGCATATTTCTGGGGTGCCTTTAACACTTTATCCTGGGGTGTAAAACACCACTTTTTAAGCCCATTTCGCCGCAAGGGCTTATTTCTCTAAAATTTGCTACAAAGACATGAAATAACACAATAACTACAAAATCGAGCACTAACAATACATACAATTGAGACATATTAGACACATAAATGTGTCTATCAACACCCCCAAACTTATTATTTTCTAGTCCTCGAGCAAAACTAATATGGAAAATAAAATCCTAACTCACTAGGTGTCCCTAGTGACCAAGTTAATCTCGAGAGGTTTTACCAGAGGTGTACCCACAAAACCAATACTCCAGACCCTAGTTATCTACGCAAAACCTTGGAAGGCACTATAAAATCTTCTTGGTTGGCATACTTATTGACTATAGGAGGAAGTACCCTGATGCGAAATTCCAATTGTTGTACACGAGTTTGCACTCAAGCATACTAAAATTCATATAAAGTGACAGAGCTCTACTCAGATAGTTGCACTATGGACATCATATTCGGAGTCAAACTAATCATATGGATAGAAAAAAGAGATGGAAATAGAAAAATGTAGATGGTTTTGATGTTAACCAAATGATCGATGTTTCACATATCTGTCTGAAGGCCACTGCCAGAATGAACCTATCCTAATGGACTGAGATACCGGTCTGACTAATATCAACACAACTGGCATATACAAGGGAACCAGTGGTCAATAACTTAAATCTAGATCAACAAACTGGCAAATACAAGGGAACCAGCAGTTGACTACACAGAACAATAACCTTTTTTTTTTTTTTAACTTAACGGCATGAATAGATCTTTTTGATCCAAGCGCATGCTTCTTGTCAGCAGATTACACGATAGTTCCCACGGGTCCTGCATTCCACGCTTGCTTAGGCGACGGAAACAGGGAGAACACACGCATATTGCTATCCAAGTGTTAATACTTATTCCGATTGGTCTAACTGGTCCGGTCTTTTTTTTTTTTTTTGTAACTCAGCCACTCTAATTCACCCTAGCAGTGGTAACAACTTGAATCGTGTGCCCCACATAATCACTTAGAGAAACATAGTTTAAAATGAAAAAATAAAATGAAAAAAAGAAATGAAAAGGACTCAACGAGATATGGTGCAACTATCATGTTATTTCTAACACCTGAGCTCTGTGCTTTTATGAATAGACTCTATAGATGTTTCCATCTAATCAGATTGGTTCCTCAACTCCTACAACCAAGATGCTTCCATCCACTTAGATTAGTTAGTGCCATCCTGAAAACGCATAAATTTCTAGGCTCTGGAGTTTATTTATTGCAACTAAAAAGTTTCTTCCATACACCCAAACTTAAATCTAACATTGTCCTCAATGTTCTAAAGATGAAACTAAAAGCATGAACAAGGAGAAACTGTTACCATTTGAAGTGAAAGAGTTAAGGAAAGATATTACCGTGTTGCATGAGCATGTGATACCTCCCAAGAAGTGCTAAGTTTAAAGTCTTCAGCCAGACTTAGGAAAGGATTAGTCAACTCGAACCATAAAGTAACAGTCGAAATAATTGTGGTTCTTCAAAACTAAATAGAGCTGACCAAAGGAAACTGCAATGAACCAAGAAAGTGAACAAGACTAGCATTCCCTTACTTAGTTTCCTGATTAAGAAATTTATATCTAATTGTGGTTCAGGTTCAGGTTCTATGAAAGGGTCTAAATAGAAAATTTTCATTGGCTGCGTTTCTTCATAGGTGGGATCCGAATCATTAGGTCCTAGAGTCTGAAAAAACTCAAATGTGATCTTAGAAGCGCACAATAATAACCTAAATAACTGAGGATCCTCTAAGTCAATAAGATTTTACTTACAAAATTGACCACAATGAGAGTAGTGGTCACTCTTAAGCAAATGTGTCGATTCTAATTTCCTAAAGCATTTAGGTTTAGTCTCACAACTTAATATTCGACACATTTGGAATATAAACGTTCCCACAGTTGGAAGAAAACTATTTGGTGGGAAAACAAAGTCAATCTGGGGATCATAGCCTGGGCAAACCACATCAACCAGAGGATGGGTTTCTAACGATTGAACTTCTTCCTGGACATCATTAGGTTCGGAAAACGAGTATGAAGGTAATCTTGTAAAATTGTCGAGGCAGAGATATCAAGTCCTAAGTGAAGGGACTTTCTGAGAGTTAAAGGTAAGGCACTAGGAAGGTGATAATCACCCCCAAACTTAGAGTTTTGAGTATCTCTAGATAGACTAGCTATAATTTCCCTAATTTCTAGGTCATCAAATTCCTGGAAATGGTCAATTGATTCTTCTAAGTCAGGTTCATCTTCACTCATCTCTACGAGTTCATCTTCTTCGTCTAAGACTATTGTTTCTAAATCGCTAGACTCTAAAACATTATTCTCAGAATAAACTCGTTCCTCTAAATCATTATCGGCTTTGTAAACAGGAAATACTACATCGTATAAAACGAGGGTATCTCTAGTCAAATCCTCGTCCTTTTGAATAGGTGAATAATTATTAAAATTATTTGGATTTGAACTAGAAATAATATTATCATTGTAAAGCTCAATTGGAGTAACCATTTCCTGATCACTATTCCTACATAAGTATGATTCTCCATCAACACTATCCTTATCATAATAACATGAAAAAGATCGAACCTCATCAAAACAAGTAGTGCTACCAATTCTAACCTTGTCATCTTGATTATGAAAATAACTATCCTCATTTTTAAGGGTATTATTGGAAACACTATATTGGAAAGTAAGGTTATTTTGAGCAAGTCTTTCGTTCGTCCCAGCCATCAGCTTGAGGGATTCCTCTATAGAAAGTTCACTCATTATTGTAGTTCTTTCGTCTAGAATTACACTATTCATCTCAGCTAACTTACGCGTCTACTCAGCTAACTCCCTGAGGGACTCTTCTAAAGGAGGAATAGGAACAGAGGGATCATAAAAAGGACTACTTTTCAATAGTTTGATTGTATCCTCTAGAGACAAAGAACTAGTATTATAATCTTCTTGCTCGTAAGACTGATGCATGTGTGGATAGTAATTGAGCTCACCAGGGTATGACCCATATCCTTCCAAATGATGGCGTTCCCAACCACTATTCCCAACATGGTCATAGAAAGGATGATGTCCATATTCAAATTCAGGTCGATAATCATTGTATTGGCTTCTATCATACCAGTTCGACATTCTTAATTGCAAGGAAATTCTACACAATCACAAACAAGGCTGACTCGACCAAATCAAACCTATAAAATCTAGCAAACAACAAGCATGATGGCTCCACTTAGATTGTTTCTAGACCAGCTTCTAATCCTTCGAAAGGGAATTCGTTACAATTTAATCAAACCCCTCTGGAAGCAATCCGAGTCAAAGTAAGTTGAATTGAGGCGAGGGAAGCTCAGTGGAGCTTTGATACCCAAGGCCTCACCGCTATCACAGGGCGGCGCAGTCACGCATTCAACTCACAGAAACCATCGTGAACTTCGAAATATGCTAAAAAGAGTAACCAATATTTTTCGAAAGATTTTCCTACCAAGATCGTTACCCTATCGGTCTCGTTCTAATCAAATTTTAATCTTGGGTTCGCGTTAGGTTTCGTTTTCCTAAGGCGGGCAAGAAGGGAGCGGTGATGAAATCCGAACCCTTATCTTGTATTGGCCAGGCCTTGCCCTTTACTAGGAATTTAAAAACAGTCCAAATTTGTCCTCAATCAATGAATCACCTTAAGGAATACAGTAACTCGCTTACAGGAGATTCGCGAGTGTTTCGATGGACTTACCTCCCGTACCAGACGGGGGATGAACCGTTGAAGTCGACTCGGGCCACGACTCCTATGTCATGTACGAACCCGAGGGGCCGAGACGATATTGTAATCGTCGTCCTTCCCTGCAAACAGTTTATATTTAATTTTTTTTTTTTATATATAACCCTTCCGTAGGGTTTAAAATCAAAATAAATTGTCCAAAGTCCAGTCCAATGAAAGGAAATACAAAAAATAATAATAATAATTACAAAAAAATAATAATAAATGGAAAGTCTCTTAAAAAATAAAAAATAAAATAATTTTCTCTCTTTTTTTTTCTCTTTTTTTTTCTTTATTTTTTTGCTTTGTCTTTTTTTCTTCTCTTTTAGCTTTAAGCTTTGATTCCAAGGTCTTTAGTATCCAACTTCAAACCTGTAATACAAAGACACAACCAAAGAGACGTAAAAAGAACAAATGTAATAATAAAAAATAATAAAAACCTAAAAATTCTACCTAAGCAAAATCCGCGTCGGCGGCGCCAAAATGGTTAGAGATTTTTCGTGGATTGTAGTAATGAGGTTCAAACTCTCGGACTTGTGAAGGATAATTTTTTAAACTTAATAAAAAATATAAATATATACAATAAAAATATTAACACTGGTGCGAGAAACTGGGACTAAAGATTCGGCCATTTTTCATTTTCAAGTGGTTCAGAATTTAATTCTAGGCGATTATAGTTCAAAAAAAAACAAATATTAACTCTATTCTTTGCCAAAGTAGATTCTATAAAATATTATTTGTATTTTATGAGCATGGCGCATCAAGAATCCCTAAGACTAAGCATGCTCCATCAAATAAAATCACAAATAATTAATTAAAATCTTAATTCAATTAAAATTGGTGCAAAAAGTAAATAAAGAATTAATTTAAATTACCACATGGATGAAATACGGCCTCCTCCGTCGTCCCAGTGCTTGGGGTTTAACTCGTCATATTAATCATGTTCTCAAAATACATAATTGATGCTCAAAATTTGATTAAAAGAGTGAAAAAGTATAAAATAGTGAATCTACGACCCACAAAAGGCGTCCAGAAATCAGCGATAGAAGTGTACTGCTGTAAAACAACGATACTTAGCTGCTGCTGTTGACACTGTTGAAGAACGATGGTCCTGGGACGTCTGTTCTTCGTCTTCTCCTTCTTCTTCAACAGCAGCAGGAAACTTTCCTGCAGTTCTTCTCTTCGTCTCTGCAACCTCCCTGTGGTCTCCCAATCGACCCTAAACTCTCGACACCTCTTCTATGAGTCCCAAGCACTCTATATATACTCCACAGGATCAAGAAGTCTCGCTATAACTCGAGATAATTCTCTCTTAACTCGGTTTGATGAAAAAATATTCTGGGAATATTTTCTTCCCTGATTTAGCTTCTCACGCGTAGATTTCCATCCTGGTCACTCTAGAAATGTTTACACACGACCCACAATGTTGCTAGAGCCCTCATGCATGAGCAGAACATGCTCAAATGTTCTCAAATCCCGTGTCCAACCCGTGTTTCCATGTTTTGCATTCCGTGAATTATCCAGCTAATTCTGGCCAAATTTGATCGAACCAAAAGCCCATACCATTTTTATTATGATATATCACATCTTTCCACAAAGTTTCAGCGATTGAATCACACAAAATCACGTCCAAATGTCCGATCAAACTTCTGCCAGTTGCATGCATCATTTTTCCCGCCTTTTTCTGATTTCAAATTTTGGAAGAAAGGGACCTCCCCTTTATACATTCCTGGGGTACCTTTAGCAATTGGGGCGGAAATAATAATTTTTCTGGGTGTTTTTATCAACTCCTCCGGGTGTTTTTAGCATATTTTTGGGGTGCCTTTAACACTTTATCCTGGGGTGTAAAACACCACTTTTTAAGCTCATTTCGCCGCAAGGGCTTATTTCTCTAAAATTTCCTACAAAGACATAAAATAACACAATAAATACAAAATCGAGCACTAACAATACATACAATTGAGACATATTAGACACATAAATGTGTCTATCACGTGACACTTTGGAGTTTGAATACGGAAAAGACTTCCTATTTGAGTCAAGTAAGGAAAAGAGGCAATCGGGCATGCAAAGACAAGCCACCATGCGTTGCCTTGCCAAAACCGCGCCATTCCTCGCCCCACCGTGTCAAGCCGTCCGCTCCATGCCTTGCCTCGCCAAAACCGAGGCATGCCTTGCCCCACCGTGCCGTGTCATTCCTTGCCCTAGCCAAACCGCGCCATGCCTTTCCCCACCGTGCCGCACCATGCCTTGCCACATCGAGCCGCCGCCCAAGCCCATTCCAACAAATCGCCAAGCCAGCAGCACCTCAGTGTTCCCTAGCCCAGCCAAGATGACGCGTGACCAGACCAAGCCGACGGTTTACATCTCACCACTTCACGATCTACACCACAAGTAGAATCTATGCAAGGCCGCCAAACAAAAGAATCACAAATTATCCTTACCTCTCAAAAAAGGTTAGCCGGGTCATCTTGACCATCTTCCCACTCATTGTCATTTTGATTTTTGTCCCCACCTGTCATCATCCTATGCTTATCTCGCAACAATGCTCCTGTTCCGAGCTAAGAAGGGACTTAATGTTGATGGTGGTTTTTATCTTAGGGTTAAAATCGTAAAACCGCACATATGACATGACATCACTATGACCATTAGCGCATTTATTGGACCAATCAGCATGCCTACGTAAGAATTACCAGGTTACCTTTTTTTTATATATATACATGTGTCATGTTCCACGGCAGAACCCTTAATATTGACCGACATCATCTATGCGAAACCCTAATTCTCATGCTATCGTGCCAATGGAAAACCATGCCAGCCACGTATCCGCGCCAAGGCATGCCACTCATGCCAGCCGCACCACCGTGCCAATGGAAAACCATGCCAGCCACGTCTCCGTGCCAAGCCATGCCAACCATGCCAGCCGCACCACCGAGCCAATGGAAAACAATGCCAGCCACGTCTCCGCGCCAAGGCATGCCAACCATACCAACCGCACCACCGTGCCAATGGAAAACCATGCCAGCCACGTCTCCGCGCCAAGGCATGCCAACCATGCCAGCCGCACCACAGGCGTCAATGGCATGCCGTGCCAGCCGCATCTCTGCACCACATGCGCCAATGGCATGTTGTTCCAGCCGCATCTACGTGCCAATGCATTCCAATTATGCCAGCCGCGATACCGTTCCAATGGAAAACCATGCCAGCCACGTTCCCATGCCAAATCCATGTCGGCCCCGCAACATGCCACTGGCTGCCAAAACGAAGGGTTGCAACAATCAACGGCCACCCTTCCATCTGAGATGCAGAACTTAGCCGTCCAAGGTCACCAACCAACGCATGGTAACCTTTAGCCGCGCCAAAGCATGCCGACGATGCCACATGTGCCAATGGTGTTGACCAGATTTTGACCATTGACCAGATCCTTTGGCTTTGGATTTGACCTTTGACTGACGTTGACCGTCAATTGACCTATGGTCTTAGTGACCGTCAGTTTGTCCGTTAGTGATTGTTAGCTGACTTAGATGGACTGGACCTTAGATTAATGGGTCGGGTTAGTAGACTTGGGCTTAGTGCCATGTTCCTAGTTTGATACCTTGGACCCTATATGGTCCGAACTAGCCTTTGGTTCTTTTTACAAAGTCATAGATGATTATAAGGCATATCTAATGGACTATAGAATCAACCTAATTGGATTAATAAATCTTAGATGTGCTAAAGGTAGAAAATGAAAAGGATTAACCTAATTGGATTAATAAACCTTAGATGTGCTAAAGGTAGAAAATGAAAAGGAGTACAACTATAAATAAGTTCACAACCATTATATAGACTTGTTATGAACCTTGTATGAGCCTTTTAGCTAATTTCTTAGAGTGCTTGTGTGATTAGCAATTACTCTTTATTAACAACGATCGATTCAACGGATGAACCAGTGGATCGTAGATCTCGAGGTAGGCATGGCTTGTCATCAAATCAGGTGGGAACCCTGTAACCTTCTTGTAATCATTAAGCTTTCTTTTTTCTGCGAGCATAATGAGGCTTTACTATTCGAGTACATGAAAGCGTATAATGTGATGTTCTAGTTCCTGTATATTTGAGTATGACTTATATGTTGTTTCCGAATATACGATGTTGCTACCATGTGTTTGTGTTTGACATGCATTGTGAGATTTCCCTGCGAGGAGTGTATGTGTATCCCACGGCTCTTAGCTAAGTTAAGTAAGGAGGTCATTCATCCGTCGACAATATCATTTAGTAGGGAGGTAATTCATCCGTTTAAATATTATTATAACTATTTCATTAGTAGGGCGGTAATTCATCCGTTATAATATTACTGCTTCTTAATATAGTAGGGCGGTAACTCATCCGTTTGAATAGTATCTTAGTAGGGCGGTAATTCATCCGTTATGATATTATATATACTATTTTATTCGAGGGAAATCACTCGTGTGCATATTATACTTGTTTGTCTAACTTTCTGATCTTGATGGTAATATTCTGAATCATGGTCTGTATGGGCACTCTGTGTGGATGATGTTATTATTATTGGTTAGGGTTGTTCTCGCGTCGTCTTCTCCAATGAGTTTGGCGAGGTTAGGATAACACTTGCTTCTTGTGGCATGAATTGCTGAATGCTTAGATTCATTACTCTTCTTTTCAATTTATGTTCTTAGAACTGTGAATCATGTTATTGATTACTTGGAAGTTATATGTTTCTTTGGGCACCATTTGCACTAGTAGAAAAATGATGATCCGTAACAGTTAAAAACCGTTACTGTTTTATTTCCGTAACCGTTTTAGTTTTTTCTGCGGTGTTACTAAAGCCCATGTTAAGGAAAGTTTATAAAACCTGTTACGGAAAGGCTATTGAAAAATTACTCATAAATTCTAAAAGTATTACTGTTGGTAGTTTTCGGTAACACTTTATAAAGTATATGTTACTGAATAATTTACTGTAACTATTTTACATAAAACTGTTACCGTTAGCAGTTTATTGTAACATGTTTGGGAACAAACTGTTGCTATTGTTTGAGTAACCGTAACAGTTTTTATTGAAACTGTCATAAAAACTGACAGTTTTTACTGATTACCATCACCTCCACCACTAGCGCCACCACTACCTCCACCACCATCACTGCCACAACCATCAACACTAGCATCTCCACAACCGTCACCACCATGTCCGCCGCGTCCACTACCATGAGTTGGTCTTCTTGGACATGAAATATAAATTCTATAAAAGTACACTTCACAAGATTCGACCTTGAGACCTATTGCATTAATTATAACTCTTGAACCACTCTTCCATGTTTTCCTTTTGTTTAATGTTATCCAAATAAAATATTTACTCTCATTAGACAGTAAACTATACCTCCACCAACTTCGTCGTCACACCGCGCAACTACAACACAATTTATATTTTTAATATTCCTACATATTTTTACAACTTGTGTTATTATTTTGTATTATATTCGATTTTTTTTCTCAAACCTTAGGTAACCATCAGTACGAGCCATGGCTAGCTCTCGTGCTTAGAACAAATCAAAATATGTTAAATTAATGTCAGTCCATAACTAGTTATTTTTTTGAACCGGATACCCAAAACTAGTTATACAAATAAATAATTTACAGAAATGTCACGATAATGTCAACTATGGTAACATATTAAACATGTTGCAGTAACATAGATATATAGTAACATTTAGTTTAAAAAACGTTACGATAATGCCAACTACAGTGACATATTAAATATGTTACGGTAACATAGGTATAGTAACAGTTGGTTTAAAGAACTGTAATGGTAATGTCGACATACGAAATATGTTACAGTAACATGGGTATATAGTAACACTTACTATAATAACAGTTACAGTATACAACCTGCATGACATTATGTAACAGTTCTTGCGAAAAGTGTTACTGTTATTTAACTATCTAACATTTAGTAACAGGCATTTTACGAACTGTTACTTTATAAAAGTTTGAACTGTTACTAAATGTCACTTTTCTACTAGTGTTGGGACGATGTGTTCACTTGTTCCCACTTCAGTTTTAGTAACCAGAAGGAATGAAGCGTGCGATGATGTCCGTTTTTGTAAATTAGTGCTCTACCGAATATAGTGTTGTCGTGTATCGGTATTATATGTATTCTTTCTTTATTCTGTAAAACAACACATTTATATATTTATATAACATGAGAGACTTTCAAACATACTGTATCGGAGAGATTTGGGTTGTTTGTTAGCACTGTATGTGAAGATGGTTCTTAAGATTGATAATATGTAATTGATGCTTCAATTAGGTTATTATCCTATAGCTAAGCAGGTTTAGGATTTGGGGCGCCACACGTACAACACTCAGAAAACATTTGTTAGCTTTCCCATATGTTAGCTTACGCTTTCTGATACAAGTCAAACAACTGCTCTTCCAGAACCAACTATTCTGGTCTCAACACTTTCTTCGCTTCTCTCCCCAAAACAAACCCTTCTCCTCCTCTTTGTGATCAAAGCAAGTCTATAACGGCCATTTCTTGGTTTAGGACGGATTTGTACAGATTGATCTCTCGAATCTAAAGTACTCCTTTGCAGTATATTGTTTAGGGTTTAGACTCGTTTCTCACCCACTCATGCAAAATTACCGAAATCAGCAGAAACCGTTTTCACTCTCAAACAGAGGGATATATATAATCCTTGCTTTCTAAATTAGTATTTTGATGGACTAATACTCGGAAAAGAACCCTTTGCTTTTTGGGAATTCTAAAATGGTTACAAGCCATACTTCCTCTTCCTGGATCTTCTGAATTCTATTATATTTCTCTCCTTCTTTCTCTGTGTGTGAAAGTTCCTTCGTACGACTATTTATACCCACTTAACCATTAATGGCCTTGGAGCATTAAAACCTTTATCTTTTCCCTTACGTTTGAGATTTGTCGAAGTTCAGACGCCTTATCTTCTAGTGCAGATCGTTTGAGTTGATTATTCATTCCCAGTAATTTCCATGTATTCTGTTGATTCATGCATATCCATTTAAAGATTTTCTCATTAGTAGTATCTCAAACCTAGTTAGATATCTTCCTAGTCCTGTCGCTTATTTTCTTTGCGTGCTTTTATTATCTCAAACATAGGCTTGTAGGCTCATAGTCTGTTAGACGTTTAGTCATGAATCACCCACTTAGCCGACTGAACGCATTTACTTCTCTGAAATTGTTAGTCTCTAATATTTTTGCTTCTGCCATTGAGGTGAGGCCTTTCATGTCCCCCAGCTTTGAAATTTATTGCGTTTAAACATTACTTTTCTCTGTAACCCAAATTTGGTTGTCGGGCTGCTATTGGCTGTGGATTGAATTTAAGAAGCACTTTTTGATTTTTGTAAGGTTAGTATTCCGAGAATTGGTGTAGAAATATGCATAAAATAGAAACCCTCTCTTTAGTATTTGCTCCTATTTTATCTTCTCATAAATTTATACGTTCTCTTACCTCTTCTTCTTAATTTCTATCAGGGCATCTCTACTCTTCCCCCCCTTTCATTCCTTCAATAATTCTGGCTTCTTTTCTCACCTGCTTTCCTTCTCTAGTTCAGTATGAGTAGTTATAAATTATATAAGCATCTCATCGGATTATCTGTAGCTCAGCGTTATGTCAGCTACACCAATGTAGGTATACTTCCTCTAACCCCAACTTTAATAAGAGATTATGGCATTAAAGAAAACAACATTCTAGCTAGAATCTTTTCTGCCGAGTTCTATGCGGTAGAAGACATTATGAGTGTATTGCGTCATTTTTGGGGTAATAATATCTGCTTTCAAATCAGATAAACTTACCCAAATTTGTTTATAATTACTTTTCGTTCAGCTGATGATCAAAAATGGATTGCTTTGAATGGTCCATGATTCCCGTATGACAATGTTCTATCAGCTACTTCTACTACTCAGGGCATGCAAATCTCCACAGATGTGGTAAAATAGATCCCTTTATGGGCTAGTATATCTAACTGTGGAAGGGAACACAGAATCGGTGAAAGGTTAGGCTTGATAGCAAGCAAAGTAGGGGAAGTTAGTCAGTCCTGTAAAGGAACTGGACAATTTGATTGTGAGTCAAGATTCCTAGTATGGGTTAATATTGAGAAACCTTTAGTCCTAAAATTACTAGTCAAGGTTGATCGTCATCCTGTTAGAGAACTAGTGTTTACTTATCATAATCTCCCTTCTAAGTTTTGCAACCATTGTGCACGTTTTGGTCACAAGATAAACAATTGTGCTATTCTGCAGCATAGACCTCACTAGTCCAGAAAAGGCTATTAATCATGTTTTTAAACGACATATCAATCACGTGAGTAAAGTATTACAAACAAATTTCGTCATATAAATTAGGCCCACCATTTAACGCAAACAAACCGTCATTATGAAACCTGATAAATTATCAGGTGCGTGATTTACTAATGAACCTATAAATCACAGATTAAATTCGTGAAACATTTTAAGTTTTTCTACACCCCCACGAGTCTGCCTGCCCAAAAATGGAGCTACATACGGTGTCGTGCTCATTAATTTTCCCTTCTTTTCTCACCGTTGGATTTTGGTGGGAGATGATCAATTTTCAGCTACTAGATGTCGTAACCCTAGAAATATCTAATATGAACACCTCATTGGTATCTCCTTCCATCTCTTTCTCACATCTCTTATTCTTTTTACTATCCTTCCCCCATATTTTTCAGTATTATCAACGATGTAATTCTCTTCGTCTTCTCAAGTTGGCGGAGTATCTCTTCTCTGGATGTAACAAACAATATCCCTAAATCAGAATATAATTCTTATCAATAACTTTACATTTCCGATAGAATCTTTAGCCCTAACAGATATTTCATCTTTTTTGTTTTTTAATTTGGTCGTTTAGGTTGAGGATAACATCTCCAGCATGCAACATCCCCAAGAAGGTTCAACTCCATTGGTGTTAGTTTTAATGATTCTCATGAGTATATTTTGTTTTAATTTTGATCAATTTGTTCTTTTGTAGAAATAAAACTTAGGGATTTTTATGAGTTATCACCAACAATAGCAGATTCGAGGAACTTAGTGTTGCAACCCTTACAGGGATCGATTCTTTACTTTCTACAAGTAGAAAGCACGTGCGTTGCACGTCAGCATTAGTTTTTCACACTTAATTTTCATTTGTAGAGACTCGCCACTCTGCAACAAACCCCAACTGTAAAAATGGTTATATTGACAATTACAAACACAACACTCATTCATACTAAATAAAAAAGAGGGTGGATCATGACTACTAAAGTAATCAATGAGTCGGGAGCTTTTGCAAGGAGACACACTTGAGTGTCGTGTACTATGATCCATTCCTAAAAACAAATGACTAACAATTTGTTAGGACGTTTAGATGTTGTAGAGATCTTTCTCTTTTATGGAAATTCAGTTTGGTCTTTACTCGTTCATTTTATTAAACCAGTTAGGAGAGAAAAAGATAACAAGAAGCAATAGACAAACAACAATCTAGGGATAATATGGTACAATTAGGAGAGAAAAACACCAATTACTTTCTATCCAAAACTATGAAAAGAAGATAATGGAATAATATAGAATTCCTTAGAAAAAGCACCAATGAAATTACCTTCAAAAGACCTGAAATTCAAGTTACCTTGTTAGAATATTTCTCTAAGCTTTTTACTTCCCATGATCCATATGCTATTTCTTCTTCTGATCTATTTCCCAATATCTCCCCTTGCATATATTCTGGTGACAATGCTATTCTTAACTCTTTATTTTCAGGTGATGAAATTTGGTCTGTTGTCAAAAAACTCAAACCAAATAAATCACCAGGTCCAGATGGATTCCCACCTAGTTTCTTTAAACTTAATTGGGAAACTTTCGGAGAACAAGTAATAGCTTCTGTTTAACACTTCTTTTCAACTAGATGCTTACATCTAGATTTCAACCAAACTTTTCTCTTTCTTATCCCTAAGAGTAGACATCCTAAAGATCCTGGTGGATTCAGACCTATAGGACTATGTAACACCATTTATAAATTATAACTAAAATTTTGGCCAATAGAATTAAACCCCTTCTTAATTCCTTCATCTCCCCCTTTCAAAGGCAAATTTCTGATAATATAATCATGGCCCAAGAGATCATTCACTCCTTCAAAATGAAGAAAGTAAAGCATGCAGGAATGAGAATTAAGATCGAGTTGATTGGGAATTCCTAATCAAAGAAATGAAAGCCTTTGGTTTTGACTCTAATTTTAGCAATTTGATCCATCAATGCATTTCAACCTCTTCTATATATAAAAGTTTTGATAAATGGTTGCCCTGGTTATTGTTTTCAAACCCACTAGGGGTCTTAGACAAGGAGATCCTCTTTCTCCTTATCTATTTATCATTTGTATGGAAATTTTCTCTAGACTCCTTCTAACTGGTGAAGAAGAGAAAATAATCCATGGAGTGAAAATTACCCCAAATAATAATCATATTTCTCATCTGTTTTTTGCAGATGATTTCCTTCTGTTCATTAGGGATGACCTTAAAGAAAGTCATAATATCCTTAGACTTAAAGAATCGTTTAGTAAAGCTTCGGGACAATTGATAAACTTTGAAAAATCTGGAGTTTTGTTTAGTAGGAAAGTGCAAACTAAACATCAAAGGATGATCTGCAAATTAATTAAGATAAAGAAAATAGATCCAAAAGTTACTTACCTAGGAACTCCTCTGTTTATAAGCAGAGCCGAAATTCAACTATTCGACTCAATAGTGAAAAAAATGGAGCAAAAAATTCAAAGATGGATTGTCAAAACTCTGGCACAAGCCAGTAAAATGGTTTTCAATAAAGAAACTCTAGCCAGTATGGCTAGCTATCAAATGATCTGCTTTATTCTACCTAGGAAAATCATTAAAAATATTGATGCACTCCAAAGAGACTTTTGGTGGGGTAAAAAAACAAATTCTAAAGGATATTATCCAATATCCTACTCTTGTATTTTCAAACCTAGAAGTAAAGGAGGATTAGGCTTTAGAAATGCACAAAAATTCAACTTAGCCATGATAGCTAAGCTGGCCTGGAGACTCTTAACTGAACCTAATGCACTATGGGTATCACAATTAAAACCTAGATATTTTAGAAATTCTTCTGTTTTTAAAGCTAAAACACCAACTTCTAGCTCCTGGATTTGGAAATGCATTAGTAAAGGCATTCTCTTGGTTGAACAAAATAACATTTGGAAAACAGGGGATGGCAATAACACAAACATTTGGGATGATAACTGGATCCCAAACCTAGAAAACAACCTTAGCAGCTTTAAAACAACTACTAACTCTCACTTAACACTTGTGAAGGATCTGTTTGATCCCCTCACTAAGAAGTGGAATTATTCTTTACTGATTGAAATGTTTCCTTTGTTCATAGCCAACAAAATTAACAATGTCAGAGTAGCTAGGGGTAACTCTGATGCACTTAGATGGTTACTTACAAACCCAGGGGTTTTTACTGTTAAGTCAATGTATAATAAGCTCACTGAAAAACTGTAAGTCATTATAATCTAGGTCAGCTAGATTCCTTTTGGAACTCTTTATGGAACTTAGATATATGTCAAAGAATTAAAATCTTTGATTGGAAATGCTTACAGAATGCTCTATCAACAAATCTTAAGTTAGCAAAATTCATGGAAGATATTCATCCCAACTGTCCTCTAAATTGTGATGTTGTAGAATCTATAGAATATATATTATTTTTTTGTCCCTTTGCCAAAGAGGTTTGGACAGCTGAACCTTACCCAGTGAAACTGCAATTTCATAGTCCTACAACTTTCTTAGACATTTGTAAGGATTGGATAGGGAAAAAGAATACTATTATACCTGTAGAACTTGCTTTGACAAAAGCCTGGTTCATATGGAAGGAGAGATGCAATCTAGTTTTTGAAAACAAACAACATACAAGTGCTCAATTAGGTGCTGAAATTCAAAGACACTTAGAATTCTGGCACAAGGATCATCCCTTACTAAATCAAGTTAAACTAATAAGAGAGTAATCTCTTAAATGGAATCCACCGATGCGATCTCAACTGAAACTAAATATTGATGCAGCTTGGATATCTGATGTTTTTCCAGCAGGTTTGTCTTTAATTTTTAGAAATGATGCAGGAATTCTTGAACAAGGAAGAGCAGGAGCATTTACAGCCTCTACCCCTGAAGAAGCGTAATCCCTAGGATTGTTGAAGGGAGCTAAATGGGCGGCATAAATTGGTCTGTCAAACTTTTCAATAGAAGGAGACTGCAAGAACCTTTTTGATCACCTGAATGAAAATGAAACTTCTATAGAATGGCAAGACATCACCATATTAGATGATGCTATCAATGAACTCAAGTCTTGCAATAATTTTTTGGGTTTTCATTTTGTACCAAGAACAACTAACAATGTAGCTGATTTAATGGCCAAAGAAGCCAAAAACTTCTATTGCCCCTTAATTGGAGGAAGGAACCTCCAGAATGTATTAGAGTAGCTTTAGAAGTAGATAAATCAAATGTTCAAGCCGATTACTCCGATCAAACATTTGTTGGCTCTACTGACCAAGTTGTAAGGGTTACTAACTCCCACGTTAGTCTTTGAATGCATTATTAACTTACAAAAACAAAAAAAAAAAAAAAAAACTATGCTTTTCAACAGGCACAACTTTTAGTAGGTACTTATAGCAGTATTATACAATTATTCATACTTAACTAGGATATCGGTATTTTCCATAATCCATATTATTTAATAAACACATCATGGCAAGGTTGCAGACGATAGATGTGGAGGTTCGCATACGTGTATATATGGCACAGTTATCATCTTTAAGTATTAGAAGAGCTTGCTTTATGCCGAGGACAAGCACAATTTTCCTTTCCAATATCTACTGCGATACAATTAGGTTGAACCTTTCCATCCTGGAGCCAAATCGAGCGTTTCATGATCAGATCATTCAAAAACTCATCCAATGTCTTAATAGTGACACTCGGCATAACCACAACATGTGAAAGGTTTCCCTGACAAGCAAGATGCCAACGCCAAACAAACTCTTCATCTTTTGGCCTTTCAAATACAACAGTAGTACTGAGCTCATTAAGCATCACACTTATCCCTTCAGAACGTAAACGGTTTTGCAGATAATGGGCGTTCCTGAGGCATGTTTGGACTTCTTTTAGAAGCCCTCCATAACCTTTACTGTTTAGAGTTTACCACAGGAAGATTGGGGCATGACCAGTGCGACTTCCCGTGATGGTGGCATCCCTTGAAGCAATGTACTCAACATTCCTTGACATGGCATTGATGTGATCCAACCTTGTTATCTGAACACCGCAAGGTGTTGGACAACCAATAAACTTGTGGCCAGAAACACCAACACTCCCTATTGGCTTCTTAAATGAGATTTTTGGAGCCTGCCCAATTTGACAAACAACTCAGTTATGCAAGCAATTGAGATTAAAGAATGAAATGAAGAGAGCTGCGGAAATCAACACAACCCACAGAATATCTATTTTGTTTTTTACCCCTTTAATTTTGTTAATTGCATCCAAAGATTTTGTTTCTAAAAGCTACCCGAACATGTTATACGTACGGACTCTTCGAACAAGTTTTAATTAGCAAATGTCTTTTTGACGAGAATTGACTCACTTAGAAGTTAGAATCGTATAGGGGGAGGGAGAGAGAGAACTTACATGTTCGATATATGGCATCATGAGCCCAAATAGAGCCCCATCGCAGTGAATGTAAAATCTATCCTCTGAGAAACCAGCTTCTTTAAGGGTTTCTATAACCAGGTCCAGATCGTAAATAGCTCCTTTAACAGTTGTTCCTGCAAAGATGTAGACATCAGAATTGAACCTTCTTGATCATCACATGCATAAAATAATAAAGAATTGAAGTAAAGGCACACCAATATTGAGGTTAATGATAGCTGGTTTGTCCTTGTTCAGGAGTAGTTTAGCTTTGAGATTGGCACAATCGATTGCTCCAGTGTTAAGAGTATCAACTTTTACACAATCCATTCTGTACATTCGTGCAGCTTTAAAGACAGAATAATGTGAATCTTGTGACGCATATAAAACTCCATCTGGATAAACGACTCTCCTACAAACACATTGTTTTCATTATTATTGCCGGCTATAATCTACATAAGACTTGGGTATCTACAGTTCCACTAAAATCACCTTGAAGCCCTATTTAGAGTTAATAGTACCCACCCCACAAGGATACCGTGAAGATTGCATTCTGTACCACCATTTGTAACGTAACCCCAGTATTCATGTTTTTCTATTTCCCAGAGTTGAGCAAACCAATCTAACACAGCCACCTCAAACTGTCTGGAATGGACGCCACAATTGCTCTCAATAAAGGGATCACCGGCATTGTTGAGGTGGAAACGTTGCAGCCAAGCAAGTGCAGCGCCATGATCCAAGTCCAGATTAAGAGGGTAACCTGTATGCCTTATAAATTTATTAGCATCAGATCAAGCAAAATTGCAAAATTGAAAAAGTGAATAAGGGCAAGTTTTTGCTGGAGTATATTTTAAGATTAAATTAGAAGATATATGAAGGTTGACGTTCATGTATGTAATTTCTTGCAGACTTTATGAGACCCCTAAGCCTCTAGCCAAGGCAATGTAACACCATTTCTTTGGCCGTGTTCTTAATGCAATAAGAAAATAAAATGAACTGCATGCATGGCCTAAAGTGTGGAGATCTTAATAAGATGGGCATAAGTTCTTCTTCTGTACCTAAAAGATGCTTTTTCCTATCAAGAAGAAAAGTTTCATAGTTACCTAGTATGGTATCCATAGCCGCTTCTCTTTCTCCAGTGTTCTCATTATCAGCAGGCTCTGTAATAGCATGAATAAACGTTGCATCGTGAAAATTTCTTCCCAGAACAATTTGTCCTGTTCTGTCTGTATTTATTACTTCATTATTATCAGGTTCCCTACCACCTTTAGTGAAACCTTCCGGTACAGATTCAATCTTTCCAGTTCCAACCCCAATAGTACTTCCAGTCATGATTATTAAACAAATTTATGGAGTATACTGTATGTAAGAAAAAAAAAGATTCGATCAAGAAGAATATCATGTAAGAAAATGTGATGCTTGTTTTATTAGCACTACATACATGATACATGTGGATGATTATATGCACATAACAAACTTCGGATATGTAAGAACTACCCCACTTATGCACATCACAAACTTCGGATATGTAAGAACTACCCCACTAGAAAATAGCAAATCCACTTAAGCCGTAGTTATCGTAACAAACATATATAGCACAACAACTTCAAATTGAATCTACCTAATGCAACTTGTAATCACCCATCGATATTTTTAGTTGATTAGGATAAGGTTCAAGTGCAACTTAGAAAACGTACATTGTTCCAAGTATATCTATCTGCCTTTCGATTTAAATGTTTAAATATGCGATGGTAAACAATAAACGTGCATTCTGAAATAAACTAACGGGTAATTTCCTTTCAAGGACAAGTCATAAGTGACTTCCTGAAAACAAACCAGGTGGATTTGGTGCTATTGTATACACAGTGAAGTTAAGTCAAGCCCCATCGAATGACTAGGTCAAACTAAGAGCCGAATACTTTCTCCGCTTGAAGGTTTAGAATATTTTACAATTCACATAACATTGGAAGGTTTTCATATTTTTTCACGGAACCACTAACGACATCTTTATACGTTGTCTGAAAGTTATAAGTTTTTTTTTATCATCTAAACGGATTTTTTTTTTCATATATCTCTCCACTTCTTAAACTGCGTGAAGTATACTAATAAACCTTCGTCTGAATAAGGACGATATCATCCCAAATAGAGAGGTTTTGGTTCCTTTTTATATATTACACCATAAGCTGCAGATACAATGAAATATAGAACTGTCTTTATTTCTTTTTAATTAATAAATGAAAAAATAAAAGAAACAAGAGGACATGCGCCTTGGCACTTGGGAGTGCGATGGAATAATTGCATCCAATTCCTAGGTACGACGAGTCTCGTATGATCCAGTTGAGCTGCACTCACAACTTCAGGGAAACAAATGGATGTGCGGATTTCTTAGCAAAGAATGTAGTAACCTCAGGGAAGGAAATGAAGGTGCGGATCTTTTAGCAAACAATGGAGCAAATTTCGGTGGTCACACATGGTGGGATGTACCACCTGTTTTTATTTCTACTAGAATGGGAAATGATCGTCCAGATCTTCCCTATTATATGTTTAGTTAATCTTTCAAGAGGTTTTGGTTCTTGTCCCCCTCTTTGTTCTTTCTGTTTGATTTTTTCTTTTCTTAAAATGTTAAAGATGTAGTTGCTAATTTTTTATGTAACACACTTATCCATATATTATTTTGTTTTTTTATCATACTTATTCATAGTAAATTAATGTATCTATTTCTTATGGAGGAAGTCAGGGGTTCAAGAGCATAGCTCAGTGGTATCCCATTAACTCCAGCGAGGAGGAAATAAGGGGTTCAATTTCTACCGTAGTAGATGTTTGTATTTAATTAGTTGTATAGAGGGGTTTGGCGAGGTTAGGATTAGCAGTGGGGCTAGTCCAGCGGGCTGAATTTGGGTAGGGGCCTTGGTCCGGCTTTAGCCTATCAAAAAAAGAAAATGTATGTATTTGTTGGAATCCCCTTTATTATAGAGGCGTTAGTACGTTTTAGACTTCCCTCCATCATTTTGCCTTAAATTAGTCCATTCCATAAGATTCTCCCACCATAACAGTTCCTCGTATGTTACTCCTTCCATAAAAACCCTATATCTACTATTGCTATTATCGTACACCACGCTCAAGGAAACTATACCAATTTGGGTCGGGGGTGACGTACCAAACTTTGCAATGGTTTGTCAGCTAAAGTAAACTACTTGTTTATGAAGTAACCTATGAGCACATATCTCTGATCACATGGTTTCTTGTATTTGATTTTTCTCGGTTTCTATATATGTGTCCATCTTTCCATCTTTCCCTATCCATTATTTCTTTCTAATTAATTTCACCTAAGATGCTTATTCGATAATTAAGTGTGCACTTATCGCACTAGAGCCCAATCTGAACCAACTTGGGGGAATGACGTACAAAATGAACTAAACTATTTAGGCTGCTTTACTGAATAAATAATTTACTCATGACTTGCGAGGTTTTTATATATATCCTGCCGGTTAATAGATTAACTTCTCCATCTCCATATTTTAACGACAGAGATCACAATGAATACGCGTAAAGAACCAGGATTAGTTCGTTGTCTTTCAAGATGCACAATCAAACCATACCTTCATATTTCAAAACAAAAAAAACCAACACATCAGCAAGAAATGCAACAACAAAAACCGCAGCACCTACAAAAAAAGCAATCATATCACTTAACTCCATGGGATCTTTCCTTAATCTCTGCACATTCTGTTCAATTTGGTCTTCTCTTTGCTAAGCCCCCATCATCATTCTCAGTGTCATCATCATCCTTTGATAGTGTTGGAGATCAGAATCACTTGTCGTCCGGGGCCTTTGTTGATCAACTGAAGCACTCCCTTTCTAGGACACTTGCCCATTTCCTACCTCTTTCAGGCCGCTTTGTGACAAATAAACACGACGACCCACCTTCATCTTCTATTTCAATAGAATGCAACAATGACTCGTCTCAAGGAGTTGATTTCATACATGCTGCTGCACCTGTTACTTTATATGATATACTTTCTCCACGATATATACCACCAATCATTAGATCCTTTTTTGCATCATACGATGATGGAACCATGCTGATGGTTAACCACGATGGTCACAGCATTCGTCTGCTCTCTGTACAAGTGACAGAGCTTGTAGATGGATATTTCATTGGCTGTTCTGTAAATCATGCTGTTGTAGATGGAACGTCTTTTTGGCATTTTTTTAATGCGTGGGCGGAAAGTTGTAGAGCGAAAGAAAATTCTGACGAGTTAATATCACAGCCTGCTATCCTTGAGCGTTGGTTTTTGAAGGAACACTAAAAGGAGGTGGATAATGATGAACATCAGGATACTAATTCTATCATCCGCCTCCCTTTCTCTCATCCTGATCAGTTTATCCGTAGATGTCCACCGCCACCTCTTGTAGAGAAAATCTTTCACTTCTCAGCCCAATCTATGTCACAACTGAAAGAGCAAGCAAACAACGAGTGTCAAACAAATAAAATATCCACTTTCCAAGCTTTGAGTTCCCTAGTTTGGAGATCGTTGTCAGGAGCTCGAGGTTTTCATGCAGAACAAGTAACAAACTGCGAGATATGCATCAATGATCGAAAGAGGTTGAATCCTCCATTATCCGACGATTATTTTGGTTGTTACATCAACATAGTGACAGGTAAAACCAAGACATGCGATCTACTTAGCCAAAACCTTGGATCCGCCGCGTTGATTCTGCATGAAGTAATAGCTGATCACACGGATGAAAATATTCGGAGTTGGCTACATGATTGGAAAAAGGAACCCAAGATTTTTCAACTTGGATCACACTATGATGATTGCGGTTTCATCATAGGAGGTTCCCCGAAATTTAACCCTTATGGGTGTGATTTTGGTTGGGGTAAGCCCTTGGCAGTTCGTAGTGGATGGACTTCTAAATTCAGTGGGACTGTGTGGATGAATCCAGGTCAAGTGGGCGGAGGGAGTGTGGATCTCGAGATTTGTCTTTCACCAGAAGCCATGTCTGCACTTGAATCCGACGAAGAATTCATGGACGCTCATCATGAGAAGATCATGATCTGGATTACCGCAGCAAATTAAAGACACAACAAGGTAATTTCATCTTTTTAGCGACCGACCAAAAAAAAAAATTTCTTTCATTTTTTTAGTTCATAAATTTCCATATGTGAACAACTAGTTATGATTAAGCATTTCCATTCGTGAAATATTAACGATTGATCAGTGTATCCACGTCCTAGCTTTTCCAAAAATTGTTGCGTCTCCTTATCTCGTGTCTGTGTCATGCATTCGCGTCATTGATACCAAGGTTCTATGTGATATTTAGAATAAAACGTACCGTAAGGGGGTATAAGCTGGTTTTCTGACTTAACGCATGCTTTTGACACAATAGGCAACAACAACTTTACACTAAATTATGTGGTAGCTAGCAACAACAACTCATCACCATAATTCATTTGGTCTCTGTACTGTTTATTCATTTTTTACCGATCAAGAAAAAAAAAATAAAAACTCATCGCCATAATTCATTCTGTCTCTGTACTAATTATTCTTTTTTTTTTCCGTTTGACAATTTTGTTGCTAGTGCTGAAATCACATTTTGTTTTTGTAATAATGAACTCTCATCAAACTGCACTAGATGACTACTGCCAAGCTATTTGATATTCGGTTTGTAATAATTATCATCCAACAGTACTAGATGGATGGATTCGATGCATTCATCTGTTTCTTTCTACTGTGAAGCTCTGAAATGTACTTGTGTCGATCAGTTGTATCCAGAATAAAGAGCATTTTCGTTATCTACTGTTAGCTATTTTGATATTTGGTTTTTAATAATAAGTCATCTCATCTAGTACGTCAGCATGTTTGGTTCAAGAAATTGAATTCTTGGTACAAGGAAGAAACAAATTGTTTTCGTAGATAAATCATTTGGCCTTAATTCGACCCACTTTTCCCAAGGAAAATGACTTCGCTTGGTCAAAATAGATACTAAATTTTCGTTCCATTAGATCTTTTTTTACCTTCACTTGGTGGAAGTGACACTTATAGTGTTGGTGGTTATAGCCGTGGTGGTGGTGGTGGTGACACTGGTGAAGTAAAACTGCCTTAATTAGGTTACAAATCTTTTTGGGTGAGTGTCGTGAAGAGTTTATTTGTTAATAAGACTATTTCAGTCTGACAATCACAGCTGAGAATAGCGCATGAGATACACTTTGTGTGAGCATATCAACAAGCTGATGAAGAGAAGCAAATGAAACAATAGATTGCAAGCCAAACTATTTGCACTCATGCTGTCACAAAACAAAACGAATGGTACGCTCAGTTCTTTGTAAAATAGAAGGGCCATAATATCTCTCAAATTAAAAGCGACTGCTAGAGCCTAGTATGTTCAGCTGCTAGTATGTTCGATCGGCAAAGGTAAAAGATGTTCTTGAAACAACAGTTTGTATGGGAACTTTAAATTTTAAAAGTTTAAACTGATATTAAAAAACACAAAAACAACGTGAACTTTTCATGGAACAAGTGCAATGACATGTCTTCCCTCTTTACTTGCAGCTACTCTGCTAGGTGTCACACCTTCAAATGCCCCGGACAAATTTCTACGATAGTGTAACCCGGCATCACAATGGTTCTATGAATCAAGATTCACCCACCTGCACTTCAGCTTTATAAGTTTGCACCATGCAAACAACCAACTCAACAGTTCTTCAGCGGACGTATTTAGCCTTCTTTGTCTTCACTTAACTTTTCAAATGCACCACACAATGCATTCAAACATTGCCATACATTGCCAACAACAATCAGTCAACCGAGAACACTTGGAACATGACACAATCAACTTCTTTTATTTCATCTACTGAAAGAAATACAAAACTTGCTCACTCAGGAAATTACACAGACTTGTTCGCCTAGAACCAAACTTTAGTCTTACAAAAAGTCTCATATTTTGAGTCTCACACTCTCCTATGTAAGCCTGCCGAATTTTCCATGCCTTAAGGTTATTTATACAGCATCTTTACATGGTAAAAACTGTGCACAACCGTTGCACACGCATGGGACAGCCCTCTGTCCTCTAGAGCAGTTGCATAACCGCCATCAACTGTGATAACTGGCCAGTTTCTCTCTAAACTGACGCCATCGTCCAACACCTTTTCTCTAGCAGTTAGGAACCTTCTCCCACACTTATAAAATCCCATTATAACCGTTCTACTTTATCCCATTATAACCGTTCTACCTGGTAGTTTTTATGAGCAGTTGTACCCATGTGCCCTTTTCTTATTTTGTCGCATTTTGATGTGTAGAAATACATACCATGGTTAGGCTGTGGGAGTTCGCGAGAAATTCATTTTTTTTTTCATGTTGTCAAAATCTAACTGTGTTGACAGCCTTCTCTGCTAGCTACAAAACTGATTTAGATGTCATTTAATTGTGTTAATGTGATGTGCCTATCTGGAATTTAGCTATATAGCGAGAACCATATTTTTTTGGGCAGTTGTATTTTCCGAGTGTTGTCATTTTTCGTGAAGCATTGCAGTCAGTTGTATATGAGTTGAGTTATTTTCGTGAGGTGACATAAACTGATTTGAATTGTATTGCTCTTTTATGGCAGGAGTGGGAAAAGACCACCTGCACGAAGACCTGATATATTTCCAGTCATGCTTAATGAAAACAACGTTTTCACCACCATTGTCAGCAGATCCTCCAGAAGAAAAAGAAGTGGAAGATGAATGAAGGTGAATCTTTCTTAATCGCTCATCAAGTTTCGATGTTTGCTAATTGTCCCTTATAACTTTGTATAACTTGCACCTAATATTAGTCATACCGTATATGGACCCTTGTAGTTTGAATCATTAACATGGTTTTAGTTGTAACATACCACTTCTCTAAGTTTCCCTCTCACCATAATAACTATTTTCCGCTGCTGGGTTAAAAGATTTAAGATGCTATTAAGCACATGATTGCTGCAGCTAAGCTATCTCCCATCCACAATCTTAATCTAATTCTCTGTTGGGTGCTTTTGCCTAGTAGCTTAACCATCTTTTTACTAGTTAGGTTCAATTGTTGTGATGTTGATGTTGAATTAGATAAGGAGATGGTTGTCATGAAGTTATGTTGTTGTGCTATTATTCAAATGTCATCATACAGTTTAAAGTTCATTTTGGTTAAGTTTGAAACTTTATTTCTGATGCAGGTGCACTGATGTCATGGTTGATGGTAAGATCTCTGTTGCTACTGGATAAGGAAATGTTGGAAAGGGTTGTGTTTCTACAGTTCTGTTCTCAAGCAAGCTGGTGCCAAGGTCATAATGACTGAAATTGTTAAAATTTTTAGGACTTGTATCACTTTTCTTGAAGAAACCTTGAAGGCTTGAACTTGTTAATTACAGCTGAATCCTTCATTTTTTTTTTGTGTGAGTTTGGACTAAATTTATGAGTACAATTCAATGTAACAGAGTTGTCATTTTAGTATTTTAATATTAATATATTAATACAATTCAATGCATTTTTTGAATTTGAATTTGAATTCAATTGTTATTTGAAATTTAGTATTTTAATATTAATTTGAATTTGAATTTCAATGTAATTTGAGTTTCAGTTTACTATTTGAGTTTGAGTTTACTGTAATTTGAATCTGAATCAGAATTGTTTTAGCCCAGAAGTCATCTAGAAAGATCTGACATATATTTTTAATATGAAATTAAATCAAATCTACGACGTCATACATATGTCGTGCTTAGCGGCACTCTAAAAGCATCGTTATTTAGGGGCATCTTGAAAGTGTTGTTTCAGAAGAAAAAAATTGAATCTACGACACTTTCAGCAGCACTCTGATAGTGTCTTTTTACCCTCTGAAACGACATTATTGGACTATCTTGGCTATTTTCCACTAGTGCTTGAGTCGTCGCACAACTATTGTGCTTTACCGAATTCTTCCTGGATCCAATACTCATCCATCTTGGCCCTGCATGCTTATTGCTCTAAGCTAATGCACGGAAAATTCTTGTGCTTTAATCACCAAGACCAATTGATTAAGCTCATTCTAGTTATTCATGCGTGATATGCTTCATTTAACCAGTTGCTTGACAATAGCAATACCACTATTGCATTACTCGTTTGTTTGTACTGTCCAAGCTTTGTCCAGCCTTGAACTAATTTCATAGACCAACTCTTGGCATATTCTACCTTCTTGCGTCATCCTTGAGTTTGGGCCAACTCAATTCCACGGATATGCCTCAGTGCCAACATCGCATGTTGCATCTGTCAACTTTGCTCATGTATTGTCAATCCCTCAATGAAGCGTCATTGTGTCGGCCAATAAGCTTCTTTACAGTGTAACGCTACCTTTGCGCTTCACTGACCCTGCAGGGTGCCACAATCTTAGTGCTTGACGGTCTATATAGTATAGCGCCATTATTGCTTTGGATTGCGTTGTTATCGATTAGCACTGACTTGGCGTGCAATTCTGTAACGCAAAATCATTGTGCACCACTTTCCGGACACGTCATAGACCTCCCCCAGCTAATCCGTTCAACGCCCTCATTGAACGCGACCCAGTATAAACATTATACTTGTCTTATCCTCGTCACATGCATTTTCAGAACCTTTTCTGAAATTCGGCAACCATTGCTTGCTTTCACAATATGCCCTATGCCAACTTTCATGCCATATAGCATCAACATCACTTATATTTACTGCTTTTCCATTGATCTCATCTACTTGAGCCACTTCTCGGCATCGTGCACTACGCTTCAACTGCTACTCAAATCATGCATCAATACCCAAATGAAAACCTGAAATTCTTCTTAGCCAATTATCTTTAAGCCTGAATTTTACCTTGAATCATTTACGCCTAAGTGTACGCACAAAATTATTCTTCTTAAACTGATCACTACTATGATTGTCATAGCCTTTCGCCTCCGGACTTTTCCTTTTGCATCTAACTCAACATGACAAGGACTTATAAACAACTTGGCTTCATTTTCAATCAATTTTGCTGGCACCTTCCTTGGAATGTTGTCCTTCATGCCCTCCATTAAGCATGTCACAAAGTGCCTAGCGGTTCTTTTGCATAAAACACCCGAAGTTGCACTTCATGCCTCGCTAAATTCCATTCTTGCAAACACCATTCAAGAACTCATTTCTCTGAATGTGGCCACTAAGTTTAAACTCTCTATACATAGGCCTTGTTGCATACTTGTTGTAATACTTTTCAAGAGGTAAGTAAAATTTCGTTGCTCGGACTTGTAAAGATTTAAAAATGAAAATATATACACAATATTTGTCACAATGGTCGAGAGGTACTGGGACTAGGATTCCGCCAATTTCATTTCTTAAGGTTCAAATAATAATTCTTTTATCAATAATAGCTCAAAAAATATATTAAATATATCGACTCTAATTTATTGCCAAGATTGATTCTCAAAACATTGATTGTAAGTCCTAAGCATGATGTATCAAAACACTTAAGCCAAGCATACATCATCAAATTAAATAACAACCAATTAATTCAAATCATATTTCAATTTTAAATTAATGCAAAAGTCATAAAAAAGAATTAAATGAAATTACCCCAAGTATGAAGTTTGGCCTCCTCCGTCGTCCCAGTGTTGGGTTTTAGCTCATCATAGTAAAAATGCTCTCAAAATAATTATTTATTGCTCAAAAAGTTGTTTACAAATGATAAAAATGAGTAAAACAATTGAACAGAAAAATCGCAACAGAAATAACTGTTGCAAAGGCGCTGTTCAGCTGTTACAAAAAGAACGATAAATGGTAACTGCTGTTCTACGAAGAACTACGACCCACGAGTGTGCGTCTTAGACACTGTTGATAAACGACTGCTTCTGCGAGTCCGTTCTTCGTGTTCTTCATCTTCATCAATGGCAGCAGCAGCAGCAGAGAGAAATCATGGTTCTCGATCTGCAGCGTTCCTTCTCTCCTCCCAACTCTCGACAGCCTCTCTAGTACTCCCAGGGAACATATTTATACACCTATAGCTCGTTGAATCTCCCTCAATTACTCCATATAATTCTCTTTAACTCGGCAGTAAAGAAAAATATTCTTGGGAATATTTTCTTTCCATTCTTGCTCTGGTACGCATAGATTTCCATCCTGGTCACTCTAGAAGTGCTTAAACACGACCCAAAACGTTTATAGAGCCCTCATGCATGAGAAGAACACGCTCAAATCTTCTCCAATCCCGTGTCCAACCCGTGTTTCCCTGTTTTGCTTCCGTGAATTGTCCAGCTAATTATGGCCAAATTTGATCGAACCAAAAGCCCAAAACGTGTTCCTTAACCTATATCACATCTTCCTACCAAGTTTGAGCCATTGAATCGCACCACAACACCTTCATTTTGTCGATTGAAATTCTGCCAGTTGATGAACCAATTTTCCCGCCAAAAAGTTTATTTGAATTTGAGAAGAAGGTGCCCCTTATCCAGAGTGCTGGGGTGCGAATAGTAATTTGGGTGGAAATAGTAATTTTTGGGGTGGAAATGATAATTTTTCTGGGATCCTCCGGTACATTTCTGGGACGTTTCCGGTGCATTTCTGGGGTGCCTTTCAGTGCATTTCTCCGGGGTGTAAAACATTACTTATTGAGCAACTCTTTCTACACAAGGGGTATTTCTCCAAAAACACCTAAACAAACATAAAAACACCACAATAAGCAAAAATGGGTACTAACAAAATACACAAAAGAGATGAAAATAGACACATAAATGCGTCTATCAATACTCGAACTGGAATTGCAAGTCTTCTTTTCCTAACTCGCTAAAGCAAAACTATTGAGTTGCACACTCCATCTCCGCAACTGTGACTAAATATCCTTTGGACATAACATAGCTAACCTATTAGCTGTCCATATACAATGCCTTCAAATTCAATATGTCTCCAACTATTTCTTTGAACTTCATTGTTGTTTTTCCTGGAAAGTGTTTGTCTTTCTCTTGGCCATGAGTTCTACCCAACTCATGCATGTTGATTATGTGATTTCTATGTTGGTGTATTGCTTGCACTGTCGCTTCCCATCCACGTCGTGCCATATTTCAATCCCCAAACAACAATATCACATTTACATCAACTAGGACTTCTGTCCTATGCTTTGCTTATTAGCATTCGACTTGTCTTGCTACTGCATAAGTTAGTCTAACTATGCTACTACAACATCTCCCAATGAACTATTTTTACATCGTAAATAAAGAGGAAAGACTTTATAAATGAAAACACTTTCATTCATTACTGATCTTACATAACAAGATAACGTACCATTACATGATTGATCCACCGATCATTTTGGAAAGCTAAAACTTCATTAACAAAACAACTTAATTACACCAAAGAAAAGTGTACGCAAACTTGAAGATTCAAATAAAAGTTTGTACAACGAAACTCTACACGCAGAGTTTGAAACAACCAACAACTAAAGCTACATAAAACAAGCTCAGAAAATACCATGCTTTCTGGTACCAAGTGTTTCCAATGGAGACAACAACACTCTTTCTTGTTCTATCTTAGGTTCTGCCTTTGTCGAAGTGAGAAACAACTTCGCTGCGTGGTCTCTTCCTTTAACCTTCACTTAGGCCTTCACGAGTCTTGCTGGAATGACTCCCATAGTCATCCCCAACTGATGCATTGAGTTTTGCCTTGATTGGACAGCTTCTAGCGAAGTGTAAACCTTTGCAAATGAAACATCTCCTATACTTCCGCGCTGAAGGGAATAATTTATATTCCTTTGGCTCATTTTAACGCTTACTGCCTACAGATTTTTCCTTTCCTTTGGCCTTACCTTCACAGGTTTGCACATCTTCAGTTGTTTTGAAACTAGTAAGCTCTCTTACCACCTGAATAGTCATCTAGATACTCTGGATTTTATGCCTCTTGGTTTCGGCAATGACCAACGGACTCGCGCCACTCAGAAATTGGAACATCTGATCTTCTTCACTTATGCCACGTACTTCTTGCACCAATGCAAGGGAGTTTTCAGCATAGGCATGTGGTTTACCCGTCATTTCTAGCCTACGCAAAATCTATCTTGCGTACCAAGCACCATTGCTCAGCCAGAACTGACATCTCAGCCATCTTTCATGTCATTCCATGACATAGGATTGGCAGAACCAGCAACTTCATATTCTTCCAGCATAGTTCTCCACCAAACCTTTGCATTACCACCAAGTTAATTTCATGCGAGATTTACCTTTTGTCATTCCCCAGTTCCATTTTCCACAAAGTATACTTCAGCGTCATACAAGAAATTCTCAATTTCTCTAGAATTTATGGAACCCACGTAAACTCTTGGCTCGGAGACTCGATTAGATCTTTCTCCAATCATCTTTTCCCTTATAAACATGCCATCAATGATTAACTTGCGAAGTCTTGTCATCACATCTGACATTTCTTCGCATGGATTGTTAGTATGGTCTTCATGTAACTGAATTTCCCCTTCAATTCAGTTACTTCAATATTGATTTCGAAATTCAACAAGGTTGCATTATACACCTTTTCCTTGACTGCACCTTTCCTTTGTCAAATTCTTTAAACCAATCTGATGTTCTTTCTTCAAGTAAATCTAGCATGCCATTTTCTTCAGAAACAAGAGGAATGTCTAGGCCATCAGTACCCATGTCAATGGTCATACTTCCAAGATCACCATACTCCTCTGTTTGATCAAATGTACCCGGTAGTTCTTCGTCGATCATCATGCCATTAGAACCCATTTCTAATGCAAACTTTCTGAATAGAATGCACCACTTACTTGCTCACAGCAAATTATCTTAAGAGAGAAAGAAATACCAGTGTATTATCCAACAAATACACTTGAACTGTGTACCAAACACAGGTCTGATACCCGTACTATCACGCCTTCAAATTCCCTAGACAAATTTCTGCGAAAGTGTAACCCGGCAACACAGTGGTTCTGTGAATCAAGCTTCACCCACCTGCACTTCATCCTTATCAGGTTTCACCAATGCAACCAGCCGATCAACAGTTCTTCAGTGGAAGTCTTTAGCCTTCTTTCTCTTCACTTAACTTCTCAAATGCACCCCATAATGCATTCAAACATTGCAAACAACAATCAGTCAACCAAGAATACTTAGAACATGACACAATCAACTTCTTTTATTGAATCAAAAAGAAGAAATACAAAACTTTCCCACTCAGGGACTTACACAGACTTGTTCGCCTTGAACCAAGCCTTAGACGTCTTACAAAAAGTCTCCTATTTTAAGTCTCACACTCTCCTACGTAAGCCTACCAAATTTTATATTCCTTAGGACAGTTTATAAATCATCTTTACTTGGCCAAAACCGTGCATAACCGTTGCACACGCATGGGACAACCATCTTTCCTCCAGAGCAGTTCCATAACCGTCACCAACTACGCTAACTTGATAGTTTCTCTCTAAACTGGAACCATCGTCCTACACCTGTTCTCTAGAAGTTAGGAACCTTCTCCCACGCTTATAAACTCCCTTTATAACCGTTCTAATTTGTCTCACGTCATTGGAATGCTTGTGAAGACCGTAACCAACTCCTAACCGTCACTTGATTCGTATTGCATAACTGTTGTTCTTTACCGAATTCTGCCTTGATCCAATGCTCATCCATGTCTTCCCTGCATGCTTATTGCTCTAAGTTGATGCATGAACAATCCTTCTTCTTTATTCACCAAGGCAAACTCATTAACCTCATTCTAGTATTATCAATCACCTCACAATAATCTTAATCGACGCGACGAAAGAAGATATCGTGGAATCAAAAACGATGAGGCGAAGATGTTTGTGACTATTTTATATCGTTCCTATCGGAGATATTAATATCAAGCCAATCGTTACGATTGTACTCACCGCGATAGAATCGGCAAGATCAGATCACAGAACTACGTGAAAGTAGTATCGATCTGGCTCAACAATCCAAAACAAGTCTTCAAGCCGTTAACCTGGTTTACAAGAAGAAACCTCAGGTTAAAGTATAATCGACTCTAGCTTATACAACTAGTATCACACAGGAGGTGTGGGGATTAGGTTTCCCATTGCTAGAGTTCTCCCTTATATAGTCTTTCAAATCAGGGTTTGCAATCAATGTTAGCTTAGTAACAAAGTATTCAAAATTCACTGTTAGATGAAAACCTGATTATATTCAAGCTAACATCTTTCAACCGTTGGATCGAAAACTTAGCTTGTTACACACAAATGAAATGCACGATTTTAGGTTTGTGTAACCGTACCCAAACATGTGCATTTGTTGGTTCAACAGTAGTTAACCAAATTGTTAGCCATATAAGCACTTTCATATCAACCATATTCTTTTTCACCATAACTAGTTCAAATGACTCAAATGAACTAGTTAGAGAGTTGTTCAATTGTATAAATCTTATATAACTATACAAGAAACAATCGAAGCAAAAACTATTTGATTCACTCGAATCGATTCATGAACTTTATAGCCATGGTTTGAAATTTGCATTCCTTAGTTAATATAAATATAAGTTCAAAAATAATCGTCTTTAGGTGTAACCAACTAATATCGCGGACTTAAGTTCCCGGAAGGAGTTCACAAACTTTAGCAGATATTCTCAGGATGAGAGCCTCCACCAGTTCTCGGACTGAGTTCGCGGACTGAGCTCACAACTCTTGTTCCGGTTTTCCTGATCAACAAAGTACGCATACTTTTGTTCAAGGAATAAGGACTTATTCATATATGTGTTTCCACACAATGCTTATATCCAACAATGGTTATATAATCTAAACTCTCATTTCAATCATGGAAATATTCTTAGAGGACGTTATATAGCTGTTATTCACAAACCATTATTCGTCAAAGACATTTTCAAAGTGATTGAAACGTAACATGACTTTCGTCACTAGGTAAAGATGAACTTGGACAAAGAGAAAGCTTACCAACACATATTTAGAGAAATAGATAGGCGAGATAAACTCGGCTTGAAATAGAAAATGTGTATAATCAAAGAATATATAGCAAAACGACTTTTTTATCAAGATATGAGATAGAGTAGATAGACTTTTGAGTGATAGATAAGTTCAAGTCTCCACATACCTTTTAGTCGATAAAGTTCCACCAGTTCCTTGAGTAGTTCTTCGTCTTGTATGATGATCGCCATGGAGTTCTTGATCTCAACTACACTTTCTATCATAGTCCGAGACTTAGATATAGTAGACTAGAAATCAAGACTTATATTTTTGATCACTAACATTGACAAACATGCTTGAGATATCAGCACATGCGAGTTCGACCGAGCAGTGCTCTAAAAATCTCCCCCTTTGTCAATTTTAGTGAAAAACTATCAATACATATGGAATACAAAAATAAATGAATGAACTTTTGTAGCTCCTATTCCACATGCCTAATCTTCAACATTACTCGAAATCTTCGTCACTTCCAAGTACTCCAATGATCCCAAAGGTTGTTAGTTCATCATCATCGTTGTTGAAAATCCGTAGCTATAACAATGAGAAAACAAATATTGTATCATTATGCAGCATCAAAGTTCAATTGTATCACAACTTCGAAACAATACTATGGTGATATTTATCACTCCCCCTTAGTCAATACTCCATCTCACATGGAAACCACTCCCCCTTACATAATGATCCGAAATCCATAAGTATTTCAAGTGTGAACTACATATAAATTCTCCCTTTTTTTGTCAATAAAATTGGCAAAGGTACGAAAACGGGATCCTAATGAAATTTCCAAAAGAGACATTTCATGACCAAAAGAAAGCATATATCAACTTGTTTAGATGCAATCATAAAGCAGAGGCTAAATGCTTTCATCAAGGAGTTTATAAAGATACAATATAACCCCTATAATATTCCACAACCGCACTTCCCACAAAGATTTGGCAATTAAGCACAAGTTCAATTAAGAACTCTCCCCATAAAATGTCATTCCCGAAAGAATAACAAGAGCGACCTTAATTTCAAAAGAAAAGAATGATTTCTTTGGACATAAAAAATCACATAAGAATATGAATTTGAATCCAAAAGTACTCATTTAGATTAATCACAAGAAAGCCCATAATTAATCTAATCGGAAATATACAACCAAATTAACCACAAAAAGTGATAAATTTAATTGATCATGCCCGACATAAGAGAACTTACGGAGCCTCACAGTATATACATAAAATTATGGATCAGGGAAGATCAATACCGCGGAATATACAAGGATTCATTTTATTTTCCATCACTATTCGCACAATGACATAATCCTTGTCAACAAAAGATTTTAACCTATATTCCATCAATAACTGACATAATGGGCTTAACTTTTGTATTTGTCAAAAGTGCATTCATTCTTTTATGAATACATGCATATTGACATATGAAAGAATTAACTTTTGACAAGGTATGGGACAATCACAGTTCACGGACGCAAACACAGTTCACGGACGCAAACACACATATCCCGTAACACATTGCAATATATGAAACCATAAAGATTAATACTGCAAAAATCATCTTCCAAACAATTTTAGAATTTAAACAAATAAACTTAAAAACATGAAGATGAAAACGTTGGACATAGCTATGTGTAATCACAATATTGGCTATTCCAAACTCTAGTTATTCTTCTAAACAAAACAATAAAAGAAGATTTACTAGGCAAACTAAAAACCACAATCTAAGAAACAAAAAGCAGACTCCAGTGCTATGCCCGTACTCGAACTAAATTCAATTATACGGTTCAGGAACCTCACGAATCTTGGGGTCTTTGAGCTTATGATTGACAGCATCCATTGCATCTTCAGAGAAGAGATTCTCTTTGAGAAGATCATTGATGTGAGATTTTATGAGACCAAGGTTATAACATTAAGAAAATCATGAACCACTTCAGCAGAGATCATATCTTCCTTCTCAACATCCTTATTAGTATAAGCATAGTAACATGAGTCATTAGGATGATCTTCATCTACAAGGGTTCTTTTCTTCCTTCCCTTGGACTCAAAACCAAAACCTTTCTCAAGAAATACCCTTGCAAAATCACCATAGCGAGATGAAGAAGAAGACATTCTTGATAACCTAGAAAACAACCTAGAGTATGCGTACGTGACTTACGTAACTCAATAGGTACGATAATTAAAGGATTTCTTAGGGAAGGAATTCTAGGGTTTCCTTAATTGATTCGCGCCAGTCACAAGGGTAACCTGTACGATATCAATCTCGACCCAAAAAAAGAACAAGAGTCGTATGCGCACGACTTTGCAGAAAAACTCATGATAATGTGAATAAATCATACTGACTCCAAAAATTTCAAAAGAGAAGCAAATTTAGAGTGCGTGAGTGGCACCTTGTTTAACCAAACAATCAAAAAGAAAAATTACCACATAAAGCACAAATACTTGTGCAAGTATTTTGCAACGATACTCATGCTAAAGAAAATAAGAAAATAGCTTGACGATCCGAGAATACTATTGATACAAGTATACCTGAGCATATCTCTCAACCATGATTTTGTGTGAGAGATTTCAACCTTGTGATCAATTGGAAGAAGTATGAGCCTTTAGCTCATCAAATGAATATTGTTTTTGATTAGACCTTTTTCTTCTGTACTTTGGAAGAGGCCTTTTATGATGTGAAAAATTATTATAGAATTTACCATCATCAAAATGTGACACATAGTATGAGTTCTTACCAAAAGAATTTTGTCTTGAGGAGGTAGATAGTTTGTTGACAATTTCTTTATAACCTTTGATCACCTCCTTCTGGTTATTTCTCATATCATCAATTTTTCTCCTTTCTCCTGGGATTTCGTTCACATCAAGAGTAAAGTTATCTTCAGAGGAAACGACTTGATCTTTCCTTAGACGATTTTTGTTAAGACATTTGTTCTACTTTCGATCTTTCAAGGAACTCATTGAACTGATTCTCCTGGTAGCATACACATGGTAAGTACTAAAACCAGTTGGCTTAGACATACGAATATCAGTTACACCTTTGAGAATTAAGTCTAAGGTGTATTAAAGTTGAGCAATGGAATCGTTATTCAACCCAGAGTTTCTCTTTAGCTTAACAGGTCTGAATCACAAAAGAGACATACTTTCTGATCAAGAGGATGATTAAAATATTTCGTCTTAACATTGTCGTTTGAAGATTTCTTACTTCCATTTGATGTGCAACATCCTTGATTAATGGAGATTCCAGGCACATCCTTTTTAATAGGAAGGGATTTCGATTTTACTTCTGAACCTGAAACATTTTTAGTCGTAGCATAAGTACTTTGTATATTAGACTTCTTACAGCATCCTTGAACAGAAAGTTTACTCAAGCGATGTTCAATTTCCAAAGCATCATTTTTGAGGCTAGACTCAAGAGACATACGTGAAGAATGATCTTCAACATTTTTTTTTGAATTTGCAGTCTCTTACTACACCAAGAAGAACATTGACGTAATGTTTCAACCAACTAAATCTATCATCTTGTATTCTAACAAGATTTAGAATCAATTCACTCTCTTCATCTATTTCCCGTTCATTAATAGAGATGGTCTCTTTTGAAGGGTAATCGGGATCACACATGTCAGTGTTTGTCTGTCTCGTCAGAACACAAGGTTCATCTATATTCGAGATTGAAAAACCTTTCTCTTTAATAGAATTAGACGAGACATAACTTTTATTTCTGGTGACGCGTTTATCAGAGATAGTACTCTTGTCCGTAGATTCAGATCGCTACAAACACAAACTTGTAATGTCTTTAAGCGTTTTTTCCTGCTCTGATACCTATTGAAAAAGAGGGGGTACAACAAGCACACCCAATATTTCGATTAGCAATCTGTATGGACTAACTCCAATATACTTTCAAGAGAATCAACTAGACTCAATCTTAATAAAGTATCAAAGAGTTATACCTCTCTTTCTTGATTCAATTCTTTACTCAAGCAAATCAGCGGTACCAAAGACCAATGTTGAAGTATCAATCAATTTCAATCAAGAAACAAATGTCGAATTTCCAATTGATCGATTCAAACGCACAACCTGTGATATTTCCATTATATAACAAAATATAATACGGAAAAGGAATAATACGGACACCCAAATTTTGTTAACGAGGAAACCGCAAATGCAGAAAAACCCCGGGACCTAGTCCAGGTTGAACACATACTCTATTAAGCCGCTACAGACACTAGCCTACTACAAACTAACTTCGGTCTGGACTGCAGTTGAACCCCAATCAATCTCATACTGACCCAGGGTATAGTTGCACTCCTTACGTCTCTGATCCCAGCAGGATACTACGCACTTGATTCCCTTAGCTGATCTCACCCACAATTAAGAGTTGCTACGACCCAAAGTCGAAGACTTTAATAAACAAATCTGTATCACACAGAAAAATCTACGATAATAGATAAATCTGTATCCCACAAAAATACCTACAAGTTTTTGTTCCGTATTTTGACAAATCAAGGTGAACAGGAACCAATTGATAACACAGACATATATTCCCGAAGAACAACCTAGTATTATCAATCACCTTAAAATAATCTTAATCGACGCGGCGAAAGAAGATATTGTGGAATCACAAACGATGAGATGAAGATGTTTGTGAATACTTTTATATCTTGCCTATCGGAGATATTAATCTCAAGACAATCGTTACGATTGTACTCAACACGATACAATTAGCAAGATCATATCACTAAACTACGAGAAAGTAGTATCAGTCTGGCTTCACAATCCCAATGAAGTCTTCAATTCATTATCCTGGTTTACAAGAAGAAACCTAAGGTTAAAGGAGAATCGACTCTAGCTTATACAACTAGTATCACACAGGAGGTGTGGGGATTAGGTTTCCCAGTTGCTAGAGTTCTCCCTTATATAGTCTTTCAAATCAGGGTTTGCAATCAATGTTAGCTTAGTAACAAAGCATTTAATATTCACTGTTAGATGAAAACCTGATTAGATTCAAGCTAATATCTTTCAACCGTTTGATCGAAAACTTAGCTTGTTGCACACAAATTAAATGCACGATTTGAGGTTTGTGTAACCGTACCCAAACATGTACATTTGTTGGTTCAACAGTAGTTAACCAAATGGTTAGCCATATAAGCACTTTCATATCAACCATATTCTTCTTCACCATAACTAGTTCAAATGACTCAAATTAACTAGTTAGAGAGTTTTTCAATTGTATAAATATTATATAACTATACAAGACACAATCGAAGCAAAAAGGATTTGATTCACTCGAATCGATTCATGAACTTTATAGCCACGGTTTGCAATTTGTATTCCTTAGTTAATATAAATAAAAGTTCACAAATAATCGTCTTTAGATATAACCAAATCAAGTTCGCAGACTTAAGTTCCCGGAAGGAGTTCACAAACTCCAGCAGATATTCTCGGGAAGAGAACCACCGCCAGTTCGCGGACTGGGTTCGCGGACTGAGCTCACTTCTCTTGTTCTGGTTTTCTTGATCAACAAAGTACGCATACTTTGGTTCAAGGAATAAGGACTTATACATATATGTGTTTCCACACAATGCTTATATCCAAAAATGGTTATATAATCTAAACTCTCATTTCAATCATTGAAACATTCTTATAGAACATTATATAGTTGTTATTCACAAACCATTTTTCGTCAAAGCCATTTTCAAAGTGATTGAAACGTAAAATGACTTTCGTCACTAGGTAAAAATGAACTTGGCCAAAGCGAAAGCTTACCAACACATATTTCGAGAAATATATAAGCGATTTAAACTCTAATCGAAATAGCGAATGTGTATAATCAAAGTCTATATAGGAAAACGACTTTTGTCTCAAGATAGGAGATAGAGTAGATAGATTTTTGAGTGATAGATAAGTTCAAGTATCCACATACCTTTTAGTCGATGAAGTTCCACCAGTTCCTTAAGTAGTTTTTTGTCTTGTATGATGATCGCCATGGAGTTCTTGAGCTCAACTACACTTTCTATCCTAGTCCGAGACTTAGTTATAGTAGATTAGAAATCAAGACATATAGTTTTTATCACTAACATTGACAAACATGCTTGAGATAGCAACGCATACGAGTTCGACCGAGCAGTGATCTAACAACCTTTTTCTTAATCATGTTAATAACATACTCCCTCTGTTTTTGGAAAAGGGTTACTTTCACTTTTTCAATTTGGCCTATTTTTAGGAAAAAGTGAAAGTATCTCTTTTCCAAAAGCATAAGGAGTATATATTACATGGTGCATGCATGTCTTTTATTGTAATCAAAGAATGCTGATTGGTGATGGATATTTTTAGGTTCCCATCTGCAGCCAAGAGAATACTCCATCCGATAACTTATTGCACATTATCTGCACTTCTAGCAGCGTTTTCTTATGGTTATTTATCGGGGTAGTGTTCATCCTTCCATTAATATCTTGTCAACATTGCATTGAGTACTGGAAAAACAATCAAAGACATCGAAAAGATGGGCCGGTTGGGTATTATTGGATACAATAGAACCTCCATATAAGAATACTCCATATAGGAATAACCTCCGTATAAGAATAAAAATTTATGGTCCTAACTTGGGTTAGTTGTATTTAAGAATAAATTCCATATTAGAATAACTCATATTTGTTTCCGGTCCGGTCTTAAGAAACTTACCTCCATATAAGAATAATTGGCATTAAAATATAAATAATATTATAGGTCTTGTCATACATCACAGTTTAAGATGAAGAGATTTTTCTAACCGTTTTGCAAGATTCTTTTACTTCTAAGTGAGTTTGATGCTTTGTTTTGCATGTTTTCCATGTCCTGGTTGAGTTTTGTGATTTGTAGTGCATACTAAACTTCATATATCCTTATTTGTAAACTATACAATATTTGTACTACTTTTTGTTGCTTCATATGCTTATGCATGTATTTTTCGTAGGTCTATGTATAACAATTTTGTTTTGATCTTTCCAAGGTAGACCTCCATATAAGAATAACCTCTATATAAGAATATTTTTTTGTAGTCCTCACAATATTATAATATAGAGGTTCTACTATATAAGTATTTACTACTCACTGATAGTAATATATGTCGCCGGAATCAATGAATTAGTAGTATTGAACATAAGTATATCAGTTGTAACGCCATTTGGGAGTCCCATGATTATAGTGGTATTTTCTTCGTCTTACACTTCTCTCCATCAATTTTAATTTTGAAAGTTACTCCCACCATGACATTAAACAATCTAATTTTCAGAACTCTCCGATTATTTGTCGTATCATCAAATTAAACACCTCTAAGCAAACCCGTATTGGATCCCCAACCGTAACAATAGTTTTCACCGCAAAATAGCCAGAGGGCCCAACATATTGCAAATGGTAACACCCATATTTGATAATATCTTTTGTTAGGATTTGGTTCGGGTAACGGGCCGACAAATTTACTAGATGATCAATCGGTCGCAAACATACACAGGCCATATAGAAATATATCAATGCAAATTAAGAAAGATCAAAGATGAAACTAATAAATAACACGAGATTTATAGTGGTTCAACAAAATACATAACCAATGGTAATATTACACATGTCCACTTGCAATAGATAATTTTTTTGCATGTATGACGTTGTTATGTGATCAATTCATATTTTTTAAGATGTTATATATCTTTGTTCATGATAAGTCTTCACTTTGGATATTTTTTTCACTTTTTGGTTTATCGAACCTGTATGTTTATCTTCATAAATATATATACCTATTATTTAACCATAAATATAAATGAACACAATGTCTATCTCCACAGTTGTGATGGGAGTCTTATACTATTAGTTTAATAATCGATAATCAATATCATTGCAGAAATCTTTAATGTATAGCGTATACCATGCTAAAGGAAACCCTGATCTATGCTAAATTTGGGGGGAGTGACGAACAAAAAAGAACCAAATATTTTAACGTATGTTTACTAAAAAAAATAAATGAACTCGTGACTTTCAAAAAATTTACTATATAACCCTCTGGCTTCTGGTTAATACATTAACTTCGCCATCTGTACATTTTAACAACAAAGATCACAATGAACTTGAGTGAAAAACCGGGATTAGTTAGTTGTCTTTCAAGATGCACAATCAAACCACACCTTAATTTTTCAAAGGGATATTTTGACTTTTGGTCTCATAAAAGTGACATTAAAACCTTGACAAGGAAAAGTAGGATAACACCTTAACGAAGGGAAAAAAGTACAACGTGACAGATGCAACTAAAGGTGATTTGTTGCAGATGATCACTTTGTTCCGTTGAAGTTATTTAGTTGCTTCACAACTCCTAAGGCAGAAATTCCTTGTGGGAAAGGAAATAACCTTAGTTGGGAAATTACTTCCCGGTGTTTGTTGTTGTCTCATTAAAAACCTTGCCGAGCAAGAATTCCCTGTGGGAAAAAGTAACATCAGTGAAGGAAAAGAGTTCAACACACCATTAGATGCTCCCACTGATGTCAGACAATTTTCATTAGTCTAATGCAGTCAATAGGAGTTTATCACACTTTACTTTGGTGACTTGGATGTTTATAGAACCATGTTGTTGATTCTAGAAGTTACATTTCTCAACGGACTATCGTGTTTCATTTTTTGATTCAGATATTTTCAATAATATCAATGCAATCTTTATGTTTTCAACGTTCAACATACTTGATGCTTTCAGTATAGTCTCGATAAAAAAAATTTCGAGTAACAAAACCTTTTGGGAAAAACTATTCTCGATCGAAGGGAAAAAGAGTACAACACAGCTTCAATTTCGAAGTAAATTATGTCGACACCATATCCTTGGATCCTCCCCATGATTTCGCCATCTCCCCCTGATTACTTTCAGAGTTGTTCCAGACTGTTCCTTTAGTCATGTACTTTTCGAAACAGAATATCGGTAATGACCTAGAAAATAGTCTACTGTATCTCCCCCTGATTACTTTCGTTGGAGAAGAGATTATTGTTCCTTTATAATAAACAACCTTTGGATTTCACTTTCAATAGCATTCCTTTTTTATTTCTTTTCATGGATAATTTTTTTTATGTCAATGGTTACTTTTAAGTATATGATTATATTCACTATACCATTCCAATGACGTTGCATTGGCGTTGAGCTATATCTAGCTAACAAGTTCATTGAGGATGTAACATTTGGTCGATTACATTATGCTAAGTACAATAATGCGTCTATTATACTTAGATAAGGGAAGTTTATTCCCGACCCAACTTCGTCATCTTCCTTTAGACGAATTGGTCATTTATGTACATTTGAAACTCGACTAATCATGGGAGTGCTAGCAGCATGCACGTCCTTGTTAAATTGCCTGACAATGGACATATGCAATCTGGTGGAACAATATACCACAAGCTCGGTCTTATTGTTTAGAACATAGATATGATCGATATTTCCCAGTATTTTCATCTTAAATTCAGATTTTAAAATAGCTTGTAAGATCTCTTATTCCATTAAGAGTACTTATCATGTCCATACCGTCAACTTAGATAACTATAATTCTGAATCATAAACTTATTTAATACGCATGGCACGAAACCTTACTTGTTTATCCCTTCCCAATCAAATAGTCACTTAGACGGGTATACCACATCCGTCTGATTGTTTAAATCAATAAGTGAGTGTTCCAGTGTAACTGCAAACACACTCCATGGTTTAGAGTCATTCGACTTGGGAAGAAAAAGGCCATCATGCACTTTGGCAAATATCTTTGAGTCTAAATCTCCAGAGATATAACCACATCTACTATGTTTCAAGTTCTTTTGAAACTACTAAGCAAGATAATTAACTGAACCTTATAATGTTCAAAAGAGTAAGCGATCCAGGGGTTTGTGAGAAACCTCGCGCCACAAGGTGATTCTTTCTACTTTAATACCTCATTCTTCTCACTACACTTTGTGAAAAATAACCACATATGTCCCACAGGCTTTACACTAGGTTGGTTAGCACTACCATACCAAATACCCGTATATTTGTCAAAGAACTAAGTTCTACCTGGATTGCGTAGGCCAAATATGCTATTTATTTGAAATTAATCAAAATAAAGCATGGTTCGATCTCATTGTGCTATACTTCTGGAGCAACTATTTATGGATTATATCATCATTGTGCATGCATAATCCTTCCATTGACTCATATGCATTCTCATAATCCGTCAGGATTTCATTGTTCTCCAGAATCATTTAAGACTTCGGAGCGTCCTCCAGTTTGATTCATGGACATATTTAGACACAATCTTACGAGATGATTTCTGATGATATAAATAAGTTGTGTCTTCCTCACCTACTTCCTTTCTAGGTGAGGATTGATCGAACCAAGTGGTCTCTCTAACTTACTTTATGGAGCCACGGCCTCAACCACACTTCCATTGAATGTAGTTGCAACACCTTAGTCTATGGTGTATATATGTGTGATCTCATCACTTTAGCAACATCAGTGTACATTCTGAAAATCGAATATTCTTTATCACTTCACATTTACATTTGTGTAGTATAAGAATCAATATGAGACACAATGGGAACACACCACAACAATTCCTATCGTTCCCTTAGAAAATACTTTTTCTTATCTCCCCCTAACGACGGGAAGACTGTCTCATTAAAGTGATAACCCGCAAATCTAGCGGTAAGAGATCTCCTGCCAAAAGTTTTAAAATGCGGATAATTGTTGGGAACTTATTTCCAACATAACTACTTAATAGTTTTGAAGACCCATCATAGTACGATGTGGAGTCGTAATGGCACATATATATTGAAACCACAAATGCGTAAGAACACGAATGTCAGGCTTAAATCCAGTTGCCAACTGGTACGCAGAAAAGGTTGACTAATATTGGGCTCTAAAAACTAATTAAGTAAGATGCGTGTTATATTGCGTATCTCCAAAGCAATAAAAGATAGGTTGGTACACATAACCTATTCCTTAAGCACCATCTGTAACCTTTGATGGTAGCCTACTATATTGATCCTATTAAACATGCAATATTCATCAAGTCCTTTTGGTGTAAATTCTCTAGCATTAATAAGGGTGGTGAGCCTTGGCACTTTGTATTTTGTAATATGTGCTAGGAGTTTTTAAACGCAAATTTCTTGGGAACTATAGCTAATCCAAAATGTCAAAACATTCGCCAGATCCATAAGTCACTTTAATGGTCCGCATTCTGCATGAATATTTTATTTTTTAAAAAAATTTCACCTTGTTATCTTTGTAATATGTATTGTTTACCATTTGCACCTTAGGGTGGTCTCAATCTTATTTTACTGAAGACTTTGTAAAATGAGTGATATGCTCTCTTACTTAAAAGCATAATGGGAGGGATGAGGGGGTTGTGCATCTGGTACTTTAGAAAACACTTATTGAGAGATATGTCATTACTTCGCATTCTATCAATCTTTTTCCCGTTGTCTCGTCCACTCAAACACAATGATGTACGTATGAGTCCTTTCAAAACGAAACATCATTTCACAACCAAAGTGCCTTTACGGTTATGTCAAGGTATGTATGAGTCAATTTCCAACATTTCATCGTCGTAGTCAAAAGAATTCAATAATCCAAATTAATATTGTAATGATTTACATTTCACTAAATTGACTCATTAGTTTCTCTCATATATATTTCCTTCCAAATATATTAGGGACTATAAAGATGCAATCAATTACATTCTCATCATTGTGAGGTTCCACATGATATCCATTTGCATGGGTTTCTTTGGAATTTAACAAGGTGATTAGCTCTCGATACATATAGAGATTTCGTGACTTTTAATCTTTGTTCCATCTTGGAAACAAAATTTGAGCAGTGCTTCGCTCGATGATCCAATCATCGTAGTCATATTATAAGGAACTAGTTGAACAACTAGTGTATATTCTTTAAATTAGTGGAAGAAAAATAACTATCAGCTAGACATTTGGGTCTTGAGAGTTTTAATAAGTGGTGTGACCTTATTACGTAACAAAAGTCGGAATCAACTTAATTACTTTAGAGCGACTATATTTAACGTTTCGTCCAGAAATATCTCAAGTGATTTAGAGAATCTATGTCTCGTGAGAATGATCTGATTTTCATTCCATAAGTGTAGACATTTGATCTTGTTCAATTAAATAGTCAATTGGCCAAATAAAGTTCTTCTTGTCATTAAAGTTGATGTCTAAAACATGACCTCCTTTAGAAATTGGTTACTACTATGATACACACATTATGTTGTATATAGCAACACCCATGACCAGTGCATTTCCAACTCTTTCATTTATGATGGGAGCTAGAATTACATTTTAGCTGGTCCCATGTTCGGTTGATACTTGTGTGTTGGTGTTATTACTACCGAAGACTAAAGTACATTTTTGTCTCATGATACATGTCCTTATGCACATATTTTACTATGCCAACAAGTGGATTACATCCCACGAAACACTCAAAATTTGGGAGAAAATATCAAATATCCAATAATAATGCTCAAGTACTTCTAAGCCAATATCATATTCAAGAAAAAAAAAACCAAAATTCTTAATGATCGAGATCAACAATCATAATTTAAATTGGTCGTTGATGTGGACATATCTTAAGACAAAAATAAACAAGACTAGGCATGTTCTAAAAACAAATAAATAAGCCTACCAAGTACTCAACGTAAAAACCCACATTATAATTGTAGTTATATACCTCGATTTCTGGTTCCCTCGATTTATTCGCGCACAGCCTAAAACCAAGCTGCAACAGGGCACCGGAACCAAGGCTGGAACAGAAAGGGGTTAGGTCTGCCCAGTCAGGGTTGGGCTGGTCCGGGTTGTGTGGGTCCGGTTTGGTCGAACCGGTTTGGAGCGGACTGGAGACTTTCTTCAAGATGCAAGCGGACAAAGTGGATCGTGATTGTGCGTTTTGCTTTTTGTTTTTTTTTTCTTTTTCACGGATAATGTGGGTGCAGGCGTTTCGTTTTGTTTTTTCTCCACGGATTTTTTTTTCTTTCTTTGGAATCAAGGGATCTCACAACAACTAAGGATTGGACATTTTCACTGGAATGGATGGATAAATTTTTGATGTGGGCGTTCTTTGATGGGGGCATGAGGGACAAATCAGGAGTTGATATGTGTTTTTTATATTAATTGATTCCAACAAATTTTGTTTCCAAAAAAACAAGACAAGTTTATTTTTTGAGAAAATATTGGTTATCTTAATTGCTTATATTTTATCTTTGATACTTTTGGAAGCAAAATTAGTTGAATCAATTAATATGAAAAACACATGTCAACTCCTGATTTGTCCCTCATGCCCCCATCAAAGAACGCCCACATCAAAAATTTATCCGGAATGGATTCTCGTTTTCACGAAAAGATTTTTGTTTTCATCTTTTCCCATCTTCTCCTTACCAGGTCATTCCAAACGACACACTGATTCCAAACTATCAATCCCAACAAACATAAGCATATATTAGAAAATGTAATCCCAATACAAACAACCACTCAATTGACTAATAACTCCACTGATTATGTGATTTTCATAGATATAGCTTGGATATGCCAAAATCAAAAACATAAAAAAGAAAATCAATCGATCCCATATAACTCTGCGGTACAACTTCGTACTGATAACATCTTTGAGGGAGAGAGAAGACCAAGAATATGAGAAACGACAAGAGGAATTGTATTGATAGACAATAGCCATATTACATGGCAGAGTATGCTTTATATACAACCATGAAAAACCTTAACTACCTAATTGGGCCGCACATCTATGGACATAGTCCCTAAGCTTATGTTTTTAACTCCCATTTATGTAGTGGAATTTTCTTTGTTAAATTTCAATTTCTTAGATACAATTGAACGTCGATTCCTTCACTGGGTACAAATGGTTTCTGGAAAATGCAGAATGTCCATGCAGTTTATTAAACGTTTAAATGTTTTACATAATGAGGTCACATAATATCTAATTAGCCTGCATTAGTTGCCGAATATTTGTCGGGTAAATATCGTTAGAACCTCCGTCGAGTAATCTCTTGGCGATAATGAAATTAGTAGCATCAGTTGGATGGAATGGATCCCAAAATACATACTTAGATCGGTTCGGACAAACAGTGGAAAGTAGAATACATGGAGCCAAACCACCATAGTTACCCGCAAGTCTACAACATGCACTATCAAAATTCTCAAAACCTGCATTCACATAAAAAAAAAAAAAGAAAAAAAAAAGTGTTTTAAAGAGAGGGAAAAAATTTGTAGACAATTTCTTAAATAAGTTGTATGGTAGAAAATTCCTCTGCTTACCGTAAGATTGATAATTTTGAATGATGTCAGAAACAATGCTGTAAACATCTGCATACAAAAACTTGGATTGCGCAAGATTGGAGTTCAAATCCATTATAAGAGCCTTCAATTTTTTGTTAAATAATACTGCTAATTGATTCGGCAAACCGACACATGAATCTCTGGCCAATGGGTTCTTATCCCGCTGATCTGGAATGCAACCAATTGGTCCTACATTTACAACAACAATCGTCCTAGCACCCATGTCATATAGTCTCTACAATTATAAAAACATGCATCAATGAGAAAATTTGATTTACAATCTAAAAACAAATCCGGTTTGAAGAAGAATGTATCAATTCTTACTCTGAGTTGAATATTGAATCTTGCAATCATTTGATTAACAAATGTTTCAGGGGTAACGAAGACTGCAGTTGTAGGACTTAACAAGTAGTTATTAATGAAGTCATTAGAACCAGTTGTGACAGAGAATAGAGCGTTTCCTAGATGTTCTGAAGCCGCAGAAGAACCCATTTTTGAGATTATGGATTGTCTTGTTTTCGCGAAGTTATCAATCTGGCAATCCATGTTGATACGTCCACCCTGAATTCAGAATATAATCAATGAAATCAATAAACCATTTTCGAACAAATTCTTGTATAGAAAACGAATCAAGCTTACGTAATTCCTGCCCGTTCCATTAAGAATTCCACTAGCTGCCGACGCGTAATTAACTCCATCAAGAACAACATCTCCAACTGTAGTTGGTGCCAAGTATGCCGGAGTGAAAGTTCTCCAGCCCAATTCTTGACCTAATCAAAGTATACCCAAAACAGAGAAAATAAGAAAAAATATAGTACTTCGAAAAAACGAACAGCTAATTTACTTAGTTGTAGTTACCTATAATGTCGACGACCATTCTTCCATTACAAAACCGTCCGGTAGGATTAAGCCTGGGAGGAAAATCAAGTCCATTTGGTAAGTAATTTGCCTTGGCAACAGTTGCAATGTAGTTATTGTTACCAACATCAACCAAAGAATCTCCAAAAACGTAGTTAGAAGAAAATCTTTCCAGAGCTGAACAAGATCTGAGTAACGATGCGGCAAAAAATAAAAGTTCAAGAAGAACATGGCAATTTGTGTATACACCCATAACTCAAGCAATTTGGGTCCAATGAATGATCTGAAGAACGCTGGTATTAATAGAATATGAGGATTCAATTTTTGTTAGAGTATTGGATTAATTAAAGAGGGTTGAACTTTGAAGATAACATTTACAGTATACAAAGTCAATGAGATTGGACAATAATGGACCACATTTTTGGGAACAAGTTGGTGATGTGTTTTTTTTTCAGTTAATCGTACCATGCCGGTGAGTTTTAAATTAAAGTGTTATCAACGTTTTAGGACTTTATCATTATACCAGAGAGAAATGCGCCTGAAAACTAACTTTAACACTAAGCAGTAGCTGAAATCAGTGAAATGCAAGTGTCTATGTATCAAAACAAAATAAGTAATGCAAATGTCCAACAGTTGCAACAACAAATCTGGTTTTCAAATCCCACCTCCATTCGAGTTGGGGGATTTTCTGCATTGATAAAAAATGAATTCTTAACGAACTCAAACCGAGTAATGGGGCTTGGGATTTTAATGCATTCCATGACAAAAAAAAAAGGATCGATGAGAGCATTAAATTCTTAACGAACTCAAACCTAGTCAGTGAGATCTTGAATAACGGTATTTCCTTGTATGTGGCGTCACTTTATGGGTTATATGTAAGATATGTTTTAGTAAGATTTTTCTGTTAACAAACTCTTACCTCATTTATGTGTATGCACCCATACAAACAGATAAACTTTAGCATATTTTAAGGTGCCTTAATTTCTAAGAAAATGGAGAGGAGGAAATAGAGTGTAGTGGTGTGGTTGACAATGTTTAGGTGTCTGTGGCCATCAAGAACATCTTTATTTGATGGGCAATGAAACAAATTAAAGGACCATTTTTGTGTAGATTTTTAACAACATTTGAATATCTAGTGATGGCGTAGATGAGATGACTTAATGGCATTACACAACAAGGATAATTTTGATCGGAAATGGCCAAGGCCAGCAATAAAGCCATATTCGTGTGCACTTCCAATGGCGGAACTTATCATTTTGAGGTGAAAAGGGGGAAAAACGAACTTACCGTTTGGAGGAAAAATACGATTCCACAGAAAATTTTATGGTTTTCTTTGAAAAATTGGGTTCAAAAAACATGGGCCAAATATGAATAAGCCCAAATCTAGGAAGTTGCAAGTTGGTACAACTTCATGAGCCAGCTAGGGGCAACTGCCCCCAACTTCCTTGATCTGCAAGTGTGTGAAGGTCTTAAGTGCCGGTTGTAGTACTCCTTAGAAATGAAATTTACCACTAAGAAATTGGAGAACAATTTCTCTTGATCTTTGTACCCACTAAGAAATTTACCGAAAATAAGGTCTCATTACCTTTAAACAAAACATCACCAGAGAAGCAAAAAATATAAAGGCCTTACTTAATTTGTCCCAGCAACATAATCAAATTATGTTCATTCTTAAGAAAACATCAAATACCGTCTCAATAAATAAATTTCCTCTACTGATTCCTGAACCTCAGAGGGAGCAAGTAGAAAGCAAACAAAAAGCAACCTCTGGGGTGCAGAACTAAAACTAACCAAACATGTGGTTCTTCAAACTATTGTATGCTATGCTTCCAACAGATATGACCTCCCCAACAACTGGCCAGCGCACCTAGGCCAAAAACCTCGTGCTCAGCAGCTGCGGAACGACTCTGAGGCTTTGTCGTTCTTTTATTGTTATTCCACCGATAAAAGCACCTATGGGAAAGCCAAAGGTAAGCGATATTAAGGGTTCAGTTCCAACTGTGAATAGATATTTGCCAACCAAAAATAAAGAGCATAGAATATTAAGCCAACGAAGCTAAATGCAAAAATGAAAAGTAATAGCAAAGGGGTAAAAACGAACTTGGCCTAGGTGGTATTGCAGGCTTAGTCATCGAGCTAACAATAGGGCCCTGCCGCTCTTTGTTCCCCGTCTCTCGTGGATTGCAACTTGTCCCCGTCTCTTGTGGATTCCAGCTTGCCCCCGTCTCCCGCGCAATCCAACTTGTTAATCCACTGTCTGATATTGATTGGACCCCGTCCACAATATTAAGACCAGAAACGCAGAGATTAGTCAAAACTGGACGTCAAGGTGAACTGTGAGTCTTTTACAGACAGTTTAACCTTACATGAAACTTGACCACTGGTGCGCCTTAGTTGAGGTAATAAAAGGTCCCAGCAGCTTTTTGCTCCTTGTCTTTCGTGGATTCCAACTTGTTAATCCGCGGCCTGAAATTTGTAGGGTCGCGTCTGAATGTAATATCCAATTGCTGCACAGCAATAAGACCAAAATTTAGCAATTAGTAAGCAGCATTAATCTTGGATCAAAGAAGTGGGGAGAAGAAAAACTAGGTTGAATCAAAAGAACGGCTACAGAGTACTGAGCACTTTCAGCAGATTACTGTGCAGATAATGCCTTATATGGTTGCTTAACATTTTGTCTCGTCTCTTTTTCAGTCTAAAACATGTGAATTCATTTTCCTGCTAGTGTTCTGTTACCCCAAACCGTTGATAATAGAACCGTATATATAACCTGAGATATAATTATCTAAAGCAACATAACAAGATAGAAATGCCACTTACAGATAGGAAAAGGTTCATCCCTGTCAACAAAGACTGAGGAGCATTGGCAGTAGATTCAATAGATGGTCTACCCTCAAAAACAATCACTCTATCAGCAAGATAAGTCGCCATTATGAAATCATGCTCAACGACAAAAGCAGTCTTCTTTGCGTGAAGGATAAAACTCTTAATGACTTTTGAGGCAACGATACGCTGCTCAGAATCAAGATAAGCACTCGGTTCGTCTATCAGATATATATCCGCGGGCTGCATTAACCATAAACAGCAATTGTAAAATTGTAATGAATCATACATTAACAAATTCATGAAGGCCATTATAACAGGAAATCAAGATCAAATTAAGAAAATAAGTAAGAACACAGACCTTTCCAAGGCAAAGACATAATGCAACTCTTTGGCGCTCTCCACCTGAGAGATTCTTGACTTGCTGATCCATTAACTTCTCAATTTGGAGTGGTTTCATGACATCTGACACAAACTGAGGATGCATGCATGCCTCACGGATTCTTTTATGCAGAAACTCCCTAACAGAAGATAGAGATTTAGGACTGATCTCCTGGGGTTTGTAAGACATTAAATTCAGGTATTTCTACATCTGAATCATCCACCTCGTCGGGTTTCAATAAACCAGCCTGTATATAGTTGTAGCAGTGATTAAGAAATCCACATCTTATTTTGAATTCACAAAAGATATATCTCTACACAATCAAGATAATCATGCACTCATAGAATAAAGGATCTTGAAGGTGTACCAGCATGCGGATAAATGTTGTTTTCCCTGTCCCATTTTCACCCAGCATAACAACAATTTGAGAATCAGTGAATTCTCCCTCCATGATTTGAAGCTTAAAATTTCCTTGAGTTTTACTCATTGTAGGGTATTTGTATTGTGCATATGACTGAATTTCTTCTGCACTCTCCTCCGGAGTCTCAGCAACCTGAAAAGAAACAGTAGATAAATGATAATGGAATATTCAGAGCATAGAACCATATAACAGAAGAAAGAAATGTTACCTTAAAAGTAAGTGATTCATCACGGAATCGTAGATTCTCAGTAGGGACAAAGCCATCCAAGAAAATATTAATTCCCTCTCTGACGGAAAAAGGAAGGGTTACAACTCCATAAGCTCCAGGTTTCCCATATAAGCAGCAAATGAAGTCCGATAAGTAGTCCAAAACACTAAGGTCATGCTCCACAACAATCACATAGCTGAAGATGAAAACATAACATCATAAGAGTTCTGCTTCATGTCTGAATGAACATAATATCATGAGAGAGGAAAGAGACTAGACCTGTTTGGCCTGAGCAACGTTCGGATAACTTGAGCAGCTTTAAGCCTCTGCTTCACATCAAGAAAACTGGATGGCTCGTCAAACATATATATATCTGCGCTCTGCATGGCAGTCGCAGCGATAGAGAATCTCTGCAGCTCACCACCAGATAAATCACCAACATTCCGATCTGTAACCTGGTTCAGCTCAAGATCGCGACAGAGTTCCTCTCTGACATTTCTCTCATCTTTTTGCTCCAGAACTTGCCCAACATTCCCTTTAATCATTTTTGGGATGTCATCCAAATATTGGCGCTTGCATTTTGCCTATTGAAAGGAATAAGTAGCAGTAAGACGGAAATTCGGCAGAAAAAATTATAAAGGCACAATCAAGTAGTTATTGCTCTTCTATTGTGTCATAGGTATCAAATCATCCCTAGACTGAATTACCTGTAACTTTTCGTTAAGCATGCGAGTGAAGTAGTTCTGAAGCTCACTTCCTCTGAAGTATGCCAATATGTCCGGCCAGCCAGGTGGGTTCTACAAGGGAATAAAATCAACAGCAACTATCCATTAGTTTCATGTATCATAATGTGATAAGAATGATATTTTCTGAAAATTCCTATTGTACTTACATCAAATTTACCCAAATTAGGCATCAATTTCCCACTCAACACTTTAAGCGCAGTAGACTTTCCAATTCCATTTGTTCCCACTAAACCAAGGACTTGTCCAGGCCTTGGAACTGGTAACCTGTAATCAAATTTATTCAGCCAACTATCTATCTATTACTAAAGAAACATAAGTAACGAACATTCATTATTCCACATTTATATACGGGACCACGCCAATCAGATTGTAACTATTGGAAATACAGCAGTACACCCAAATAGTAAGTAAAACCAAGATCTAAGACATCTCCAAGATTGAAAATAAAAGTTTCTTTATTAATCTATCACCGCAGGTTCACAATACAAGTATGAGGATCTCAGAAATCCTAATCTCACACTCCTACACAAGACTAATCTTTTCTCTTGAGATTCTTCCCCTCTTCTTATGCCCAAAGGTTCCTGTTTATAGGCCAATTGTCCTTAATGGGATACAACTCATTTTGCTTCGCCCATTCCATTTTCGGTAAAGTTTCCTTTTCCTTTCGCTGACACCTCTAGCGGGTTGTCGGGACAGCTGTCTATTTTCTTGTTCCACAATTCATCACCTTCACAAGTTAACTTCCCAGCTAAGTAATCATACTTCGTCCGTTTTGATCTCGCGACCCATATCTTGTTGGACACTCCATCCGTTCCTTTGTTTAGGTTTTATTTCGTTTAACACTTCGTATATAGATCCTTACTTCGTGTATCTGGTTTGTGAAAAGGTGATTTCGACCTTGATTTGACAAGCCACTGGCCGGATTTCTTGGGGAAATGTTATAGTATCTTTTGGTTGGATTCTTCGATCTCACTTCGTGTCTTCTGGTGTAGCCACGTAGAGAACTGGTTTTGTGTACCCACATTTTGCCTTTTCTTATTCTGTTCGAGTAACGCAAGAACGGAATAAGAACCGCTAAATCCCATTGTCGTCCACGTTCGTCACGTCCTTGGTTTTCACGTGGCCACGTTCTCCTGGTAACCGGCCACTACCAGTTGGAATTTCTCGAACGTGCCGTCAACTTGCTTCTACCGGTCATCTTTTCCCCGCTATAAATACATAAATACTTTGATTCATCCTAGTATTTGGTTCTTTATGTTTCTCTTCTTTTCTTGCATCACACTCGAACCATCTTCATCCCTGCTACTGCTTCTTCTGCTGCTACTATTCTTCCTCTTCAATCCTCCAGATTTTCCTCATGGCCTCCAAGGGTGTCCCAACACCTACCCCTCTTAAAACTCTCGAGGAGTTTCAAGCTGATTTTCAAAAGCTAGGATTATCTCTGAATCCTGTTGTTGATCCTTCGACAGTCCCTCCAACGGTTGCAGCACCAAACATGGAGTTAAATCTCAGATGGATTCAATTCGACGCTTGGTCGTCGGACAAGATGATAATAATCGTCGGTTAATTGAGAGCCGAACTGTCTTTTCCGCTTGACGACCCTTCTAACCCCGTCTTTCTCGAGATCCTTAACAGGCTCCAATGTGGGGTTTTCCAACTTTCTGGTGATGCTATTCGTATTTCGAACGAGTTTAAGCTTCGCTCTGAGAACAGTTCTTCGCAAGTTCCATCGGCTGTGGCAGAGTACGATCCTCTCGATTTCAATGTGGACTCCTTCGCTGCCAACTATTCGGCTCAGTTTACTTGCTCGAAGAAGTACCAAGAATGGGGTATCGAGCTCATTCGGAAGCCTCTCGTCGCTCCCTTGAAAGCCTTGATCCTTGACGTGGATCCTCTTGATCCTGGGCGAGATGGCCAGCTTCGCCTCACTTCTGACAAAGACTGGACAATGTTTCCTCTGGTGGTAGGAGGTCCCTGCATCTGGGGTGTTGACGAAAAGTGGATTCCTCGCGAGGGTCCTCTTTCCAAGCACTGTTATCTCGCTGGATGCAAGCCTTGGAAGCGTCAATGGTCCATTCCTAACGAGGTGTTTGTTTATCTCTTTGACCTTTGAGTATCTTAAATTTTAATTCGTTCTCATTTCTCCTCTCTCCTTTGTTAGTATGAGATGCCCCGTGCTGGTCTTATTAAGGAGAAAGCCGCAGTTTCCACATCCTCTTCCCTGGAGCAGGTATCAGCTTCTCTTGCTTGTTATTTTCTTTCCTTTATGAGCTCGGGTTATAACTCCTTTATTCCTATCAGGATGCTACTCAAGTTAAACAACCGGTCTCTGAGTCAAGTCGCTGGCGAAAGAGGCGTGAGCATCTCGTGTCTCCTCCTCTTCCCAATCAGGTTACTTTCCTCGCTTGTGGTATTATTTCGCAACTTGTGCCTCGTTGTTCCTACTTATATTAATTCTTTTGTTCGCAGACTGGTACCTCCCGAGTTCCTCCTCCAGGTGAACCCAAAAGGCAACATAGGATCTTGGACTTGGCTAGCTTGACCGCTATTAAGGGAACCATTGTCTCTCCGTACCGTCCAGCTCCTCCTAAGCATCAGTCTTCCCCTTCTCAATCAACAATTCCTCCCAAAGATGTTGATCCTTTCATTCCTCCTCCTCCAGTCGTGCATCCTAAGAAACTTCCTGAGGCTCCAACCACTAGCAAAGCGGAGACGCAGAGTGCTTCATCCGTGCTGTCCAACCCTATCTATGAGCCAGATATGAAGTTCCCTCAGGAAATTTACCGCAAGGCTGGCGAGGACTCTGCTACGAGGTCCATTTCCATGGTTCCATGTCGCTCTTCAGCTCTGATGACTTCCTTTCTCAATATTCGTATGTGTTGTTGAAGGCTTCTATGGACTTGACTCTCCAACAACACTCGGCCTTAATGAAACAGGCGATTTTCTATACTTCTTCCCAGCATAATTGAGACTCGTCTTATTAGCGAGAAGATGAAGAAGGACAACACTCGGATTGAAGCCTTGATGAAGGAACTCAACGAAGTAAAGCAGTATTCAGCCAAGCAAGAGAAGAAAGTAGAGAAGTACCAAAGTGACCTCTTCCCCTTGTAAACTTGTCTTTTAGTTTGCCTTTGCATCCGTTATTTTCTTGTTTCATATTTCGTCAAGCTCGGAGCATGAGATACCAAATGGATGCCTCCGAAGTGTCTGCCTTGCTTGAAGATACTCATGCTGAGAACTTGAACCTCTCTTCCCAAAACGATTGCTACATGACCGAGAACGAGGTCTTAAATGAGAAATTTGGGACCTTGTTTTCGCAACTGGATCGTTTATCCGCTGATTGCTCTCGCAACGAGGAACTGAATCAGCATCTTCATGACGAGAACGAGCGCTTCAGGTCAGAATTTCAGAAGCTCAACAACTCCCTCACCACTTCGACGAATCTTCATTCTTCATCAATATCCACCATTTAGAAGCTAGGGGAGGATAAGGATCGTGTAGTCAAAACGAAGAACCAAGCCATCGCGGATCTTCGCAAGTCCCGCAGTGAGGTCTTATGTTCGAATGAAAAGGTGGATTATCTGAAGAAAAGATGGAGTTTCTTCATGCTCAACTGGAGGGTCCCTCTTGCCCTGAATCCACCAAGTCTTCTCCTCAAGTCAAATCCACTTCTCTTTGCAAGAACAAAGCTACCCTCGTCATTCAGCCTAACAAGGATACTTCAGAATCTGGTCACGGAGAAGGATGGGATAACATGTACCATGAGTTGTGTGTTCATCTCAAAGAATCTAATCTAGAAGTTCCATATTAGATCATCTGTACACTCACGTTCAAGAGACTTTGAACGCTACTATTTCACAGGCGGAAGGTAGTTTTAGGTGCTGCAAGTAACTTTGGCCATATCAATTTTCAGGTTTTTTATACGTATTTTATTTTTGCAGAGGTTGAAGAACGCCACAAGAATCAAATCCTTCATCTTTCTCGTGAAAAGGAAGAATATCGCAATGAGATTTCTCGTCTCCAAACTGAGGTCCAAGATCTGAATGCGGATATCGACGTGATGATGGAGGATTCTGATAAGGTGGCGAAGATGTCTCACAAGAATACCCGGAGGTATCTGGTTTCTTTGTTCAGCAATTACTGCGACGAGCAGGGTATTCCTCGTCCCGATTTTCCTCTCGAAGTATTTTACGATGATGAGCAGCACCCCGGCAATGGAACTGTTCCTCACAAAGATAATGTCGGCGGCGAAGATAGGTTCATCGAGGAAGATAAGGAGAAGAAGTAAGAGGACGAGAAGGTTGAAAAAAAGGCGCCTAGGGATGCCTTCGCTTCTATAGATTCCTCCAAACAGCCCTCGGGATCCCACGCAGGTGTTAATGCTGGAACCTGCGAGACTGGCGGTGAAATCCCAGAGATTATAGTCACTGAAGGCCTTCCTCTTCAATAGCAACCTTCTTCTTCTTTCGTTTTTAATGTTTTAATTCTATCTACTGATATTTTAGACATATCCTTACTTATCTGGGCTCCCAAGCTTGGGGGAAGAATATTTTTATTTTTGTGTAACACACTTTCATCGATTATATCTCCTAATGGTTTACACCTAGTATATGCTTGCATTTCATAGGAGCGTACAAAAGAATAACAGAATTTAAAGTATATACTTGTCTCTTGTTCTTTGTGCGTTTCCGATGTATGGTACTACCTCATATTGGTGCAATGGTATTAACTTACTCAGAGATTTGAAATATCCCCTAATGTCGCTTGTTCTTTTCGTACGGTTCATGATTTGAGTTGCTTCGGTTAAATCCCTTTTCCAGGTTCGATTCATCTTTTCCTTTTGCGTTACTTTGGACTAGTACTGGTGTTAGTTCCGACCCTTCCTCACACTTGAGAAGCGTCGAGTTTTGCGAGGATAATTCTCATAAGAACACAAATATAAAAGTATATACTTTCCTCTTTTTCTTATTGAGGATTAGCCGATCAGAACGGGTATAGTAGATCATGCCTCTTGTTTCATAAAGATTCAATATTTGCTTTGCGATGGCTTTGTCTTTATTACTCATCATCTTTCTTCCCGATTTGCGCTTGGCTTTGCTGTCTTGGTTTATTTCTAATTATCACGAGGTCTTATTGCGCCTCCTAGTTAAGGTCTTATTGCACCTCACCCTGTCATAAAGGGTCTTATTTCGGCGAGGTTTCAGACACTCATTACTCTTGCGAGTAACAACCCCACAACGTTGTATTATCACATTTTTTGTTATTATTCGCGACAATATGACGAGCCTAGTTATTCCCATGAATAAAAGCCTAATGATATTTCCGTCTTTATTGGTCACACATCTCCCTAATCTGGAGGGTGTCATCCCTTTATGTTCCCCCTGATTTCCTCTTCAAGGAGGTTAACCCTAACATGCATGTTGGTCTCCTCCCATATGGTTATTACAACATTCAGTTGTTTTCGTGACCTCTTATCCCCTTCGCTGATATGGCTTGTGGTTATGAAGTCACACCCTAGGTGGGGTTTCTTTGGGATCGAGTGTATCGTAGCCAAGACTTGCCATACAGTCATGGCCGAAACACTCCAGACGTTCCGGGCACCCGCATCTCAACCGAATACGTCGGCGCCTCGGTCATATTTATGCACCCCTTACCGAAGGACATCATAATAGGGACCGTCAGCGGATAGGTCTTATTATTGCCTCTAGCTCGGTTTTCTAAGAGTTGTTCACGACATGCGTTAGGACTTGCCTCTTGCACTTTCATGCGAACTAGAGTGCATGTCGTGGATTCCCAGCCTTCCTAGGCGAAGGTTTTAAGTTTTCTTTGAAACTTTTTTACTTCGTGAATTCTTATGCCTCCTAATGTGAGGTTAATGATATTTTCAATGATGTTGTAGTAATAAGTTCGTTGAGACTTGTGAAAGCAAAAGATTTTAGACTTATAAAACTTAAAAATAGAAAACTTATTGCAAAATTGATTTCAAGATATTAAAAGTAACCAAGACACTAGATTCCACTATTACACATGAATGAACGATACCAAATATGTTTCAAAACTCTAACTATCTTTTAAGTCCTTTATTTCTTAATTCACACATCAAACATATTCCCAAATATTAATTGTATTCCCTAAGAATAGACTATCAATCAATTAAACAAAGTGTAATCTATCAAATTGAATCACAAGTAATTAAGAAAATTATGTGAACATTTAGAACTCCGCAAAAGCGGTGATGAATGAATTATAAATTATTATAAATTAGAGAAAATAAAATTGTTACCAATCATTCGTGCATAGATAGCTTCATCCATTGTCTTGGTTGCGCGAGAATTAGCTCGTCATCTTGGAAACACGCTCAAGATTCATTTTTATTGCTCAAAGGGTGTTTACAAAGATGAAATAAGAGAAACAATGATAAAACACTGATTTTCTTATCTCTCCCCAAATGTGCTCTCTATTTATACACACAAATACACATCACTCAAATATATTCTTCCATAACTCCAAAATCTTCTTCTTTTTAATTAAAAATATCTTCAAAATTTTTCCTTCTCTTTATTCTATATATTTCTTTACTAAACCCATATCTTCTTTAATTCACAGAATAAAATACAAGATAAAATCTTCTAAGGATATCTTTCTTGTTTAATACAAGATAACTTCCTTTTTCTTCAAAACTTCATGTTTGTAACGCAAGAAGATATTCTTATCTTAAAGATAATAAATCCTTTACCGTTGAAACCAAATTTCCCGCAAATTTTTTCTTTTCAAATCAAGGAAAAAGATGGAGCCCCCTTAACCAGTAATGGGGTGCGATTAGCATCTGGTTCCCTGGGGTTCCCCTTATCAGTTAGGTGCCCCTTGTCCAAAACTGAGAGTCCGAATAACATGTGTCCTCCGGGGGTCCAAATAGCACTTTTTGAGCAACTTTTTCCACACAAGTGTATTTCTCCAAAAACACCTACACAAACATAAAAACACCATAATAAGTACAAAATTAAGCACTAGCAATAGAGACACGGAGGACAATTCAGAAACAAAATGTGTCTATCAAATACCCCCAAACTTATTATTTGCTAGTCCTCGAGAAAATCTAATATAAAATGTCTACACTTAGCACGTGCAGCAAGCCGTTAAACCGCTAGGTGGCCCTAGCGGCGGAGTGTTGTCTCCGTAGGGTTTACCAGAGGTGTACCCACAAAACCTTTACTCCAGACCCTATCTATCTACGCTGAACCTTGGAAGGCACTAAAGAATCTCCTTGATTGGCATACAATCATTGACTATAGGAGGAAGTACCCTGATGCGAAATTCCAATTTTTGTACACGAGTTTGCAATCAGCATACTAAAATTCATATATAAGTGAAAAAGCTCTACTCAGATAGTTTCTAGACATCATAACCGGAGTCAACCAATCATATGTAAAGATTAAGAAGATGGATAAAGAGAAAATAGATGGTAAAAGTGAACGGTGTTTCACATATCTGTCTGAAGGCCTATGCCAAGATGAGCCTATCCTAATGGACTGAGATACCGGTCTGACTAATATCAACACAACTGGCATATACAAGGGGACTAGTGGTCGATAAACCTAACTCTAGGTCAACACAACTGGCATATACAAGGGCACCAGTGGTCGACTTTATTGAATTTATTTTGGATGGTCTGGTCTCAAACTTCTTCTTTTTTTTGGTATCTCAAAATCACCCTATTTAACCTAGCAATGGTAACAACTTGAGTCGTGTGACCCACCAAATCACTTAAGAAATAAAAACAGAAGGGATTAGGATTCAACGAGTTATGGCGAAACTACCATGTTTTTTTTTATTTAATTCTAACACCTGACCTCTGTGCTTTTATGAATAGACTCTTTAGATGTTTCCATCTAATCAGATTGGTTCCTCAACTCCTACAACCAAGATGTTCCCATCCACTTAGATTGGTTAGTGCCAACTTTAATAAGCATAAATTTCTAGGCTCTGGAGTTTATTTATTGAAACTAAAAGCTAACAAAAAGTTCCTTCCCCACCCCCAAACTTAAATCTAACATTGTCCTCAATGTTTCTAATGAAAGAGCAATACCAAAAGGCAAAGTAACATGAGGAATCGGTAAAGAGAGAAGTCGGAAAGATAGTACCTGGGTGAAGAGAGAAATAAAAAACTAATATACAACATACAATCGCCTCGATGGTCAATCAAGGGTAAACAGGGTCCTCCAGAGGGACCTCCTCAACATCACCTGTAGGAAATGGCTCTAAAAAGGGTTTCAATCTATGACCGTTAACCTTCGAAGAAATACTACCATCTGGTGTCTCGATCTCAACAGCTCTATGAGGAAAGACAGTGCGAACAATAAAAGGACCCGTCCATCGAGAACGTAACTTCCCAGGGAAAAGATGCAAGCGGGTATCATACAGAAGAACTTTTTGACCTGGAGAAAATGACTTTCTTAAAATATTCTTATCATGCACAAGTTTCATTTTGTTCTTATACTCCTTCGCACTATCGTAAGCATCTATACGAATCTCTTCCAACTCAATGAGCTGGAGTTTCCTATGGGCTCCTGCCTTGTCAAGTGAAAAATTTAGCTGCTTAACAACTCAATAAGCTCTATGTTCTAACTCAACAGGTAAATGAAATGCCTTTCCATACACAAGCCGATAAGGCGACATTCCAATGGGGGTCTTAAACGCAGTACGGTAAGCCCATAAGGCATCAGTAAGCCTAGACGACCAGTCTTTCCGATTAGGATTAACTGTTTTCTCTAATATACGCTTTATCTCCCTATTGGAAACCTCTACCTGACCACTATTCTGTGGATGATATGGGGTAGATATCTTATGTGTAATACCATATTTCTTCATCAAAAGCCTAAAAGGTCCATTACAAAAGTGCGACCCTCCATCACTAATTATAGCTCGCCGTGTACCAAAACGTGTAAGTATATTATTTTTCAAGAACTCAATCACAACCCTATGGTCATTAGTCTTACACGCAATCGCCTCAATCCAGTTAGAGACATAGTCTAGAGCGACAAGGATGTATAAGTTACCAAAAGAATTAGGAAACGGACCCATAAAGTCAATACCCCACACATCAAAGACCTCAACAACTAAAATAGGGTCCAAGGGCATCATGTTCCTACGGTAAATGCTTCTTAATTTCTGGCAACGCTCACAAGTAACACAATGACTATGGGAGTCTTTAAACAACGAAGTCCAATAGAATCCACACTGCCATATCTTAATAGCAGTCTTCTTAGCACTAAAGTGACCCCCACAAGCATGATCATGACAAAAGAAAATAATACTGGACTGGTCACTCTCAGGTATACATCTCCTAATAATCTGGTCTGGACAATACTTAAACAAATAAGGATCATCTCAAAAGAAGTGCTTCACCTCGGTTAAAAACCTAGAACGATCTTGTTTACCCCAATATTGGGGCATTCGACCAGTAACAATATAATTCACTATATTCGCATACCAAGGTGCTTGGGTAACAAAGAACAGTTGTTCATCAGGAAAACTATCCCTAACAGGAGGAGAATCATTAAGGGTATCCACAACAAGCCTAGACAAGTGGTCTGCTACTACATTTTCTGCACCTTTTTTTATCTCTAATGTCTAAGGAAAATTCCTGCAACAATAGGATCCATCTAATCAATCTAGGTTTAGTATCCTTCTTGGAAAGAAGATACTTCAAAGCAGCATGATCAGTGAACATTATGACCTTAGAACCTAAGAGGTAGGATCTAAACTTGTCTAAGGCAAACACAATAGCTAATAGTTCCTTCTCCGTAGTGGTATAATTCAACTGGGCATCATTCAGACTTTTGCTAGCATAGTAAATCACATGAAGTAACTTATTTTCTCGCTTACCTAACACAACACCAATAGCATAATCTGAAGCATCACACATGATCTCAAAGGGTAGGTTCCAGTTGGGTGCCTGGACTATGGGGGCGGTAGCGAGTAAAGTCTTAAGCTTCTAAAAATCCTCTAAACAAGCATCATCAAAGACAAACTTAACGTCTTTTGCAAGAAAATTTCAAAGAGGTTTGGAAATCAAGCTAAAATCTTTAATGAATCGACGATAAAAACCTGCATGCCCTAAGAATGACCTAATATATCTTACGGTTTTTTGGACCTGTAAAGTTTTAATTAGGTCAACTTTGGCTCTATGTACCTCTATACCCTTCGAAGATACGATATGCCCTAGAAAAATTCCTGAACGAACCATGAAATGACATTTCTCCCAACTAAGCACTAAATTGTTTTCCTTACACCTAGTCAAAACTAATGACAAATGATGCAAGCACTCATCGAAAGACGAACCAAACACTGAAAAATCATCCATAAAGACCTCTAAGAACCGTTCTACCATGTCAGAAAATATGCTCAACATACAACGCTGAAAGTTCGCAGGGGAATTACATAGCCCGAAAGGCATGCGTCTATACGCAAAGGTACCAAAGGGACAGGTAAAAGTGGTTTTCTCTTGGTCTTTTGGGGCAATAACAACCTGATTATAACCGCAGTATCCATCTAAAAAGCAATAATAGCTACGTCCAGCTAATCTCTCTAGGATTTGGTCGATGAAGGGAAAGGGAAAGTGGTCCTTCCTAGTGACCTTGTTCAATTTCCTATAGTCAATTCAGACACGCCAACCCGTGGTCACCCGGGTTGGGATTAACTCATTGTTATCATTCTGGACTATAGTAATAACGGACTTCTTGGGAACAACCTGAACGGGGCTGACCCACTTACTGTCTGAAATGGGGTAGATAATGCTTGTATCTAACAGCTTAAGAACCTCGGTTCGAACTACTTCTTTCATATTAGGGTTCAGTCGACGTTGCATCTCCCTAGAAGGTTTGGTGTCACTCACTAAATAGATATGATGCATACAATCAGTAGGACTGGTACCCTTAATGTCTGTTATGGTCAACCCTAAAGCTTCCTTGTTATTTTGAAGGACGGTCACTAGACTACTTTCCTGATCACTATCCAAGTCAGATGGTATAATCACAGGTAAAGTTTCATATGGGCCTAAAAACACATACTTCAGGGAATCTGGTAATGGTTTAAGGTCCAACTTATGAGGCTTTTCTAAGGAACTTGGGTAGACTTAGAAACGGGTAGAGGTTCGAACCTAGGTTTCCAGCCATTACTAGTGTCTATCAAAGAGGTTGAATCTAAAAAAGCATTTACCCCATTAATCACATTTTCATCATCAAAATCAATCCCAAAGTGGGCTAGGAATTTCTCTAATGGATCTTTTAACAAAGTGTTTGGTAATGACTCCTCGACTAATGTTCCTATCATGTTCACCTCTTCTATGCTTGAATCATCTAGTTCAGAGGGTAGCTTACTAATATTAAAAATGGTCAGCTCAATAGTCATATTACCAAAAGACAAATTCATAATACCATTTCGACAATTAATGATCGCATTGGATGTAGCTAAAAACGGGCAACCTAAAATCATTGGTATTTGGTTCTCTAGTTCAGGGACAGGTTGGGTATCTAGGATAACAAAATCCACTGGATAAATAAACTTGTCGACCTCAATAAGAACGTCCTCGATCACACCACGAGGAATTTTAACGGACCTATCAGCTAACTGAAGTGTCATCTGGGTAGGTTTCATCTCACCAAGTCCTAGCTTAAGGTACACATGGTATGGCAGTAAGTTCACACTGGCTCATAAGTCAAGCAAAGCTTTCTCGACACGGTATTTACCTATTGTGCAAGAAATAGTAGGGGACCCCGGGTCTTTATACTTAGGAGTAGTGGTATTCTGAATAATAGAACTCACATGACTAGCTAGGAAGGTTTTCTTTTGGACACTAAGTTTTCACTTTCGCGTACACATATCCTTAAGAAACTTGGCATAAGAAGGAATCTGCTTAATCGCATCTAACAAGGGGAGGTTGATATTAACCTGCTTAAAAACCTCCAATGTATCATTAAAGTTGGACTCCCTCTTAGTTGGAACTAGCAGCTGGGGGAACGGGGATCTGGGAACAAAGCCGGGCTCAGCATGACCCTCATTGTTCTCCTTGGAGACTCTATCATCTCCTCATTTTCTGTCTCAAAAGGGTGAATTACAGCATGTTCACTATCAGGCATGGCAACCTTATTGTCAACTTTCTTTCCACTCCTAAGGGTTGTTATAGAATTCACATGATTGTACGATTTCTCTCCTTTAGGGTTAGGATCAGTTTGACTAGGGAATCTTCCATCTTCTCTTTCACTAAGAAACTTAGCTATTTGGCCGACTTGAAGTTCTAAGTTAGCAAGAGACTGAGAATTATTCTTAAAATTCTGCCTGGTTTCTTCTTGAAAACCACAGTGGTTATTTGATAACATATCGTGGTTCTTTGCTAACATAGTAAGGGTTTATTCTAAGGTGGAGATATTTTTCTCATTCTGAAACTGGGGTTGACCTGAAGAGTTCTTAACATAACCAAAACCTGGGGGAGGCTGAGAATTACTAGACTGTCCTTGATTCTGACCCTTAGACCAAGAAAAATTAGGATGGTTTCTCCAACCAGGGTTTAAGTCTCTGAGTATGGGTCAAAATTTTGTCGGTTCTCAAACCTAGGATTGTTATAGACAGCATGGGCTTGCTCTTCACTAACCTGACTTTCCCAAAACGAGCACAACTAGACACTTGAGAGGCTCTAAAACTATCATCAGGTTCAACAAGAGGCCTATGTTTAGGATGATTCAATTCCAAAGATTCTAACCTTCTAGACAAAGCAGCAAACTTAGCATCTGACCCGAAGCTTGTATCTACCACATTGGTGCTACTTCTATTGACCAAGAGTCTTTTGGGGGGTTCAACACAAGACTCCCACTGTTGGAATTTTTCAGCGACAACTCCTAAGAAGGTGAAAGCATCATCAGCACTTTTACTAGTGAACTCACCAGCGCACATAGACTCAACCATGGCTTTGGTTGAATAGTCTAAACCATCATAAATAATCTCTACGAGTTTCATCTTATCAAATCCATGGTGAGGACATTGGGATAGTAGATCATTGAATCTCTCTAAGAACCTATAAAGAGACTCTCCCTCTTGTTGCACACTAACACTAATTTTCTGCCTAACAGACGCAGTTTTATGCTTAGCGTAGAATTTCATATAGAAAGCAGCAATAAGTTCCTGCCATGTTTCAATGGATTCAGATGGTAGGTTGTTCAGCCAGGTCTTGGCTTTATCTCTCAATGAAAAGGGAAACATCTTAAGTTTCAAGACTTCATCAATAAGGTCTTTTATTCTAGTTGACCCACAAATTTCCTCAAAGTACTATGAAAATAACGGTTCTCATCATCTTTCCCTAAGAATTTAGGGATCATCTGAAGAATACTAGGTTTTATATCGAAATTAGCCGTAGTGGCTGGCAATTTAATGCACGAAGCTCGGGTGGACCTAGTTGGGAACATGTAATCTTTCAAAGTTGCCATCGCTGGTACAGCTGAAGTACTATGGGTATTTTCCTCACTAAGAGAAAGATTCTCAAAACTGAAGTTTCCAAAAACAGGGCTCTCAAAAGAAGAGTCTTCGAGCTCCTCGCCTTCACAAGAAGAACTACTAGGTCTATCACTAATCAAACGACCTAGAGTGTTTCTTTTCCAAGCCCGCTCTTTAATAACCTTGGGCCTACACAAGAAAAACAAAAGAAAAAGAAAGAAATCCTAAAAGGAAAGGAAGTTCTATGCAAACACAAACAAGGATGACTCCACCAAAGCAAAACTAAAGATTTCTAGCAAACAAAAAGCATGATGGATCCACTTAGATTGTTTCTAGACCAACTTCTAATCCTTCGAAAGGGAATTTGATGTATTTTCAAATGTTCGTTGTAGTGATAGTGGTAAAAAGATTCGTTTCAGATTTATGAAGGAAATAATTTTTAGATTTAATAAAAAAAAAGCAAATTAATTTTTCAAAGAGTGATGTCAAGTTTTAAAATGGACTAAGGCTCCGGATTCACTATTACTTCAAGTTGATTGGTTACAAAAATATTTCATAATTATTATCTAGCTCTTTTTCCATTAAATCACTTATTAATCTAAAAGGTGTCCAAATATTAAATTGTAATCCTTAGGCATGATTTATCAAAGAATTAATTCTAAGCATAAAAGATCAAACTGATTCACAACTAATTAGGAAAACCATTTTTATCTCTTTTTTTTATTGATCCAAGTGAATTAAATAAAATAAATAATTAAGAAATTATAGAAAGAATTTACCAATCAAATATGAATAAATAGCTCCTCCATCGCCTCAGTCACCAGGTATTTTAGCCGCTCATCATGTTGGAAAACCTCTCAAAATATTTCATTGATGCTCAAAAGTGTTTTACAATGAAGAGAAAGACAAGAAAATGATATAAAACAGGATTTTGCGACCCACAGAAGGCGTCCAGAATCAACGATAGAGATAAAGTGTTGTTGTCGTTGAAAAACTATGACCCACGAACGACAGTCGTTGTCTTTGTTGGTAAACGACTGCCTTCGGTAGTCTGTTCTTCCTCTTCTTCTTCCTCCTCGAGCAGCATCAGCAGCAGAACCAGAATCTCTGCAACTTCAATTTTCTTGCTCTGTAGTGCTCTAAACCTCTCCCAATTCTCTCTGAACTTGCTAGCCCCTCCTTCTCGACATTAGGGACCTATTTATACACAACAGGTCACTCAAATCCTCGTAATAATTCCAAGAATATCCGGCCATTAAAGAAAATATTCCGAAATATTTTTTCTTTAATTCTATGATTTGTTACGGATTGTTCCTTGTTTTATCTCTTCTCACGCGTCATCCTTGAGCTGTAGGGATTGTTTCCAGCCAATAGCATCAACCCATGCACGTCTCTTCCATCCAAGAATTCCAAGAATAGAATATTTTTCCTATTTCAGAATATCTTCCCTGATTTGATTCTCACCGGTTATCTAGCCAATTTTGACCGAATCCAACACCCATACCAGCTCTATCTAGGCCCTAGGAACAAACCCATTTAATTTGGGACATTGAATCTTACTGGAACACCTTCAAATCCTCAACCCTAGTCACGACAGTTCAAGAACAATTTTTCCCGCCAATTTTTGGTTTTTGAATCCTCCCCCTAACCAGAACTGGGGTGCGAATAGTAGCTGCCTTGGGGGTGACCTGGGGGTTCCCCTTAGTAATTAGGTTACCCCTTATCCAAAAGCGAGAGTCTGAATAACACATGTCCTCTGGGGGTGCCAAAATCAACTTTTCGAGCCTAATTTTCCAAAAATGTTTATTTCCTAAAAATACATAAAAACACAATATTAGTACAAAAATAGAGTTCAAACAATACGGACATTGAGGACAAATTAGACACAAAAATGTGTCTATCAAATACCCCCAAACTTATTATTTGCTAGTCCTAGAGCAAATCTAATCTAGAAAGTAAAATGACTACACTTAGCACGTGCAGCAAGCCGTTAAACCACTAGGTGGCCCTAGTGGCGGAGTGTTGTCTCAGGAGGGTTTACCAGAGGTGTATCCACAAAACCTTTACTCCAGACCCTAGCTATCTACAACGAACCTTGGAAGGCACTAAAGAATCTCCTTGGTTGGCTTACAATCACTGACTACAGGAGGAAGTACCCTGATGCGAAATTCCAATTGTTGTACACGAGCTTACACTCAAGCATACTAAAATTCATATAAAGTGACAGAGCTCTGCTCAGATAGTTGCACTATGGACATCATATTCGGAGTCAAACTGATAGAAAAAGGAGATGGAAATAGAAAAATGTAGATGGTTTTGATGTTAACCAAACGATCGATGTTTCACATATCTGTATGAAGGCCACTGCCAGAATGAACCTATCCTAATGGACTGAGATACCGGTCTGACTAATATCAACACAACTGGCATATACAAGGGAACCAGTGGTCAATAACTTAAATCTAGATCAACAAACTGGCAAATATAAGGGAACCAGCAGTTGACTACACAGAACAATAACCATTTTTTTTTTACTTAACGGCATGAATAGATCTTTTTGATCCAAGCGCATGCTTCTTGTCAGAAGATTACACGATAGTTCCCACGGGTCCTGCATTCCACGCTTGCTTAGGGGACGGAAACAGGGAGAACACACGCATATTGCTATCCAAGTGTTAATACTTATTCCGATTGGTCTAACTGGTCCGGTCTTTTTTTTTTTTTTTTAGTAACTCAGTCACTCTAATTCACCCTAGCAGTGGTAACAACTTGAATCGTGTGCCCCACCTAATCACTTAGATAAACATAGTTTAAAATGAAAAAATAAAAGAAAAAATAAATGAAAAGGACTCAACGAGATATGGTGCAACTATCATGTTATTTCTAACACCTGAGCTCTGTGCTTTTATGAATAGACTCTATATATGTTTCCATCTAATCAGATTGGTTCCTCAACTCCTACAACCAAGATGCTTCCATCCACTTAGACTAGTTAGTGCCATCCTGAATACGCATAAATTTCTAGGCTCTGGAGTTTATTTATTGCAACTAAAATATTTTCCCATACCCCCAAACTTAAATCTAACACTGTCCTCAATGTTTCCAATGATAAAATTAACAACATGAACGAGGAGAAATTGTTACCACTTGAAGCAAAAAGGGTTGAGGAAAGATATTACCGTGTTGCGTGAGATTGGGTTACCTCCCAAGAAGTGCTAAGTTTAAAGTCTTCAGCCAGACATCAAATACCTCAAAAAGGATCTTCACCTTCCAAAGTCATATACCAATAGCCGAAAAAGTTGTGGGTCCATAATACCAAATAGAGCTAACACCAATATGAGACAACTGCACTGGTTCAGAAAAATGAACAGAAGGAGCACATCCTCATCTAAGGTTTCTTGCAAGACAACCGGATCTATCCAGAGCCTCCAGTTGGGCTTCATAAGAGTGTCTTGAAAAATAGATTCATCCGAAAAACGGGTTTCTAATATATGGATTTCCTCCTGAACAGTATCAGGCGGATCAGGTTGTGGAGTCTGAATAGACTCAAGCGATACCTCAGATGCACTAGGCTTGAGTCCCAAGTTAGGGACTTCTACTGGGGATAATTGACAATCTCTACCCCCAAATTTAGGGTAATCACTATTCTCCGTAAGACCTTTAACTATGGCTTGAATTTCCGGATCCGGAGAGTATTTAAAATACTCTAGAGCTTCTTCTAGTTCACTACCCCCAAACTTAGAGTTTTGGGTGTCTCTAGATAAACTAGTCACAATATTCCTAATTTCTAGACCATCCGGTTCCTGAAAAAGGTCAATTGCTTTCTCTGAGTTATAATCAGGTGGTTCATCCTCTAAATTTTTTGAGGTATACTAGCTATAGGACTTATATGTTTCATATCCTCTATGGTCATCCCTAGAGTTTCCTTATTGTGTTGAAGCACGGTTACTGGCCTAATCTCATGATCACTATCCAAATCGGAAGTTATAGGAAAATCTCAGATGGGCCTACAAATGCATAATTGGGGTCCAACTTAGGAGGATCTTTAGGCTCTTCGAAATAAGGGCTTAAGGTAGATTCGGTAGCTAGTAATGGTTCAAACCTAGATTTCCATCTATCGGTATCTAACATAGGAATAGAATCCAACAGAGCATTTACTTGTTCAATGTTGCTATCATCGTCGAAATCCATGCTAAAACGGGCTAGACAACTCTCTAATGGATCTTCCGATTCGGTGTTTGGTACAGACTTCGGAACTAAGGTTCCTATCATGTTGACCTCTTCAATGCACGTGTCATCTAGCTCAGAATGTAGCTTATTGACATTAAAAATATTCACTCAATAGTCATATTACCAAAAGAAATTCATAATACCATTTCGACAGTTATGATCGCATTGTGTAGCTAAAAACGGGCGACCTAAAATCACTGGTATTTGGTTCTCTGGGTCAGGGACAGGTTGGGTATCTAGGATAAAAAATCCACTATAATAAACTTGTCAACCTCTATGAGAACATCCTCGATCACACCACGAGGAACTTTAACGGACCTATCAGCTAACTGAAGTGTATCTGGGTAGGTTTCATCTCACCAAGTCCTAGCTTAAGGTACACATGGTATGGAAGTAAGTTCACACTGGCTCCTAAGTCAAGCAACGCTTTCTCAACACGGTACTTACCTATTGTACAAGCAATGGTAGGGGACCCTGGGTCTTTATACTTAGGAGTAGTGGTATTCTGAATAATAGAACTCACATGACTAGCTATGAAGGCTTTCTTCTGGACACTGAGCTTACGCTTTCGCGTACACAAGTCCTTAAGGAACTTGGCATAAGAGGGAATCTGCCTAATTGCATCTAATAATGGAAGGTTGATATTAACCTGCTTAAAAACCTCCAATATATCATTAAAGTTGGACTCCCTCTTAGTCGGAACTAGCAGCTGGGGGAACGGGGCTCTGGGAACAAAGCCGGGCTCATCAGGACCCTCATTGGTCTCTTTGGAGACTCTATCAGTCTCCTCATTTTCTGGCTCATAAGGGTGAACTACAACATGTTCACTTTCATTACCTTATTATCAACTTTCCTTCCACTCCTAAGGGTAACAGAGTTAACATGACTGTACGATTTCTCTCCTCTAGGGTTAGGATCAGTATGACTAGGGAACCTTCCTTCTCTCTCATTAATATACTTAGCTATTTGGCCGACTTGAAGTTCTAATTTAGCAAAAGACTGGGCACTATTCTTAAAATTCTGTTTGGTTTCCTCTTGAAAATTACCCTGGCTTTTTACTAACATTTCCTGGCTTTGTGATAGCATTTCCTGGCTCTTCCTTAATATACTAAGGGTTTCCTCTAAGCTAGTTATTCTATTCTCAGATGGGTTCTGGGTCTGTCCTGAAGGTTCTTAGTATAACCAAAACCTGGGGGAGGCTGAGAATTACTAGACTGGCCTTGATTCTGGCCCTTAGACCAAGAGAAATTAGGATGGTTTCTCCAACCAGGGTTGTAGGTCTCTGAGTAGGGGTCAAACTTCTGACGGTTCTAAACCTAGCATTGTTATAGACAGCATGAGCTTGCTCTTCACTAACCTGACCTTCCCAAAATGAGTTATCGGGCTCTATTCCACAACTAGAGATTTGAGAGGCTCTATTAGGTTCAACAAGGGACTTATTTTTGGTTGACCCATTTCTAACGCTTCTAACCTTCTAGATAAAGCACAAACTTGGCATCTGACGCAAAACTTGTATCTACCATATTGGTGCTACTTTTATTGACCAAGAGTCTTTTAGGGGGTTCCACACAAGACTCCCACTGTTGGGATTTCTCAGCGATAGCTCCTAAGAAGGTAAAAGCATCATTAGAATTTTTACTAGTGAACTCACCAGCGCACATAGACTCGACCATGGATTTGGTCGAATAGTCTAAACCATTATAAATAATCTCTACAAGTTTCATCTTATCAAATCCATGGTGAGGACACTGGGATAGGAGATCATTGAATCTCTCTAAAAACCTATAAAGAGACTCTCCCTCTTGTTGCACACTAGTACTAATGTTCATCCTAACAGCTGCAGTTTTATGCTTAGGGTAGAACTTCATATAGAAGGCAGCGATAAGTTCCTGCCATGTTTCTATGGATTCAGATGGTAGGTTGTTCAGCCAGGTCTTGGCTTTATCTCTCAAGGAAAAGGGAAACATCTTAAGTTTCAAGACTTCATCAGTAAGGTATTTTATTCTAATTGTCCCACAAATTTCCTCAAAGTCCCTAATATGGAAATAAGGGTTCTCATCATCTTTTCCTAAGAATATAGGGATCATCTGAAGAATACTAGGTTTAATCTCGAAATTAGCCGTAGTGGCTGGAAATTTAATGCACGAAGCTCGGTTGGACCTAGTTGGGAACATGTAATCTTTCAAAGTTGCCATCGGTGGCACAGAAGAAATACTAGGGGTACTTTCCTCACGAAGGGACAGATTCTCAAAACTGAAGTTTCCAAAAACGGGGCTCTCAAAAGAAGAGTCTTCGAGCTCCATGCTTCCACAAGAAGATCTTTTAGGCTCGTCACTAATCAAACGACCAAAATTATCTCTTTTCCAAGCACGCTCTGTAAAGGAAGGGAGGTTCTAAGCAAACACACAGCAGGCCGACTCCACCAAATCAAACCTAAATATTTCTAGCAAACAAAAAGCATGATGGCTCCACTTAGATTGTTTCTAGACCAGCTTCTAATCCTTCGAAAAGGAATTCGTTACAATCTGAGCAAATTCTCTGGAATCAGTACGAGTCAAAGTGAGTTGAATAGAGGCGAGGGAAGCTCAGTGGAGCTTTGATACCCAAGGCCCCACCGGTATTCAAGGCGGTGCAGTTAGCATTCAACTCACAGAAACAATCCTGAACTTCGAAGTATGCTCAAAATAGTAACCAATATTTTTCGATTGACTGTCCAATTAAGCTCGTTACCCTCTAGGTCTCGTTCTAGTCAAAATTTTAGGCTTAGGTTCGCGTTAGGTTTCGTTTTCCTAAGGCGGGCAAGAAGGGAGCGGTGATGAAATCCGAACCCTTATCTTGTATTGGCCAGGCCTTGCCCTTTACTAGGAATTTAAAAACAGTCCAAATTCGTCCTCAATCAATGAATCACCTTAAGGAATGCAGTAACTCGCTTACAGGAGATTCGCGAGTGTTTCGATGGACTTACCTACCGTACCAGACGGGGGATGAACCGTTAAAGTCGACTCGGGCCACGACTCCTATGTCATGTACGAACCCGAGAGGCCGAGACGATATCGTAATCGTCGTCCTTCCCTGCACACAGTTTGTATTTAAGGTACCCTTCCGTAGGGTAAAAATAACTTAAAAATGTCCAACTTCACAGTCCAAGTCCAAAGTAAAGTGCAAAAATATTACAAAAATTTCCTAATACAATTCTAAAAAAAAAATTGAAAATTAAAAAAATAATAATAATAAAACTAAATCCTAAAAAATAAAATTATTTGTCTTCTTTTTTTCTTTTCTTTTAGCTTTAAGCTTTGTTCCAAGTCCTTAGTATCCAACTTCAAACCTGCACATCAAAGACACACCCAAAGAAACGTAAAAAGGAACAAATGAAAATAATAATAATAAGAAAATCTAAAAATGCTACCTAAACACAAATCCGCGTCGGCGGCGCCAAAAATTTGATGTATTTTCAAATGGTCGTTGTAGTGATAGTGGTAAAAAGATTCGTTTCAGATTTATGAAGGAAATAATTTTTAGATTTAATAAAAATGAAGCAAACTAATTTTTCAAAGAGTGATGTCAAGATTTAAAATGGACTAAGGCTCCGGATTCACTATTACTTCAAGTTGATTGGTTACAAAAATATTTCATAATTATTATCTAGCTCTTTTTTCATTAAATCACTTATTAATCTACAAGGTGTCCAAATATTAAATTGTAATCCTTAAGCATGATTTATCAAAGAATTAATTCTAAGCATAAAACATCAAACTGATTCACAACTAATTAGGAAAACCATTTTTATCTCTTTTTTTATTGATCCAAGTGAATTAAATAAAATAAATAATTAAGAAATTATAGAAAGAATTTACCAATCAAACATGAATAAATAGCTCCTCCGTCGCCTCAGTCACCAGGTATTTTAGCCGCTCATCATGTTGGAAAACCTCTCAAAATATTTCATTGATGCTCAAAAGTGTTTTACAATGAAGAGAAAGACAAGAAAATGGTATAAAACAGGATTTTGCGACCCACAGAAGGCGTCCAGAATCAACGATAGAGATAAAGTATTGTTGTCGTTGAAAAACTATGACCCACGAACGACAGTCATTGTCTTTGTTGGTAAACGACTGCCTTTGGTAGTCTGTTCTTCCTCTTCTTCTTCCTCCTCGAGCAGCATGAGCCGCAGAACCAAAATCTCAGCAACTTCAATTTTCTTGCTCTGTAGTGCTCTAAACCTCTCCCAATTCTCTCTGAACTTGCTAGACCCTCCTTCTCGACATTAGGGACCTATTTATACACAACAGGTCACTCAAATCCTCGTAATAATTCCAAGAATATTCGGCCATTAAAGAAAATATTCCGAAATATTTTTTCTTTAATTCTATGATTTGTTACGGATTGTTCCCTGTTTTATCTCTTCTCACGCGTCATCCTTGAGCTGTAGGGATTGTTTCCAGCCAATAGCATCAACCCATGCACGTCTCTTCAATCCAAGAATTCCAAGAATAGAATATTTTTCCTATTTTAGAATATCTTCCCTGATTTTATTCTCACCGGTTATCTAGCCAATTTTGAACGAATCCAACACCCATACCAGCTCTATCTAGGCCCTAGGAACAAACCCATTTAATTTAGGCCATTGAATCTCACTGGAACACCTTCAAATCCTCAACCCTAGTCACGGCAGTTCAAGAACAATTTTTCCCGCCAATTTTTGGTTTTTGAATTTGGGAAGAAGATGTCCTCCCCCTAACCAGAACGGTGGTGCGAATAGCAGCTGCCTTGGGGGTGACCTGGGGGTGCCCCTTAGTAATTAGGTTACCCCTTATCCAAAAGCGAGAGTCCGAATAACACATGTCCTCCGGGGGTGCCAAAATCAACTTTTCGAGCCGAATTTTCCAAAAATGTTTATTTCCTAAAAATACATAAAAACACAATATTAGTACAAAAATAGAGTTCCAACAATACGGACATTGAGGACAAATTAGACACAAAAATGTGTCTATCAGAATTCGTTACAATTTAAGCAATCCCCTCTAGAATCAAACCAAGTTTAAGTAAGTTGAATCGAGACGAGGGAAGCTCAATGGAGCTTTGATACCCAAAGCCTCACCGGTGTTACAAGTCGGCGTATTCAACTCACAGAAACCATCATGAACTTTGAAGCATGCTTAAAAGAGTAACCAATATTTTTCGAATGACTTTCCTATTAAGCTCGTTACCCTATAGGTCTCGTTCTAGTCAAATTTTAGGCTTAGGTTCGCGTTTGGTTTCGTTTTCCTAAGGCGGGCAAGAAGGGAACGGTGATGAAATCCGAACCCTTATCTTGTATGGCCAGTCCTTGCCCTTTACTAGGAAATTAAAGCAACCGTTTTCAAATCCTCAGCATATATGCAAACAAAGGAATACAGTAACTCGCTGACAGGAGATTCACGAGTGTTTCGACAAACTTACCTCCCGTACCAGATGGAGGATGAACCGCTGAAGTCGACTCGGGCCACGACTCCTATGTCATGTACGAACCGTGGGGCCGAAGCGATATCGTAATCGCCGTCCTTCACTGCAAACAGTTGCTATTTAAACTACCCTTCCGTAGGGTTTAAAAAAAATAAAGTCCCAAAGTCCACGGTCCAAAGTCCAAAGTCCAAAAATAAAGTGCAAAAGAAAAAGATAATCTAAAAGAAATAAATAGAAAAAAATAAAAAATTGTTTCTCTCTCTCTCTCTCTCTTTTTTTAATTAATTTTTATTCTCCTTTTCTTTCGCTCTTTTCGCTTTGCCTTTACTCCAAATCTTTAAGTATTCACCAAAAGCTTTGGTAAATTTTTCTTTCGCTCCAAATTCCAAAATATGTAAGGAAAAGACAAAAACCCAAAAACGTAAAGAAGAACAAATAAAATAAAAATGAAAAAACAAATAAGAACCTAAAAAAAAATATCTAAAAACTCTAGCCTAAAGACAAATCCGCGTCGGCGGCGCCAAAAACTGGTGATATTTTTCAATGATGTTGTAGTAATAAGTTCGTTGAGACTTGTGAAAGCAAAAGATTTTAGACTTATAAAACTTAAAAATAGAAAACTTATTGCAAAATTGATTTCAAGATATTAAAAGTAACCAAGACACTAAATTTCACTATTACACATGAATGAACGATACCAAATACGTTTCAAAACTCTGACTATCCTTTAAGTCCTTTATTTCTTAATTCACACATAATCAAACATATTCCCAAATATTAATTGTATTCCCTAAGAATAGACTATCAATCAATTAAACAAAGTATAATCTATCAAATTGAATCACAAGTAATTAAGAAAATTATGTGAACATTTAGAACTCCGCAAAAGCGGTGATTGAATGTTATAAATTGTAAATTAGAGAAAATAAAATTGTTACCAATCATTCATGCATAAATAGCTTCATTCATTGCCTTGGTTGCGCGAGAATGAACTCATCATCATGGAAACACACTCAAAATTCATTTTTATTGCTCAAAGGGTGTATACAAAGATGAAATGGGAGAAACAATGATAAAACAGTGATTTTCTTTTCTTTCCCCAAAAAATCTCCCCAAATGTGCTCTCTAGATCTCTATTTATACACACAAATACACATCACTCAAATATATTCTTCCATAACTCCAAAATCTTCTTCTTTTTAATTAAAAATATCTTCAGAATTTTTCCTTCTCTTTATTCTATATATTTCTTTACTAAACCCATATTTTCTTTAATTCGCAGAATAAAATCCAAGATAAAATCTTCTAAGGATATCTTTCTTGTTTAATACAAGATAACTTCCTTTTTCTTCAAAACTTCATGTTTGTAAGGCAAGAAGATATTCTTATCTTAAAGATAATACATCCTTTACCGTTGAAACCAAATTTCCCGCCAATTTTTTATTTTCAAATCAAGGAATAAGATGGAGCCCCCTTAACCAGTAATGGGGTGCGATTAGCAGTTGGTTCCCTGGGTGCCCCTTATCAGTTAGGTGCCCCTTTTCCAAAAATGAGAGTCCGAAAAACATGTGTCCTCCGGAGGTCCAAATAGCACTTTTTGAGCAACTTTTTCCACACAAGTGTATTTCTCCAAAAACACCTACATAAACATAAAAACACCATAATAAATACAAAATCAAGCACTAGCAATAAAGACACTGAGGACAATTCAGACACAAAAATCTGTCTATCAGATGTCTTATTTGGACTTTCGTTTGCCTTGCTTTGCTTTCTTTTTGAATATGGAAACTCATTCTCTTGAACCAATTCATCAAAATTTGGTAACGTTATTATCATCATTTTCTCGAGCCCATTACATAATCATAATTTTAAATATATTTATCTAGTACATTCCTTTTCTTTCTAAGTCGTTTCCTCAATTAGTGATATTCTTCTTCCATGCGGATATAATCGTCTTGATATTCTTTCAATTCTCTCATCCGTATCCCATTCCTGACCTTGAACAACGCCGAGAATAAAGGCTGTCCGGGTGACAGTGCATAGATGAATGATCACACCAAATCTTCTTCTGATATCCTTCCTCTCAGCCTTTCGCAAATTGCTTCCCATCTCCCAACGATACTTCGTAAGCTTTCACCTTCCATTTGTTTTAAGGAGAATAGTACCGCAATCTCTGGTTTGCATGGCTCGCTTCTTGCATATTTTTTCATTACTTCAGCCCGCGCTGGTGGTCCCATGTTCTCCTTTCTGTCGGCGTACTATTCATTGGCATTCTTTTATCAGCTCCAACAATTTTTGCATTCGATATTCCTTTTACCTGGATTCCCTCTTGCTATGTTCTATGGATATCCTCAGATCCTGCCACGCTTCTGGTTTCCCTTTTCCTCTTGCTTCTCGCCCAGATCCCTGGTATCTTTCGGATGTCAATTCTCTTTCCGAAGCACTTTCCTTCCTTAGGTAATTTTTCTTTGCCCGCTCTTTCCTTAGGTAATTATTTTTAGTCTTAATCTTTTCATTTCGTCTTTATAACTTTATTTGTTCTCTTATCAGATCTTCCTTCTTCCGTATTTCCTGATAGAGTTCTTCCTTTATTCGTTTTACTTCTTCATTTCCTCACAGTCACCCTTTTCCCCATTTTTAGAATTTCTCGTTTCATTGCCTTCGGTGCCACCTGCAACTTCTGATTTCGATATTCTTTTTCGCTTAGTGGTATTTTCCTCTGTCCCACTTCGTAGGGTTCGTTTATCTTTGGTAATGGGATTTTGTTTCTCTCCTTTTGTTGCTTCGTCTCCTTCGGCTATTTTCCCTTTTTTTGCCCTTCCACTTTTCTTTGCTTCCACTTGGCTTTCTTTTTCATGGGTTGTTTCGTGATCCTCTTCTTTCATTTCGCCCTCTTTCTCTTCGTCATCTCGCGGTACAGTTTGTTCCTCACTCCTCTCAATGACATTTATCATTAATTTTTCCGCCTTCTTTGCCTCACATACCTTCTTCTTTTGCTCCAGTTTCTTGTTTAGGTTCTCCTCATAATTGTGAACATCCCTTTTGTTACAATCTCGTGCATCCTTCAGGTCTCCTTTAATTTATCCTATTCCACTGGGAATTGGGAACCGTATGTCCTGATGGTAAGTCGACGCCACTCCTTTAATTACATGTATCCATGGTCGGCCTATGAGAGCGTTGTAGGGAGAATCTACGTCTATCATACAGACAGTGACTTTAGTTTCCAACTTCCCTGCGTAGCTCTTTATAACTAGCTCTCCTTTCGGCTTTTACGAAACCGCATTAAACCCATATATGTTGTATGTTGAGGGTACAAGGTCGGAGTCCTTGTATCCCATGGTTCTAAACGCATGGTAAAAAAAGTATATCAACGGAGCTTCCCGTATTCACCAACATTCTATCTATGGACTAGATTTTCTCTTTCTTACCGTGTTCTTCCTCCCATCTTGAATATTTTCCAAAATTCAAAGTTACAACCAGTGGGTCTGTATGCGATATTCCCTCTCTGGGTGCATCTTGCGCTGAAAATGTTATCTCTCTCTTCTGCCACTCTTGTAATGGAATCATTCTTCGCGATATTGAAGATTTCATTTCCTTCGAGATCGCTTTTATATACCCTTTTGAGTATATATTATCATGAAAATTTTGGATGCCCTTAGCTGAATGTATTATCAAGTTACAATTCAATCTTTGGGATCCTCGGTCTATCTCAATCAGGTACACTTGCTGGTTGTCACGAGGTGAGGGTGGTGGTGGTGTTACATATCCTTCCAAGAAGTGTGCTAGCTTTCCTTGTTAAATCAAGAGAAGTATGATTCTTCGTACGTTTCGACAGTTATTCTTGTTGTGTCCATGAAAGCGGTGATATCTGCAGAATTCGTGACTCCTTCCTCCTGAGTGGGGTTCCTTTCCTAGGTTTAGCGGTGGTGGGATTTCTTCCGTTAAAATTACTTCTTTCCAAACCTTTTCTACAGTTGTATTAGGTCTTGGAAGCTTTACATCCTTAAAAGATGGTGTGTTCGGCCTTCGCTCTCCAAACCTCGGTCCCTGGTTTCCCCTCTGTTGATATCCTGCATTATAACTTCGCGGTTCGTGATCCCTTCTTCTTGACTCCTCATAGCTTTTCTAGTCAATCCACTCCTGGTCCCCACTTGACACAACTACGAGCTTCGCGGGGACTGGAGCTGAAGGTTCCCTCTTTTCTGTCTTGGGATCATCTTCGATGACATGTACTGTTCTTGGTAATAACCTTGAGTTTCCTTCCTTTGTTGAGGTTGGAGTTATTTCGTTAACCTTCCTCTCCTTTTATTCCAATGCTATGTATTCAACCTGGTACTCCCTTAGTTCATTCATTGTTAGCGAGTTCCGGATTATGAATATCTGAGTGTACAACAGGTCGGTTGAAATCAGGGCATTCACAAAGGCTAGTATGAAATTCTTCTCGTCAACTTTCCCCGCGAGTTCGATACATACTGTTCTCCACCTCGTCACCAATCCTCGCAGACTTTCTATTGGTCTCCGCTTCAAATTGAACAGGGTTTCAATTCCCGATTTCAGCATATTGTTGCTTATATATGTGGTCAGGATTATCCTTTGCATGTCTCAAATGATAAAATCAATCTTTCTGGTAGTTTGTCAAACCAGGACAGCGCTTCCCCAGATAAACTCACTGGAAAATATTTGCAAAGCACAGCATCGTTTCGTCCCCATTGCATTAAAGAAAGAGTTTACTACTTCAAGTGCTGCAGAACACTTTTTGATCCACTGAATATGCTTGCGAATGTTAGTAGTGTACACTTTTCAGGAATATCCGTATATGTTATTTCGTTGGTTAATGGTGACTTGTCTGCTTCTTCTATTTCCTCCGCTAACTGCACTCTATCTCCTCTTCTGGAACTGTTTATCAAGGCCTTCATATCTCGTAATTCGTTTAGGACCCCTCAACTCAAGGTTTCTTCATTTTCCCTTTGGTGATTGCCCTCCATTTCGTCATGCCTCCTTACTCCTTCATATCTTCTGCTGATTCCATTCCTTAGTTTCTCCTCATATCGTCGGTCTACTTCGTGTTGCCTTTCTTCTTCGTGCCTCCTTTATTTCCCTCGCATTCTTTCTTCTTCGTATCTTCGCCTTTGATCCTCCCATCTCGTTATTTCCAAGGCTCTTCTCAGGTCTTTTTCTTTTCTACTTTTCCTTCGTCTTCTCCTTCTTCGTTCCCCTCCGTCGTCCTCGTGGTTTGTCCTTCTTTGCCGCGGTCCCCTTTCCTCCGATGATTCTGTTTTCGATTCCGAGTCCGTGACATCATCCTCTCTCTCTTCATTGAGTTGAAGATTCTGTAATATTAACAGAGCGTTTTGTCTTGTCAACCTCGCATGTTGTTCCTCAAGGTCCATATCTCGTTCCCTTTCAAGATGAAGCGTCTCTCTTAGTTGTTTCAATGTCATAGTATCCTCGCCAATGCTTCCCTATGTTTCCTCATGGATTGGTTCCTCACCCACGATAGTGTTCGTGTCCGAAGTGTGTACCGACACTTCTCCAAATTCGTCCTCATTAGTTTCCTCGTTCTGGCGTCGATTCACGCCATTCCTTCCACCAGCAGCCGATGATTCTCCCCTTTCCATTCTCCTTCCCCTATTTGCATCCAAGCGTTTGCTTCTCCTCGTTGCTATCACGTTCCTCACTCGATCTGATGCTATAGCCATCATTCGATCCTTGATTCGTTATTGAGTAATGATTCCCGACTTCAAAACAGATTCCTCTTTGATCAACCTCACGATGCGACTCCAAAAGACCATTTTCTCTATGAAATTCTTCGTTGGTAAGGATCAATTCGCCCAGATCTCTACCTTCTACGTTCTTTCCTCTTAAACTATTTCAACTTTCTTCAACTCTTAGATGAGGATAGATCCTCGATCTAAGTCCCTGTTTCAGGACGCCAAAATGTAACTACTGGAAATCCAGTAGTACACCCAAATAGCAAGTAAAACCAAGATCTAAGACATCTCCAAGATTGGAAATAAAAGTTTCTTTATTAATCTATCACCACAATTTCACAATACAAGTATGAGGATATCAGAAACCCTAATCTCACACTCCTACACAAGACTAATCTTTTCCCTTGAGATTTCGCTCATCTTCTTATGCTCAAAGGTTCCTATTTACAGGCCAATTGTCCTTAATGAGATACAACTCATTTTACTTCGCTCATGACTACATATTCCTTGCTAGCTTACTTTATACTTCGCCCATTCCATTTTCGGTAAAGTTTCCCTTTCCTTTCGCTGACACTTCTGGCGGTTTTTCGGGCCAACTATCTATTTTCTTGTTCCACAATTCATCACCTTCGCAAGTTAACTTCCCATCTAAGTAATCATACTTGGTCCGTCTTGATCTCACGGCCCATATATTGTTGGACACTCCATCTGTTACTTCGTTTAGGTTTTATTTCGTTCAGCACTTCGTATATAGATTATTATTTCGTGTGGTTGGTTGGTGAAAACGTAATTTCGATCTTGATTTGACAAGCCACTGACTGTATTTCTTGGGGAAATGTTATAGTATCTTTTGGCAGGATTCTTCGATCTCACTTCGTGTCTTCTAGTGTAGCCACGTGGCGAACTGCTTTTGTGTACCCACACAAATACTCTTCAAATTGTAGTGCCCGCGGATAAATACATATTATTTAATAGTATAATAACTAACTGCGAAGAGATAAAACTAAAACTATACACCTTGAGCACATTACTTTGAACTGCAGAAGGATATATACAGAGCGGGGCTTGAGGGCGTGCAGGTCGTGCGACATACAGGGCTCAACTATGTTGAGGGCCCAAAATTGTTCCAAAAACCTATTTCTTCGGTAGGGATGACCATTTTCCCCACCCAAACCCATCCCCGTGGGTATCCTCCCCGTTCGGGTAGGGTTTTACCCGTACAAATGGGGACGTGATTGGTTATGGGTAATACCTGAAACCTAAGATACGGGGATGGGGCAGGGAAGGGATTCAAGGTCCCCGCCCCATACCCGCCCCGTACATTTCATATATAAGCATCTTAGTAGCTTAACTTAAGAGGAGTAATCAAGGGTTTAGTTCGATTTAGTTTATGGATTTAATCGAGTTAAAGGGAAGACAAATCTAAACTAAAAAATTTCTTTCTCTCCCTTTCCTCTTTAAAGCTCATCCATCTCTATAATCCCAGGTAACAATGATTCTTCGTTGTGGAATTATTGCCCAAGGTAAAAATGATTCCTCGGGTTTCAAGTACATACTCATCTAACCTGACTTTTCTTTGTCTGTTTTTTATATTGATCATTTTTCTTCGAGCTTAACTGAAATCGATGTGCAGTTAGTACCTTTCCATATTTTTGTTTTCCAAGAATTGGGTTTGTACAAATTTATGTGCATTTGAAATTCAGCGGTTGAGGTGAAAAGCACGTGCACTTTGCCTTAATAAACAAAATATGCTGTAATTTCACACTGAAGTGGTAAAAATTTGCTTAAAGAGAAGAAAAATATCCATACTTCACAGAGTCTGGGCACACTTTCAGTTTCCATACAACCAAAACAATTAAATTCCGCGTAACCAAAAATAAAAAATTAACTACTGTATACGTGTGAACAACGTTCATAAACGGCACCTTCCCCAAATGTAGGCTATTAGAATCCCATATCTCCAAGTTCAAAGTCATCGTCTTCATCGGTGGTTTAAACTGCGTCTCTATCAGCTTCCTCATCTTGTGCTTGGATGGCTTCTATTACTTCTTCATGGCTGATGGTTTTGGGTTGAACATCAGTCCTGCCCCAAACCAAAGTATACTGCAGGCACGAAAATAAAGTATACTGCAGGCACAAATACAATTGTAACCTTACTTTTTGGTGCCCTGGTCAATTGTAACAACAAACCTTATGACCTGAGTCAGAAACCATTGAAATGCAGATATTGTAATTAGAAAAATTGAAACACAGGCATACACGATAGTGCAACCTGTGATACTTATTTGTTTCTAATTTTCTCCAAGAAAACCTTCTCGTTTTCTGGCTCCAATAAAATTGCCTGATTGTCAATACTTCCGCTATTGCACTTCCATCTGAATCACATTGAAGATAGAAACAACAATAAAGTCCCTGTCTATTTCTTATAAAATAAGTGCAACCAATACAACGAACCGAACTTTATTTTTCACAAACCATATTTGAAGTTACAATGAATTGTATGTAAATTGGAAGACAAAGTAAGCAAAAAAATTTGTTGTATGCAGATTAGAACGAGTAGCACTAGCTAGATAGGGAGCAAATGTGACCCATCCTAATTAGGTGTCTGCAAAAATACCATAAGTAGATATCTAAGTTCTAATAAGCTGGAAACCAGGGACAACAACAAGAGGCATTTATTCAAGGGTGAAGTACACAACTAGGGTGAGACTTATGGCTTGAGACACCAAGTGTACATCAAGAAAACCTTAAGCATCTAAAATTTTAAACATACCTTAGGCTTGAGCTCCAAGGCTAAGGTACTTCACCATTTCACTGAATTCCAATAACAAGTATCTAGCATAACTTCTAAACAAAAACAACACCTAAATGTAAAAATCTTGGATGAGCCCTGTATCCAGTTACACACACCAATTTCTTCATGAAGACAAAAGCTTGATTTTGCAGAAAACCCTTGTTCCAGTTACAGCTCTCATACCAATAGCAACGAATCCTAATGTTTGAGTTACTCCTGTCTAGTGGACACTAAACAAAGCCATATCATGGTCGGTAATCTTCTTTCTGAAAACAGCAAATTAGTCAATCTAAAGTTGTGCTCCTTATGCTATTAGGGAGATGAGAATATATTTTAAAACTGAATAGCAATAAGTTTGAGCACTAGCATACTCCCAGTCCCATAACTATTCAATCTTGAAAGTTAAATTTCATTTTCCACGAACTACCAGATCGACCTCTGTTAAGATATTTACTAATTTGTGATTTATTTTGATCTAGAAATATCTAAAATAATCAAAGACTGGTCAAGACCAAGTCTGTACGGCAAGAAAATTCTAGAATGGTATAGGCAATTATCAATTGTATACGAGTAAACTCAGGTGAAAGAAAAATCTAGAAATGTAAGAATAGGCTAGATTAAGCTAGACTAGCCAGTGACCTAGGATATGCTAGAGTAGTCGGTGAATAACTTCTGGGGAATTCTTTCTCTGGAATGTTATCTTTGGTCGGTCCAGTCGATGGAATCATTTGGGATCAATCCAAAAACTCAAGTGGGTTGAGAGCGACCAAGAGAGAGAGCTAGTTTTAGTAAGAGCCAAAGTGCCTTTATAAACAGAGTGAGCTAAACTGCTACACTAAATTCCCTGCAAAATTTCCCATTTTCTAATTACCGGTACAGTCCACAATTTCTGAATTCTGTATATTGAATCTCTAAATCTTCTGGTCGGAAATCAATAGTCAGGTTCAAATTATGAACCAAACAGGCAAACCCCCACATTAATTAGCTAAATAATGACTCAAGATAGCGATTATTACCTCATAAAATTCTCCATTTCATCTTCATACCCTCTTCCAAACAACCTCGATAAGAATCCAGACCCCATCATCTGAAACATAAACATAAATCGAGTTCATCAATATCGAATTAACCAAATCTGGGGAAAAACTCTTAGAGTAGTTTGGTCAAACAGGTTATAAGCGACTGTAAATTACATGAAAATCAGAAAGCCTTAATTGTGCTTCTTGATCCACATTTTCCCCTGAAGCAATTCCACACTGTAGTATAGCTACAACACCAAGTAAACACAAGAAATATTAACAATTAAAAAGACATACTTATTGACCAAAGCAGTAAGGAAATGAAGGTGAAAAAGAAAAAAGTAATTACAAATTTACCGTGTGATGAAACGAGATAATGATTTATCCTTGGATTTCCTACCTTCTAGAGTGCAGTGGACGATGGTGTGACTGATAAGAATCATTTGATAGTGGTGATGAGTGAGTAACTGGGAGATAGCATGAGAAAGATAAGTAAAATCATACGGAAGAGGAGAAGCAAGGCGGCGAGAGATTTGGTTTTCTGAAAGAGAAAAAAACGGAATAAGTTTTAGGGTTTTCTAGTTTTGAGTTTTAAAGCAAGTGAGAAATTGGGTTTCAAAATTTTTTAGGCGCAAAAAAGTTACCAAGGCGCCAACATTCCCGCATTTTTTCCCCCGGAATATTTTGCCTCCATCGGATAAGGTGGCAATCCGATTGGTATGTGCGGGTGATTTTCCATTGGCCAGATTAAAATCATACCGATCGATTAATATCCGCGAGTGGTAAATTTGCATTATGAGTATATATGAGAGACGCCGACCGATTTCAGGTAAAATGACGAATGACAAGTGAAATAAGTGAAATTGACAAAAAAATGGTTTGATTTGGGTTAGGTAAAGCTATATTGGACAATATTTGACAGTGAAATTGACTAAAGTAGATAGACATTTGGGCAACATAATAGATGACTGGAGATGGAATTGACTAAAGTCTATAGACATTTGGGTAAAATAATAGATAATTAGAGAAATTGAGTAAAGTCAATCGATATTGAGTAAGATTTACGGATATAACAAGCGAAATTAAGTGAATCCAATAAAAATTCGGTCTGAATTGATAAGCAATAATATAAACCCCATGGAGTCGAGGAGAAATCTATTCATATCGAATAATATTGGATAACTGGAGACCGTTTTAAACATTCTACTGCTTATTCATGGTCGAATTCCAGGGGGAGTAAATTTGGCGAGGGTCAAATAATTTAGGTAGGTGTGACTAATTAGTTAGTACTTAATTCTTATTAGTTCATGTAAATATTTTATAATCGGATGGGATGGAATTAGTTAGTACTTAACTCCAGTAAGTAAATCCGGCGAGCAGGGTCCGATACTTTAGGAAGATTTGACTAATTAGTTAGTACTTAACTCTTATTAGTTCGTGTAAAACATTTATAATCCGATGAGATGGAATTAGATCAAGAAGTCCAAAACCCAGAATACAGTGTGAATTTTTGTAAATTCTTGAGTATTCAAATTTAATGAAGTTTGAATATTGAATTAAATGAATTTTTGTTAATTTTTGAGCATATGATGATATAGAATCAGATCTAAGAAAAAAATCAGAGTCAGATAAATTTACGTGGATCTTTGAGATTTGAATGAGGTGGTATGACATACCGATTTCCTATTTTATTTGCACAATATGCATCTCATGGACAAAAATCCCTACAAAACATAACCAATTTCCATGTGAACTATAATTTGTTGATGTGGGCGATCAAAAACATTACTTGTAACCTGAAATCTCATAAAGTATTTTTGAATTTACTCGGTGACTCAAAATCGACCAATGTAACATACCGCAACTTTTATTTGCCGCGTAAATCAAAATAAACTTTTATCGGTGACCAAAAACCATACCGCAACTTAAAATCAAAATCCCAAACCCCAAAATTTCTAAGTGACTAACTCCTTTTATCAAAAAATTGGGTAAGATACACAAATTCTGATTAGTGGCCTAGAATAGATTTATGAGTTATAAAATAGGATTCTAATCACCCAAACTCTATCAATGGCCAAAATTTGTTTATTGTGATGGGTTAGAAATTCTGTTTATGACCTAAACTCTCATGCGATATTTTGAAATTTGCTTTGTGACTCAAAACCGACAACTTTGATCAAAATCGAGTTGTCTACACAATACCAGATTATTATTAACATCATGTGTGACTCTGGACAAAAATCTCCTGATAACCTGAAATCAATTACTTCATGAATCAAAAATTGTTATCACGATTGATCAAAAGGCATACTCGTGACCTAAAATCTCATAAAGTATTTTTGAATATACTATCATTATTATAGTCGACCACTTTAACCAAAAGTTGAGTTACCCGGATGAAATCAGATTATTACAAACACAGTTAGCGTTTTTTTGGACCGAAAACTTCCGGTATTGCAAAATCAGTTGCCTCATAAGCCCAACTTTACTTCTATGATAAAACAAAAATTATACTCGAGGCCTGAAATTTCAAAATGGATTTTTGAATTTGCTTGGTGGATCAAATTCGACCGCCTTAACCGAAAGTTGAGCTACCCGGGCAAAACTAGATTACGATCACCACGTATAATATGCATTTTTAAAATAAAATCTCTCGATAATCCAGAACCAGTTGCCTCGTATTTGTATTATTATTATTATGAGTGATTAAAAGCATACTCATGACCTAAAATCTCACAAGGAATTTTTGAATTTACTTGGTGAATCAAGATCGACCACTTTAACCAAAAATCGAGTTACCTTATTATCAGAAAATATGCAATTCTAGAAATCCCATAACCCGAAGCAAATTACCTTGTAAAGTAAATTTTTTTTATTATGATGGGTCAAATCCACATTCGTGTTCTAAGATATTATAATCGACCACCAAAGGTCAAGCTATCTACGCAAAATCAAATTATTATCACTATAATATGCATCTTTAGACCAAAATCTCTCGATATTGTTAACCAAAAAGTTGTAATTACAACGGATCAAAAGCCATACTGGTGACCTAATTAAATTTCATAAGGAATTTTTAAATTTTATTTCTTATCCAAAAAATCAAGAAAAAAGAATTTTATTTCTTATGACTTCCACTAATATAATTTTTCTTCTTCTTATTGTTTAGATACATGGAAAATTTTATGAACAACTTCTTTTTTTTTTGGTCAAATGATCAACCACGTACTGCGCCGGTGTTTGGCTGTTTACATGGTCCCAAGATGAACATGTAAAATTAAATAAGAGAAGATCTAAGTTATCCCGATATAAACGTGTCAATCTTAGAGTTGTTAAATCATCAAAGTCGTATCCATTACGTACAACAAAATATTGTACAAAACCCTAACTGTGCACCTTCCACCTTTCCCTCGGCGGCTCGGCCTCCATCTTCACTACAAACATAATCTTTATCCTCGATTCACCATCTCTCCCACCACATGACAAGCACTGTTTCAAACAAAATTGCAAAAAAATAAAAAAAACCAGTCCTCAATAATTCCAAGAGAACCAATATCTTAATTTTTCAATTCCATAAACTTATTCTGTATAAAATCTCTAAGAGTTGTTGGATGTTTTGAACGGCGGTGATTTTTGGTTATCCTCGGAGTTTCTTTCAGCGATTTGTATGATTCTGAACGATTCAAGTGTGTTTTTCTGCAGATTTTTCAACGAAAATGCCTAAATCATAGACCAGTAACGACGACAAGTCAGGGTTTCTTCCATGTTTTTTATGCTTGCTTTATATTCGGATCTAGTTTCTGATTTGTTCTATGATGATTAAAGGTCGGCTTCAGAAAGGAAAGCACTAGTTGATTGACCTTATCATGGTCTTATTCTATTTAGGGCTCCTCCTAAAAAAAATCGGAAACCACCAGTGAGTGTTTTCTTTAGTGATTCGTTAAGGGATTTTTTTTTTTTTTTTGTGTTTCTATTTCTTGTTTGGATGATTTTGGTCACGGGTTTCTTTGATTGTTAGAGGAACCATTTAAGTTTTTAATTGCGTAGGTTTACCTTAATTTGTTTCAATGTATTGTTTGTGATGGTATTAGTTGGGTGTGATTGGTGTGGAAATGGAAAACACACAAAAACTCTTGCAAGTATACAAGGCCAAGTTTATAATATAGGGATAAGAAAGGGATCAGTCCACAGGGAGTAGGAGTGCTTAAAAGAAGTTTTCCTAAGCTATCAATGAGTGCAAAGCACTATGGCAGTGAGCAGTGATGGATGAAGGCAGTGAATAGCACTAAAACAGTTAGCAAAGCAAAGCAAATGACAAAACAGCAAGGAACCAAGGATGTGAGCCAAGGGCAGGGGTGAGATTGTGCACTGATTTCAGTGCACAACAGCTTCAAAATGCAAGAACTAAGCAAAACAGTAAAGGAAAGTAACTAAGCAGTGAATAAAAGCAGAGCTGGAATTGTAAGTGACTGAAGAAAGGAATTGTGGCTAAGCTAATGGCTTAGAATCCACCTTGGTGTCCTAGCCAAACAATGTAGTTCTAGGTTGAAATTAAGACCCTAAGCATACAATTGGAATGGAAAGAAAATCAGCTTGCTCAACTAATGTGCTCCTAGCATTGACTGTCTTTTGACAGTACAATCAATCACAAGCACACAGATGAGCACTAATCTCTCCCATTGCTCAAGAAAAACAAGAATTAAGGCTCTAACCTAGCAATTCATCATCCAACAATGCACTAAGGCTTCATCTGAGCCTTAGCTGCAGTAACTTAGTTCATGAAAAACATGTTAACATCATCAACATTCATCACATATGCTAATTGAAACAACATTCTCAACATTGAAGATAAAAATCAAAACATCATATAACATTCACTATCAACTGTCATGCAAAATTGTGAAATAAAACAGAACAAAATGTTTTTCTGGCTAGTCCAGAGATCATCCCCCCTTCCCCCTCACACAAAACATTACAAATATATACTCCCCATATCAGAATTAGGGTTCCAACCCCTTTTCCCCCAAAAACAGAAAATTAGGTAAAATTGATTTACCTAATGTGTTAAGATACTCACTCCATCTCGTCGACCCACTCTCCAATTACTTCTTCTCGTTCATCTCATGCTCCAATTGTTGCTTTAACATCACTTATATCCCCAATTTCTCACCTAGGGTTTCAGTGAGAAGAAGAGATGAGAAATTGGAGAAATTAGTGGTTGATAAAGAGATAGGACGTGATGGTAATGATGGGTTTAGGTTTAGGGTTGGTTTGGTGGCGTAGGGAGTGGTGGTGGCGAGGTCAGAGCAGGTGGAGAAGGTGGTGGTGGTTCTGCACAGGGTATGGAGGAGGAGATGTCGATGGAAGAAGGGGAAGGGATGTTTGGTATGGGTATAGGTATCGGGTGCTCGGGTGTTGGGCGGTTGTAGCAAATTGGATGAACAGCGAGGATGAGCCGTGGGATGTGGAGATGATGGATCGATCTAACGGCTAAAAGTGAAGAGGCTGGCAGCGACCGTTGGATGCAGATATACAACGAAACTAACGGTGCCAGATGGAGTTAGGTGCTGTAGTGTTAGACAGGAGCTTCGATTTCGATGAACGACGATGAAGCGACCATTGGATGATGAGATGGATCCAATCCGACGGCTGAAGATGGAGGCGGGTATGGATATAGAAAATGGGTTTGGGTAAGGGTTTTGGGCCTTGGGTATGCCAAGCCCATATCTTCTTTAAGAACAATTCTTCCTTCTTGAGCCCATTCCTAGCTTTTTGGACTTGTGCGCACCATTCTTTGCGGCTTCCTTGCGTAATTCTTCCCGGCTTTTCACTACTTTTCTGCTCTTTTCGCTCCGCAATTCATCCAACTATTTATTACCTAAAAATGCAAAATTAAGTAAGAAAAATATTTATTCTTGAAAACAATGAAAATACAGAATATGGGATAAAATGTAGAATTAATGCGCAAAAGATGAGTTAAATGCCAACAAAAAGGGATAATATATACAATATTTGGCACTCATCAAATACCCCCAAACCTGAATTTTACTTGTCCTCAAGTAAAACAAAACTAAGGAAATCCTACTATACCACTGTCGCTGGTCTCTCGAATGCATTTAGCGTATGCACTAAGCCTTTTAAACCACTAAGTGTCCCTAGTGGACGAGTTGAAGTCTCGTGAAGGTTTGCTTAGAACGTACCTACAAAGTTCTAGGTCAAAATATAAGCTCAGATTCCATCAAATGTGACATGTGCAAACAGTTTAAGCTCACAGCAAAATGGAGATGTCAATCTAGCTATCAAGGCACAATCCTAGCACTGATAACAAAAAGACATGTGATAAGAGTGTAAAGTGTATCTACACATGTGTAAAGAAAGATCTGAAGTTATGACTACTAATCACCAAGAGATAGTTTCTCAGGCTAAGAACCAAGGTCGAAATCTAGCTAGCTGTCCGGACTTTACGAGAATTGTGAATGAGTTGGAGGTATTTCACAATTACTCGCGTTGTACATCAATGGCATACACCCTCCTTGCTTATTACAATGAAACAACAAAATGACTTTACATGACTCTTATTTACATTGACTACTCTCTTTTATTTTTGGAACAAGAGAGATGGAATTGATAAATACTTGATTTTTTTTTTTTTTTTTTTTTTTTTTTTTTTTTTGATAAGGAAACACTTTTGATACATATACAAAAGGAAACAAAATTACATGACACTTTGCAAGAGGTAGCCCTTTTTGATGCACCCAGTTAAATTCGATGGTTGTCTTTCTTAATGTAACCTCCACCTTCTATCCCAACCAACCAAAGAACAAGCTAGTCAAGTTTCGTTCAGTATTCTAAAGTGATTGGCAATCGTAACTTCCTATCAAACACCTTGAAGATCGAGGCCATACATGTATTGGTAGATCGTGCGCGTGCAAATTTCTTATCACTATGTGAATTGTGCTAGAATCAGGGTGCCTAAATATCTAGACTAAGACTCCTAATAATTACATATTTGCACAAGAGTCAACATTTCAAGGTAAATGAGCTCCATTTTTATGATTTTTCATTTTTTAATTTTTTTTTTGAATTTTTTCAATTTTTTCAAAAAGAAGGAGTTCGTTTTCAATTATAGCATTATCATGGTATCTACTCTATACCCCCAAACCTAAACTAAACATTGTCCTCAATGTTTCAAAATATGGAAAGAATTATAAAACAATATATGAAGAGGAACATGCTGAGTAGAGTAAAAGGAGAGAGAATACCCGATTGTACGGCGAAAGCTCCGTTATTCAAGGCAAAAATCCATCATATTAGGAGTCACAATGGATGAGCACAAAATATACAAAAGGAAATTTAACTAACACATTATCTACAAGAAAATTTGGTTTTTAATGGGATTGGACTTTTTGGGAAAAATTTGGTTTTGTTGGGAAAAAGAAAAATTTTGGTTTTTAGGGAAAGATTTGGAAAACTTTTTGGTTATTTAGGGAAAGAGTGGACCAGTTTAGTCCACATAGACTGGGTCCTCCAGGTTGGTTGTTTCAATGTCGGGTGGAAATGGCTCAAGGAATGGCTTTAATCTCTGCCCGTTGACTTTGAAAACGTTCTTGTTGGAACATCCTCCAGCTCTACAGCTCCATGAGGAAAAACTGTGCGTACTAGGTACGGACCCTTCCATCTGGAACGCAGTTTTCCTGGAAAAAGATGTAATCGGGAGTCATACAGCAAGACTTTCTGACCAGGAGTGAAGGATTTGCGAATACGCTTGTCATGAAACATCTTCATCTTCTGCTTATATAACTTGGCACTGTCATAAGCCTCATTTCTCAATTCTTCCAACTCGTTGAGTTGAAGTTTCCTTTGAATTCCAGCTTCGTCCAGAGAGAAGTTCAGCTCTTTGATTGCCCAGTAGGCACGATGTTCTAATTCCACAGGTAGATGGCACGGCTTTCCATACACTAGACGATAGGGGGACATGCCAATTGGTGTCTTATAAGCTGTTCTATAGGCCCACAAAGCATCATTCAATCTTAATGACCAATCTTTCCTAGACGGGTTAACCGTCTTCTCAGAATGTGCTTAATTTCCCTATTAGAAACTTCCACTTGTCCACTGTCTGAGGGTGGTACGGAGTAGCAACCTTGTGAGTTATGCCATACTTGCGTACTAAAGACTCAAAGTACTTGTTACGAAAATGTGAACCGCCGTCACTGATGATAGCTCTAGGGGTACCAAAACGTGCAAATATGTTTTCCTTTAGAAATGAAAGTACCACCTTGTGGTCATTTGTTCTGGTTGCTATGGCTTCTACCCACTTAGAAACGTAATCAACTGCGACTAGGATGTACAACTTGCTGTCAGACATGGGAAATGGACCCATGAAGTCTATCCCCCAAACATCAAAAATCTCCACAATCAAAATGGGGTTCAATGGCATCATGTTTCTCCTCGAAATGCTTCCTAGCTTTTGACAGCGTTCACAAGCAACACAATAATCATGGCAATCCTTGAACAATGATGGCCAATAGAATCCACACTGCAAGATCTTTGCAGCGGTTTTCTTGGCACTGAAATGGCCTCCACATGCTTGGTCATGACAGAAAGATATCACATCTTTCTGTTCAGTGTTGGGGACACATCTCCTAATGATTTGGTCTGGGCAGTACTTAAACAAATATGGGTCATCCCAAAGGAAATGTTTAACTTCAGCCAGAATTGAGCGGTCTTGTCTCGACCAACGTGAGGGCATCCTACCTGTAGCGAGGTAGTTAACAATATCAGCAAACCAAGGAAGGTCTGAGATAGACATCAGCTGTTCATCTGGGAATGATTCTCTAATCAGCTCAAATTCATCAATAGACTCTAAAGTTAATCTAGACAAATGATCAGCAACCACATTCTCACAACCTTTCTTATCACGGATTTCGAGATCGAATTCCTGTAATAAGAGTATCCATCGAATAAGGCGAGCTTTAGCATCCTTCTTGGAAAGAAGATACTTCAAAGCCGCATGGTCTGTGTATATGATGATCTTAGATCCTATGAGATAAGATCTAAACTTGTCTAATGCGAAAACGACGTCAAGCAATTCCTTCTCGGTAGTTGAATAATTGAGTTGGGCATCATTAAGGGTTTTGCTAGCATAGTATATCACATATGGTAGTCTATCAACTCGCTGTCCTAAAACAGCACCAACAGCATAATCAGAGGCATCACACATAAGTTCGAACGGAAGCTTCCAATCGGGTGGTCGGACTATATGAGCGGTGGTGAGAAGGGTTTTTAATTCCTCCCATGCCTTCACACAAGCAGCATCGAAATTTAAGGCAACATCTTTGGAGAGAAGACTGCACAGAGGTCTGGAGATTTTGCTGAAATCTTTGATGAATCGCCGGTAAAAACCAGCATGACCTAGAAATGATCTGATCTCCTTCACAGAGCGAGGTTGTGGTAGATGTTGAATGAGGTCAACTTTAGCTTTATCCACTTCAATTCCTTTTTCTGAGATGATGTGTCCTAGAACTATTCCTGAATTCACCATAAAATGGCATTTTTCCCAATTTAGAACAAGGTTCTTTTCTTTACATCTGGATATCACGAGGGCAAGATGCTTCAAACATTCGTCAAACGAGGAACCAAAAACAGAGAAATCATCCATAAAGATCTCGAGAAAACTATCTATCATGTCAGAAAAAATGCTCATCATGCAACGCTGAAAAGTAGCAGGTGCATTACACAACCCGAAGGGCATACGTCTATAAGCAAACGTCCAAAATGGACACGTGAATGTAGTTTTTTCCTGATCTTCTGGAGCAATGTGAATTTGGTTATAACCGGAAAAGCCATCTAGAAAACAGTAGTGACTGTGTCCAGACACACGTTCTAGCATTTGGTCAATGAAAGGGAGCGGGAAGTGATCTTTCCTTGTTACTGTGTTCAACTTCCTGTAGTCGATGCATACTCGCCATCCTGTGGTTGTACGAGTAGGGACTAATTCATTCTTGTCGTTCTGAACTACAGTAATGCCTGACTTCTTAGGCACAACTTGAATGGGACTAACCCATTTGCTATCAGGTATCGGGTATATGATACCCGCATCAAGTAGTTTCAGGATCTCTCCTTTGACTACATCTCTCATGTTAGGATTAAGTCTCCTTTGCATTTCCCTAGATGGTTTGGCATTCTCTTCGAGATTAATGTGGTGCATGCAAATGGTGTGACTAATTCCTTTGAGATCTGAGATGGTCCATCCTAAGGCCTCTTTGTGTTCCTTAAGTACTTCTAAAAGCTTACTTTCCTGTTCCGTGTCTAAACATGATGAAATAATGAGGGGTAAAGTATCAGAAGAACCTAGGAATGCGTACTTCAACGTACTAGGCAATGTTTTTAATTCAAGCTTGGGTGGCTCAACAATGGATGGAATGAGCTTGGAATCAGAGAGTAAGGGTGGTTCCACTTCATATTTCCTTTCAGTGATGTCCATTTGAGGTACAGATTCGAGCAGAGATAGGACGTCACTACAATATGCATCATCATAGGAATCTGGGTTAAAGTTCTCCATACATGCTTGAAAGGGGTCGACGGATAGAATGTTAGTCAACGAATCTTGCATTAATCCTTCAATCATATTAACTTCATGCACATCATCATCATCAAGATTCACAGGTTGTTGACTAATATCGAACACATTCAATTCTACCGTCATGTTACCAAAAGACAGTTTCAACACTCCATTACGACAATTAATGATCGCGTTGGACGTAGCCAAGAAAGGACGTCCTAAGATGACAGGAATGTGACATTCTGGGTTTTGTACAGGTTGAGTGTCTAAGACAATGAAGTCTACGGGAAAATAGAATTTGTCAACCTTGATCAAAACGTCTTCGACCACTCCACGAGGAATCTTGACAGATCGGTCTGCCAGTTGTAGAGTGATAGATGTTGGTTTCAACTCCCCAAGACCTAACTGCTCATAAACAGAATATGGCAGTAGGTTAACACTTGCACCTAGGTCTAATAACGCTTTATTGACCGTGTGTTCTCCTATAGTGCAAGAAATTGTTGGACATCCTGGATCCCTAAACTTGGGTGGAGTTTTGTTCAGAATGATGGAACTCACCTGCTCAGCTAAGAAAGCACGTTTTTGCACATTGAGCTTGCGCTTTTGAGTACACAAGTCTTTGAGGAATTTGGCATAAGCAGGGATTTGCTTGATTGCTTCAAGAAAAGGAATGTTGATGTTGACTCTCTTGAACAAATCTAACATCTCATTATAATGGGTACTTTTCTGTTGATAGATCAATCTTTGAGGAAATGGGGCAACAGGAGAATGAGTTGGCAAAGGGACATTCACAGCAGTAGAATTGTCAGATTTTCCAACTTGCTCAGGTTCTTTGGTTTTCTGGGGTTGTGGAGACAGCGTGGAATTTGTATCAGATTCATTAGGTTCGCCCACGTTGTTCTCGATGACTTTACCACTTCGGAGGGTGGTAATGGCATGGACTTGATCGGGTGAGGTTTCAGTGCAGGATGTTGTGGCTGTTTGAAATATCCTCTTTGGATTTTGTTGGGGTTGGCTCAGAAGTTTACCCTTTTCTCTCTCACACATTTGATCCATCTTTTGATCTAGATTTTTCTGACTTTGCATAAACTCTGGAACATTTCCTCTAGGGTGGATAATCTCTTGTCGGTATTGTGTTGAGGATGTGATTGTTGTTGATAGTTTGATTGTTGTTGAGGGTTTCTCGGGTGTTGATAACCTTGATTGTTCTGATATATCCCTGATTGTTTTGATAGCTCTGATTGGGTTGAGATGGTCCTCCCTGAGTGGGGCCTTTGGATCATGAAAAGTTAGGGTGGTTTCTCCATCCTGGATTGTAGGTCTGTGAATAAGGGTTATGCTCTGGTTTTTGAAACATGGCATGTGCCTGTTCAAGCCTAGATTCCTGGACTGCAAGCAAATCGGGACAATTTTGGAATTGATGGTTGGGATCGTTACAAGCGGCACATACAGCCGAAGCGACATGTTCTCGGAGAGTAGTGGTGGAAGGTTTTGAATTTTTATGTAGTTCTAACTCTTCTAATCTCCTAACTATTGATGCCATGTTTGCTCTTCCCTCGAAATCTGCTTCAATCCTAAAAGCCTTCGCTTCGGATGTAGTCTTTCTGGGTTCACGGATGGATTCCCACTGTTGCGTCTTTTCAGCTACATGAATCAAGAAGTCCCAAGACGCATCAGCAGTTTTGTCTACGAATAGACCATTACACATCGACTCAACCGTTGTTCGGGTGGACACATCTAGACCTTCATACAAAATTTGCACAAGTCTCCATTTTTCAAAACCATGATGGGGACATTGGAGCAATAATTCATTGAATCTCTCCAAGTATCTAGCTAAGGTCTCACCTTCTAATTGCACAAAGCTATTCAGACTTTGACGAATTGTCGCAGTCTTGTGATTCGGGAAAAACTTTTTGAAAAACTCCTTTATGAGGTCATCCCATGTCATGATGGATTGAGGCTGTAAAGCATAAAGCCAGGCCTTTGCTTTATCTTTCAGGGAGAAAGGAAAGAGCCTTAACTTTAGGTTTCGTCGGACATTTGAGTGAAACGCAGAGTTCCACAAATTTCCTCGAATTCTCTCACGTGGTGGTACGGGTTTTCATTCTCAACACCTCTAAAAATAGGAAGCATCTGTATTGTGCTTGATTTCAGCTCATAATGGCCATTAGCCTCGGGTAGCACAATACAAGAAGGTTGACTGGCTCTAGTTGGGTACATATAATCCTTGAGGGTACGGGGTTCTCCCATTGTTTCTGGTTGATCTGGACTGTCTCCCTCAGAACTTAGAATTTCGATAGGTTCGTCTGGGTTAATTCTAACAAGTCTGTTTGTTTGGTCTCTGTAGGTCACAATCATGTCCTAGTAGGTACCTTAACTAACATGTTGGTCAGACAGAGTAATCGGAAACAATTTGGCCCACAAGGGTTATGAAGATTTGGTTTTGAATGGGTGTTGGACTAACAAGGGATTTTGGTTTTTGGTTTAAAGTTGGGCTTTGGAAAATTTTTTGAACTAAACCTAGCATAAATTAGCACAACTCATAAAAGAAAATATAAACAATTATAATAATTACAAGCCCATAAAAGAAAAATAAAAGAAAATAAAAGAAAAAGAAAATAAAAATAAAAATAAAAATAATTATTACAAGCCCAAATTAAAAATAAATTAATTATTACATACCCAAATTGAATATTTAATGGGGCCCAAGTGGGTTACTCATGGTTTAGGCTTACTTGGTTAAGGAGGGAAGCCCAGTTAGGCTTTTGTTCCCTTTAGTTGCACAGCCCAGTTGGGCTTTAGGATCGTCCTTAGCAGCTCACGCTCAAGCCCAGCAACAGCAGTTGGGTTTAGCAGCCCAGCAGAAGTAACAGCAACGAAGCCCACCTCAGTTGGACGAGCCCAGTAACACTTGGCAAGCCCAGTTCAGTTGAAGTTGGTGAAGCCCAGTTCAGAGAAGTACAAGCCCACCAGTAGAAGGCAGAGCCCAGCAGAAGCAGGTAGCAGCCCAGTTACTTTGGCTTGGCAGGAGGCTTGGCAGCAGCAGGCTTTGGCTTAGCAGCAGCAGCAGCAACAGCAGCAGCAGCAGCTCAGGTGGCCTAGCAACACAGCTCTGCAGCAACTCAGCAACAGCAGCAGCAACTCAGTGGCACCTGCAAGTGAACAAAAGTGCAATGATATCAGGAGACAGCTTCAAGCACAGCAAGGTAAGATGCACTTTCAGCAGAGTATGCAGTGGGAGATGAAAGACAGCAAAGGAAATCAGCAGATGGAAAAACACATCACCACTCCCCGGCAGCGGCGCCAAAAACTTGGTGTGGAAATGGAAAACACACAAAAACTCTTGCAAGTATACAAGGCCAAGTTTATAATATAGGGATAAGAAAGGGGTCAGTCCACAGGGAGTAGGAGTGCTTAAAAGAAGTTTTCCTAAGCTATCAATAAGTGCAAAGCACTATGGCAGTGAGCAGTGATGGATGAAGGCAGTGAATAGCACTAAAACAGTTAGCAAATCAAAGCAAATGACAAAACAGCAAGGAACCAAGGCTGTGAGCCAAGGGCAGGGGTGAGATTGTGCACTGATTTCAGTGCACAACAGCTTCAAAATGCAAGAACTAAGCAAAACAGTAAAGGAAAGTAACTAAGCAGTGAATAAAAGCAGAGCTGGAATTGTAAGTGACTGAAGAAAGGAATTGTGGCTAAGCTAATGGCTTAGAATCCACCTTGGTGTCCTAGCCAAACAATGTAGTTCTAGGTTGAAATTAAGACCCTAAGCATACAATTGGAATGGAAAGAAAATCAGCTTGCTCAACTAATGTGCTCCTAGCATTGACTGTCTTTTGACAGTACAATCAATCACAAGCACACAGATGAGCACTAATCTCTCCCATTGCTCAAGAAAAACAAGAATTAAGGCTCTAACCTAGCAATTCATCATCCAACAATGCACTAAGGCTTCATCTGAGCCTTAGCTGCAGTAACTTAGTTCATGAAAAACATGTTAACAGCATCAACATTCATCACATATGCTAATTGAAACAACATTCTCAACATTGAAGATAAAAATCAAAACATCATATAACATTCACTATCAACTGTCATGCAATAACTGAAATTGAAATTGTGAAATAAAACAGAACAAAATGTTTTTCTGGCTAGTCCAGAGATCATCCCCCCTTCCCCCTCACACAAAACATTACAAATATATACTCCCCATATCAGAATTAGGGTTCCAACCCCTTTTCCCCCAAAAACAGAAAATTAGGTAAAATTGATTTACCTAATGTGTTAAGATACTCACTCCATCTCGTCGACCCACTCTCCAATTACTTCTTCTCGTTCATCTCATGCTCCAATTGTTGCTTTAACATCACTTATATCCCCAATTTCTCACCTAGGGTTTCAGTGAGAAGAGAGATGAGAAATTGGAGAAATTAGTGGTTGATAAAGAGATAGCACGTGATGGTGATGATGGGCTTAGGTTTAGGGTTGGTTTGGTGGCGTAGGGAGTGGTGGTGGCGAGGTCAGAGCAGGTGGAGAAGGTGGTGGTGGCTCTGCTCAGGGTATGGAGGAGGAGATGTCGATGGAAGAAGGGGAAGGGGATGTTTGGTATGGGTATAGGTATCGGGTGCTCGGGTGTTGGGCGGTTGTAGCAAATTGGATGAACAGCGAGGATGAGCCGTGGGATGTGGAGATGATGGATCGATCTAACGGCTAAAAGTGAAGAGGCTGGTAGCGACCGTTGGATGCAGATATACAACGAAACTAATGGTGCTAGATGGAGTTAGGTGCTGTAGTGTTAGACAGGAGCTTCCGATTTCGATGAACGACGATGAAGCGACCATTGGATGATGAGATGGATCCAATCCGACGGCTGAAGATGGAGGCGGGTATGGATATAGAAAATGGGGTTGGGTAAGGGTTTTGGGCTTTGGGTATGCCAAGCCCATATCTTCTTTAAGAACAATTCTTCCTTTTTGAGCCCATTCCTAGCTTTTTGGACTTGTGCGCACCATTCTTTGCGGCTTCCTTGCGTAATTTCTTCCCGGCTTTTCACTACTTTTCTGCTCTTTTCGCTCCGCAATTCATCCAAACTTTATTTATTACCTAAAAATGCAAAATTAAGTAAGAAAAATATTTATTCTTGAAAACAATGAAAATACAGAATATGGGATAAAATGTAGAATTACTGCGCAAAAGATGAGTTAAATGCCAACAAAAAGGGATAAATATATACAATATTTGGCACTCATCAGTGATTGGGTCTCATACAGTTTGTTTATTTGTATTAAGTGAAAATGAAGTTGTCTTATAAATTGATGTTACTTGTTCTCTGAATTTCATAAGATTCTTGATTTTGTTTGGTTATCTTGTTATTGAGTATGTTGTGTGTCCTAAAAATTATTTTGATTGAAATACCACATGAAACAATGACTTAATGTTGAAGTATATAGATTCGTGAACCTTCCGGGAAGCTTAATTTTAAGGGTTCTGACAATTTATAGTGCATGCCGCCATTATCTTATATGATCAGATATTAAATATCTATATTATTCATAACCACATACATTGATCGGTAGTTCTACTCGAGTACGGGTAGAAGCTTGACCATAACATAATGTTCTTTTCATTATATGCTTTTAATCTTCAGAGCAAAGCTGTTAATGGATGATGTGAACTTCAACAATATTATCAGGAGTTAGAAGCTACCTGAAGGTTGTACTCTACCATTTCAATCGGGTAACTTGCAAGTTATATGGAATTAGATGAACCTACTTTGGCCGTGTTTGGGAGATTTGACTACATAAAGCTTAGCTAGGGAATTTTTTTCTCTAACTTGAGCAGGATTATCTCAAGATGTATTAATAAAGATGATGTTTGTTTTTCCGTTATATCCATCACGGGTTTATCATGTATTATGTTTGTCTCTCCATATTTTAAATATGTATTTTTATAAAATAATTATGTATTATGGATAAAATTGTCGGAGAAAAAAATAAAAACATAACAATAAAGTTAAAAAAATTGAAAATATTTTGATTAATTAAAATAACTACCTTTATAATCGTCTAACCCAGACAAAGATATTGGTATCCTGGATATTTTGGAGAATAGCATAACCTTGCTTTTTTAGCTTCCTAAAATCAAGGAAGATTTAGTTGTTCATATCCTAGACTAGAATTAGAACAAGACAAACATAATTAAATGTACTTTCTTGATAACCCAACCTAGGATAGGCATTTCCAAGGGGCCAAACACGACCTTTAAGATTGGTGATTAATAGGACTTGCAAGTTACAAGGAATATCCATGTTGTTGTTAACAAAGAGATTACCTGCAATGTTCATGTGGTTTTTCACATTTAAGATGTGGCAAATGAGTTGCAGATGATTAGTTTTTGGAATATATCGTATAGGCTTTGTTTGGTGGAGAGCTAATATAGCAATTGCTCATTTATCTTTTGGTGCAAGGTAGAAACAAATCGCTCATTTATCTATTGAAGAGGTAATGTTGTTCAGGACGTGGAACAGTAAAGCTTGATGGGCCATCACATCTATATGAATCTAGACAGTCATTCATCTTGCGTTTTAAAGAAAGCCGTCCACCGGTGTTCCTCGGACTGCCACTTAATGACGTCATTGTTTTTGTTTCTGCATTTTTAGAATATAAGAAAATTATTTTTTGGTGTAATCATTGGTAACCACCAATGTATCATCTTAGAAAATAAGAAAATGAGTGTATTACAGATTTCAAAGAATGTTTACACGACGGCACAATATATATGGATTTTATTTTCCTAAATACAATATATAATTATTTTCAATTTTTATTATATTATATTTTTGCATTTATGATAATTTTTTATTCTTAGAAATTTTCCTTGTTTGATGAATCCAATACTAGTATGTCTTAATTGGAATTATTAAATTAGAATTATTAATCGCAAAAAATATGGCGTAAAAAGAGGAGATTTTATGCTTCAAAATAATAAATAATGGCAGACATCTTTCAAATTGGGAAACAAAATTTTATTAATCGCAGAAATTACGCGAAGAAAATATGGCAATTAAAGTAAATGTTAATTGGTAATTGGACAGTTTTGATGTTAGTAGCATTACGTTCTATGCAGTTATTAGACACAATCGTTGTTCTAAAAATTTGGCTGCTAACAGTTAGTTGCATATATATCTTGGCAACAAATATTATATACTACAAGTGCTAGTCCGTGTTCTTTTGAACAACTAGACCAGAGATTTAGTGGTTTGAGCGATTAGGCAAATAAGATACCTACTATAAAACCCAATGGCCATATATTGTTGGCTACTGGATAAACCTCTAGGTGCAAAACCAATTAAACCACCAATAAAACGAAGTTATATTAATGTTTTCGCTAGTAACTTGTCAAGTATACATATTAATAGCTTTATCTATTAGGAGACGACTGTTTTTCAACTACTCCGACTAGTAGTTTAGACATGGCGACCAACTAACCATTCTGCACTTGTTGCTTTAAAATTAAGACAACAACCTCTTACGCCACTACGGCTGGGCAACTAACACTAATTGTATAAAGTGATTCACAACTGAAATTTTGAATAGGCCACTACCGTTGGTCAAGTGGCCTTTGATCATTTTTTTTGTAGTGATTGTTGTCAAAGTTGTGATACAATTGAACTTTGATGTTGTGTAATAATACTATGACATTGTATAACAATGATTAAGAGAAATTTTTTTCTCATTGTTATTGCTACGGATCTTCAACAACTATGATACTGAGTTGAATACGTTTAGAATCATGCAGTACTTGGAAGTGACGAAGATTTCGAGTTATGTTGAAGAGCCAAGGAGATCAAGCATTTGGATGAGAAGCTACAAAGTTTTATTTATTTTGTAATCCATATGTATTGATAGTTTTCTCACTAAAATTGACAAAGGGAGAGATTGTTAGAGCACTGCTCGGTCGAACTCGCAAGAATTTCTATCTCAAGCTTGTTTGTCAATGTTAGTGATCAAAACTATAAGTCTTGATTTCTAGTCTACTTATGGATATCTCGGACTAGGATGTATATTGTGTAGTTGAGCATTAGACTTCACGGCGTTCATCATTTGAAGACGAAGAACTACTAAGGAGAGCTTGTGGAACTTCATCAATAAAAGGTATGTGGAGACTGAAACTCATCTATCACTTGTAAAGTCTATTTCTACTTTATATCCTATATTGAGACATAAGTCGTAGTGCTATATAGTTTTCTATTATGCACATTTGATATTTCGATCTGAGTTTAACTCGGTTACATATTTCTCGAAATATGTGTTGGTAATCTTTCGCTTCGACCAAGTTCATCTTATATTCTTGACGAAATTCAAAAGATTATCATGTGAAAATTGCCGAGTAACATCTAACATGGTTTGTGTAATGCAATCATTTGATGTAGACTTGGAATGTTTCGTTATGATTATTTCAATAACTTGAAAATTGCTTTGATGCTAATAGTGTATGAAAACGGCTATTGTCATCCTCTAAGAAAGTTTCAATGATTGAAATTAGAGTTTATAACACTTAACCAATATTGGATTATACACATGTTGTACACTCTTGCACATATGCAATCCATGTCCGGGAACCATAGTATGCATACCCGTATGCGTACCTGTTGGTTTGAGAAGTCCGGGAACCTAAGTATGTATACCTGTATGCATACTGGCGTGAGGTTCATGTCCTAGATTTTCTAATGGGATTGGAGGTATGCGTACCTGTTTTCATACTGGCGAAATCCAAACTCAGTCCGGGTATTTCAAGTATGCGTACCTGTTTGCATACTTGAAGGTTAAAGTTCTAAAATCGGTTGTGTACATGAACTAATACATTTATATAATAAGAAATGCAATCTTTGGAAACCGTGGCTATAATGTTCATGAATTGATTCGAGTGAATCAAACCGATTTTGCTTCAATTGTGTTCTTGTGTACTTCTATGAGAATATAGCAATTGAACAATTCTTTAACTAGTTTCATTTGAGTTATTTGAACTAGTTATCGTTAAGATGAACAAGGTTGATATGAGAGTGTTCATATGGATAACTTCGGTTAACTATTGTTGAGCCAACATGGTGTACACGTTTAGGTACGGTTACTGAAACCTAAATGAAAGTACATTTCATTTCTGTGTAACAAGCTAAGTTCGATCTAACGGTTGAAAGATATTATCTTGAACACTAATCAGGTTTTTATCTAAAAGTAAATATTGAATGCTTTGTTACCAAGATAACTTAGATTGCAAACCCTGATTTGAAAACTATATAAAGGATAACTCTAGCAACTGGGAAACTTAATCCCCACACTTCTGTGTGATACAAGTTGCATAATCTAGAGTCGATTCTCCTTTAACCTTAGGTTTTCCACGAAACCCTATAGGTTAATGACTTGAAGACTTCATTGGGATTGTGAAGCCAGACCCAACTATTTTCTCTGTAGTTAAGTGATCTGATCTTGCTGTTTTTATCGTATTAAGTACTATCTTCTTTAAGATTGGCTCGAGATTTATTCTCTGATAGGCAAGATAAAAAGTAGTCACAAACATCTTCGTCTCATAGTTTGTGATTCCACAATATATTGTTTCGCTTCCATACGATTAAGATTGTTGTGAGGTGATTGATAATACTTGGCTGTTCTCCGGGAATATAAGTTCGGTTTATCAATTGGTCCTTGTTCACCTTGATTTATCAAAAGACGGGACAAAACTCATAGGTATTTTTGTGGGAGACAGATTTATCTATTCCAATAGAATTTTCTATGGGAGATAAATTTGTTTATTAAGTCTTCGACTTTGGGTCATAACAACTCTTAGTTGTGAGTGACATCAACTAAGGGAATCAAGTGCGTAGTATCCTGCTGGGATCAGACACGTAACGAGCGCAACTGTACCTTGAATCAGTGTGAGATTTAATAGGGTTCAACTACAGTCCAGTCCGAAATTCATTGGTCGTAGGCTAGTGTCTGTAGCGGCTTAATACAGTGTGGTGTTCAAAGCTGGACTAGGTCCCAGGATTTTTCTGCATTTGCGGTTTCCTCGTTAACAAAACTTCTGGTGTCTGTGTGATTTCTTTTCCGCATTATATTTTGTTATATAATAGAAATATCACAGGTTGTGTGTTAAGATCAATCAATTAGATAATCCAACCTTTGGTTTTTGATATAAATTGATAGACACTTGAACATTGGTCTTTGGTACCGTTCAAGTTATTTCTCTTTATTCAATCGGTCTCGCAAATTCTTATTTGTTTGATTGCGGATTGAATTAAGAAATAGAGATATCGCTCTTTGATATACTTTCCTATAGATTGAGTCTGACTGTCTAGTTGATTCTCATGAAAGCATATTGGAGTAAGTCCTCTCAGATTGCCAAACGAAATGTTGGGTGTGGTTATTAGTCCCCCGATTTTTCACATATCTTCTTAACGACACCTTCAAGAGCTACTCCATAAAAATTAAGTTGTGTTGCCGAATCAAGTTGGGTTTGAAATTGTGCCATTTGGGAAAATTTGAAAAAATAAATTAGATTGAGAAAGAGATAAACAGAGCAATTAGATTGAGAAATAGAGAAATAGAGAAAAAATATTTTACGCCAAATTTTTGGGGTAAGCTACGAGTTTGAAAATTTCCTATTTATAGCGATAAAGAACTAGTCGTTGGCCCTAGAGTCAATATCGAGCGATATTCCAGGCAGCGCTGGCGATAAAGTCTTTATCGTTGTCGATATTGTCAATATCGTTCGCTAGAAACTTTGTCGCTCAGTGGTTTCCCCATGATAGCGCTACTCATTTTCCATGCCACCTGGTATGCCGAACCGCATTTTTTTTTTTTTGCATGTGCATAGGAATAGGCATTAGCCCTTAGGCCATAATCAGATGCCGAGACAGAACTAAACAAACATGGTGCAAGAGTGCAAGACTCTTGGGCCCAGGCCAACTGAGTCAGTCGTTTGGATTTCAGTCTGATTAGTCTGAGTCGGGACCCTGAGCATCGAAGCCTCCATCAGGACCATCACTGTCCACTTAACTGGCCTTCCCATTCTTTGGATTCCACAGCCCCCAAAATGTTTCTTCTTTACCTTCCACAGAAGTGAAACACGTTCATTCGATTAAACCCTAATCGTCAATGGAGTTTTTCTCCTTCTTCAAATTTAATTCAATCTCTTTTCATCAAATTTACTCGATTAACCACAACAATCCATTTTGAAGAAAACTTCTATTAGCCTTTCCAAAGTTTTTTTTTTTTTTTTTTGCTTTTCAAGTTACGGTTTCAATTGAGTTACTTTGACGAGCAGGGACTGGATTTCACGACTCTAATATAGAAATTCATAATGGATTTGGAAACAAGAACTGAATTGCAAGATGGGACTACATCAGCTTCAAGCTACACGAGTGAAAATGAAGTTAACAATGGGAGTAACTGAAATTGGGGGTTGTCGTTTCCATTTTGAGGTTAGTGCTAAAATGATTCTGGTCACCACATGATTGCTTTCAGTTTTGGTTTTGTTAGTTAAAATGTTTCTTTAGATACAAATTGGATTGATCTGATATGTATATTTGAGCTCAAACAGATGGCAATTTAGTGGAATTAGTAGATTACAGGTTCTATTTTCGAATCAATATGGCTTGAACTTGCATTTCTCAAAAAAAAAATATGTGGTTCTATTTTCGACCCACTTGCACCCGGTCGCTTTTAATAGAAAAAGTGATTTGGAGACCATTGGGAGTCACTTGTATAATTTTTTATTGTGTTGGAGTTTAGTAGCGTAACAGGCTACCAGCCGAGTCTGGTAGCGTTCATGTACATACTGACATCAGAACGATGATATGGCATACCAATGAGCGTAGCCCAATTTATGGACGAACTTAATAAGGTGTTGATCCTTTCTTGTTTTTCATGCATCAAAATACATTTGCTGAGCGGAAATATCTTATTATTCTTATGTAGTCTTGAGCCTGTCTAGAATTCTTTGCAGCCTTCAGATGCCAAATGCTGGCTTCAGTAACATAAAATTCCATCTTCAATCTGCACCCTAGACGAACCTCCTTCTACATCACTAGTTCGTATCAAAATCAAGCCACTCGAATATCTCTTTCTTGCATTCCTCTAGTTGTCTCTGAAAGCCAACTTAAAATTTCTTTTAAACAACAGCTACGAAACACCAAATCACCAACCAAACATTTATATGTTCCATTGTCCCTATATCTTCTTCTCATTCACAGACAATTTCGTCTGAACTGTTTCACATTATTCTTCAGTTTTTAAACTACATCGTTGGTGTTCCTCTTATTTTCCAAGTACAAACTACATACCATTCAATATTCACTTAAATCTACTTTGATCTCTTCTGATTCCAATCCTTGTAAAAGGGTAGGAGTTGCATGTAACTTTAACCACAGAATAAGCTCACTTAGTTTTACCGGGTTTTGGTATCTCTGGTGAGCAAGGTCCTGAAATTGGGCAGTTGGCATATATTGAAGAAGAGATTTATTGGTAGGAAAATGTCTGAGATTGAAGAAGAATCTAAACAAGTTTATTACAGAGTTGTTAGAGATGAGAATGGAAATGTTAAACTTGATTGTCTTGCCTAACCCTCCTCTTTTATGGGTTTTGATTTGTTTACTTCTGTACTTGATTTGTTTAATTCTGTACTGAATTTGGGTCGTTGGGTCGTTTATAAATTAGGGTTTTTGATGAAACCCAATTAGTTAGTATGTGTTAACTCATAGTTTTGCTGTGAATATGGTATTTGCTATTGTCTTTTTAAGTATGGTTGCTTTAGCTGATGCTAGTGGTATGTTAGGGTGAGGTGAATTGGCATGAATACTATACTCAAAGACTGATCGTTTTTTGTGCTTACCAATAGTTAGGAGAAGTTTTAGGGTTTTCTAGTTTTAAAACATGCAGGTCAGATGTACCGGCAAAGAGGGAAAGTTTGGATTTATCTAAATTTTCTTGCTTGGCGTTTTGAGAATTAATGGGTTTTCATTTATGTGTACTTATGTTTGTATGCTGTGTTTGAATTGTACCTTAATCTTCTTTTCTTTTTGGTTTACGTTTTAATAGAAAGTGCTGACTTCTTTCTGCTTACAGGTCTTGAGAAAACTTGTGAATGATGCATCATGCCTTTCAAATGACAAAGTCGCAAAAGCTGTTCTTACAGTACCTGCCTACTGACAGCATTAAAGGATGCTGGAAGAATTGCTCAATTAGAGGTTCTTCATATTATCAGTGAGCCAACTGCTGCTTCATTGGCCTATGGGTTTGAGAAGGAAAACAATGAAACAATCCTAGTGTTTGATCTTGGTTGTGGTACCTTTGATGTTTCAGGTACTTCACTATTTGAATTTTAAAGTTTATATGTGCCATATGAGTGGATATATTTTCTTACCACATATTGTTTTAGACGTAGTCTTTTCTCACTTTTCAGGCTTTTTGAAGATGCCTAATTCAGACAGGCTAGTTATTAGATGTTAAAATGGAGACTCTGATGGATATTCGTTTCAGTATATATGGTTTAAGTGTATGGATGCTTTTGAGATGTTGCTGAATGTTCAAAGGCTTGAGAGTCAGGACTCCAATTTTTTCTTAAGCATCAGTGTTAAACAAGTTCATATCTAATACGCCTCTCTGCATCTGTTACAGTTCTTGAAGTTGGTGATGGAGTATTTGATGTATTATCTACCTCTGGTTGCGGTTGCTGAGTTTATGAATTTTCAATGAACAGAGAATTGTTAATTGGTTTGCTTCCGGCTTTAAGACAGTTGAAGGCACCGTTCTTTTTGAAGGATAAACAAGGTCTTCAGCGTCTCACTGAGACTGCTGAGAAAGCAAAGATGGAGTTGTCATCCTTGACTCAAGCTAACATTATGTGAGTTGTTGTCCTTGCTCATTCAGTCAAAGGTGCATGCAGCAGCTCTTTTTGCTTTTTGGCGAACTCACACAGAGACATGCTTCTCTCTTTTCTACTGCATGTGTTCGTGAAACCTTATTGCTGTGTATCTGATCTGTTTTGCAGTTTGCCTTTATTACTGCAATGACTGATGGTCCTAAGCACATCGAGACCACTCTTACAAGCACTATCTTTGAGGAGTTGTGCTCAGACCTTCTTGACCGGTACGTAAGCTCCTTTATTCATCACCAACAGTATTTTGACATGATCTGGTTTGTAGACTTTTGTAGTAGTGTGGTACTTTGCGATCGCTCTAACTCCTGTCTTCTCTTGGAAACAAATTCCTTAAAATGAAACTTCCAGTTGAGAACTCTTTGAGAGATGCAAAGCTCGGTTTCAAGGACTTGGATGAGGTGATCCTTGTTGGTGGATCCACACATATCCCATCTGTTCAGGAGCTTGTTAAATCATTGAGATGGACAAGCAAGTGTTTAGATAAATTTACTACAGTGTTAAAGAGTGTGTGTGAGACAATAAGTCACTCGGAAGCTTCCGTCTAGATGGTAGTCCTCCAGCCCCGTGGTGTCCCTCAGATTGAAGTCCAATTCGACATTGATGCAAATGGTATTTGGTCTGCCACTGTTGACAAGGTTACTGGAAGGAAGCAGGATATTACGATTACTGGTGCTAGTACACTACCTGGTGATGAGGTATGTTTCCATAGCACTATTTTAGCTCCTAACAGTATGAGCTTTTTGTTTGAGGAATGCTGAACTGTCTCTACGGTTGTCACTCTTGTCACCATTAATCGCCATCCTCTATGGGCCTTTTACTTTTACCGTGCATGTCAACTGTCCGAGACGATCTTGTTTACGCTTGAAATTTGTATAAATGTATGATAGTATAGATCAAGCTCGTTTATGCAAAAACTCGTGCAGGTCGAGAGAATGGTGAAGGAAGCTGAGAGGTATGCAGGTGAGGACAAGGAAAAGAGAGACGGCATAGACACCAAGAACCAGGCTGATTCTGTAATTTACGAGGCAGAGAAAAGGTTCCTGCTTAAGTGAAGGATAAGGTAGAGGCAAAACTTTGGAAAGCTCAAGGAAGCTGTCAGCGGTGGATCAACACAAGCCATCAAGGATGGCATGACTGCACTAAACCAAGAAGTGATGCAGCTGGGTCAATCTCTCTACAACCAACCAGGTGCAGCACCTGGCTGTAATGAAGTTGTTGGGTCTCCGGGAGCTGGAGCAGCGGAGCTGGCAAGAGACCTGAGGCTGATGCCGACATCACTGATTGCAAATGAGGAATTAGTATAGGAACTATTCTTTTTTCAAGTCTCTCTTTACCCTCTGCACTGTGCATATGTGGTATAATTTCAGAGGTGTTGTTTTTGTTAATCGGATCCAGGGATTATTTTTACTCTAGGTTAGGGGAATATGGGGTTTGAGGATAAAATGGTTGGTTAATGTGAATTGGTTAAATTTTGGGTTACTGATTTACTGCAGTAGATTTAGGGTGGAGCAGATTTTAAATCATGGTGAGAAATTTAATTTCTTGAAGTTTCAGTTTTACCTCATTGTGGATAATACAGTTAACCTCCATAAAATTATTGCCATATTCTAAAATTGAACTCTATTCATTTGGAATGGCATGCGATCAATCAAGATGTATGTTCTAGGTATGTGTTTGTAAGAATACAAGACTCCAATATTCATAGTTTTTTGACCAATGCTTGTTTGGAAACAAGGTCTACAAAATCCGAAGATCCTTAATATATGTAATAAACTTTTAATACCAATTGTATTCTAACTCATAAAACGATTTCTCTCATAGAATGACAACTAAGATTATCCAGCAGACATCCATATACTTAACTAATATAGTATTTAGAGATATGAAAACCTCGGGTATTTTGTGAGCATATAATTCTACTTAACTAATATAGTATTTAGAGATATGAAAACCTCGGGTATTTTGTGAGCATATAATTCGACATCAAAATAGGTTGTAAAATCGGGTTCCAAATATTTTCTCGAGTATCAAAGGAATATACTTGAACAATAAGATATAAGAGTTTGAATCATGTTCAATTCAAAATATCGACACTTATGATCATTTCTAGTCCAACCTGTTACGTTTCAATGTGTGCATAAACCCAAACATAACAGACATATTGAAAATGAATAAACAAGTCGGACTGTCAAATCGATCTTAGGGTCGGCCGTGACTTGGAATCGATTCTTGTCATAAGGGATAGGTCCTAAGATTGGTCCTATAAACTATGTTTCTGAAACTGTTTTCAGACATAGTTTCATTAATGTTTGAATTCATCCGGAAGTTCAAGACACTAAGTAATAAACGAACTAAAAATTAGTGCAATGTTTAAACACAAAGTCTATAGTGGAAACAAATGGTATATCATTCCTTAACGATATTGGATCATATTATATTGACCAAGTCACTAACACTAAAATCATCGTAAACAAACATAATTTCGTATGTTGCTTTTTCAATGGATATAGACTTGAAAGAACAAAAGATAAAAATAGAACAAATTAAGTATGTAGTTACTAACCTCAAAATGAAAGATGACATCTTCATTGTCTTCATGAGTAACCAGAGCATGTATCAATATTTCTATGTTCATAGTCTAAATTCACAAAGTTGACTTTAGTAACCGACTCAAACGACTCCTAGTTTTGGAACTAAACTTGACATACCAACGCATGGTCGGTTCAACCGAGTTAATTCTCTAAAACTTGATTATAATATTTGAAGGAAATTAATACGTGCCATGTCGGAGGCAAGGTAGAACTATTATGTACGAAATAATACGAAAAACTCCTAGGCCTGTGAAGGATGTCAGTTAAAAGAATCAAGTGGCGGTAACGAGATTATAGGCATTAGACTTCCTGGCTACGATTGCATATGAGATATCTAAATTTGAGAGTCGGGACTCAATCCACCGACCAAAAAAGGACGAGGGTAAGACTCCTGGCCAAATGAGTCAACCCTTTAATCATATATAATTTATTTATAACTTGTTTGGATACTGCTTAAAAAGTTGTTTTTTGGTTATTGGAAGCAGAAAAGTCAGTCATGTTATAAACAACAGTGTATTATATAGATTCCCACTTTACTGTAACCATATTACTTGGGAATCAAGTATGAAAACTCTATAAGGGTCCGTTTGGCACACTTAAATTGGAGGTAGTTGGAGGGTGTGGTGCAGTAAAAGGAAATAGCAACTACATGTAGTTGGGTGTTTGGCATGAATCCAACTACACGACATAGCAACTACATGTAGTTCCTACTACCTCTAAAGGACTACTTTGAATAACCTCCTCTTGAGGTGTGCATTGAAAGCGGCCCTGTATTACCCCTCCAACTACACCATTGACAAATGTTGACCGCTTATTTTATTTGCAGAATCAGATATATTTTCATTATATTCTTTTTAAACTTTATTTGTCGATTATAAAAATATTGGTTTTAATTTTTTCTATTAATTTGTTTTTTATTAATATTTTATTTGTGTTGGTGCCCAGCTTGTGGCTAGGCTACCAACCAACTCCGTGTAATAAAACTTAATATTTAAACGATGTATTTTTTATTAATTTATTATAATAATTATTTTATCTTTTTCTTATAATTTTTTCTTTTTTAAATTATGTTCAGTTTTAGTTATTTATATTTTTGGTTTCCTTTTTTTAATTATTATAATTATTTTAACTTTTTTGGTTTCTTTTTCTTTTTATTTCATTTTTCAATTTAATTATTTTAATATTATCAAATTTTCTTTATTATATGCTCAGTTTTAATTAATTAATTAATTTAATTCTTTTTTATTTTAAAATTTTCCCTTCAATATTATTTAATTTTATTTTTTAATTTTCATTATTATTTTATTTAAATTTTAGCAAATGTTTTTTTGTTATAATTTATAATTTCTTTATTTAATTTTAATTTCTTTTAATTTTATTTTTCTTATGTAGTTTTGTATTATGTTTTTAAAAAAAAATCCTTCTTATAATTTTAATTGTTATTAAAAAATAAATATATTTTTAATGTTTTTTTAATATTTAGGTAGAAATTAATTAAATAACAATTATACGAAGCTTTTGGTCGGTAGCCTAGCAACAAGCTGGGCTCCAACACCTTTTTGGATAGCAACACCTAATCTATGAAAAATGAAACTACCACTACCACTACTAGCGTCATTACTAACTAAGCAATTTTTCATACGCTTGAAAAAACACAAAGTATCCTCACCTAATTCTCCTAGAGTAGTGAAGGCTAGGACTCCCAAGCCGTGGCCATGTGTATTTGTTTATAATTTTTATTTCTATTGTAATTAGATTTTAAAGTTAAAATTGCATTGTTGTATTAAATTCATCTTATTTTCATGCCAAACACCAAACATTGAACTACATGTACTTTTAATGCATGACATTGCAACTACATGTAATTGGCAACTACATGCATTGCTAATATTGACGTGCCAAACAGACCCTAAATAAGACACTAAATCTTTGTATTTCACACACATGAATAAGATTTATCTCTCCATTTTCTTCTCTACTTTATGTCTCTTTCTCTATTTCACAAGACGTTATCATTCTCTCTCTCTATTTCACAAGAAGTCACTAATTTGATACACAATTTCAGAATAACTTTTATGTTTGGATACCGGAAGCAGTTTCTGTTTCTCTATAAGTGGAAGCCTGGAGCAGAAATCGGAAGCAAAAACATTTTGCCTCACAAAATACTGACTTTTTTGAATCTAAAATTCGTATTGCAATTTTATGCCCAAACTAACTTCTTGTTTTTTAACTTCCAGACTTCACAAAGCTACTTCTGGATGTATATCCCAAACACGTTAGACAAATAATATGTGAAACACTTTTGCTTCTGGCTTTTGCTTCGCCACAACTACTTTTTCTCTCAAAAAGATACGAAGAATTAGTTCCCTAAAAAAATAGCCCCTCTAAATTTTCTGAAAAAGAAAAAACTTGACAACTTTGATGACGTATCCAAAAAATAGGATGGGCCACATATTTTTATGATGCGGCCCGATCACATTGTAGATGCTCCGCTTTTACCACTATTTAGGAGAGGTTGTAGTGTTTTCTAGATTAAAAACATGTAGGGCTGATGAACCGGCAAAGAGTGAAAATTTCGTTCATTGAAATTTTCCTGCTTAATGCTTTGAGAATTAATGGATTTGCCTTTACGTGTACTTATGTTTGAATTGTAGCTTAATGTTCTTTTCTTTGTGGTTTTGCACTTTAATAAAGGAGTGCTGACTTCTTTCTGCTTACAGGTCTTGAAAAAACTTGTGGATGATACATCAAAGTTTTTGAACAACAAAGTCACAAAAGTTGTTGTTACCATACCTGCCTACTTCAATGACTCTCAAAGGACCGCAACGATGGATGCTGGAAGAATTGCTGGATTAGGGGTTCTTCTTATCATCAATTAGCCAACTGCTGCTTCATTGGCCTCTGGGTTTGAGAATAAAAACAATGAAACAATCCTAGTATTTGATCGTGGTGGTGGTACCTTTGATGTTTCAGGTACTCCACTATTTGAATTTTAAAGTTTATATGTGCAATTCGTTGTGTCATCTGAATGCATGTATTCTTACCAAATATTGTTTAAAATGGATGCTTTTGAGAGTCAGGACTCTTATTTTTTCTTGAGCATCAGTGTTACATAAGTTTACATCTTATCTCTGCCTCTGTGATAGTTCTCGAAGTTGGCGACGGAGTATTTGAGGTGTTATCTACCTCTTGAGATACTCATTTAGGAGGGGATGACTTTGAGAAGGTTGGTGCAAGCTTTCATTTGTAATATGTGTGTAAAATTATTATTCTGGTTGGGGTTGCCGACTTTATCAATTTCCAATGAACAGAGAATTGTTGGTTGGCTTGCTACCAGCTTTTAAGAGAGACGAAGGCATTGATCTCTTGAAGGATAAATACGCTCTTCAGCGTCTCCCTGAGACTTCTGAGAAAGCAAAGATAACATTAGGTGAGTTGTTTATTTCTGTACTGATTTTGGGTCATTTATAAATTGTGGTTTTGATGAAACCCAATTGGTTAGTATTTGAGCTGTGAATGTGGTATTTGCTTTTTAAGTATGGTTGCTTTAGCTGATGATTGTGGTATGTTAGGATGAGGTGAATTGGCATGGATAATGTACTCAAAGACTACTCGTTTTTTGTGCTTACCATTATTTAGAATAGGTTGTAGTGTTTTCTAGTTTAAAACATGTAGGGCTGATGAACTGGCAAAGAGTGAAAGTTTGGATTTTTGAAATTTTCCTGCTCTGTGTTTTGAAAATGAATGGGTTTACGTTTACGTGTACTCATGTTTCTATGTTGTGTTTGAATTGTAGCTTAATGTTCCTTTCTTTTTGGTTTTGCATTTTAATATAAAAGTGCCGACTTCTTTCTGCTTGCAGGTCTCAAGAAAACTTGTGGATGATGCATCAAAGTTTTTGAATGACGAAGTCACAAAAGCTGTTGCTACAGTGCCCGTTTACTTCAGTGACAAAGGACAGCAGCAAAGGATGCTGGAAGAATTGCTCGATTAGAGTCTCTTCGTATTAACAATGAGCTAACTGCTGCTTCATTGGCCTATGGGTTTGATCGTGGTGGTGGAAAGGTACTTCATTGGCCTATGGGTCTGAACAAGTTTATATCTAATACGCCTCTCTGCCTTTGTGACAGTTTTTGAAGTTGGTGATGGTGTATTTGAGGTGTTATCTACTTCTGGGGATACTCATTCGAGACGGGATTACTTCGACAAGGTTGGTGCAAACTTTCGTTTGTGATGTATGTGTAAAATTATTATTCTGGTTGCGGTTGCTGAGTGCATGAAAGGCAAGCCATTTGGTTGATCAGTTCACGATCGTGGGAAATTGTGGTTGGATGGATGCAAAAAGGTCAAGACAGTGGTTTGATGCAAAAAAACCAATGGCAATGGGTGCTGAGATTAGACGGTGTATGGGAGCAACAATTGGGTTAATCTCAACTCCGTGAGTGCCCCAGGGACATTGCTGCTAGCTTCTCAGACCCAAGCTTCCAACTCATTGGCGATATGCAACTCCGGCACAAATCCTTATAAACTGGTTGACCATATTTAACTTTTCCGATGTGGTGCTATTTTATAGTACTAAATATGCTAAGAGCATCCACAGTGGGCGAGTATAACCAAAAATTTGGGATGAGATCGTAACACAGTGGGACAGAGTAAAGATCAAATCCCAACCAAAGATCAAATTCCAGACCAAATCCCAAATTCTAATATAGTCGGGCGTAAATTTAAAGTACGCTTGTTGCTGGGCGTAAATTTAAAGTACGCTTGTTAACGGGCGGAGATTTAAATTACGCCCGATGAAATTTTAATTAAATAAAAAAAAAAGAATGAGGCGGACTTTTAAAGTCCGCCTGATGAAAGTTACAAAGAATGGGGCGGACTTTTAAAGTCCGCCTGATGAAATTTTAATGGGGCGGACTTTTAAAGTCCGCCTGATGAAATTTACAAAAAATAAAGTCCGCCTGATGAAATTTTACAAAAAAAAAATGGGGCGGACTTTTAAAGTCCGCCTGATGAAATTTTAATCATGTACCGTTGCGTCACAACACGGACTAAACCCAAATTTTGGTCTTTTTTTTGATCTTTGATCTTTGGTTTTGATCGCACCACTGCAGTTGCTCTAACTAACTAGTTTTAATTAACTTATTCCGGCTGGATTTTGGTACGGGCCATTCTACAGGCCCAGCAGTTAACATAAACAGGACGAAAATAATTTCCACCGAAAAAGATGCTTTTAACATTTCCGTTTTTTTATTTTTTATTTTTTACGATGGCCATGAGGGTTATCAACTACTTACGATGCTTCCTTTCTTTCGTATAGCAGTTGTTAGTTTCCACAAGCAGAAACATTATTTGACCAAGTCTCTACGTGAAAAGGTTAAAACGTACACCGCCAGAAAGGATCAACTCTTCCTTGAGATTTATTTGGTGCATAAACACCGTTGGGAAATGGAGGGCGACGACTAGCGCCCATGCGTTTTCATTTGTGCACGTCTCTACCATTAAAGAAACTCAGTAGCACACCAAATTTACTAGCCAAAACCCGCTAGCATCAAATTCATCACTAGCATCCTTTACCGATCAGAAAAAAGAAAAAGGAAAGAAAGGGTTGTCTCTTCTGTTCCCCGAGCTCATATTGGTACTAGCACACCAAATTATTTGCGAAACTCGCTAGCATCCTTTATCGATCAAAAATAAAAGAAAAACGAAAGAAAGGGTTGTCTCTTCTGTTCCCCGAGCTCATATTGGTACTAGCACACCAAATTATTTATGAAACTCGCTAGTATCCTTTACCGATCAAAAAAAAAAAAAGAAAAACGAAAGAAAGGGTTATCTCTTCTGTTCCTCGAGCTCATATTGGTACTAGCACACCAAATTATTTGCGAAACTCGCTAGCATCCTTTACCGATCAAAAAAAAAGAAAAAGGAAAGAAAGGGTTATCTCTTCTGTTCCTCGAGCTTATATTGGTACTAGCACACCAAATTATTTGCGAAACTCGCTAGCATCCTTTACCGATCAAAAAAAAAAAGAAAAAGGAAAGAAAGGGTTATCCCTTCTGTTCCTCGAGGTCATATTGGTACTAGCACACCAAATTATTTGCGAAACTCGCTAGCATCCTTTACCGATCAAAAAAAAAAGAAAAAGGAAAGAAAGGGTTATCTGTTCTGTTCCTCGAGCTCATATTGGTACTAGCACACCAAATTATTTGCGAAACTGGCTAGCATCCTTTACCGATCAAAAAAAAAAAAGGAAAGAAAGAAAGGGTTATCGTTTCTGTTCCTCGAGCTCATATTGGTGCATGCTTAAACACCATTGAGAAATGGATGAATAAAATACCAATAACACCCATTCCGTCATTTTATCAACAGACTCAACAATATACATGGTTGATGAAATACAAGAACACGGTTCTTTTTAGCTCCTGCTGACGAACGGGAAAACATCCACGTAATTGTTCATTCAAAGTGATAATGTTCCCAAACAAATCAAAGCAAAAATAAATTTTTAGGTATGTGGTTCCCCAACATTCTAAAATCGTTTTAAAGCTTCAGACAGTGTCTAAAGTTTGAAAATAATCTTAGAAGAGAATAGGTATCACCCGGGCTACGGCCGGGCTCAACCTTTTAGGAGACTTGTTAATTTCTTCTACTTTTTAGGCTTGGTTAGCTTTGATCGTCCGGGACATAACGAATGTCATCTAAATCCAAGCTATCTTAACTGTCCTTCGTCCTGAAATAGACCGTCTGATCTTGGATGGACACCTTTAGGTTATGTTATACTAGCATATAACCCGTGTCGTAACGGCACGACTCAATAATAAATAATTCCATATGTTCTGATCTTGATTTGTGTCGTTCGTTAGTTATTACATAATATGGCAATTGATTACAATAATTTATTTTTTCAATTGTCATGTGTATTAACCGAGTTTATTTTAACATTAAAATGATCAACCACGTTTTATACTTTATAATGTCACAAGTTTTGTGGCTTTACAGAATTAACATAATATGATATTGCTCACCAATATCCGCCGCCACCATAAAACCGTATGGCACCATTTTTCCTCTCTACTACCACCCAATGGCAGAGCCAAGGGTTAACTAACCTGGATTTAACCCCCTTAAAATTTTAACAACTATATAATTTTTTAATTTATTTTATAAATATTACTTTGTCCATCGATATTTATGATTTAGTCCACCAACGTTTACATGTTTGTTTTTTTAGAAAAAAATAGGCATTCTTAGTGTCAATTTCTGACTCCCCCACTGACGCCCACCCCATGTAGATTCTTAGACATAATTCTAATTTTCAATCTGGTAGGTTTCTAAAAGACCTACAAACTAATACCGCAAGTGCACGGTGTCGAGGTGTAGAACAATGCAAATACGGGTCGAATCCACAGAGACTAGGGTGTCTAAGTTGAACTTTCCTAAACTGTTTTCTAAGCTTAACAGAGAACAAAGGCAGTAGCCAAAGGCAAGGCAGTGAAGTAAAATAAAGACAATGAAGCAAAGGTAACAGTGGCAGTGAAACAAAGGCAGTGAGCCTAAGGCAGAGAAGCCAAGCAGTAAATGCACTAGGGGATTTGAATTCACCTTATGGCCTAGCTAGGCAGCATCAATCTAGTTTATGCTCTTGTCCCTAATGGACAAAGGTGGAGGCTCATGCCTTCCTATAATCCAGGGCATACATAGATAGAGAGTTAATTAACTAAGCTCACTAGCATCACCTCTAGCATTGAGTGTCTTCTTACAGCACACTCAATCACAGGTGATGTTTGATACCTAAGCTTCATAACTTCCCTACTTTAGTTAAATGTGGATGGTTAAGTCCCTAAATTCTCTAGTTCACCCCTAGCATTGAGTGTCTTCTTACAGAACACTCAATCACAGGTGACTTCAATCACCAAGAACACTAACATCCTAATTCAGTTAAACCTACAAGAGTGTTCACTAAGATTTTGCTACCCAACAAGGTCTTCAGGCTTCATCTAAGCCCTAGCAAGAGTAATTAGAACATATTGACAGTAATTGTAAACATGATAAACATAAAGAGTAATTGAAATTGAAACTTGGAATTAAAAGAGAAGATTACAAAACCTAACAGTGGAGAGCACTGGCTAATCCAGGCCTCCAAAGGGTGCTCTGGCTAATCCAGGCATGCCCACAACAGCACAAAACACCTTATATTTATACCCAATTTACATAATTAGGGTTCATACACCCAATTCCCAAAAATCCCCAAATATAGTTGAAATTAGGGTTTGTAGAAACTTACCCATACTTCTCGAATTTCACTCCTACGCTTCTACCCACTCTGTGTCTGCCTCTCCTGGTCCTTTTCCTTCTCTAGCTCGACCTAATTCACTATTTTCACATGCTTAGGGTTTCAGAGAAACGTGTGAAATTAGTGAAGTAGATGGCTCAAGAGAAGGGGCGAGATAGTTGGTGATGGGATTTGGAAGAGGGGTGTGGTGGTGGTTGGATTTCTCGTGGTTGTACGGCAGAGTTGGTGGTGGTGATGGAGAAGGTGGTGGTTGTTTCTCTGCAGAGGGATGGGGGAGGTGAAGTCGATGGAGAAGAAGGTTGGGGTGTGTTTGGTTGATGGGTATAGGTATTAGGTACTATGGTGTGAGGCGGAGATAGCAAAGTTTGATGATCTGCGACGCTGAGCCGTGGGATGTATAAATGATAGATCGATCTAACGGCTACACGTGAAGAGCTTGTAGCGACCGTTGGATTGTATAATACAACGAAATTAACGGCGCAAGATGGAGTTAGGTGCTGTAGTGTTAGACAGGAGCTTCAGAGTTTGATGCACTGTGATGAAGTGACCGTTGGATGATGGAATGGATCCAATCTGACGGCTAGAAAGGGAAACGGGTATGGATATAGGAAATGGATTTGGGTGAGGGTTTTGGGCCTTGGGTATGCCAAGCCCATATCTTCTTTAAGGACAATTCTTCCTCTTCAAGCCCAATTCTAGCCTTTTGGTCTTGCGCACAACATTCTTCGCGGCTTCCTTGTGTAATTCCTCCCGACTTTTCACTACTTTTCTGCTCTTTTCGCTCCGCAATTCATCCAAACTTTATTTGGTACCTAAAAATACAAAATTAATTAATAAAAATATTTATTCTTGAAAACAATGAAAATACAGAATATGGGTTAAAATGTAGAATTAATGCACAAAAGATGAGTTAAATGCCAAGAAAAATATATAGAAATATGCACTTTTTAGCACTCATCAAATACCCCCAAACCTGATTTTTACTTGTCCTCAAGTAAAACAAAACTAAGGAAATCCTAACTATACCATTGTCGCTGGTCTCTCGAATGCATTTAGCGTATGCACTAAGCCTTTTAAACCACTAAGTGTCCCTAGTGGACGAGCGAAGTCTCGTGAAGGTTTGCTTAGAACGTACCTACAAAGTTCTAGGTCAAAATATAAGCTCAGATTCCATCAAATGTGACATGTGCAAGTCAGTTTAAGCTCACAGCAAAATGGAGATGTCAATCTAGCTATCAAAGGCACAATCCTAGCACTGATAACAAATAAAGACATGTGATAAGAGTGTAAAGTGTATCTACACATGTGTAAAGAAAGATCGGATGTTATGACTACTAATCACCAAGAGATAGTTTCTCAGGCTAAGAACCAAGGTCGAAATCTAGCTAGCTGTCCGGACTTTACGAGAATTGTGAATGAGTTGGAGGTATTTCACAATTACTCGCGTTGTACATCAATGGCATGCACCCTTCCTTGCTTACTATAATACAACAAAAGATGACTCTTTACATGACTCTTATTTACATTGACTACTCTCTTTTATTTTTGGAACAAGAGAGGATGAAATTGATAAATACTTGATTTTTTTTTTTGATATATATATATATATATTTTTTTTTTTAACATGCTAACACTTTTGATACATAAGCAAAAAGAAGCAAAAAATTACATGACACTTTGCAAGAGGTAGCCCTTTTTGATGCACCCAGTTAAATTCGATGGTTGTCTTTCTTAATGTAACCTCCACCTTCTATCCCAACCAACCAAAGAACACGCTAGTCAAGTTTCGTTCAGTATTCTAAAGTGATTGGAAACTAAAACTTCCGATAGAACACCTCAAGGATGAGGCTATACATGTATTGGTAGATCGTGCGCGTGCAAGTTTCTTATCACTATGTGAATTGTGCTAGAATCAGGGTGCCTAAATATCTAGACTAAGACTCCTAATAAAAATACATATTTGCACAAGAGTCAACATTTCAAGGTAAATGAGCTACATTTTTATGATTTTTTAATTTTTAATTTTTTTTGGAATTTTTAAATTTTTTCAAAAAGAAGGAGTTCTGCTTTATTTTTTTTTATTTTTTTTTTCAATTATGGCATATTATCAAAGTATCTACTTTTCACCCCCAAACCTAAACTAAACATTGTCCTCAATGTTTCAAAATATGAACAAAATTATAATACAACATATGAAGAGGATCATGCTGAGTAGAGAAAAAGAAAAGAGAATACCCGATTTCGGCGAAAGCAAGATTAGAACTCCGTTGTTCAAGGCAAGAATCCAACATATGTCAGCCGAGATCATATTGGATGAGCAAAATATATACAAAAGGAACAAAAGTTTTTTTTTTTTTTTTTTTGTTTTTTGTTTTTTAAAAATTTATCTACTGGATTATGTACAAAAAATTCACCATACACCAATAATCTAAAGAGTTGAGGATCAACCAAAAAGACGAAGTGTAGAGGTTTCAACAGCTTCACACAATAATAATATGATAGGCATGCAAGTGAAGCTGTGAAACAAAATGAGCTACCCCCAAACCTGGATTTTTCAACAGATAAAATTTTGGATACAAAATCTCGCAGTTTTGGGGGTTCATCATGCACAAGGTCTAACTCAAAGTGAACTTTGGTAGGGACGGGCAAACATGCATATCCTAACTATGGCTCCTCAAAAGTATTGTATTTAGATGCAAAATAGTCCAAGAGGACTTGAGAGGCACACAGCTCCAGGCCTAGATTAGGTATTCTCATGAAAATTGGTTTGACAATATTGTTAAAAACCAAATCTAGGTAGGATGCAAGGCTATCAGATTGTGACTTAGGAAAGAAAGTGACATCTAAGTGTCTCACATGCATGAGAACAAGAGTATCAATATTATCAGTCACATCAGCATTATTTAAGTCACACTCAATATGTGTAGCATGCTCATCATCAAAAAAATTTTGCACAAGTCCTAATTCAGAATCATGGTTATCCGATATATTCAAATTATCATCAACAGAAGCAATATATTGTGGCTTAAGTATGGAATCAGACACATCAACTATGTTTTCATGCATAGGATCATTAGTGTCAACAGAAAATTTACCTAAGTCATGCTCTTCACAGGATAATTGCACAATATCTAAATCAGTATCAACATCACATGCATATGGAATACTAGAAGAAATATCATTCATGAAGGTCGGGGCAGAAAAGCCTAATGTATTTGAAACCAAAGGTTCCACAACATTTTCAGCATAGACATGTTCTTCTAACATACCATTATCATCATCATCATCATCATCATAGTAATATGCATACTTGTCCCTATTAGCAGTTGTGGTGTCATTAGTCAACTCATGTTCCTCTAGATTAGGTTCATATTCAATATCATACACATGGGAAGGACTAGACATGCTATTTTCAAAGTTCAATTCATTATCACCTATATCATGTGACAGTGTCTCAGTTTCCCTAATGGATTCCCATTGACGGGTTTTCTCTGCACTCTCAGCTAAAAATTTCCATGCATCATCCACAGTTTTATCAACAAATTCACCATTACACATACACTCAACCATGGCTCGAGATTTAAAGTCTAGTCCCTCATAGAGGATAGCGACAAGTCTCCACTTCTCAAATCCATGGTGTGGACATTCGCTCAACAAATCATTAAAACGTTCAAAATAGTCAAAAACAGTTTCCTCATCCAATTGGACAAAGAAATTGATACTTTGACGAATAGCGATGGTCCTATGATGTGGAAAGAATTTTTTGAAAAATAGATCTGTGAGTTGGTCCCAAGTGTTGATTGATTGTGGTCTCAAACCGTAAAACCATGTTTTGGCCCTTTCCTTTAGAGAAAATGTAAACAAACGCAATTTCAGAGAGTCTTCGGACATATGATCAGGTTGCATAGTCCGACAAATTTGTTCAAACTCTCTTACATGAGTATAGGGGTTCTCAGAATCGAACCCTCGAAATATAGGAAGTATTTGTATCATGCTTGCATTTATTTTAAAAGGGTTATTGGTTTGAGGTAAGACAATACATGATAATGGAATTTTTATTGTGGGATACATGTATTCATGGAGAGCACGAGGTTGGCCCATATTGAAAAGACACAAAGCCCACTATTTGGTTGTGCTTTGGTGAGGCAATGGGTTTTGGGAACTGTTGTGAAACAGAGCCCAACTTTCGGCCTAGAGTTTGGGTACACGGCCCACTAACGACTTCAGCAAGCCCAGAAACTAATGAAGCCCAGCTGAGTTGGTAGGTTCAGTTAACCTTGTTTAGGTTGTTTGTTGGGTTTTTGAAACCCAAAATTTTGATAAGGACAATCCCACAATTAATCTCAAATACAAACCCAAAAGTTAACTTAAATTACAAGCCCAACAAAAAAAATGGAAAAAATTATTACAAGCCCACAAATTAAAAATGGAAGCCCACAGGTTGGGTTCTCTTAATGGGTTTAGGCTTACCTTTGAAGCACAGCCCAGCTGTTCAGTTTGGTTGCAAAAGCCCAGTTGGGCTTTGGATCACAGCAACAGCAGCTCCAGCAGGAGGTAGTAGCAGCTTGCCTTTGCACAGCAGCAACAGCTGAGGCACAGCAGCAGGACCAGGAGCAGCAGCAGGAGAAGCAGCTCAGCAACAACAGCAACACCACAAGTTCAGCAGCACCACAAGCAGTAGCTGAACAGGGGAAATGTTGCAGGCTTGGCAGTAGCAGCTCTATTTGGGCTTCACAGCAGCACAACAGCACCAGAGGTTTGTTCTCAGACTCACAGCAAGGTCACAGTACCTGGTCACTCAACAAAAATGTCAAGGACAGCAAAGAAAGGAAGTGAACAAGAACTGTAACGCAAGATCGACTGCAAGAATGTAAAGATGACTAATATGCAAATATGATATGCAATCAGGACAGCAAGATGCAATGAGTATGCAATGCAAAGATGAATATGCAGTAATGAATGCAAGTTATGATGAGATAAATGCTTACACTAAATGATTATACTAAATGCAAGATATGCAAGTGAATAGCAGCAAAAGAAAACAAGGAAAAACAGCAACCACACAATGCCAAGTCCCCGGCAGCGGCGCCAAAAACTTGGTAGGTTTCTAAAAGACCTACAAACTAATACCGCAAGTGCACGGTGTCGAGGTGTAGAACAATGCAAATACGGGTCGAATCCACAGAGACTAGGGTGTGTACGTTGAAGTTTCCTAAACTGTTTTCTAAGCTTAACAGAGAACAAAGGCAGTAGCCAAAGGCAAGGCAGTGAAGTAAAATAAAGACAATGAAGCAAAGGTAACAGTGGCAGTGAAACAAAGGCAGTGAGCCTAAGGCAGAGAAGCCAAGCAGTAATGCACTAGGGGATTTGAATTCACCTTATGGCCTAGCTAGGCAGCATCAATCTAGTTTATGCTCTTGTCCCTAATGGACAAAGGTGGAGGCTCATGCCTTCCTATAATCCAGGGCATACATAGATAGAGAGTTAATTAACTAAGCTCACTAGCATCACCCCTAGCATTGAGTGTCTTCTTACAGCACACTCAATCACAGGTGATGTTTGATCCCTAAGCTTCATAACTTCCCTACTTTAGTTAAATGTGGATGGTTAAGTCCCTAAATTCTCTAGTTCACCCCTAGCATTGAGTGTCTTCTTACAGAACACTCAATCACAGGTGACTTCAATCACCAAGAACACTAACATCCTAATTCAGTTAAACCTACAAGAGTGTTCACTAAGATTTTGCTACCCAACAAGGTCTTCAGGCTTCATCTAAGCCCTAGCAAGAGTAATTAGAACATATTGACAGTAATTGTAAACATGATAAACATAAAGAGTAATTGAAATTGAAACTTGGAATTAAAACAGAAGATTACAAAACCTAACAGTGGAGAGCACTGGCTAATCCAGGCCTCCAAAGGGTGCTCTGGCTAATCCAGGCATGCCCACAACAGCACAAAACACCTTCTATTTATACCCAATTTACATAATTAGGGTTCATACACCCAATTCCCAAAAATCCCCAAATACAGTTGAAATTAGGGTTTGTAGAAACTTACCCATACTTCTCGAATTTCACTCCTACGCTTCTACCCACTCTGTGTCTGCCTCTCCTGGTCCTTTTCCTGCTCTAGCTCGACCTAATTCACTATTTTCACATGCTTAGGATTTCAGAGAAACGTGTGAAATTAGTGAAGTAGATGGCTCAAGAGAAGGGGCGAGATAGTTGGTGATGGGATTTGGAAGAGGGGTGTGGTGGTGGTTGGATTTCTCGTGGTTGTACGACAGAGTTGGTGGTGGTGATGGAGAAGGTGGTGGTTGTTTCTCTGCAGAGGGATGGGGGAGGTGAAGTCGATGGAGAAGAAGGTTGGGGTGTGTTTGGTTGATGGGTATAGGTATTAGGTACTATGGTGTGAGGCGGAGATAGCAAAGTTTGATGATATGCGACGCTGAGCCGTGGGATGTATAAATGATAGATCGATCTAACGGCTACACGTGAAGAGCTTGTAGCGACCGTTGGATTGTATAATACAATGAAATTAACGGCGCAAGATGGAGTTAGGTGCTGTAGTGTTAGACAGGAGCTTCAGAGTTTGATGCACTGTGATGAAGTGACCGTTGGATGATGGAATGGATCCAATCTGACGGCTAGAAAGGGAAACGGGTATGGATATAGGAAATGGATTTGGGTGAGGGTTTTTGGCCTTGGGTATGCCAAGCCCATATCTTCTTTAAGGACAATTATTCCTCTTCAAGCCCAGTTCTAGCCTTTTGGTCTTGCGCACAACATTCTTCGCGGCTTCCTTGTGTAATTCCTCCCGACTTTTCACTACTTTTCTGCTCTTTTCGCTCCGCAATTCATCCAAACTTTATTTGGTACCTAAAAATACAAAATTAATTAATAAAAATATTTATTCTTGAAAACAATGAAAATACAGAATATGGGTTAAAATGTAGAATTAATGCACAAAAGATGAGATAAATGCCAAGAAAAATATATAGAAATATGCACTTTTTAGCACTCATCACAATCACAAACGCCATGTATGAGGTTTCGATTGAACAAAAGTTCATCAATGAATTAGTTTCATTATTTTTTTCCGTGTATGGATACATATGCAAAATTGACTTTGTAGCGCATTTTATGATGAAAAGACAAAAAATAAGTATAATTGTGCTTGGCTCCGCCCCTGACCACCATTAATGTTTCCGCGTCCACCACTTCATAAGAACCGCCATCACTTCCACCACCCATTACCGCCAAAAATGTCTATTGATATTATTTATCAAAGTTACTTATAAATGGAAATTAATATTATTAAATTAATTGACTGTAGTTGAACCCCAATCAATCTCACACTGATCCAAGGTACAGTTGCGCTCCCTACGTCTCTGATCCCAGCAGGATACTACGCACTTGGTTCCCCTAGATGATCTCACCCACAACTAAGAGTTGCTATGACCCAAAGTCAAAGACTTGAAATAAAAAAATCTGTCTCACACAGACAAGTCTATAGAAAGGATAAATCTGTCTCCCACAGATAAACCCAAAAGGTTTTTGTTCTGTCTTTTGATAAATCAAGGTGAACAGGAACTAATTGATAATCTGGTCTTATATTCCCGAAGAACAGCCTAGAGTTATCAATCACCTCACAACAATCTTATTCGTATGGTAGCGAAACAAGATGTTGTGGAATCACAAACAATGAGACGAAGATGTTTGTGATTACTTTGATATCTTGCCTATCGGAGATATAAATATCAATCCAATCTATGCGATTGTACTCGTACGATAGAAGATGCAAGATCAGATCACACAACTACGAGAAAGTAGTATCGGTCTGGCTTCACAATCCCAATGAAGTCTTTAAGTCGTTAACCTGGTTTCTAAGAAGAAACCAAATGTTAAAGGAGAATCGACTCTAACAAAACCAACTAGTATCACACGTAAGGTGTGGGGATTAGTTTTGCACAGTTGCTAGAGTTTCCCTTATATAGTCTTTAAAATCAGGGTTTGCAATCAATGTTAGCTTAGTAACAAAGCATTCAACATTCACCGTTGGATGAAAACCTGATTAGATTCAAGATAATATCTTTCAACCGTTAGATCGAAAACTTAGCTTGTTACACACAAATGAAATGCACGTTTCTAGGTTTGTGTAACCGTACCCAAACATGTACATTTGTTGGTTCAACAATAGTTAACCAAATGGTTAGCCATATGATCACTTTCATATCAACCATATTCTTCTTCACCATAACTAGTTCAATTGACTCAAATGAACTAGTTAGAGAGTTATTAAATTGCAAGGAAATCTTATGTAGCTACACAAGACACAATTGAAGCAAAGATGATTTGATTCACTTGAATCGGTTCATGAACTTTATAGCCACGGTTTGCAAAATGTATTCCTTAGTTTATATAAGTATAAGTTCACAATCATCTTTAGATATAACCTAACTCAAGTTCGCAGACTAGGTTCGTGGACTTAAGTTCCCGGAAGGAGTTCACAAACTCCGGCAGATATTCTCGGGATGAGAACTTCCGCCAGTTTGGGACTGAGTTCACAGATCTAGTTCTGGTTCTCTTGATCAACAAAGTTCGCAAACTTCGGTACAAGGAATAAGGACTTATACATATATGTGTTTCCACAACAATGCTTATATCCACCATTGGTTATATAATCTAAACTCTCATTTCAATCATTGAAACATTCTTAGGAGACGTTATATAGTTGTTATTCACAAACCATTTCTCGTCAAAGGCATTTTAAAAGTGATTGAAACATATCATGACTTTCTTCACTAGGTAAAGATGAACTTGGTTGAAGCGAAAGCTTGCCAACACATATTTCGAGAAATAGACAGGAGAGATATACTCGGCTCGAAATAGCAAATGTGTATAATCAAAGTCTATATAGTAACTTTTGCCTCAAAGTAGGAGATAGCGTAGATAGACTTTTGAGTGATAGATAAGTTCAAGTCTCCACATACCTTTTTGTCGATGAAGTTCCACCAGTTTCTTGAGTAGTCCTTCGTTTTGTATGATGATTGCCATGGAGTTCTTGAGCTCAACTACACTTTCTATCCTAATCCGAGACTTAGCTATAGTAGACTAGAAATCAAAACTTATAGTTTTGATCAGTAACATTGACAAACATGCTTGAGATATCAACGCATGCGAGTTCGACCGCATCGTAGCCAGGTCGGCCCCAAACATTCTTTTAAAACATTTCATGGTTGCTAATATAAGTCCTCTGTCTTAAATATGGAGATTAAACTGGGAGGATATCAAAACCATTCACATAATCTAGAAGGTCCTCCTTCTTCAATATGACCCCTTATGCTGGAAAATCTAATACATTTGATTTAGTGTCAGTTAAATGCTTAAACACCTTAAATACGACCGCTTGGACGGCCATCACCGCCGGAAATTCACTATGAATCACGAGCTTATCTAGAGCCCTAGACCCATCTCGTGCTACAGATCATGGGATGGCAGAAACGTGTAAAAAACGGTAAAGTAGAAAAACCGGTCATGCTCCATATGGTCGCCACATGGCAACTGTGAGTCCCAAACCAAGAGTAAATGAAATACAGTAAATAAAGAAAAGGACAAATTCGTAATTAAGGTCCTAAAACGAAATTCCTAAAAAAGAAAAAAAATGATTGAAAAATGAACAGGCGACGAAGAAGAAGAAGATATAGTTGGTAACTTTGGAGCGAAAAATCTGATTCATTCGATTTCTGGAAATGGAAATGGAAATTCATGACAGGGAAAAACATTGCTTATTAACATCATAGAATTTTGAAGGCAAAGAAAAGAAATATATTCCGGTTTTCAGTATCGGAAGAAGCTACGTCGACTGATTCACGGCGTATTTCCCAGAAGAACAAGTAAAAAAGTTTGTTTCAGGTAAGCCAAAAAAAAATTCAATCTAATGTCAATTTTCGTTTGAATTTCTGTCATACACACACTATTCTACCCGATTGATTGAGATTCTGGGAGGAGGTTTTGTTGAAAAAAAATCCCCTGGAATTTCTTGAAAATTTCGGAAATTCAATTGAATGAAATTATTCATCCTTGATCTTGAGTTTACGGATCATTTTGGGGAAAATTCCGGGAGTGACGGGGGTAGTTTAGTAAACGTCGTGACGATTTTTTTGTTTTGTTCGTTTTGGTTAATTTAAGGAAAAAAAAAGTCGCTGGTTTTCAACGCAATCGTCAGAATAACAGAAAAAAAATAAAAAAAATTCAATTCCTCCTCTTCATCTTCTTCTTTTTCCACAATCTCTTTCATTTTTTCTGTAGGAATCAATGGCGACAGCAACAAGATTAAGGGGATTTGGTGCGGCAGCAATGGTAGCTGTAGTAGGAACATATGGTGTCATGAAGCTGAGAGACCCAATTTTGATTGCTGAAAATGATAAAGGGGGGAGTACAATTATGGATTTTAAGAAAAGGATTGCGGATACTAATATGGTTATTCCATCTAGACAATTTCAAGAGAATGCTTTGATGGGGAGTAGTATTAAGAATCCATTAGATGTTCTTGTTGTTGGTGGTGGTGCAACTGGTTGTGGTGTGGCATTGGATGCTGCTTCTAGAGGTCTTCGTGTTGGGCTTGTTGAAAGAGAGGATTTCTCTTCTGGGACTTCTTCTAGGTCTACCAAATTAATCCATGGAGGTTGGTTTATGCTAATCCTCTTCTTATTTGAATTGTGTTGTATGAATTTTGGTTTTTGTTTTCATGTCTAGATGGTTTAATTTATTGTGTTAGGTTGATTTGTTTGAATTCTAGGCTTTGGTTAAATGGGTTATTAGGATTTGAACTAGCATTACTCATTCAGATATTACCCGAATGATGGCCTTGTAGATAAGGTTTATCAGGCAATGTCACTAACAGGAGTCCAAACCATCTTCAATATGGGTTATGATAAACCAGAATGTCAATTCAATAGGGAAACTAACAGGGGAGTGAATATATTTTTCTATTTTCCTGGGGAAGATTATATGTGATATTGGCTATAATTTGACTAAGCTATTATACTTGCTGGCGTGATCTTAGGAACTTTCCATAACTAGCTTCCATACTCAGAGCCCAATTAGTCATGTTGGTACAAGTTTTCCCTTGATTGTTATGTGAATAGATAGGGACACAAACTTTGAGTGGAAGAGGTTCTCTCTATTCACGGGATGAATGAATATGATCTTCGATTTCCTCGCTTGAGATTAAGCTAAAACTATTATTTACATGTCAAAAGTCTTCGGAATTATGGGAACGTATAACATTCACATTCACTTCTCAGATTTAGATGCAATTTCTATTCCTTCTCTTGATCATTTACTGTTACTCTATGCTTTTGAACTTCTAGAGAATAATACTAGCTAACTGTTATCAGGGGTACGTTACTTGGAGAAAGCTTTCTTCAATTTTGATTACGGACAGCTGAAACTGGTTTTCCATGCACTTGAAGAGCGTAAACAGGTTATTCAGAATGCTCCACACTTATGTCATGCTTTGCCATGCATGACACCATGTTTTGATTGGTTTGACGTAGTTTACTACTGGATAGGATTGAAAATGTACGATCTGGTAGCAGGACGGAAACTGCTACACTTATCACGTTATTATTCTGCAAAAGAGTCTGTTGAGCTATTTCCCACCCTTGCGAATAAGGGTAATGATAAAAGTTTGAAGGGTACGGTAGTGTACTACGATGGTCAGATGAACGATGCTCGACTTAATGTTGGATTGGCATGCACTGCCGCATTAGCTGGTGCAGCTGTGCTTAATCATGCAGAAGTTGTATCTTTTGTCAAGGATGAGGCAAGTGAGCGTATAATTGGTGCGAAAATCCGCGACAATCTATCAGGTACATCTTTGTTGTAAGCTAGCAAGATCTTTTTCTTTATTGTATGTTTCTTGCTGTATGCTTCACATGCTTGCAAATTGCAGCAATATTTAAGGCCTAAAGGCCCTGAGCTTTGGAGGCTTGGGAAGAAAAGCTATATTTTGTAAAGAAATCCTGGAAACTTCAAGCTAAGAAAGCCATTCATTCTTTCCAGCTACTCCTTGTGACTAAGTTGAAAGGGTTTACTGATATACCTGCTTGTTTTTCTTTTCTCTTATTGTAATTCTAAAATCGAATCTTGATTGTCTATCTTGAGCGTCTCCAGGAATAAACATAACCATCACACTGATGTACTCATCTGCTTAACATAATAAGGAGATTCTGAGATCCCATAGATACAGCTCTTTTTCACTGCAAAAGAAAAAGGCGAAACACTTTAGTAAAAATGATGTCTTAGTCGTGCATGAATCCCTGTTCCTGAATATATATATTCCTTGATAATGTTATTGCTGTCTCTTCTTTGCAGTTCTTTTTTTTTCTTTGTCTTGCATTAATGGTCTTTATATCTCTACCTTGCATTCCTTGAAACCCTAAGATTTTGCACATGGGAGCTATATGAACTACATAATGTCTTTAGCTGAATTTAGAAGTTGAGTCACAGGAACTCACAATTCTGCAGCTAAGAGAGGGTAGGTGCTTGTAAACACGAACCTGAACTATGACTTACATAGTTGGTTAGCTCTTCTATATGTCCTTGGGTGTTCAGGAGTGCACATGCCTTGTGTCGTCTTTTGTTTCTCAATTACTTAGCTTCATTTAGATTCTGTTAAAAAAATTATAGATATTTGACGTTCAAGTAGCCTATGTAACTAAAATATTTCAATATATCCTGTCTGTCGAAATGCTTCAGGTAAAGAGTTTGTTACATACGCGAAAGTGGTTGTTAATGCAGCTGGACCATTCTGTGACTCGGTGAGGAAAATGGTCGACAAAGATGCACCAACCATGATCTGTCCGAGCAGTGGTGTACACATTGTTCTTCCTGATTACTATTCTCCCGAGGGAATGGGATTAATTGTTCCCAAAACCAAGGATGGGCGTGTTGTTTTCATGCTTCCTTGGTTGGGAAGAACAGTTGCTGGAACCACAGATTCAAACACCGAAATCACAATGCTTCCTGAACCGCACGAAGATGAAATTCAATTTATACTGGATGCGATCAGTGATTACCTTAATGTTAAGGTTGGTAGTCCTTGTCAGATATCCTTCTTTCCTTTTGTTGCTGATGAGTTTTGTAGGCGTTTAAAGCTTATAGTGATATATCCTGTCTTAAAAGTTGTCAAAATCATCGTAATATACTGGACTTCGAAGTTAGAACTTACATGTATGTCTATATCATTGGTTCATTTTGCTTGTGGTATTTGGTATCTACTACCATTTACCCTCTTCCTCTGTTTTGTTCTTTAGAAAATTGTCTGATATGATGAATGGGTGCTATCTCTGGAGAGTGTCTCTGTTGTTAGGAGCTCAGGGTTACTGCTTACCTGGCCTTATATTTCAAAGTGTTAGTCAAAGCCTTAAAGTATGTACTTCTTTCATTGGTGGTGAAACTGCTTATAGGCTTTACAGAGGAGGCAACCTTCTAAAACAACTTGATACACCCTAACAGGGTGTTTGCTTTTTGCTGACTCGGCCCCTGACTTGGCACGAGTCAGATTCCGACCGTTTGCTTTTTAGTTTGAGTCAGATCTGAAATAAATTATTATAAACTATCCAGTATACTTGTGGCATCTGAAATAGATATCTTTGGATTCAGGTAAGGCGTGAAGATGTTCTTTCTGCCTGGAGTGGTATTCGTCCACTGGCAATGGACCCCAGAGCAAAGAACACTGAGAGCATTTCTAGAGACCATGTTGTCTGTGAAGATTACCCTGGGTTGGTCACAATCACAGGTGGAAAATGGACCACTTACAGAAGGTAAATTTTTATTTTGTTTTGATGAGCTAATTGTCGTTGTCAAGCAGTCTACTAAAACCTAATAATGCTCATCTCCAATTATTTCTTAAATTTCTAACTACGTTTTGTATTTCAGCATGGCAGAAGATGCAGTGGATGCAGCAATTAAGTCTGGAAAACTCACACCTACCAACGGTTGTATGACTCAGAACCTACAAATTGTCGGTGGAGATGGTTTTGATCCAGCATCTTTTACTGTTTTAGCACAGCAGTACGTCCGCATGAAGACGACCTATGGTGGAGAAGTAGTTCCAGGGGTCATGGATAGTTCAGTTGCCAAACATTTGGCTCATGCATATGGAACTTTGGCCGAACGAGTAGCTACAATAGCACAGGTTTGACCTCTCTCTCTTCCTGAAACAATTTCATTCATGTCTATGTCACAGCGTTCAGCCTTATCTGGATCAGTATATCACATCTGATGACCTGTATAGAAATAATCAAATAAAAGCGAGGAGATACTCCTTTACCATAATATGCTCAAGTCATGAATTTTGAAACTTGGAGGTAGGTTTGGGTGTCTATTTGTAGTCTTACCAACCGTTCGTCCGCTTGCTAGGATGAAGGTCTAGGAAAGCGCCTTGCCCATGGTTACCCTTACTTGGAAGCAGAGGTTGCATATTGTGCCCGTCAGGAGTACTGTGAATCAGCTGTGGATTTCATTGCTCGGAGATGTCGACTTGCTTTTCTCGATACAGATGCTGCAGGCCGAGCATTACCCCGCATAGTTCAGATACTGGCAGCCGAGCACAAGTGGGACAAATCTAGACAAAAACAAGAGCTTCAGAGGGGTAATGAGTTTTTGGAAACATTTAAGTCATCCAAGAATGCTCAATTCCATGATGGAAAGCACACCAGTAAGCTTCAAAATCACTATTGAAATGGTTTTATCTGTTATACAATTTTAAGATTGTAAATTGACTTTTGAAATAATTTTTTCATTCACAGAGGTTGAAGTGGAAGGTGCCTGAAGTACATCCTCAATATACAGATCTTACCCGATGGGCTCTTTATTTTTTTTGGTGCAAACCGGCATATAGTCTAATTACATATAGCATTCCGAAATGTCATTTCATGAACTTTGAAATCACTAGCTGGCAAAGTCAGTTTACACCATCTGTTTAAATCGCTTATCTTAACAAAAGAAAACCATTTGTCTTTGTTGTAGCACTGTAATCCACATCCACGGTATAAAAATCCTATTAATAAAATGAATTGTGAGATTACTGTTGGTCATTTTTGATTCTGAACCTAATCTCTTTTCGAACTGGTTTGCAAATGAATAATTGCCAAGGGATATTGATACTAGAATCTCAGCTGCTGGTCAGGCTGGTGGGATATTATCCTAGAGGTAGGGAAACAACTCAGTGATGTGCAAGCCGGTTTTCTGCCTGTGCGTGTACTTTTTATACTGCAGTAGGCTTCTTATGCAACACTACACAATAGTCACAGAACTTTTTATTCAACAATGCATATAATATGGCCGGGCCGCCTATACTAAGGTGTCATGACACAGACAAGCTTCCACGATTCGTGGACCACGAATACAAAATACTTCGTTAAAGAAGATTTCTAAAAATCGATAACATTCCACGACTTCAAAAATGATAAGTCTTTGAGGTTTTACATTAAATATGAAGTAGAAAGGATCTCTAACTATTTACCATTAAATGGTCTCAACGGAGCAATCGGTCTCTATGAAGCAACTCGCGAAGCAAATAGTCGAGTATTACCAAAGTAAGGAATTATACTGAATAATTCAAGAAATTACAGAAAAATATTAAAGAAAAACATTTTCAGTTACCAATAATAATGAGGCCCCAGTTATCACCGACGGACCTACTGCTGGGCTAACCTGGACTTTAGCCCAGGTAGCCGTCACAGCCCAAATGTCTAAAAATGTGAAATGTTATGCTTGACAAGGCTATTAGCCCCGACAAAAAAAATAATTAAGAGCTGTTGGATCCGTCCCTGCCAGTTATTATATGAGAAATTGGGTCATATGCCCAGAATGGACGAGTAAGTTATCGTCACGGGTCAAATGGACGGACCTAATGAAAATAATGACTGACTGAAATTTCCTTTCCCCTTCTCGTTTTCTCCATCATCTCCATAAAAAAAATCTAAAAAAGCTATAAGAGCAAGTTTTACGGTGGAATCCATCCATTTTCCATCTTCCAAGCCACCTCAGTACTTGGAACTGTGGATGGAAGCGCAAGTGTAATGGTGGAATAGTAGAAACGCTATCCTCAATGGAGCTAAAAAACGCAATTAAGAATGGAGCTAAAAAAACGCAATTAAGAATTGAGCTTTTTTTTCCAGCCGTTAGATTTCAACAACTCATTTTAAATCTACTGACAAAAAAAACCCGCAATTCTTAATTGCGTTTTTTAGCTCCATTATTAATTGCGTTTAACGCTATTCTTATTGGCGTTCAGATGGATTACACGAACCCTTACACGAAACCGTGAAACCTTGCTTGGATTTTCTGTGGAAGACCCCAACTTGGAAGCCACTAAACTTGACATTCCATGGTTTTTCCACACTTAGAATAGTTTGGATTCCACCATAAGACTTGCTCTAACAAGCTCTCTCTCCACCGGCGTCTCTATCTAAATCTTCTCCATTATCAAAACAACAACTACCATCATCTTCTCCCACCATCTCCACAAGCCTATCTCCACAGGCCCAAAGCATGAGCACCACCGACTATATCATCTTCCTCCATTACCATCGACACATCAGTACCAGTACTATCTCCGCCACCACCACAAACCTCAACACCATCTCCCTCCGCCACCATTGCCGACTGCACCACCCTACCACCACCATCGACATCGTTATGTTTTTCTAGTACCGCAATCGACACTGATGCTAACCCCATCACCATCCACAACGAGTTTTCTAACTGCACAAATTTAATTGAAATTTCATAAAATACACTCATCTAATTGAAATTTCTCAAAAATCATAAACTCAAAGAATTAGATATTTGTGTCAAATCAATTTCACAAGATTAGAACTAAAGAGCATGATCAAATCGGTAAGTTTTCGTACCCTAATTGTCTTTTTGATTATATTTTCATCTTAGTATACACTTTGATATTTGTTTCCTAGTTGCATCATGTGTTATCACCAGATGAATTTGGTTTGATCATGTGTTGTCACTGGATGAACCTAGTTTTATCATGTGCTTCCACTGGATGAAATTGGTTTCATCATGTGTTATCACTGGATGAAATTGGATTCATCATGTGTTGCCACTAGATGAGCATAGTCTTATCCAGGTTTCATCATATGTTGAAATCTATTAATGTAGTGCATTTATGAAATCAAAACTAAATCAAAACTTGTTTTTCCAGTCCTGACTTTGGAAATATATGTTTTTGCAGTCCAGATTCAATATGGTATTATCTATCATCATGTCATTCAGGATGAGTTATTGGAGGAGAAGAAATAAGATATTTTTGAGGATGAAAAAGCATGTTATTCTTTGAATTGAAGGTCTTGGCAACATTTAATGAAGATAATGACACATTGGTCCATTCCAGTTAAGGTGGAATACCCATAATGGATAATACAAAACTATATTTTCAATTTTTGGGCATTTAAACTGTATCAAACTTTACATGTCTTTTTCACCAATTTTGTGGTTTTAGGGATAATTGACCAATTTTATGTTATTATAAATGAACTTACCAAAATAAACGCTATTGTCAAATATTCATCATTCGACACATTTGAAAATACATCGAGTATTAATTTTTTTACCTCAACCATTTGATTACATGTATACTCTATCATTATCTAGACTTCAAGTTTGGTAACCTCATTCAAACCACCACCAAAGATAAATGTATTTTGTCGCGTTTTATCACCTGCCTTATGTTGTGTTAATACATGTAATAAACATACAAATACTAATGGGAAAAAGGCTATCTGAGACATCATGAAACCACACAGTATACGTATCGGGATATAATCATGCGCGGAACATGTCGTTGAGTAAAGTCAAGATATCGTTGTGCTAGGATTTTAGTTAACTTACACAATGGCGCTTTCAGAGTATGGTTTCTAACGTATATTTTTCTTGGCTTTCTTGGGATTGAGAAATATCATTAATCTAACGGATCTAGTTCCCCCTCTTCTCACACCTAAAACGCTCCATCTCTCACCTCACTTATCGCGTATCGACCTTATCTAAACTTTTTTTTGATTTCTCTTTCTTTCTCTTTTCTTTTCTTCTCCAGAGTCCAGAGTCCACAATCCTATCTCACAACCGATTTCATCCCTACCATACTCACGAAAATTAATCAACTCTATCACAAATGATCCTTGATTCTTAGCAATTAAACCTTCATCCTGACCTTATCATGTACCATCAGAAATCACAATCAAACTCCGTTACCCTAGATCTAGTTTCTTTACTCCTGAAATTCAAATCACACCCTCATCTCATACTTTAAAAGATAAAGAGGCATTTGAAGATGATGATAACGATATATGGTCGAGCTACTTACTTCTTTATATTTAGGATTGATTAACCTAATTCTGAATGTAGGGTTTGTTCAAATGTCTGAAGTTTTTATTAATTTTTATTATCATTTACTTAGATTTTGCAGACTAAAGAGAAATCAATCGAATATTTTTCTCTCAAAGTAATTATAAATTTTATGAAAGTTTCAATTAGCGAATATGGTTTTTCTTTTAGAATCTCTTTATATCTTTTAATATGAGCTTTACTAGTAGTAAGATCCGAAATTGTTTTAGGTTTTTTTTTTATCCTAGATTTATTTCATATAAAAGCCCTAACTTATGGAATAATGGTGGTGGAGTTTGAACTTTAGCCTCCAACCTTAATTAGGTGGTTTTCTTGAACTATTAAATCGTGTGATGTTTATATGCTAATTTATAAGCTTCTTAGGATTAACATGCATGCATACGGTTAAACCCGGATAAATAAATGTTCGATAAATGAATAATATTTTTTGGTCCCGATTTGGGCCAAGATAATAAATGAATAACATGGCTTGATGCATTAATGAATAAAGAAAATTGAATCCTTAAAGATCATATAAAAATATAAATGAATAATCACTAAATTTTCATATAAAAGAAAATACATAAGAATAAAACAAAATACATAATTAATAAATAAACATATATGTAGAAAATAAATCAAAAAAAATTCATATATGATTAAATGATTTTTTTTTACCCAAACCAAAATGCACCTCTTCCTTAATTTTTTTACATATAGGATAACCGATGGAAAATATATCTGTACATTTGCTGCCTAGTTGTCCTCTGGTAACTAGGAAGTTGCCCCAACTTGCCTACACGTGTAATAAATCCCATGATCCTAATGTTGTCGTATGGGAATTCATCCAGGTTCAAAATTAATCCTATACTTACTCATAATTGATTTTCGTATTGGGTTGAAGGGAGATCCTTTAGTATTATTCCCATCAATCCAGTACAATTTGGTAAGTAACTTATATGACCAGACGATCTCTCCTTTCGCTCCAAAGTCTAAGGTTTGAACTTGTCAATTCAATGAATGTACTCCAATAGTAAGGATTTTCTCATTGTATCTTCTTACAGTTACTTTGCTTTTTAAATTCGTAATGTTTTTGATGATTGTGTGGTTACTGATTTCATTTCTACAGCTCAACGATTTTAGTAGCTTAAAATGATTAATTCTCATGAAACTTTCTATAAGCTTATGGCTTTAGCCTTATGAACTATATTGATTTCCGTTGTTTCGGTTTATATGCTATCTTGATGTTTGATTTGCCCTTATGGCCATCACAATGCTGCGATGTATGTACTAAGCAATCAGAATCCTATATTTTATGGTTGAATGTCGTTTCTTTTGTTGTTATGTTCTGTTGATTGCCTTATCGGAAAACAAGTATAGAGGAGAGTAGAGAGGGAGACACACTCAGAGAACCTTAATGGTTACATTTTCACTAAACTTGGAATACTTTTGTTATATTACAACTGACTCTATTTGCACTACATATGGACAGCACATAGTGCTTGACTTGCCCCTAAATAATCTCGCCACTTACTCAACAACGAACGTTTCTAAACGACTAAAGACGACCTATTCAAACTCCTAGTAAAACTCTCAATAACCGGTACCACTTACTAGCACTACAAATACATTGTCAACAAACTCCCAAAAAAGTAGGACACAAGTATGCACTAACTTTGTGTCACTGCCCCTTAGTGCATACCCTAGTAAAGCATTACCAACAAGGTTACTCACCTCTCTGACTAACATCGGACATTTAAATCCAATAGAACGATTCCTGACATTAATCAAGTCATGCATCAGTGCGACGTCTGAGAAGTAACCAACTCCCATAATTAATTGTGTTGATTCCCGACATTTAAATCTTCATGGACATTCAGATCCTCGTCACCTGATGTTAAGTAACTTCTTTACAAATGGACGCATCATCTCCACAGATATTTGAATCACCAAATATGAAAATCAACCAAAGAAAGCACAAAAGTCCAGAACTGACAATTTCGGCAACCATCACCATTACCTTATCACCAAACATAAACCCATTGCAGACTGTTTCAAATATCCGTAGTCACACACTGACATAAACAAACACGTTAAGCTCGACAACATGCCATAAGCGAAATATATTAATAAACATACCTCTTCGATTTCACCAGCAGACAAAACTTATAAAGAATCTCTCCTTTGTCCAGTAAAAAGAACATCAGCATCAAAAAATTTGAAATTCATAAGGATTTGAACATTAGTTGGACCAAATAAAACATACCTCCCAGGATCAGTTATTTGCGGAATGGAAGAAAGGTTCTTCTTTAAACCGGGAACATGGAAAACATCTTCCAAAGAAACACCATCAGCAGATGATTCGTTCTTAATAGTCATATGACCTTCTTTCACAACGGGATGTAATGTGTTATCTGCATTAACAATAACTCTCTTCCCTTGGTGTGGACGGACTTCAGAGAGTAAAGATGCATTACCTGTAGCATGATGAGAACAACCGGAATCAACAATCCAGTCTTTGTTATAATCAATGGAGACCTTAGAACTCTTTTTCTGACTTTCAGATTGTTCACCAACTTCAATAGAAAAACATTGCTCCCATACTGGTTCATCATCTTCCTCTTCTTCATGAATAATATTAGCATCTTCATTTGCAAGCTTTACACGACAATTTGGTTTGATATGGCTAGATTTACCACATCTTTCACAAACAATTTTCACACGACAATGCCTTTGAATATGTCCATTCCTACCACACCTTCGACAAGATATAGTTTCATCTGTTGGTTTTGGGGTAGACTTATTTTTACCTTTGTCTTTGGTGAAGAGCACGTCCTCAGCTTCAGATGTAGGTTTGCTGGACATTTGCTTGATTAATGCCTCTTAATTAGACAACAAGTTCTCTAGCTCAATGACAGAGGGATGATTTGGTCATCCTTGCACCGAAGCAATAAACGGCATAAACTCCTTCCTCAAACCACGTATAAGATAACGACGTAATCGTGGAAAGCTCTTTAGTGGGATCATCTGGTTCTAACTCTGAAATCTCGTAACAAAATTTTTTAACCTTCAAGAAGTATTCTGGAATAGAAAGATTACCTTGATTTGACGCAGCAAGTTCATTCTTCAAATATTGAAGTCTTGTAGTGTTTTTCTTAGTAAATAGCTTTTCAAGAGTGTCCCAAATCTTCTTAGGTGCATCCAAGTCACGAATATGATCAATAAGCTCTTTTCTGGTCGATGTTTTTAATGCATACATAGCTTTCCCACAATTGATCTTCCATTTACGACGTGCCTCTACATTTTGCGGAGTATCCACTGGAATCTCTTCCGCACCTGAAACCAACTCCCATAGATCTTGACCTTGAAGATAAAACTCCATACATAGCTTCCAATATTGGTAATAATTACTACCAACAAGCTTCTCTACAGTAGGATGAGAAAGATTATTACTTCCACCATTCATGTTGATAAAATAGTAGAAAGATACAACACTTCTGCAAGAGAAAAAAGATTAAAAAAAGTTCACTGAGAAATAAAATCATACACTCGGCGAGCAACAAAAAGGAACAGACTCTATCACTAACCTAGCTCTTGTATACCATCTGATGAAAAAAAATGATCGAGATAGAGTGTTAACACAGAGAGAACGAATGGAAAAAAACTGATTTTATCTTCTCAAATGAACAACAAAAATTGATTTTATTATCACAATCAAATACTTCACGGTTCTCTGGAAGAAAACATTTTCTTCAAAATAATACAATAAAAATCTTTCAAAATTTTCTAGACCCTCTCTACCTCTCTCTCTACCCTAGCTCTGATATCATGTCGCAAAACAAGTATAGTGGAGAGTAGGGAGGGACTCGCTCAGAAAACCTTAATGGTTACATTTTCATTAATCTTGGAATACTGCTGCTATACTCCCTCCGTTTCATTTTATTTGATGTTGTACAGTTTTTCAGGCAAATTAAGAAATAACATAGAGAATACATTTTTCTCCAAATCTACCCATATTAATAGCTTCCTAAAAAATTTAAATCACCTAGTTTTTATATTTAGTGTAAATTACGAATCCCGTTGTAATTTACTTGGGATAGAGTATTTATCCTCAGCGGAGTAGATCTAAAAATTAGATTAATTATCCATTAATTGATTTCAATGAAACTTGGTATGGTATTATTCAAAAGCGAGGACAAATTAATAAGAATTTGGAAAAAAATATCTAAACACTCATATTTTGGAACATAAACAAAAACCCTAAAACATGGAGTAAAATGGAACGGAAGGAGTATTTCAAATGACTCTATTTACACTACATATGGACAACACATAGTGCTTGACTTGCCCCTAAATAATCTCGCCACTTACTCAAGAACGAACGATTCTAAACGACTAAAAACGACCTATTCAAACTCCTAATAAAACTCTCAATAACGGGTACCACTTAGTAGCACTAAAAATACATTGTCAACAAACTCCCAAAAAAGTAGGACACAAGTATGCACTAACTTGTGTCATGCCTTTACCTTACTAGACATGTATGTTCCTGAAGATAGATAGGCTTCGGTCATTTGATATAAAAGTTGGCAACGTGCCTGTGTCACTGTAGTACGATAGTAAAGTCATTGAATGATGATACCAATAACCTGAGTTCGAACCTCGCCAGCTTCAAAAAAAAAAAATTACCGATCAACAAAAAAAGAAAAAAAAAAGTTGGCAATACGAGAAGTTGCAGCAGGAGATTTTTATCTGCTTAAAATTTAGTACAAACCTTTACTCAAAATGGTTTGATCAACTTTACACCCATAATTTAGTACAACCCTTTAATCAGTGGTAACGTGCAGTATGTGCATTGTGGTAATCAATTATAATGTATGGTTTCGCATTGTATGTTTTAAATCTCTTAGTCTGGGACACAATGTACTGTATTAGGAAAGAATTAAGACATACCTGTTCTGCTTATAATCTCATATCCTATTTTCTTTTTGTCTCTTAGATTTTGATATGTTGATCAAAACGAAGATGAGTATCTTTGATTAACCGTGATTAAGATACTAACAACTACGTATCAAAATCATATTGAGACAAAAGATGAAAATGAAAAACAAGAGATTAAAGTGGTTAGGCATGAAGGTCCTACGTCCACTGACAACCCTGAAGGGAGAAAGTATATTGATCATCAACCCCGAAGGGAGAAAGTGTATTGATCATCAGAGATACTGATATGATGTAACATTTACATTAGGGAAGATTGGTAAACTATCCCAAAACAAGGTGCGATGTTGGAAATCCGCCCCAACGTTAAAAATATTTGAAAAAATGACTCATTTCATTAATATTGCCATCCATCTCAGTTAAGTTGCTTGTGTAAGGCTGCCAGCACCGCCAGAAACATCATTAAAACCGCCGTCGCCACCACCTGAATCTTAGATCCTAAATCCTGGATTTTGAACCCTTAATTCTGAATTTTGAAGGATGTATTTGTCTTTTTTCGCTTGTGTGGGCTCACACATGTGACTTAACTGAGTTTTTGAGGGAATGAGACATTTTTCAAAATTTTAAAATATTGGGGCAGATTTCCAACATTGCACCCCAGGGCGTTTTTCCAAGTTTCCATTTAGATTATAGAGTTTACTAAACCTAAGAGATAACAGAATCTCTATCTTGTTTGATTAGGTAATGTATATCTAGAAATCGGGTTACGTATTTATCTAGATATTCTTTTGACTAACCATCAGTTTACGTGCATACTGCATGGTCACTTAATCTTTTTATTTTTTTACTCGGTTGGTCACTTAATCTTCTACTAATTCACGGTCACCTTGTCTCTGCACGATCACCTTTGAGTATATGGATGAGATAATCCAATTCTGTCATTGTGTATTCTTATTGTTTAAAGATTGTTGATGAAAATGACTGTCCATATAACCCTATTGTTGGTGTAAGGATGATGTCTGCTTGAGTGCAAAATCCTGATCAATTATGTGCAAATCCTTCTTATTCTGCCACAGAGAAACAGCCACTAATATTGACAGCTATCCGTTGAGCATTTCTAATGGTATGTATGACCGCATATTTGCTGCCTTGCCGTCCTCTGATTACCAGCTATCCCTAAAATCTTCCAAACGGGTCTAATACATAATGTTGCCTGCCATTTAGAAAGGAAAGAGTCGTATTTTGATACATGGGCAATTAAGAGGAGGTCCACTGGCACTTCCTGTAGAGCGTGCAGTGCCCAGGTACGGTTTGCTGAATCGAAATGCATAAATAACTGCCACTATTCTGTGAATGAAATTACCTTCGCGTCGTGTTCAATGGTTGTTCTTGTTGTGGTTGTTAATGATCTGGCAATCAAGAAACTTGTATGGTGAAAAAATGGGTTGTTGGAAACAGTAGAATCCTTGTAGGAACACACAAATTTGATTTTTATATCTTCGTAATTAGGAGTGGGAAACTCGTAAATGTCTTGCCAACATCTTGTCCCGACGGTACATATCTTTAACTACATTTGCTTCACCTGGGAGGCATCTGGCAATCATTTTAATGTCTTGCCAACGCATTTTCAACTGCATCATTTAAATCAATGAAAAATATGAGACACATCCTAAGAAAGCCTTATTTTTCTATTTACTATTCCCTCCGTCCCCATTATATAGGCGGAGAAGTGAGTTTCTCTTAGAATAAGAAATCTTTTTCATTTCCTACATTTCCATCATTTTTCCTGTTTTATCATTTGTAACAATTTCCAACGCTAGAAACATTAACTTAATTGTGGTGATAACTACCTATAATAAATAAGGGCGATATATGAAAAAATTCATCTTGGAATTCTAATGAGACTACAAATTTTTATAATTCCGCCTTTATAATAGGGACGGTGGGAGTATAACGCAACACTTTTCGAAATGAGCGAAGGAATAATTCTGAATAGTCAAATCATTTGTTAGGAAATATGTTAGTTTGGGCCACTAGCATAAGAAATAGGTCCGTTTGAACGTTTAATATGCTCCCCACGAGTCGACATAAATTTGGTGTCACTAATTGTTCTGAATTGCGAATACTGTATGTCTCTGTGTAATTGGTTGGGATATCGTATCCGTCTCAGAATATCGAGAGAAATAGGAATTGAATAGCAAGTTTCACTTTATTGTTCTCTCAATGATAACTGTTCTTTCATTTAATAAGAGTACTATTTGGTATCCATGTCAGGTTTTATCACCAGTGTCTAACCACGTTAGTAATTTGCTTAACATTGTCGGTGAATTGTTCTTATGTGATTCTCATTTTTCTAAGATAACTATTTTTGTTTGAAGTTTCTGTTTGGAATTTCTACAAAATATTATTCCGTCAAAACCCAAAATGACAAAAGATAAACCTAGATGTGTCAGCAAGAACGGAGAGTATCAGAAAAAGAAGTTGGTTAGAACTTAGAACTTCGAACGAGGTCTATGTCATATATAACATCATATATCAGTGGAAAAGTAGGGAAATGCAACTACTATGACGCAAAAGTGGCTGTGATACACCACTCTCCAATAATTCAGTCCCTGGAATAATCCACATTTGAATGATCTCAATACCATGAAACTCACGTACCCAACTCTTAAAACTTTCATCTGTAAAGCTAGATTTTGCTACTTATTGGTGAATCATTTTTTATTTATTCTCTGATCGGCTCATTGGAGAATCGTACATGCTCTTGATTTCAGTATTTAACACTAGAAATTAGAAATAGCAGGATGTTGTTTTCCAAGTTATCAACTTTGAGTGTTTTTTAACAGGATTTTTCTTTTTTCATTTTGTTAACGCTTTGAGGATGGAAAAATAAATTATATACATATAGGGTGATATATTTTGACCGTTTATCTAGCAACAAAACAAAAAAAAAAAAACCATTATCTAGCGCTATTATTACCCTTGTATCTAAGCTATTATTGAAGACAGGCAGGGAGAAGTAACCTGTCTGAGATATATATATATATATAACTACACGTATATAATACCAGCATATATATATATATACATACATATGAGAACCACATAACCAGAGATGAAGGCAAAAGAAAAAACTGGTAAGACTGAAGATAGTGGAACTATTGTTTTGGAACATTTGGATCGGGTATTTCCATCTGAAGCTGATCTTTCTCAGGATGGGAATGATGTTAGAATAGATACAGCGGAATCACGCTTGGCCCAGCTTGGATACTACCAGGAACTTGACCGCAGTCTTTCGTAAGTCTTCTTCTCCAATTTTCTTTTTTAACACATTTCAAATGATACTGTTTAATAAGAGTTGGTTTGGATAAATATGGCGCAGGGTGATATCCAACTTTGCGTTATGTTTCGTGACAGTATCAGTGCTTCAAGGGATTACTACCCTTTACAGTCAGGGTCTACAATACGGTGGTCCAATCAGCAGGATGTATGGTTGGCTCATAGCCGGTTTCTTCACAGTGTTTGTTGGTTTAAGCATGGCTGAGATTTGCTCATCCTACCCTACCTCCGGTGGTCTTTATTACTGGAGTGCCAAGTTCTCCGGACCAAGCTGGGCGCCCTTTGCTTCTTGGTTGACTTGCTGGTACTCTCTAGTCTGCAAATTTATAGAACAACTGAATTAACTTCCATAATTATTGTTCTTGTGCTCCTTATTAACCAGGTTGGATGCATTTTAACTCTATTTTGTTCATCCCTGCAGGCTTAACATGGTTGGCCAGGTAAGATCGGGATCTAAAAACAAATTTCATATTCATGATTTTTATAATTCTAACCGATGGATTGTCTTGCAGTGGGCCAATACAACAAGCGTGGATTTCTCTCTGGCTCAAATGGTTCAAGTAATAATTCTACTTAGCACAGGTGGAAAACATGGTGGTGGGTATTTAGCTTCTAAGTACGTATTAATTTGTATATATGGAGGAATTTTGTTCGTCCATGGCGTCTTAAACATTCTCCCAGTCAAATTCATATCAGTTTTGGGGAATGTCGCAGCTGCTTGGAATATCATTGGTAACTGCTTGTTCTCTTATATGCAAGATTGGTTGAGTTTTCCTGTATAGGGCTTATCTAAGATTTTCGAAGGAATTTTTGTAGGTGTGTTTCTTCTTATGATTCTGATTCCATTTGTTGCTCCAAAACGGGCTAGTGTTTGATGCAGGGCATACTACAATTCCAGAAGATTCCGCTTAGAGGTTTGGCTTCCATGGTTTCCTAGTTTCAGTCTTTCTTATTTTTAGGATTCTTTTAGATTTCCTTTTAGTTTTCTGTTTCCTAGTTTAGTTATTCTTCAAGCCTATATAAAGGCTAGATTAAGTCTTGTAAGATCCATCTATTACACAATCAAATTATTAAACACAAAACTTATCTTTCTCTTCTTGCTTGAATTCTCTTCTCTTCTTGCTTATAGCAATCTAGTATTGCTTTCTTTTACCTTGTTCCACATTAGTTGGTATCAACCGCTTAGTTTTAGGTTTTTATCCTATAACTTGATCCTTTATATCGCTTCCGCAACACCTTTCAGTCCTTTTTTTTAGTTCCTTTTCGTATACAAAAAAAAAAAAAAAAAAAAAAAAAAAAAAGAAATATGACTGCTCAACCAGTTACTCTAGCAGCAATCGAAGCTCTCATCAAATCTCATACCGAGATTTTGGCAAAAAACATTACTGAAGCTCTTGAGAAGTCCATGGAGGACAAATTAGGGTTAAGAGATACCAAGCTTGAAACCATGCAAAATCAACTTTTGAAGGTTGCAAAACATATAAATCTAGATTTGGATATGCCTGAGCTTGTAGACTTAGAAGGAAAAACTAAAGAAGATATACTTCAGTTTTTACAGAATGATGAAGTACCTGAAGATGTATTGCGTACTTTAAACATTAAGAAACCATATGAAGGTTTCATAGGTCATTCAAAGAAGAAGATAGTTTCTCCTGCACTTGACAGTGATGATGAAGATGAACGTGAGAACGATCTAGAGAAGAATTGGATTGAAGAACGACGTTTAAAAACTGGTCACAACCCTTACAGTTCTTTACCAGAATAAACTAAAAGCTGATATTCCCAACTTCTCTGGAAATTTTCGTATTGAAGAACTAACTGATTGGTTCTTTGAGGTAGAAGCTTTTTTCGAATTCATGGAAGTCCCTGAAGATTCTAAGGTTAAACTTGTGACATACAAACTCAAAGGAGGAGCTGCAGCTTGGTGGGATAAGATCTGTGATGATCGTAGAAACGCTAACAAACCGAAAATACGTACTTGGAAACGTATGAAAACTTTGATCAGGGATAAGTTCTTACCTAGAGACTTTATGCAGCAACTTTTCATCAAATTACAAAACATTCAGCAGGGGGCACGAACTGTTGAAGAATATGTGTCAGATTTTTATAATTTGGTCGCACGAAATCAACTCAAAGAATCTGAAGAACAGTTAGTTGCAAGATTCATTGAGGGACTGAATAGATTAATACAAAATGGTATGACTCATTCAGTTTTTACTATGGTCGAAGCTGTGCAGCAAGCTATTAAGATAGAAAATCGTCTTATTCGTTCTTCTAGGATTATCCATCCAGACAAGGGCGTTATCAAAATACTTACAGGGGTACCAATTCATCTCAAAACTTTTCTCCAGATACTGTTTTGAATATTCCCAGGCCTCCTTATGATGATGTTAGCCATTCACATCGACAACCTAGCCATATTGTGCCTTATACTCCACCTCTGGCTACACCTATCTTAGCCAATCCAGTTGATCTTCAGCCGGGTCAGCAGTCTCACTCTCTGCAACCAACTCCTCCTACTACAGGGAATCGGTTTCATAACAGGCAACAACAATTTCCACCGCAACAACGAGCTAATAATGCTTATACAAAATTTCGTGGAGATAAGTGCAATAAATGTCAGCAATCGGGGCACACTTCTAGTGATTGTCGGAAATTCAATGCTTTGATTGGTGAACCTCAGTTCATTAATGAAGTCACTGGTGCGCTTAATGAGTTCGAAGATGAAGACTCACCTGGTGATGACGACGAGTTTGTTGGGATGATTCGTCCATTATTTCTTACTCAACAATGCAAGTCTCAGAGACACAGTATTTTTAAATCAAGATGTTATATTGGGGGTAAAATCTGCAAGATGATAATTGATAGTGGCAGTGTGGATAATTATATTGCTGATCACGTAGTTAAGAAGCTTGAACTACCAGTAACTTCTCATCCAGAACCTTACACTGTAGGATGGGTTAATGCCTCTAGCACACAGAAGATTACTCTTCAGTGTTATGTGTCATTCTCTTTTGAGGGTTATGAAGACACAGTTCTATGTGATGTCATTAATATGACGGCAACCCATCTTCTTGGCAGACCTTGGCAATACGATCTTCACGCGGTTCACAATGGATTCGAGAATACTTACACTTTTGTTCATAATGGGAAAACCAAGGTTCTTAGTCCATCCAATTCCACTTCAAACTCTTGTGCGCAGACTGATGCTGCGTAGCCACTGTTATTCGTTCTTTGCACCCACAACATTCTTTACATTCCCATGAAGATTCTAAGCCTATGATTGAGTTGCCTGCAAAGGTGAAGCCCTTATTATTTCAATATAATGTTTTATTTCCAGATGAACTACCAACTGCATTACCTCCTTTACGGAATATTCAACACTGCATCGATTTTATTCCTGGAGCCTCTTTACCAAACCAAGCACACTATCGCTTGAGTCCTGCTGAGCATGAGATATTACAGGGACAGGTAAATGATTTGCTTACAAAGGGTTTGATACGACCTAGCAACAGTCCTTGTGCCAGTCCTGCCTTCTTGGTTAGTAAAAAAGACAATGGATGGAGGATGTGTATCGATTGCAGAGCATTAAATCGCATCACCATTCCTTATAGATTTCCGATCCCGCGTATTGATGATATGATTGATTTACTGTCGGGCTCTATTATTTTTACTAAGTTGGATTTACGCAGTGGTTACCACCAAATACGCATTCGAGGTGGAGATGAGTGGAAAACAGCATTCAAGACACGTGAAGGTTTATATGAATGGCTGGTCATGCCATTTGGGTTATCTAATGCACCTAGTACTTTTATGCGACTTATGAATCAGGTTCTCCAACCCTTTCTCAGTAAATTTGTTATTGTCTATTTTGATGACATACTAATTTTTAGTCGCAGTGAGCCAGAACACCTCCAACATCTTTCACAAGTGTTTCAAGTTCTTGCTGACAACTCTTTATATGTTAATTTGAAGAAGTGTACCTTCATGGCTTCTTCAGTAACATTTTTGGGATATGTGATTTCTGATGGTATTCATGTCGATCCTTCTAAAGTTCAAGCAATTGAAGATTGGCCAGTTCCTACTTCTATTCGTGATGTTCGTAGTTTTCATGGTTTGGCTTCTTTCTATCGAAGATTTGTGAAGAACTTTAGCTCTATTTCTGCACCTTTGACTGACTGTCTCAAGAAGGAGAAGTTTGAGTGGACGGAAGCAATGGATAAAAGCTTTATTCTTCTTAAAGAAAAGCTTTGTACGGCACCAATTCTTGCACTTCCGAATTTCAACAAGCCTTTTGAAATAGATTGTGATGCATCTGTTGTTGGTATTGGTGCAGTATTATCACAGGAGGGTCATCCAATTGCATATTACAGTGAGAAGAATTCAGATGCACAAAAGAAATGGTCTACATATGAATTAGAGTTATTGGCTCTTGTTCAATCTCTTAAGCAGTGGCATACTTATCTTATACATAGGGAATTTGTTGTCAACACTGACAACCATGCTTTGAAGTTTTTGAATACTTCTGCTAAAGTTAACAGAATGCATGATCGATGGCTTTCCACACTCAACAAATACACTTTCTCCGTGAGACATAAAAGTGGCAAATTGAATCAAGTTGCTGATGCCTTAAGTAGAAGAAGTCATCTATTAACTACAATTCGTAATGAGAGTTATGCATTTGACTATATCAAAGACATTTATCCAGAAGATGAAGATTTTGGCAAACTATGGGATCAATGCAGTTCTCAAACTCATGGGGTTGATGATTTTCTTATACAAGAAGGTTTTCTTTTTAAAGGGAATCGATTATGTATTCCTCAAGGGTCTTTACGTTTACATCTTATGCGAGAATTACATGGCAGTGGTCTTGGTGGTCATTTTGGGAGAGATAAAACCATTGCCCTGATTGAAGAAAGATATTTCTGGCCATCTTTGAAACGTGATGTACAAAAGTTCGTACAAAAATGCATGGTCTGTCAGAGAGCAAAGGGTACAATTCAAAATACCGGGTTGTATACTCCTTTACCAGTTCCTGATGCACCTTGGGTTGATATAAGTATGGATTTTATACTTGGTTTACCTCGTACTGCTAGAGGTAATGATTCTGTTATGGTCGTAGTTGATCGTTACTCTAAAATGGCTCACTTCGTGGCTTGTAAGAAATCAACTGACGCTTCTAATGTTGCTTCTTTGTTCTTTAAAGAAGTAGTAAGATTGCATGGGGTTCCAAAGTCTATCACTTCTGACAGAGATACCAAATTTTTGAGTTATTTCTGGAAAAGTTTATGGATGCGCTTAGGCACAGTTCTACAATTCAGCACAACTTCACATCCGCAAACTGATGGACAGACTGAGGTTGTTAATAGATCACTTGGGAATTTGATTAGAGCTAAGTGCCTGGATAATAGTAAGCAGTGGGATGTGTTATTGCCACATATGGAATTCGCTTTCAACACTTCTGTGAATCGTTCTACTGGGAAAACTCCATTTGAGATTGTGTACTCTAAAGTACCTAATCATACTCTTGATTTGGTAGCCTTACCCACCACACAGAGTACAAACACTGCAGCCGACTCTTTTGTAGACAAAGCAACTGAATTACATAATGAAGTAAAATCTAAACTGGAGAAGTCCAATTCTAAATATAAAGAGGATGCTGATAAACACAAGAGGTTTAAAACCTTCAAGGAAGGGGAGCTCGTGATGATACATCTAAGAAAAGAGAGATTTCCAGTGGGTACTTATAACAAAACCAAGATGAAGAAATATGGTCCTTTCAAGGTTTTAAAGAAGATCAATGATAATGCTCATGTTATTGATCTACCAAATGATTGGAATATCTCCAACACATTTAATGTTCAAGAGATTTTAACGTTTCATGGTGACAATGAACTTCTGGTTTGTTTGGACAACTCGAGGACGAGTTTTACTCTAGAAGGGGGGACTGATGCAGGGCATACTACAATTCCAGAAGATTCCGCTTAGAGGTTTAGCTACCTATGGTTTCCTACATAGGTAGACAATTACCTCAAGATAACTTCATTCAAGTAACTGAGTTCAATTCTTCTTTATTCCGACTTGATTCAGTTTAGGCAATACATCACAGTAACACCATCAATGGTTCCATAAAGACTCCGACTCTTCAATATCTAATTATTCTTCAGCATAAAACCTAATTCATTTAATCTGTCAAAACTCATATCATATCAACATCTCAGAACATCAACTTCATCTTTTAGATAATCAACCGAGAACAGTTGATAATTCTTCTTCCTTGTTCTCAATAATGAAAACCCATCATCTATTGCCCGATTTCATCATCAAATTCTCATAACTTCAATCCTCTCCAGAAGAACCCTAAATTGAATTATCTAATTAACATACTCATCGGTTTTGAACATCTAACATAATCAACACCACCACCAATACTAACAATCACTAAATAATCATGTATTCTCTTTATTCGATCTCCTTATAATGATTTCTCAAACCATCGCTCGACTGAAGAACAGAAGAAACATAGAAGAAGAAGAAAGAAGAATGGCGAAGAAATAAAAGGAATAGAGTTTATCTACTCGATTGGGATAAGACCAACCAAAACACTAACGAGCCCAACACCTGGATAAATGGAAGCCACAAGATTAGTATCCAAGATTACTATTTTACCCTTCATGCATCTCAAGTGATATCTTCTTCGCCCGGTGTCTGAATGACACGTTCGAGTAGTCCACCGTGCCAATGCAAACCATGTCAGCCACGATTCCATGCCAAAGCCATGCCGACCCATCTACATGCCGCTGGATGCCAAAACGAAGGATTGCAACAATCAACGGTCGCCTTTCCATCCGAGATGTAAATCTTAGCCGTCCAAGGTCGCCAGCCAAAGCGTGGTAACCTTTGTCCCAATGCCAAGCCTCAAATTTGGCCGCGCCCAAACTAATGCCGAACCCTAGTTTTTGGCCGCGCCTAATTATGCCAAAAACCCTAGCTTGGTCACGCCTAAACCGTGTCAAAGCCATGACGACCCCGCTACATGTCGCTGGTTGCCAAAACGAAGGGTTGCAAGTCAACGGCCACCCTTCCATATGAGACGCAGATCTTAGCCGTCCAAGGTCACCTACCAACGCACGATAACCTTTGGCCCAACCCCAAAACCCTAGTTTTAGCGCGCCTAAACCGCGCCAAGGCATGCCGACCATGCCACATGTGTCAATGGCATGCCGTGCCATCCACCTTGCCGCGCCTAAACCATGCCATGCCGGCCTTTCCTTTACATCTTCCAAAACGAAGGGTTGCAACAATCAACGACCAACCTTCCATCTGAGACGCAGATCTTAGCCTTCCAAGGTCACCTACCAACGCATGGTAACCTTTGGCCCAACCCTAAAACCCTAGTTTTAGCGCGCCTAAACCGCGCCAAGGCATGCCGTGCCAGCCACCTTGCCGCGCCTAAACCATGCCATGCCGGACTTTCCTTTACAGCTGCCAAAACGAAGGGTTGCAACAATCAACGACCACTATTCCATCTGAGACGCATATCTTAGCCGTCCAAGGTCACCAACCAACGCATGGTAACTTTTGGCCGCACCTATACCGCGCCAAGGCATGCCGACCATGCCACATGGACCAGAACAGGAGAAACAAATGAGAAGAAAGAGCAAATAGTGGCAGTGAAGCTGTGATATTTACAAAGCAATGAAGATGGTAGTGAAATAATGAGACAATGGATGATAAAACAATAAACACAAGAAAACAGATACAAATACAAAA